>NC_072856.1:70814053-71429449 GCF_028858705.1 Grus americana | reverse complement strand
ACGAGTACTTACCACGGGCATCCTCATCTGGCTCTCCGCTGCTAGCAGAGCGGCACGCCATGCTGTCCGGTACACGCCGTAGTACGCCTAGTTGCTTCTACGTATTTACCGCCGCCTGATTTGATACTCTCACAAAGAGATCGACGAAAAAGCCACCCTTTCTTTGAAAAAATAAAAACCAAAACCACACAGTTAAGGAACGGTAGGCGAACGTATTTCTAAATCATAACCCCACGGCTTGCAGGCAGACCAAGAGCAGCTCTGACGATGCGGTACGCTCATCAAAACATCTTTCACGCAGGAATAACAGATGTACTCCTTTACCACGGGACGCAGCCGGCACAGGGACAAATTTCATGCTGTTTTGTCACACGACCGTCCTTCTGCACCAGCCAGTGGGTTCAGAATTAAGGACAGGACAGGCTAAACGCTCACACGAGCCTCCTATCCGTAAGAAACTATTAAAAATAGAAAAAAAAACTTCCACGTTTTAGATCGCGTTGCCTTAGGGACTGCCTCCTTCAAACCTGCCTGTTGGGGGGGGGGGGGTGGGGGGGCGCGTGTGCGCGGCACGCGCGTGAGGCGTGGAAATCGGTCGCAGAATTCAGTTGCCTAACGAGAGACGGCCCTTCTCCTCGCAAGGCAAACGTTTCAAAACGTCGTACTCTTTTCCGATTTTACGGCTGGTACTGGGGTTGCCCTACCAGCATGAGTTGGGGACCCGTCCCTCTGGGTCCGTGCGACGCCAAATTAAATATTCTGCAAGTAACCGAGCAGGAGATGGAAAGTAAGCTAAGATGCTCTCTGCCGTACAAGGTTTGTTCGCCATCGTCCCCGAGGGAATCGCACAAAGCCCACGCTTGCCGAACCGGTACGTCGGAGGCCCTACGGGAAACGGCGCTGACGTTTCGCCAAGCTCTTCTCCTGTCAAGAAGAGGACCTTTTCTGCGGCATCCCTATTGGCGTTCGGCCTGCTTTCGGCTCATTCTGGCAGGTCAGCTTTCAGAGAAAGCCTGAGATTTCAAACCGCCAAGCAACATTCACCATTCTTGCTCTCTGACTACGGGGAATTTCAGTGAATCGGAACGCTACTTGGAGCCACGTTCCGGGTCTGTTTCGCCGCAAACCAAATATCTAAGCCACGGACCGGGCGCCCGTAGAAAAATTACTTTAAAAGATTAAAGACAAGCACAGTACTCACTTTTCTGAAATTTCTTCCGGTAGCGCCATCAATTTAGCGGCCGAACCCAGCCGTCGAAATTCCGGTGCAACGGAGCGAGCAGGAACGCGTCCGTGCCGCTCTTCCCTGGCCACGGAGCCTTCCGCTCTACCCGTTACTGCGAACGTACGGAGCATCGGCGCAGCAGCACCTGTGGAATAACGCACCGCCCACAGCTATACAGAAGAAGAATCCGAGACGACGGTAGAAGAGACCCAGACCAAAAGTCACCGCGGGACTAAGGGACGCGCGGGACAGCGCGCGAGGGGCGGGTGTCCGGGACCCAAGCGTGGAACGGCCCGGGATTTCTTTGTTCGGGGTCCCTCTCTTTGGAGGCGCCCCGCCCGGGCCGATCCCGCTGCTGCACCTTTCAGTTACGTTAATTATTTTACAAAATCCGACACCCGGAGACTGCTGCCGGAAGCCTCGGGTCGAGCCCGAAGGAGGAGGAGGAGGAGGAAGCGCGCCCGAGAAGAAGCGTGCGCGCGACACCGTGAACGGGGTGCGAACGCTGGGGCGGCAGCTGCTCCTCCTCAAACAGAGACAGAGAGAGAAAGAAGAGGGGGAAAGCCACAGGGTACAGAGGGCGGAAGTGGAAAAGAGGGGCCGGGAGCCGGAGAGGGAGGTGGAGAAGAAAGAGGCCGTCGGAAGGGAAGGGACGGGCTGCGGGGCAGAGGGGGACTTGCCAGCGCCAGGTTCGCGGTTCCACCCGATAATCGTAAAGGTCTCTGCCAACCTCGACGATTCGGTCGCTTTAAAAAACAATCGGGATCTCGAGGCGGACCGAGGGAGAGACGGAGAATATAAAAACGGTCGCGGCTAAGAGGGCAGAGAGGGAGGAATCGCGAGACAGGGAGAGGCAAGCCGGGCAGGGGAAAAAGTCCCGACAGGCTTCTGCAGCGACAGGGAGGAATTGAAGATTCGAGAGAGGGAGTGAGGAGAGAGAGAGAGACGGGGGAAAGGTAAGACGGTGGCGAGCTACCGGGCAGAGAAGCAGAGTTTAATGCCGGGGACCGGGAGAGGGACAGAGAGGGAAGGAGAAAGGAACGAAGGGACGGGCTGCGGGGCAGACAGGGAGAAGGAAGGAAGGAAGAAAGAAAGAGGGACAGGGAGCCAGACGAACCGCGACGGGGAAAGAAAAAGGTACCGACGGGCTAGGAGGCATAGGGGGGAGACTTTAGAAAAACAGGGACGGGGAGCGAGACGGAGCCAGACCGAAAAAAGGAACCATAGCGACGGGTGCCGGGACAGAGAGGCGGGCCTTCAAAACGAGGGGCAGGGAAGAGGCTCAAGAGGGACGGAGAAAGAGAGAGACTCACGACGACTCGCTACGGAGCCGAGAAGGAAGACCTCGAACAACAGGAACGAGGAGCCGCACAGAGAGAGCCAGAGATGGCAGAAATACCGACGGGCTACAGGACCGAGGGGGAGGAATGCAGAAACAGTGGCTGGGGGGCCGGACAGAGAGACAGGGAGAGAGAGAAGGAAACAATAGCCACGGGCTACGGGGCAGAGAGAGCGAGGACCTAAAAAAGGTGGGGACAGGCAGCCCGTCAGAGCGAGATGGAAAAAGAACATAGCGGGGAGCAGAAAGCAAACAAAAAACCCCACAGCGGGGTGGGAAAGCGAGGGGGGCAGAGGAGGGCCCGCGACGCAGAGGAGAGGCGATGGGGCCCCGCGGGCCCAGGACTCACCGCAGCTCTGGCTCTCGGCGCTGCCGGGAGAGCTTGCCAGCGCAGACGCTTCTTTCTCCCGCTCTCCGCCTTTCCTTTGCTGTCACTCCGGTCGCTCGGCTGTCCTCCGCCTAAGAGAATACACGGGTGTCTTACAGCTCCGAGGAGACGAGTCTGCCTAGATGAGTAGCCTGCCTCCCTGCCTCCCTCGGTACGCGGGCCGCACCGTGCTTTGGATTACGCGTGGCGACCCTGCGGTGCCCGTCGGCAGCCTGACCTGCCGCGGAGCGCAACGAGGGATCTTTCCTCACCCGCGAGGCAGGCGCTCTCTTGCCTGCAGCGGGAGGCAGCTGCCGGCCGGAGAGCCTTCCATCTCTTCTTCTTCTTCTTCTTCACCTTTCTCTGGCCATTCCAGCTTCCCTTAGGGCAGCTGCTGTCCACGGCCGGTAAGCGCTCCGCCGCCTGTCCCTTTTCGCCCCCACGCCACGAGGCGAGCCAGGCCAGGCACAGGCGAGGCGGGTGCAGTCGACGGCATCCCCAAGGGAGGGACGGGCAACCACGTCCTCAGCGCGGCCTGGGAGAGGGAAAGAAAAAGCAGTGGCCGTTACTACCGGAGGTCGGCCCTGGCCGGAGACCCTCCTCCTTCTGCAGGGGCTTCCGGAGACGCCGCTCTTCCCCGCGCTGCTGCCGCTGCCGCCGCCGCCAGCACCCCTGTTCAGGAAGAAAGCGGCACAGGCGAGGGCCAGCTTGCCGCCTTCACGCCAGGGCTCGGGGGCGGCCTGGGGCTGCCGGACAGGCTTCCGGAGAGTCCGACCGGTAGCGCTCGTCTCGGGACACCGGGCAACGCCTCGCCGCGCGCGCGCTCTCGTAGCACGGCCGCACCGCTGCTCGGGAGCGGCTGGAAGCCTGCAGAAAACCACTCGAAACCGGCAAAAAAACCCCAACCTCGCGCTCCTGCGAGAGCAAGTCGGGCTGTCCGGCAGCCACGTCCGCTGAAAACGACGCCTCCCGGCACGCACTGGCAAGCGCCGCGTGGCAGCCATTAGAGTGCCGTAAGACTACACTTCCCGGCGTGCTCCGGGGAGCCAATATGGCCGACCAGCAGCCGCGTGCCCCAAGACTGCAACTGCCGGCGTGCCGCGGGAGGCAGCCTTCCACGCTTCCTGACCCTGCGGGGACACCGTCCCGTGCCCTCACCCCAAAGCCGACTCACCCGAAAGCCCCGCCGAGCCGCGACGGCAGCCCCGAGCTCCGCAGCGCGGCTCCGGGCTGGCCCCCCCCCCCCGCCCCCGCCCCCGCCTCCCCTCAGCCACCTCCGAAAGGCCGCGGACGCCCGCCGGCTCCGGGCAGCCCCCGCCGCGCGGCTCCGGACGGTCTCCCCGCCCGGTTCCGACACGGCGCGCACCCCCCCACCCGCCGCACGGCTCCGGGCAGCCCTCCCCTCTGTGACACGGACCCCGCCGCCCCCCCGCCCCCCCGCCTCTCCTCGGAGGCGGCACCGCTGCCGCCGCCCTCCTCGGGGCTTTCCCCGGGACCCGCCGGTCCGTCCCGCTGCCCCGCTCACCTTCTCCCTCCGTGCAGCCGCAGCCGGCGACGCCTCCGCTCCTCCCTCGGCTCACAGCAGCCCCTGCACACCGGCTGCCGGCAGCCGGTTCCGGGGAGGGGGGCGTGGCGCTGCACTGCGCATGCGCGGCGCTGCCGCTGCAGTACCGAAATTTGGTCACTAGGCGGCAGCACCGAGCGAGCATGCGCTGTTGCGATGCGTGAGGGGCGGGGCTTGGCGTGCGTCGGGGGCGGAGTTTGCGGTGAGCGGGCGGGGCTTGGCTTTGTTTCGTTTTTTCATTCGTTCGCGTGTAGGTGATTTGTGCGGAGTGCGAGGGCGGAGTTGGAGTTTGCGTCGGGGGCGGAGTTTGCGTGAGGGGCGGCAGGCTTGGCTTGCGTCGGGGGCGGAGTTTGCGTGAGGGGCGGAGTGTGCGTCGGGGCGGAGTTTGCGTCGGGGCGGAGTTTGAGTGAGGGCGGGGCTTGGCGTGCGTCGGGGGCGGAGTTTGCGTGAGGGGCGGGGCTTGGCGTGCGTCGGGGGCGGAGTTTGCGTGAGGGGCGGGGCTTGGCGTGCGTCGGGGGGGAGTTTGCGTGAGGGGCGGGGCGTCGGCGTGCGTTCGGGCGGAGGTTTGGCGTGAGGGGCGGTTGGTTTTGCGTGAGGGGCGGAGTTTGCGTGAGGGGGCGGGTTTGCATCGGGGGCGGGGGCTTGGCGTGCGTCGGGGGCGGAGTTTGCGTGATGGGCGGTTTGCGTCGGGGGCGGAGTTTGTGTGAGGGGCGGGGCTTGGCTTGCGTCGGGGCGGAGTTTGCGCGGGGCGGAGTTTGCATCAGGCGAGGGGCGGGGTTGGCTTGCGTCGGGCGCGAGTTTTGTGTGAGGGGCGGAGTTTGTGTGAGGGGGGCTTGGCATGCATCAGGGCGGAGTTTGCGTGAGGGGCGGAGTTTGCATTGGGGCGGGGCTTGGTGTGTGCCAGGGTCAGAGTTTGTGTGGGGGGCGGAGTTTGCGTGAGGGGCTTGGCGTGCATCAGGGCGGAGTTTGCCTGAGGGGCGGGGGCTTGGCTTGCATCAGGGCGGAGTTTGCGGGGGGCGGAGTTTCATGAGGGGCGGGGCTTGTGTGCGTGAGGGGCGGAGTTTGCGGGGGGGGGCCCGGAGTTTGGCATGGGTCAGGGGCGGAGCCAAGAAGCATCACTTTTGGATCCCGAGGATGCGAGCAATGTGACCTTGTTGAATACGTTAATACCCACACACACCTCCTCCCCTGCCCTCCATCACGGCCCCGCGCCCCCCCCCCCCCCCCGCAAAGGAAGCGCCAACGCAGCCGGCACGGCAAAAGAGACCGCAAGCGTTTATTCAGTCACACACAGAGCCGGTTCCGGGAGAGACTCCGCACCGGGGCTCGGGGCCCGGCCCTGGGGCACCTCGGCTGTCCTACCCGGAGCCACGCTCGCCAGTCCGGCGTGGAACAGACACACGGTCGGTCCGTCAGGCTGCTGGAGAGCTGGGCTGCTATGTGCAGGCTGCCGCCAAAACCGAGGAGCCAGCTGCAGGACGCTAGAAGAGAGGAGAAAAGGGGCAGCCAGCTGGATGGGGGGGGCGGCGGCGCGGCGAGCGAGAAAGCACGAGGCAAGGAAAGGGACGGCGAGTGAAGGACGGGGACAGGGAGCCTGACAGAGAGGGAGGAAGAAGCGGCAGGAAGAGAGGCAGCGGGACGGCGACCGACAAACCAGGACGGGGAGCGGGACAGAGAGGCAGAAACGACCCTGGGCGGGCAGCGCCACGGCGAGGGAGGAAAAGAGAATAAGGGCAGGGAGCCGGACCGAGAGGTACGGCGAGGGACAGCGGCACGGGGAGCAGGACAGAGCAACAGAGAATAAAAAAAGGAAGCGGGAGCGTGAGAGAACCGGGCTGGGGAGCAGGGAGAAGGAGAGATAAAAGGAGAGAGCAACAGAGGGAAAGAGGACCGGGGAGCGGGACGCTGGGGCAGAGTGAGAACAGAGGGCACGGGGAGCAGGACAGAGGGGGCAGGAGAGGGCCAGGAGGACAGAGGGACAGAGAGACAAAAGAGGGAGACGAGGACTGGGCAGAGGGGAGAGAAAGACGGGGGCAAGGAGCAGAGACACCAAGGTGCCAGGAAAAGGACGGTCAGATGGAGCGAGAAACAGGGTCGGGGAGCAGGACAAAAGGACAAAGAAAAAGGCGAGGAAGAAGGAAGGAAGGATAAAGGTGGGACAGGGAACGGGACATACGCAGCGAAACAAAGCAGAACAGAGAAGAGAGGACAGGGATTGAGGAACAGAGAGAGAGAGACGCAGGCTGGTACACAGAGACGGCGAAGGTAAGCAAAACCAGCGACGGGCAGGAGGACCTGGTTCTGACAACCCATCGCTCCCGGTGTCGCTTCCACGGCCTCAAAAAATGCGACGTGCCGCAAGACAAGAGAATGGGAGAGTGAAAGCAAAGGCACGGGAAACTTAACGCTCTTAGTAATTTCACTGAGCATCACAGCTTACAGTTACTCAATGTCTTCCGGTGTCACAGGGTGAGGTACAACTGATTTCGTCTCCATATCTCTGGACAGAGCTTTTCTCATATCTGGGGGGGGGGGGGGGGGAAGAAAAAAAAAAAAAGATATTCTAAGACGACAGTCCTTGCACAAAGCCACGTTCAGCGAATTCTCTATTACAATAAGGTCGTTTCTAACCCAGAAGATTTCACAGAATCATAGAGTATCTCAAGTTGGAAGGGACCCATACGGATCACCGAGACCAAGCCCCCGCTCCACGCGGGACTACCTAAAACTAAACCGTGCGACTAAGAGCATCGTTCAGACGCTCCTTGAACTCCTGACAGGCTCGGTGGCTGCGACCGCTTCCCTGGGGAGCCTGTTCCGTGACTGACCGACCGCCCTCTCAGTGAAAAGCCTTTTCCCAACGTCCGGTCTGAACTTGCCCTGACGCAGCTTCGTCCCGTTTCCTCGGGTCCTAGTGCCGGTCACCGGAGAGAGCGGAGGTCAGCGCCTCCCCCTCCGCCGTCCCCCTCGAGGAAGGTGTAGACTGCGATGAGGTCACCCCTCGGCCTTCCCTTCTCCAAGCTGAACAAACCAAGTGACCTCAGCCGCCACCTAAGTCTCGCCTCGGAGACCTCTCGCCATCTCGGTCGCCCTCCTCCGCGCACGCTCCCAGAGCGTTGTTCGGCGGCACCGCTCTCGACTGGAACCTAACGCTGCACGTAACTCAACTGAGCGGAAAGGAAATGACGGGCTAAAGGGACAAATACACGATTTAAGGCAGCCGCAACGATGGCAGATGTCTGTCCGTAGCCCTTCTAGTTATTTCACAGCGCTCCTGCGTATCAAACGAACGGTACCAGAGCAGAAAAGGTATACGGCGTGGCCACGTTACCCCTCGGGGAGGACGGCGAAAGGAGAGAAGATCTAGAAAGAGGAAGCAGCTGGTACTTCGCTTTTGGTAACAGAATTAACATCAACACGTTCCTTCCCTTTGAAATTGAAAACGCCACCCAATTCTCTGCCACTGTTGACCACCGACACTTGTAAATTTCTAGTGAAACAGCTGAGGAAAACAAAGTTTCAGGTCCCTGGCTAGGGGAAGAAACCAGGCAAGCGCCGCCGTTCCTTCCCCCCGACAACACTAGCAAAAAAAACCAGCCGCTGGGGGCGAGCGTTCCTCCGAAAGAAAAATCAGGTGAGAAACCGCATTTTTTATTTTCAGCTTACCTACAGGATAAATGTCTTTGTAGTTGCTACAAAACGTGTAAACTGCACAAAGATTAAGTTTTGTAACCGATCTAAGGTTCAGTACGAAAAACTACCTAAAGGAGTACGCAAAGTCCCACTCATCAACAATTATCTGACCCTGTTTCATATTAAAAAAAAAAAAAAAAAAAAAAAGTAATGCTAATCACACAGACAAGCCCAGGAACCCTCAACATGAGAATCTTTCCGTTCAGCCGGAGGCAGAACGAGTACTTACCACGGGCATCCTCATCTGGCTCTCCGCTGCTAGCAGAGCGGCACGCCAACGCTGTCCGGTACACGCCGTAGTACGCCTAGTTGCTTCTACGTATTTACCGCCGCCTGATTTGATACTCTCACAAAGAGATCGACGAAAAAGCCACCCTTTCTTTGAAAAAATAAAAACCAAAACCACACAGTTAAGGAACGGTAGGCGAACGTATTTCTAAATCATAACCCACGGCTTGCAGGCAGACCAAGAGCAGCTCTGACGATGCGGTACGCTCATCAAACATCTTTCACGCAGGAATAACAGATGTACTCCTTTACCACGGGACGCAGCCGGCACAGGGACAAATTTCATGCTGTTTTTGTCACACGACCGTCCTTCTGCACCAGCCAGTGGGTTCAGAATTAAGGACAGGACAGGCTAAACGCTCACACGAGCCTCCTATCCGTAAGAAACTATTAAAAATAGAAAAAAAAACTTCCACGTTTTAGATCGCGTTGCCTTAGGGACTGCCTCCTTCAAAGCCTGCCTGTTGGGGGGGGGGTGGGGGGGCGCGTGTGCGCGCGCACGCGCGTGAGGCGTGGAAATCGGTCGCAGAATTCAGTTGCCTAACGAGAGACGGCCCTTCTCCTCGCAAGGCAAACGTTTCAAAACGTCGTACTCTTTTCCGATTTTACCGGCTGGTACTGGGGTTGCCCTACCAGCATGAGTTGGGGACCCGTCCCTCTGGGTCCGTGCGACGCCAAATTAAATATTCTGCAAGTAACCGAGCAGGAGATGGAAAGTAAGCTAAGATGCTCTCTGCCGTACAAGGTTTGTTCGCCATCGTCCCCGAGGGAATCGCACAAAGCCCACGCTTGCCGAACCGGTACGTCGGAGGCCCTACGGGAACGGCGCTGACGTTTCGCCAAGCTCTTCTCCTGTCAAGAAGAGGACCTTTTCTGCGGCATCCCTATTGGCGTTCGGCCTGCTTTCGGCTCATTCTGGCAGGTCAGCTTTCAGAGAAAGCCTGAGATTTCAACCGCCAAGCAACATTCACCATTCTTGCTCTCTGACTACGGGGAATTTCAGCGAATCGGAACGCTACTTGGAGCCACGTTCCGGGTCTGTTTCGCCGCAAACCAAATATCTAAGCCACGGACCGGGCGCCCGTAGAAAAATTACTTTAAAAGATTAAAGACAAGCACAGTACTCACTTTTGTGAAATTTCTTCCGGTAGCGCCATCAATTTAGCGGCCGAACCCAGCCGTCGAAATTCCGGTGCAACGGAGCGAGCAGGAACGTGTCCGTGCCGCTCTTCCCTGGCCACGGAGCCTTCCGCTCTACCCGTTACTGCGAACGTACGGAGCATCGGCGCAGCAGCACCTGTGGAATAACGCACCGCCCACAGCTATACAGAAGAAGAATCCGAGACGACGGTAGAAGACCCCAGACCAAAAAGTCACCGCGGGACTAAGGGACGCGCGGACAGCGCGCGAGGGGCGGGTGTCCGGGACCCAAGCGTGGAACGGCCCCGGGATTTCTTTGTTCGGGGTCCCTCTCTTTGGAGGCGCCCCGCCCGGGCCGATCCCGCTGCTGCACCTTTCAGTTACGTTAATTACTTTACAAAATCCGACACCCGGAGACTGCTGCCGGAAGCCTCGGGTCGAGCCCGAAGGAGGAGGAGGAGGAGGAAGCGCGCCCGAGAAGAAGCGTGCGCGCGACACCGTGAACGGGGTGCGAACGCTGGGGCGGCAGCTGCTCCTCCTCAAACAGAGACAGAGAGAGAAAGAAGAGGGGGAAAGCCACAGGGTACAGAGGGCGGAAGTGGAAAAGAGGGGCCGGGAGCCGGACAGAAGGAGGTGGAGAAAGAGGCCGTCGGAAGGGAAGGGACGGGCTGCGGGGCAGAGGGGGACTTGCCAGCGCCAGGTTCGCGGTTCCACCCGATAATCGTAAAGGTCTCTGCCAACCTCGACGATTCGGTCGCTTTAAAAAACAATCGGGATCTCGAGGCGGACCGAGGGAGAGACGGAGAATATAAAACGGTCGCGGCTAAGAGGGCAGAGAGGGAGGAATCGCGAGACAGGGAGAGGCAAGCCGGGCAGGGGAAAAAGTCCCGACAGGCTTCTGCAGCGACAGGGAGGAATTGAAGATTCGAGAGAGGGAGCTGGACAGAGAGAGAGACGGGGAAGGTAAGACGGTGGCGAGCTACCGGGCAGAGAAGCAGAGTTTAAAGCCGGGGACCGGGAGAGGGACAGAGAGGGAAGGAGAAAGGAACGAAGGGACGGGCTGCGGGGCAGACAGGAGGAAGGAAGGAAGGAAGAAAGAAAGAGGGACAGGGAGCCAGACGAACCGCGACGGGGAAAGAAAAAGGTACCGACGGGCTAGGAGGCAGAGAGGGGAGACTTTAGAAAAACAGGGACGGGGAGCGAGACGGAGCCAGACCGAAAAAAAGGAACCATAGCGACGGGTGCCGGGACAGAGAGGCGGGCCTTCAAAACGAGGGGCAGGGAAGAGGCTCAAGAGGGACAGAGAAAGAGAGAGACTCACGACGACTCGCTACGGAGCCGAGAAGGAAGACCTCGAACAACAGGAACGAGGAGCCGCACAGAGAGAGCCAGAGATGGCAGAAATACCGACAGGCTACAGGACCGAGGGGGAGGAATGCAGAAACAGTGGCTGGGGGCCGGACAGAGAGACAGGGAGAGAGAGAAGGAAACAATAGCCACGGGCTACGGGGCAGAGAGAGCGAGGACCTAAAAAAGGTGGGGACAGGCAGCCCGTCAGAGCGAGATGGAAAAAGAACATAGCGGGGAGCAGAAAGCAAACCAAAAACCCCACAGCGGGGTGGGAAAGCGAGGGGGGCAGAGGAGGGCCCGCGACGCAGAGGAGAGGCGATGGGGCCCGCGGGGCCCCAGGACTCACCGCAGCTCTGGCTCTCGGCGCTGCCGGGAGAGCTTGCCAGCGCAGACGCTTCTTTCTCCCGCTCTCCGCCTTTCCTTTGCTGTCGCTCCGGTCGCTCGGCTGTCCTCCGCCTAAGAGAATACACGGGTGTCTTACAGCTCCGAGGAGACGAGTCTGCCTAGATGAGTAGCCTGCCTCCCTGCCTCCCTCGGTACGCGGCCGCACCGTGCTTTGGATTACGCGTGGCGACCCTGCGGTGCCCGTCGGCAGCCTGACCTGCCGCGGAGCGCAACGAGGGATCTTTCCTCACCCGGCGAGGCAGGCGCTCTCTTGCCTGCAGCGGGAGGCAGCTGCCGGCCGGAGAGCCTTCCATCTCTTCTTCTTCTTCTTCTTCACCTTTCTCTGGCCATTCCAGCTTCCCTTAGGGCAGCTGCTGTCCACGGCCGGTAAGCGCTCCGCCGCCTGTCCCTTTTCGCCCCCACGCCACGAGGCGAGCCAGGCCAGGCACAGGCGAGGCGGGTGCAGTCGACGGCATCCCCAAGGGAGGGACGGGCAACCACGTCCTCAGCGCGGCCTGGGAGAGGGAAAGAAAAAGCAGTGGCCGTTACTACCGGAGGTCGGCCCTGGCCGGAGACCCTCCTCCTTCTGCAGGGGCTTCCGGAGACGCCGCTCTTTCCCCGCGCTGCTGCCGCTGCCGCCGCCGCCAGCACCCCTGTTCAGGAAGAAAGCGGCACAGGCGAGGGCCAGCTTGCCGCCTTCACGCCAGGGCTCGGGGGCGGCCTGGGGCTGCCGGACAGGCTTCCGGAGAGTCCGACCGGTAGCGCTCGTCTCGGGACACCGGGCAACGCCTCGCCGCGCGCGCGCTCTCGTAGCACGGCCGCACCGCTGCTCGGGAGCGGCTGGAAGCCTGCAGAAAACCACTCGAAACCGGCAAAAAAACCCCAACCTCGCGCTCCTGCGAGAGCAAGTCGGGCTGTCCGGCAGCCACGTCCGCGAAAACGACGCCTCCCGGCACGCACTGGCAAGCGCCGCGTGGCAGCCATTAGAGTGCCGTAAGACTACACTTCCCGGCGTGCTCCGGGGAGCCAATATGGCCGACCAGCAGCCGCGTGCCCCAAGACTGCAACTGCCGGCGTGCCGCGGGAGGCAGCCTTCCACGCTTCCTGACCCTGCGGGGACACCGTCCCGTGCCCTCACCCCAAAGCCGACTCACCCGAAAGCCCCGCCGAGCCGCGACGGCAGCCCCGAGCTCCGCAGCGCGGCTCCGGGCTGGCGCCCCCCCCCCCCCCCCCCCCCCCCCCCCCCCCCCCTCAGCCACCTCCGAAAGGCGCGGACGCCCGCCGGCTCCGGGCAGCCCCCGCCGCGCGGCTCCGGACGGTCTCCCCGCCCGGTTCCGACACGGCGCGCACCCCCCCACCCGCCGCACGGCTCCGGGCAGCCCCCCTCCCCTCTGTGACACGGACCCCGCCGCCCCGCCGCCCCCCCGCCTCTCCTCGGAGGCGGCACCGCTGCCGCCGCCCTCCTCGGGGCTTTCCCCGGGACCCGCCGGTCCGTCCCGCTGCCCCGCTCACCTTCTCCCTCCGTGCAGCCGCAGCCCGGCGACGCCTCCGCTCCTCCCTCGGCTCACAGCAGCCCCTGCACACCGGCTGCCGGCAGCCGGTTCCGGGGAGGGGGCGTGGCGCTGCACTGCGCATGCGCGGCGCTGCCGCTGCAGTACCGAAATTTGGTCACTAGGCGGCAGCACCGAGCGAGCATGCGCTGTGCGATGCGTGAGGGGCGGGGCTTGGCGTGCGTCGGGGGCGGAGTTGGCGTGAGGGGCGGGGCTTGGCGTGCGTCGCGGGCGGAGTTTGCGTCGGGGGCGGAGTTTGCGTGAGGGGCGGGGCTTGGCATGCGTCGGGGGCGGAGTTTGCGTGAGGGGCGCAGCTTGGCGTGCGTCGGGGAGGAGTTTGCGTCGGGGGCGGAGTTTGCGTGAGGGGCGGGGCTTGGCGTGCGTCGGGGGCGGAGTTTGCGTGAGGGGCGGGGCTTGGCGTGCGTCGGGGGCGGAGTTTGCGTGAGGGGCGGGGCTTGGCGTGCGTCGGGGGCGGAGTTTGCGTGAGGGGCGGGGCTTGGCGTGCGTCGCGGGCGGAGTTTGCGTGAGGGGCGGGGTTTGCGTGAGGGGCGGAGTTTGCGTGAGGGGCGGAGTTTGCATCGGGGGCGGGGCTTGGCGTGCGTCGGGGGCGGAGTTTGCGTGAGGGGCGGAGTTAGCGTCGGGGGGCGGAGTTTGTGTGAGGGGCGGGGCTTGGCTTGCGTCGGGGCGGAGTTTGCGCCGGGGGCGGAGTTTACATCAGGGGCGGGGCTTGGCTTGCGTCGGGGCGGAGTTTGTGTGAGGGGCGGAGTTTGTGTGAGGGGGGCTTGGCATGCATCAGGGGCGGAGTTTGCGTGAGGGGCGGAGTTCGCATTGGGGCGGGGCTTGGCGTGTGCCAGGGTCAGAGTTTGTGTGGGGGGCGGAGTTTGCGTGAGGGGGGCTTGGCGTGCATCAGGGCGGAGTTTGCCTGAGGGGCGGGGCTTGGCTTGCATCAGGGCGGAGTTTGCGCCGGGGCGGAGTTTCCATGAGGGGCGGGGCTTGTGTGCGTGAGGGGCGGAGTTTGCGGGGGGGCGGAGTTTGCGGGGGGGGGGGCCCGGAGTTTGGCATGGGTCAGGGGCGGAGCCAAGAAGCATCACTTTTGGATCCCGAGGATGCGAGCAATGTGACCTTGTTGAATACGTTAATACCCCCACACACACCTCCTCCCCTGCCCTCCATCACGGCCCCTCGCCCCCCCCCCCCCAAGGAAGCGCCAACGCAGCCGGCACGGCAAAGAGACCGCAAGCGTTTATTCAGTCACACACAGAGCCGGTTCCGGGAGAGACTCCGCACCGGGGCTCGGGGCCCGGCCCTGGGGCACCTCGGCTGTCCTACCCGGAGCCACGCTCGCCAGTCCGGCGTGGAACAGACACACGGTCGGTCCGTCAGGCTGCTGGAGAGCTGGGCTGCTATGTGCAGGCTGCCGCCAAAACCGAGGAGCCAGCTGCAGGACGCTAGAAGAGAGGAGAAAAGGGGCAGCCAGCTGGATGGGGGGGGGGCGGCGGCGGCGAGCGAGAAAGCGCGAGGCAAGGAAAGGGACGGCGAGTGAAGGACGGGGACAGGGAGCCTGACAGAGAGGGAGGAAGAAGCGGCAGGAAGAGAGGCAGCGGGACGGCGACCGACAAACAAGGACGGGGAGCGGGACAGAGAGGCAGAAACGACCCTGGGCGGGCAGCGCCACGGCGAGGGAGGAAAAGAGAATAAGGGCAGGGAGCCGGACCGAGAGGTACGGCGAGGGACAGCGGCACGGGGAGCAGGACAGAGCAACAGAGAATAAAAAAAGGAAGCGGGAGCGTGAGAGAACCGGGCTGGGGAGCAGGGAGAAGGAGAGATAAAAGGAGAGAGCAACAGAGGGAAAGAGGACCGGGGAGCGGGACGCTGGGGCAGAGTGAGAACAAGAGGGGCAGGGAGCAGGACAGAGGGGCAGAGGCAGAAGGAGGACAGAGGGACAGAGAGACAAAAGAGGGAGACGAGGACTGGGCAGAGGGGAGAGAAAGACGGGGGCAAGGAGCAGAGACACCAAGGTGCCAGGAAAAGGACGGTCAGATGGAGCGAGAAACAGGGTCGGGGAGCAGGACAAAAGGACAAAGAAAAAGGCGAGGAAGAAGGAAGGAAGGATAAAGGTGGGACAGGGAACGGGACATACGCAGCGAAACAAAGCAGAACAGAGAAGAGAGGACAGGGATTGAGGAACAGAGAGAGAGAGAGACGCAGGCTGGTACACAGAGACGGCGAAGGTAAGCAAAACCAGCGACGGGCAGGAGGACCTGGTTCTGACAACCCATCGCTCCCGGTGTCGCTTCCACGGCCTCAACAAATGCGACGTGCCGCAAGACAAGAGAATGGGAGAGTGAAAGCAAAGGCACGGGAAACTTAACGCTCTTAGTAATTTCACTGAGCATCACAGCTTACAGTTACTCAATGTCTTCCGGTGTCACAGGGTGAGGTACAACTGATTTCGTCTCCATATCTCTGGACAGAGCTTTTCTCATATCTGGGGGGGGGGGGGGGGGAAGAAAAAAAAAAAAAGATATTCTAAGACGACAGTCCTTGCACAAAGCCACGTTCAGCGAATTCTCTATTACAATAAGGTCGTTTCTAACCCAGAAGATTTCACAGAATCATAGAGTATCTCAAGTTGGAAGGGACCCATACGGATCACCGAGACCAAGCCCCCGCTCCACGCGGGACTACCTAAAACTAAACCGTGCGACTAAGAGCATCGTTCAGACGCTCCTTGAACTCCTGACAGGCTCGGTGGCTGCGACCGCTTCCCTGGGGAGCCTGTTCCGTGACTGACCGACCGCCCTCTCAGTGAAAAGCCTTTTCCCAACGTCCGGTCTGAACTTGCCCTGACGCAGCTTCGTCCCGTTTCCTCGGGTCCTAGTGCCGGTCACCGGAGAGAGCGGAGGTCAGCGCCTCCCCCTCCGCCGTCCCCCTCGAGGAAGGTGTAGACTGCGATGAGGTCACCCCTCGGCCTTCCCTTCTCCAAGCTGAACAAACCAAGTGACCTCAGCCGCTCCCCCTAAGTCTTGCCTCGGAGACCTCTCGCCATCTCGGTCGCCCTCCTCCGCGCACGCTCCCAGAGCGTTGTTCGGCGGCACCGCTCTCGACCGGAACCTAACGCTGCACGTAACTCAACTGAGCGGAAAGGAAATGACGGGCTAAAGGGACAAATACACGATTTAAGGCAGCCGCAACGATGGCAGATGTCTGTCCGTAGCCCTTCTATTTATTTCACAGCGCTCCTGCGTATCAAACGAACGGTACCAGAGCAGAAAAGGTATACGGCGTGGCCACGTTACCCCTCGGGGAGGACGGCGAAAGGAGAGAAGCTCTAGAAAGAGGAAGCAGCTGGTACTTCGCTTTTGGTAACAGAATTAACATCAACACGTTCCTTCCCTTTGAAATTGAAAACGCCACCCAATTCTCTGCCACTGTTGACCACCGACACTTGTAAATTTCTAGTGAAACAGCTGAGGAAAACAAAGTTTCAGGTCCCTGGCTAGGGGAAGAAATCAGGCAAGCGCCGCCGTTCCTTCCCCCCGACAACACTAGCAAAAAAAACCAGCCGCTGGGGGCGAGCGTTCCTCCGAAAGAAAAATCAGGTGAGAAACCGCATTTTTATTTTCAGCTTACCTACAGGATAAATGTCTTTGTAGTTGCTACAAAACGTGTAAACTGCACAAAGATTAAGTTTTGTAACCGATCTAAGGTTCCGTACGAAAAACTACCTAAAGGAGTACGCAAAGTCCCACTCATCAACAATTATCTGACCCTGTTTCATATTAAAAAAAAAAAAAAAAAAAAAAGTAATGCTAATCACACAGACAAGCCCAGGAACCCTCAACATGAGAATCTTTCCGTTCAGCCGGAGGCAGAACGAGTACTTACCACGGGCATCCTCATCTGGCTCTCCGCTGCTAGCAGAGCGGCACGCCAACGCTGTCCGGTACACGCCGTAGTACGCCTAGTTGCTTCTACGTATTTACCGCCGCCTGATTTGATACTCTCACAAAGAGATCGACGAAAAAGCCACCCTTTCTTTGAAAAAATAAAAACCAAAACCACACAGTTAAGGAACGGTAGGCGAACGTATTTCTAAATCATAACCCACGGCTTGCAGGCAGACCAAGAGCAGCTCTGACGATGCGGTACGCTCATCAAACATCTTTCACGCAGGAATAACAGATGTACTCCTTTACCACGGGACGCAGCCGGCACAGGGACAAATTTCATGCTGTTTTTGTCACACGACCGTCCTTCTGCACCAGCCAGTGGGTTCAGAATTAAGGACAGGACAGGCTAAACGCTCACACGAGCCTCCTATCCGTAAGAAACTATTAAAAATAGAAAAAAAAACTTCCACGTTTTAGATCGTGTTGCCTTAGGGACTGCCTCCTTCAAAGCCTGCCTGTTGGGGGGGGGGTGGGGGGGCGCGTGTGCGCGCACGCGCGTGAGGCGTGGAAATCGGTCGCAGAATTCAGTTGCCTAACGAGAGACGGCCCTTCTCCTCGCAAGGCAAACGTTTCAAAACGTCGTACTCTTTTCTGATTTTACCGGCTGGTACTGGGGTTGCCCTACCAGCATGAGTTGGGGACCCGTCCCTCTGGGTCCGTGCGACGCCAAATTAAATATTCTGCAAGTAACCGAGCAGGAGATGGAAAGTAAGCTAAGATGCTCTCTGCCGTACAAGGTTTGTTCGCCATCGTCCCCGAGGGAATCGCACAAAGCCCACGCTTGCCGAACCGGTACGTCGGAGGCCCTACGGGAAACGGCGCTGACGTTTCGCCAAGCTCTTCTCCTGTCAAGAAGAGGACCTTTTCTGCGGCATCCCTATTGGCGTTCGGCCTGCTTTCGGCTCATTCTGGCAGGTCAGCTTTCAGAGAAAGCCTGAGATTTCAAACCGCCAAGCAACATTCACCATTCTTGCTCTCTGACTACGGGGAATTTCAGCGAATCGGAACGCTACTTGGAGCCACGTTCCGGGTCTGTTTCGCCGCAAACCAAATATCTAAGCCACGGACCGGGCGCCCGTAGAAAAATTACTTTAAAAGATTAAAGACAAGCACAGTACTCACTTTTGTGAAATTTCTTCCGGTAGCGCCATCAATTTAGCGGCCGAACCCAGCCGTCGAAATTCCGGTGCAACGGAGCGAGCAGGAACGTGTCCGTGCCGCTCTTCCCTGGCCACGGAGCCTTCCGCTCTACCCGTTACTGCGAACGTACGGAGCATCGGCGCAGCAGCACCTGTGGAATAACGCACCGCCCACAGCTATACAGAAGAAGAATCCGAGACGACGGTAGAAGACCCCAGACCAAAAGTCACCGCGGGACTAAGGGACGCGCGGACAGCGCGCGAGGGGCGGGTGTCCGGGACCCAAGCGTGGAACGGCCCCGGGATTTCTTTGTTCGGGGTCCCTCTCTTTGGAGGCGCCCCGCCCGGGCCGATCCCGCTGCTGCACCTTTCAGTTACGTTAATTACTTTACAAAATCCGACACCCGGAGACTGCTGCCGGAAGCCTCGGGTCGAGCCCGAAGGAGGAGGAGGAGGAGGAAGCGCGCCCGAGAAGAAGCGTGCGCGCGACACCGTGAACGGGGTGCGAACGCTGGGGCGGCAGCTGCTCCTCCTCAAATAGAGACAGAGAGAGAAAGAAGAGGGGGAAAGCCACAGGGTACAGAGGGCGGAAGTGGAAAAGAGGGGCCGGGAGCCGGACAGAAGGAGGTGGAGAAAGAGGCCGTCGGAAGGGAAGGGACGGGCTGCGGGGCAGAGGGGGACTTGCCAGCGCCAGGTTCGCGGTTCCACCCGATAATCGTAAAGGTCTCTGCCAACCTCGACGATTCGGTCGCTTTAAAAAACAATCGGGATCTCGAGGCGGACCGAGGGAGAGACGGAGAATATAAAAACGGTCGCGGCTAAGAGGGCAGAGAGGGAGGAATCGCGAGACAGGGAGAGGCAAGCCGGGCAGGGGAAAAAGTCCCGACAGGCTTCTGCAGCGACAGGGAGGAATTGAAGATTCGAGAGAGGGAGCTGGACAGAGAGAGAGACGGGGAAAGGTAAGACGGTGGCGAGCTACCGGGCAGAGAAGCAGAGTTTAATGCCGGGGACCGGGAGAGGGACAGAGAGGGAAGGAGAAAGGAACGAAGGGACGGGCTGCGGGGCAGACAGGGAGGAAGGAAGGAAGGAAGAAAGAAAGAGGGACAGGGAGCCAGACGAACCGCGACGGGGAAAGAAAAAGGTACCGACGGGCTAGGAGGCAGAGAGGGGAGACTTTAGAAAAACAGGGACGGGGAGCGAGACGGAGCCAGACCGAAAAAAGGAACCATAGCGACGGGTGCCGGGACAGAGAGGCGGGCCTTCAAAACGAGGGGCAGGGAAGAGGCTCAAGAGGGACAGAGAAAGAGAGAGACTCACGACGACTCGCTACGGAGCCGAGAAGGAAGACCTCGAACAACAGGAACGAGGAGCCGCACAGAGAGAGCCAGAGATGGCAGAAATACCGACAGGCTACAGGACCGAGGGGGAGGAATGCAGAAACAGTGGCTGGGGGCCGGACAGAGAGACAGGGAGAGAGAGAAGGAAACAATAGCCACGGGCTACGGGGCAGAGAGAGCGAGGACCTAAAAAAGGTGGGGACAGGCAGCCCGTCAGAGCGAGATGGAAAAAGAACATAGCGGGGAGCAGAAAGCAAACCAAAAAACCCCACAGCGGGGTGGGAAAGCGAGGGGGGCAGAGGAGGGCCCGCGACGCAGAGGAGAGGCGATGGGGCCCCGCGGGCCCAGGACTCACCGCAGCTCTGGCTCTCGGCGCTGCCGGGAGAGCTTGCCAGCGCAGACGCTTCTTTCTCCCGCTCTCCGCCTTTCCTTTGCTGTCGCTCCGGTCGCTCGGCTGTCCTCCGCCTAAGAGAATACACGGGTGTCTTACAGCTCCGAGGAGACGAGTCTGCCTAGATGAGTAGCCTGCCTCCCTGCCTCCCTCGGTACGCGGCCGCACCGTGCTTT
Organism: Grus americana; assembly: GCF_028858705.1. Classification (NCBI taxonomy): domain Eukaryota; kingdom Metazoa; phylum Chordata; class Aves; order Gruiformes; family Gruidae; genus Grus; species Grus americana. The sequence continues at coordinate 71,409,553 of NC_072856.1, read as the reverse complement.
GGATTACGCGTGGCGACCCTGCGGTGCCCGTCGGCAGCCTGACCTGCCGCGGAGCGCAACGAGGGATCTTTCCTCACCCGGCGAGGCAGGCGCTCTCTTGCCTGCAGCGGGAGGCAGCTGCCGGCCGGAGAGCCTTCCATCTCTTCTTCTTCTTCTTCTTCACCTTTCTCTGGCCATTCCAGCTTCCCTTAGGGCAGCTGCTGTCCACGGCCGGTAAGCGCTCCGCCGCCTGTCCCTTTTCGCCCCCACGCCACGAGGCGAGCCAGGCCAGGCACAGGCGAGGCGGGTGCAGTCGACGGCATCCCCAAGGGAGGGACGGGCAACCACGTCCTCAGCGCGGCCTGGGAGAGGGAAAGAAAAAGCAGTGGCCGTTACTACCGGAGGTCGGCCCTGGCCGGAGACCCTCCTCCTTCTGCAGGGGCTTCCGGAGACGCCGCTCTTTCCCCGCGCTGCTGCCGCTGCCGCCGCCGCCAGCACCCCTGTTCAGGAAGAAAGCGGCACAGGCGAGGGCCAGCTTGCCGCCTTCACGCCAGGGCTCGGGGGCGGCCTGGGGCTGCCGGACAGGCTTCCGGAGAGTCCGACCGGTAGCGCTCGTCTCGGGACACCGGGCAACGCCTCGCCGCGCGCGCGCTCTCGTAGCACGGCCGCACCGCTGCTCGGGAGCGGCTGGAAGCCTGCAGAAAACCACTCGAAACCGGCAAAAAAACCCCAACCTCGCGCTCCTGCGAGAGCAAGTCGGGCTGTCCGGCAGCCACGTCCGCGAAAACGACGCCTCCCGGCACGCACTGGCAAGCGCCGCGTGGCAGCCATTAGAGTGCCGTAAGACTACACTTCCCGGCGTGCTCCGGGGAGCCAATATGGCCGACCAGCAGCCGCGTGCCCCAAGACTGCAACTGCCGGCGTGCCGCGGGAGGCAGCCTTCCACGCTTCCTGACCCTGCGGGGACACCGTCCCGTGCCCTCACCCCAAAGCCGACTCACCCGAAAGCCCCGCCGAGCCGCGACGGCAGCCCCGAGCTCCGCAGCGCGGCTCCGGGCTGGCGCCCCCCCCCCCCCCCCCCCCCCCCCCCGCCTCCCCTCAGCCACCTCCGAAAGGCGCGGACGCCCGCCGGCTCCGGGCAGCCCCCGCCGCGCGGCTCCGGACGGTCTCCCCGCCCGGTTCCGACACGGCGCGCACCCCCCCCACCCGCCGCACGGCTCCGGGCAGCCCCCCTCCCCTCTGTGACACGGACCCCGCCGCCCCCCCGCCCCCCCGCCTCTCCTCGGAGGCGGCACCGCTGCCGCCGCCCTCCTCGGGGCTTTCCCCGGGACCCGCCGGTCCGTCCCGCTGCCCCGCTCACCTTCTCCCTCCGTGCAGCCGCAGCCCGGCGACGCCTCCGCTCCTCCCTCGGCTCACAGCAGCCCCTGCACACCGGCTGCCGGCAGCCGGTTCCGGGGAGGGGGCGTGGCGCTGCACTGCGCATGCGCGGCGCTGCCGCTGCAGTACCGAAATTTGGTCACTAGGCGGCAGCACCGAGCGAGCATGCGCTGTGCGATGCGTGAGGGGCGGGGCTTGGCGTGCGTCGGGGGCGGAGTTTGCGTGAGGGGCGGGGCTTGGCGTGCGTCGCGGGCGGAGTTTGCGTCGGGGGCGGAGTTTGCGTGAGGGGCGGGGCTTGGCATGCGTCGGGGGCGGAGTTTGCGTGAGGGGCGCAGCTTGGCGTGCGTCGGGGAGGAGTTTGCGTCGGGGGCGGAGTTTGAGTGAGGGGCGGGGCTTGGCGTGCGTCGGGGGCGGAGTTTGCGTGAGGGGCGGGGCTTGGCGTGCGTCGGGGGCGGAGTTTGCGTGAGGGGCGGGGCTTGGCGTGCGTCGGGGGCGGAGTTTGCGTGAGGGGCGGGGCTTGGCGTGCGTTCGGGCGGAGTTTGCGTGAGGGGCGGGGTTTGCGTGAGGGGCGGAGTTTGTGTGAGGGGCGGAGTTTGCATCGGGGGCGGGGCTTGGCGTGCGTCGGGGGCGGAGTTTGCGTGAGGGGCGGAGTTAGCGTCGGGGGGCGGAGTTTGTGTGAGGGGCGGGGCTTGGCTTGCGTCGGGGCGGAGTTTGCGCCGGGGGCGGAGTTTACATCAGGGGCGGGGCTTGGCTTGCGTCGGGGCGGAGTTTGTGTGAGGGGCGGAGTTTGTGTGAGGGGGGCTTGGCATGCATCAGGGGCGGAGTTTGCGTGAGGGGCGGAGTTCGCATTGGGGCGGGGCTTGGTGTGTGCCAGGGTCAGAGTTTGTGTGGGGGCGGAGTTTGCGTGAGGGGGGCTTGGCGTGCATCAGGGCGGAGTTTGCCTGAGGGGCGGGGCTTGGCTTGCATCAGGGCGGAGTTTGCGCCGGGGCGGAGTTTCCATGAGGGGCGGGGCTTGGTGTGCGTGAGGGGCGGAGTTTGCGGGGGGGCGGAGTTTGCGGGGGGGCGGAGTTTGGCATGGGTCAGGGGCGGAGCCAAGAAGCATCACTTTTGGATCCCGAGGATGCGAGCAATGTGACCTTGTTGAATACGTTAATACCCCCACACACACCTCCTCCCCTGCCCTCCATCACGGCCCCTCGCCCCGCAAAGGAAGCGCCAACGCAGCCGGCACGGCAAAAGAGACCGCAAGCGTTTATTCAGTCACACACAGAGCCGGTTCCGGGAGAGACTCCGCACCGGGGCTCGGGGCCCGGCCCTGGGGCACCTCGGCTGTCCTACCCGGAGCCACGCTCGCCAGTCCGGCGTGGAACAGACACACGGTCGGTCCGTCAGGCTGCTGGAGAGCTGGGCTGCTATGTGCAGGCTGCCGCCAAAACCGAGGAGCCAGCTGCAGGACGCTAGAAGAGAGGAGAAAAGGGGCAGCCAGCTGGATGGGGGGGGGCGGCGGCGGCGAGCGAGAAAGCGCGAGGCAAGGAAAGGGACGGCGAGTGAAGGACGGGGACAGGGAGCCTGACAGAGAGGGAGGAAGAAGCGGCAGGAAGAGAGGCAGCGGGACGGCGACCGACAAACAAGGACGGGGAGCGGGACAGAGAGGCAGAAACGACCCTGGGCGGGCAGCGCCACGGCGAGGGAGGAAAAGAGAATAAGGGCAGGGAGCCGGACCGAGAGGTACGGCGAGGGACAGCGGCACGGGGAGCAGGACAGAGCAACAGAGAATAAAAAAAGGAAGCGGGAGCGTGAGAGAACCGGGCTGGGGAGCAGGGAGAAGGAGAGATAAAAGGAGAGAGCAACAGAGGGAAAGAGGACCGGGGAGCGGGACGCTGGGGCAGAGTGAGAACAAGAGGGGCAGGGAGCAGGACAGAGGGGCAGAGGCAGAAGGAGGACAGAGGGACAGAGAGACAAAAGAGGGAGACGAGGACTGGGCAGAGGGGAGAGAAAGACGGGGGCAAGGAGCAGAGACACCAAGGTGCCAGGAAAAGGACGGTCAGATGGAGCGAGAAACAGGGTCGGGGAGCAGGACAAAAGGACAAAGAAAAAGGCGAGGAAGAAGGAAGGAAGGATAAAGGTGGGACAGGGAACGGGACATACGCAGCGAAACAAAGCAGAACAGAGAAGAGAGGACAGGGATTGAGGAACAGAGAGAGAGAGAGACGCAGGCTGGTACACAGAGACGGCGAAGGTAAGCAAAACCAGCGACGGGCAGGAGGACCTGGTTCTGACAACCCATCGCTCCCGGTGTCGCTTCCACGGCCTCAACAAATGCGACGTGCCGCAAGACAAGAGAATGGGAGAGTGAAAGCAAAGGCACGGGAAACTTAACGCTCTTAGTAATTTCACTGAGCATCACAGCTTACAGTTACTCAATGTCTTCCGGTGTCACAGGGTGAGGTACAACTGATTTCGTCTCCATATCTCTGGACAGAGCTTTTCTCATATCTGGGGGGGGGGGGGGGGGAAAAAAAAAAAAAAAGATATTCTAAGACGACAGTCCTTGCACAAAGCCACGTTCAGCGAATTCTCTATTACAATAAGGTCGTTTCTAACCCAGAAGATTTCACAGAATCATAGAGTATCTCAAGTTGGAAGGGACCCATACGGATCACCGAGACCAAGCCCCCGCTCCACGCGGGACTACCTAAAACTAAACCGTGCGACTAAGAGCATCGTTCAGACGCTCCTTGAACTCCTGACAGGCTCGGTGGCTGCGACCGCTTCCCTGGGGAGCCTGTTCCGTGACTGACCGACCGCCCTCTCAGTGAAAAGCCTTTTCCCAACGTCCGGTCTGAACTTGCCCTGACGCAGCTTCGTCCCGTTTCCTCGGGTCCTAGTGCCGGTCACCGGAGAGAGCGGAGGTCAGCGCCTCCCCCTCCGCCGTCCCCCTCGAGGAAGGTGTAGACTGCGATGAGGTCACCCCTCGGCCTTCCCTTCTCCAAGCTGAACAAACCAAGTGACCTCAGCCGCTCCCCCTAAGTCTTGCCTCGGAGACCTCTCGCCATCTCGGTCGCCCTCCTCCGCGCACGCTCCCAGAGCGTTGTTCGGCGGCACCGCTCTCGACCGGAACCTAACGCTGCACGTAACTCAACTGAGCGGAAAGGAAATGACGGGCTAAAGGGACAAATACACGATTTAAGGCAGCCGCAACGATGGCAGATGTCTGTCCGTAGCCCTTCTATTTATTTCACAGCGCTCCTGCGTATCAAACGAACGGTACCAGAGCAGAAAAGGTATACGGCGTGGCCACGTTACCCCTCGGGGAGGACGGCGAAAGGAGAGAAGCTCTAGAAAGAGGAAGCAGCTGGTACTTCGCTTTTGGTAACAGAATTAACATCAACACGTTCCTTCCCTTTGAAATTGAAAACGCCACCCAATTCTCTGCCACTGTTGACCACCGACACTTGTAAATTTCTAGTGAAACAGCTGAGGAAAACAAAGTTTCAGGTCCCTGGCTAGGGGAAGAAATCAGGCAAGCGCCGCCGTTCCTTCCCCCCGACAACACTAGCAAAAAAAACCAGCCGCTGGGGGCGAGCGTTCCTCCGAAAGAAAAATCAGGTGAGAAACCGCATTTTTATTTTCAGCTTACCTACAGGATAAATGTCTTTGTAGTTGCTACAAAACGTGTAAACTGCACAAAGATTAAGTTTTGTAACCGATCTAAGGTTCCGTACGAAAAACTACCTAAAGGAGTACGCAAAGTCCCACTCATCAACAATTATCTGACCCTGTTTCATATTAAAAAAAAAAAAAAAAAAAAAGTAATGCTAATCACACAGACAAGCCCAGGAACCCTCAACATGAGAATCTTTCCGTTCAGCCGGAGGCAGAACGAGTACTTACCACGGGCATCCTCATCTGGCTCTCCGCTGCTAGCAGAGCGGCACGCCAACGCTGTCCGGTACACGCCGTAGTACGCCTAGTTGCTTCTACGTATTTACCGCCGCCTGATTTGATACTCTCACAAAGAGATCGACGAAAAAGCCACCCTTTCTTTGAAAAAATAAAAACCAAAACCACACAGTTAAGGAACGGTAGGCGAACGTATTTCTAAATCATAACCCACGGCTTGCAGGCAGACCAAGAGCAGCTCTGACGATGCGGTACGCTCATCAAACATCTTTCACGCAGGAATAACAGATGTACTCCTTTACCACGGGACGCAGCCGGCACAGGGACAAATTTCATGCTGTTTTTGTCACACGACCGTCCTTCTGCACCAGCCAGTGGGTTCAGAATTAAGGACAGGACAGGCTAAACGCTCACACGAGCCTCCTATCCGTAAGAAACTATTAAAAATAGAAAAAAAAACTTCCACGTTTTAGATCGTGTTGCCTTAGGGACTGCCTCCTTCAAAGCCTGCCTGTTGGGGGGGGGGTGGGGGGGCGCGTGTGCGCGCACGCGCGTGAGGCGTGGAAATCGGTCGCAGAATTCAGTTGCCTAACGAGAGACGGCCCTTCTCCTCGCAAGGCAAACGTTTCAAAACGTCGTACTCTTTTCCGATTTTACCGGCTGGTACTGGGGTTGCCCTACCAGCATGAGTTGGGGACCCGTCCCTCTGGGTCCGTGCGACGCCAAATTAAATATTCTGCAAGTAACCGAGCAGGAGATGGAAAGTAAGCTAAGATGCTCTCTGCCGTACAAGGTTTGTTCGCCATCGTCCCCGAGGGAATCGCACAAAGCCCACGCTTGCCGAACCGGTACGTCGGAGGCCCTACGGGAAACGGCGCTGACGTTTCGCCAAGCTCTTCTCCTGTCAAGAAGAGGACCTTTTCTGCGGCATCCCTATTGGCGTTCGGCCTGCTTTCGGCTCATTCTGGCAGGTCAGCTTTCAGAGAAAGCCTGAGATTTCAAACCGCCAAGCAACATTCACCATTCTTGCTCTCTGACTACGGGGAATTTCAGCGAATCGGAACGCTACTTGGAGCCACGTTCCGGGTCTGTTTCGCCGCAAACCAAATATCTAAGCCACGGACCGGGCGCCCGTAGAAAAATTACTTTAAAAGATTAAAGACAAGCACAGTACTCACTTCTCTGAAATTTCTTCCGGTAGCGCCATCAATTTAGCGGCCGAACCCAGCCGTCGAAATTCCGGTGCAACGGAGCGAGCAGGAACGTGTCCGTGCCGCTCTTCCCTGGCCACGGAGCCTTCCGCTCTACCCGTTACTGCGAACGTACGGAGCATCGGCGCAGCAGCACCTGTGGAATAACGCACCGCCCACAGCTATACAGAAGAAGAATCCGAGACGACGGTAGAAGACCCCAGACCAAAAGTCACCGCGGGACTAAGGGACGCGCGGACAGCGCGCGAGGGGCGGGTGTCCGGGACCCAAGCGTGGAACGGCCCCGGGATTTCTTTGTTCGGGGTCCCTCTCTTTGGAGGCGCCCCGCCCGGGCCGATCCCGCTGCTGCACCTTTCAGTTACGTTAATTACTTTACAAAATCCGACACCCGGAGACTGCTGCCGGAAGCCTCGGGTCGAGCCCGAAGGAGGAGGAGGAGGAGGAAGCGCGCCCGAGAAGAAGCGTGCGCGCGACACCGTGAACGGGGTGCGAACGCTGGGGCGGCAGCTGCTCCTCCTCAAACAGAGACAGAGAGAGAAAGAAGAGGGGGAAAGCCACAGGGTACAGAGGGCGGAAGTGGAAAAGAGGGGCCGGGAGCCGGACAGAAGGAGGTGGAGAAAGAGGCCGTCGGAAGGGAAGGGACGGGCTGCGGGGCAGAGGGGGACTTGCCAGCGCCAGGTTCGCGGTTCCACCCGATAATCGTAAAGGTCTCTGCCAACCTCGACGATTCGGTCGCTTTAAAAAACAATCGGGATCTCGAGGCGGACCGAGGGAGAGACGGAGAATATAAAAACGGTCGCGGCTAAGAGGGCAGAGAGGGAGGAATCGCGAGACAGGGAGAGGCAAGCCGGGCAGGGGAAAAAGTCCCGACAGGCTTCTGCAGCGACAGGGAGGAATTGAAGATTCGAGAGAGGGAGCTGGACAGAGAGAGAGACGGGGAAAGGTAAGACGGTGGCGAGCTACCGGGCAGAGAAGCAGAGTTTAATGCCGGGGACCGGGAGAGGGACAGAGAGGGAAGGAGAAAGGAACGAAGGGACGGGCTGCGGGGCAGACAGGGAGGAAGGAAGGAAGAAAGAAAGAGGGACAGGGAGCCAGACGAACCGCGACGGGGAAAGAAAAAGGTACCGACGGGCTAGGAGGCAGAGAGGGGAGACTTTAGAAAAACAGGGACGGGGAGCGAGACGGAGCCAGACCGAAAAAAGGAACCATAGCGACGGGTGCCGGGACAGAGAGGCGGGCCTTCAAAACGAGGGGCAGGGAAGAGGCTCAAGAGGGACGGAGAAAGAGAGAGACTCACGACGACTCGCTACGGAGCCGAGAAGGAAGACCTCGAACAACAGGAACGAGGAGCCGCACAGAGAGAGCCAGAGATGGCAGAAATACCGACAGGCTACAGGACCGAGGGGGAGGAATGCAGAAACAGTGGCTGGGGGCCGGACAGAGAGACAGGGAGAGAGAGAAGGAAACAATAGCCACGGGCTACGGGGCAGAGAGAGCGAGGACCTAAAAAAGGTGGGGACAGGCAGCCCGTCAGAGCGAGATGGAAAAAGAACATAGCGGGGAGCAGAAAGCAAACCAAAAAACCCCACAGCGGGGTGGGAAAGCGAGGGGGGCAGAGGAGGGCCCGCGACGCAGAGGAGAGGCGATGGGGCCCCGCGGGCCCAGGACTCACCGCAGCTCTGGCTCTCGGCGCTGCCGGGAGAGCTTGCCAGCGCAGACGCTTCTTTCTCCCGCTCTCCGCCTTTCCTTTGCTGTCACTCCGGTCGCTCGGCTGTCCTCCGCCTAAGAGAATACACGGGTGTCTTACAGCTCCGAGGAGACGAGTCTGCCTAGATGAGTAGCCTGCCTCCCTGCCTCCCTCGGTACGCGGCCGCACCGTGCTTTGGATTACGCGTGGCGACCCTGCGGTGCCCGTCGGCAGCCTGACCTGCCGCGGAGCGCAACGAGGGATCTTTCCTCACCCGGCGAGGCAGGCGCTCTCTTGCCTGCAGCGGGAGGCAGCTGCCGGCCGGAGAGCCTTCCATCTCTTCTTCTTCTTCTTCTTCACCTTTCTCTGGCCATTCCAGCTTCCCTTAGGGCAGCTGCTGTCCACGGCCGGTAAGCGCTCCGCCGCCTGTCCCTTTTCGCCCCCACGCCACGAGGCGAGCCAGGCCAGGCACAGGCGAGGCGGGTGCAGTCGACGGCATCCCCAAGGGAGGGACGGGCAACCACGTCCTCAGCGCGGCCTGGGAGAGGGAAAGAAAAAGCAGTGGCCGTTACTACCGGAGGTCGGCCCTGGCCGGAGACCCTCCTCCTTCTGCAGGGGCTTCCGGAGACGCCGCTCTTTCCCCGCGCTGCTGCCGCTGCCGCCGCCGCCAGCACCCCTGTTCAGGAAGAAAGCGGCACAGGCGAGGGCCAGCTTGCCGCCTTCACGCCAGGGCTCGGGGGCGGCCTGGGGCTGCCGGACAGGCTTCCGGAGAGTCCGACCGGTAGCGCTCGTCTCGGGACACCGGGCAACGCCTCGCCGCGCGCGCGCTCTCGTAGCACGGCCGCACCGCTGCTCGGGAGCGGCTGGAAGCCTGCAGAAAACCACTCGAAACCGGCAAAAAAACCCCAACCTCGCGCTCCTGCGAGAGCAAGTCGGGCTGTCCGGCAGCCACGTCCGCGAAAACGACGCCTCCCGGCACGCACTGGCAAGCGCCGCGTGGCAGCCATTAGAGTGCCGTAAGACTACACTTCCCGGCGTGCTCCGGGGAGCCAATATGGCCGACCAGCAGCCGCGTGCCCCAAGACTGCAACTGCCGGCGTGCCGCGGGAGGCAGCCTTCCACGCTTCCTGACCCTGCGGGGACACCGTCCCGTGCCCTCACCCCAAAGCCGACTCACCCGAAAGCCCCGCCGAGCCGCGACGGCAGCCCCGAGCTCCGCAGCGCGGCTCCGGGCTGGCGCCCCCCCCCCGCCCCCGCCCCCGCCTCCCCTCAGCCACCTCCGAAAGGCGCGGACGCCCGCCGGCTCCGGGCAGCCCCCGCCGCGCGGCTCCGGACGGTCTCCCCGCCCGGTTCCGACACGGCGCGCACCCCCCCCACCCGCCGCACGGCTCCGGGCCGCCCCCCACCCCTCTGTGACACGGTCCCCGCCGCCCCCCCGCCCCCCCGCCTCTCCTCGGAGGCGGCACCGCTGCCGCCGCCCTCCTCGGGGCTTTCCCCGGGACCCGCCGGTCCGTCCCGCTGCCCCGCTCACCTTCTCCCTCCGTGCAGCCGCAGCCCGGCGACGCCTCCGCTCCTCCCTCGGCTCACAGCAGCCCCTGCACACCGGCTGCCGGCAGCCGGTTCCGGGGAGGGGGCGTGGCGCTGCACTGCGCATGCGCGGCGCTGCCGCTGCAGTACCGAAATTTGGTCACTAGGCGGCAGCACCGAGCGAGCATGCGCTGTGCGATGCGTGAGGGGCGGGGCTTGGCGTGCGTCGGGGGCGGAGTTTGCGTGAGGGGCGGGGCTTGGCGTGCGTCGCGGGCGGAGTTTGCGTCGGGGGCGGAGTTTGCGTGAGGGGCGGGGCTTGGCATGCGTCGGGGGCGGAGTTTGCGTGAGGGGCGCAGCTTGGCGTGCGTCGGGGAGGAGTTTGCGTCGGGGGCGGAGTTTGAGTGAGGGGCGGGGCTTGGCGTGCGTCGGGGGCGGAGTTTGCGTGAGGGGCGGGGCTTGGCGTGCGTCGGGGGCGGAGTTTGCGTGAGGGGCGGGGCTTGGCGTGCGTCGGGGGCGGAGTTTGCGTGAGGGGCGGGGCTTGGCGTGCGTTCGGGCGGAGTTTGCGTGAGGGGCGGGGTTTGCGTGAGGGGCGGAGTTTGTGTGAGGGGCGGAGTTTGCATCGGGGGCGGGGCTTGGCGTGCGTCGGGGGCGGAGTTTGCGTGAGGGGCGGAGTTAGCGTCGGGGGGCGGAGTTTGTGTGAGGGGCGGGGCTTGGCTTGCGTCGGGGCGGAGTTTGCACCGGGGGCGGAGTTTACATCAGGGGCGGGGCTTGGCTTGCGTCGGGGCGGAGTTTGTGTGAGGGGCGGAGTTTGTGTGAGGGGGGCTTGGCGTGCATCAGGGGCGGAGTTTGCGTGAGGGGCGGAGTTCGCATTGGGGCGGGGCTTGGCGTGTGCCAGGGTCAGAGTTTGTGTGGGGGCGGAGTTTGCGTGAGGGGGGCTTGGCGTGCATCAGGGCCAAGTTTGCCTGAGGGGCGGGGCTTGGCTTGCATCAGGGCGGAGTTTGTGCCGGGGCGGAGTTTCCATGAGGGGCGGGGCTTGTGTGCGTGAGGGGCGGAGTTTGCGGGGGGGGCCCGGAGTTTGGCATGGGTCAGGGGCGGAGCCAAGAAGCATCACTTTTGGATCCCGAGGATGCGAGCAATGTGACCTTGTTGAATACGTTAATACCCCCACACACACCTCCTCCCCTGCCCTCCATCACGGCCCCTCGCCCCCCCCCCCCCGCAAAGGAAGCGCCAACGCAGCCGGCACGGCAAAAGAGACCGCAAGCGTTTATTCAGTCACACACAGAGCCGGTTCCGGGAGAGACTCCGCACCGGGGCTCGGGGCCCGGCCCTGGGGCACCTCGGCTGTCCTACCCGGAGCCACGCTCGCCAGTCCGGCGTGGAACAGACACACGGTCGGTCCGTCAGGCTGCTGGAGAGCTGGGCTGCTATGTGCAGGCTGCCGCCAAAACCGAGGAGCCAGCTGCAGGACGCTAGAAGAGAGGAGAAAAGGGGCAGCCAGCTGGATGGGGGGGGCGGCGGCGGCGAGCGAGAAAGCACGAGGCAAGGAAAGGGACGGCGAGTGAAGGACGGGGACAGGGAGCCTGACAGAGAGGGAGGAAGAAGCGGCAGGAAGAGAGGCAGCGGGACGGCGACCGACAAACCAGGACGGGGAGCGGGACAGAGAGGCAGAAACGACCCTGGGCGGGCAGCGCCACGGCGAGGGAGGAAAAGAGAATAAGGGCAGGGAGCCGGACCGAGAGGTACGGCGAGGGACAGCGGCACGGGGAGCAGGACAGAGCAACAGAGAATAAAAAAAGGAAGCGGGAGCGTGAGAGAACCGGGCTGGGGAGCAGGGAGAAGGAGAGATAAAAGGAGAGAGCAACAGAGGGAAAGAGGACCGGGGAGCGGGACGCTGGGGCAGAGTGAGAACAAGAGGGGCAGGGAGCAGGACAGAGGGGCAGAGGCAGAAGGAGGACAGAGGGACAGAGAGACAAAAGAGGGAGACGAGGACTGGGCAGAGGGGAGAGAAAGACGGGGGCAAGGAGCAGAGACACCAAGGTGCCAGGAAAAGGACGGTCAGATGGAGCGAGAAACAGGGTCGGGGAGCAGGACAAAAGGACAAAGAAAAAGGCGAGGAAGAAGGAAGGAAGGATAAAGGTGGGACAGGGAACGGGACATACGCAGCGAAACAAAGCAGAACAGAGAAGAGAGGACAGGGATTGAGGAACAGAGAGAGAGAGAGACGCAGGCTGGTACACAGAGACGGCGAAGGTAAGCAAAACCAGCGACGGGCAGGAGGACCTGGTTCTGACAACCCATCGCTCCCGGTGTCGCTTCCACGGCCTCAACAAATGCGACGTGCCGCAAGACAAGAGAATGGGAGAGTGAAAGCAAAGGCACGGGAAACTTAACGCTCTTAGTAATTTCACTGAGCATCACAGCTTACAGTTACTCAATGTCTTCCGGTGTCACAGGGTGAGGTACAACTGATTTCGTCTCCATATCTCTGGACAGAGCTTTTCTCATATCTGGGGGGGGGGGGGGGAAGAAAAAAAAAAAAAGATATTCTAAGACGACAGTCCTTGCACAAAGCCACGTTCAGCGAATTCTCTATTACAATAAGGTCGTTTCTAACCCAGAAGATTTCACAGAATCATAGAGTATCTCAAGTTGGAAGGGACCCATACGGATCACCGAGACCAAGCCCCCGCTCCACGCGGGACTACCTAAAACTAAACCGTGCGACTAAGAGCATCGTTCAGACGCTCCTTGAACTCCTGACAGGCTCGGTGGCTGCGACCGCTTCCCTGGGGAGCCTGTTCCGTGACTGACCGACCGCCCTCTCAGTGAAAAGCCTTTTCCCAACGTCCGGTCTGAACTTGCCCTGACGCAGCTTCGTCCCGTTTCCTCGGGTCCTAGTGCCGGTCACCGGAGAGAGCGGAGGTCAGCGCCTCCCCCTCCGCCGTCCCCCTCGAGGAAGGTGTAGACTGCGATGAGGTCACCCCTCGGCCTTCCCTTCTCCAAGCTGAACAAACCAAGTGACCTCAGCCGCTCCCCCTAAGTCTTGCCTCGGAGACCTCTCGCCATCTCGGTCGCCCTCCTCCGCGCACGCTCCCAGAGCGTTGTTCGGCGGCACCGCTCTCGACCGGAACCTAACGCTGCACGTAACTCAACTGAGCGGAAAGGAAATGACGGGCTAAAGGGACAAATACACGATTTAAGGCAGCCGCAACGATGGCAGATGTCTGTCCGTAGCCCTTCTAGTTATTTCACAGCGCTCCTGCGTATCAAACGAACGGTACCAGAGCAGAAAAGGTATACGGCGTGGCCACGTTACCCCTCGGGGAGGACGGCGAAAGGAGAGAAGCTCTAGAAAGAGGAAGCAGCTGGTACTTCGCTTTTGGTAACAGAATTAACATCAACACGTTCCTTCCCTTTGAAATTGAAAACGCCACCCAATTCTCTGCCACTGTTGACCACCGACACTTGTAAATTTCTAGTGAAACAGCTGAGGAAAACAAAGTTTCAGGTCCCTGGCTAGGGGAAGAAATCAGGCAAGCGCCGCCGTTCCTTCCCCCCGACAACACTAGCAAAAAAAACCAGCCGCTGGGGGCGAGCGTTCCTCCGAAAGAAAAATCAGGTGAGAAACCGCATTTTTATTTTCAGCTTACCTACAGGATAAATGTCTTTGTAGTTGCTACAAAACGTGTAAACTGCACAAAGATTAAGTTTTGTAACCGATCTAAGGTTCCGTACGAAAAACTACCTAAAGGAGTACGCAAAGTCCCACTCATCAACAATTATCTGACCCTGTTTCATATTAAAAAAAAAAAAAAAAAAAAAGTAATGCTAATCACACAGACAAGCCCAGGAACCCTCAACATGAGAATCTTTCCGTTCAGCCGGAGGCAGAACGAGTACTTACCACGGGCATCCTCATCTGGCTCTCCGCTGCTAGCAGAGCGGCACGCCAACGCTGTCCGGTACACGCCGTAGTACGCCTAGTTGCTTCTACGTATTTACCGCCGCCTGATTTGATACTCTCACAAAGAGATCGACGAAAAAGCCACCCTTTCTTTGAAAAAATAAAAACCAAAACCACACAGTTAAGGAACGGTAGGCGAACGTATTTCTAAATCATAACCCACGGCTTGCAGGCAGACCAAGAGCAGCTCTGACGATGCGGTACGCTCATCAAACATCTTTCACGCAGGAATAACAGATGTACTCCTTTACCACGGGACGCAGCCGGCACAGGGACAAATTTCATGCTGTTTTTGTCACACGACCGTCCTTCTGCACCAGCCAGTGGGTTCAGAATTAAGGACAGGACAGGCTAAACGCTCACACGAGCCTCCTATCCGTAAGAAACTATTAAAAATAGAAAAAAAAACTTCCACGTTTTAGATCGTGTTGCCTTAGGGACTGCCTCCTTCAAAGCCTGCCTGTTGGGGGGGGGGTGGGGGGGCGCGTGTGCGCGCACGCGCGTGAGGCGTGGAAATCGGTCGCAGAATTCAGTTGCCTAACGAGAGACGGCCCTTCTCCTCGCAAGGCAAACGTTTCAAAACGTCGCACTCTTTTCCGATTTTACCGGCTGGTACTGGGGTTGCCCTACCAGCATGAGTTGGGGACCCGTCCCTCTGGGTCCGTGCGACGCCAAATTAAATATTCTGCAAGTAACCGAGCAGGAGATGGAAAGTAAGCTAAGATGCTCTCTGCCGTACAAGGTTTGTTCGCCATCGTCCCCGAGGGAATCGCACAAAGCCCACGCTTGCCGAACCGGTACGTCGGAGGCCCTACGGGAAACGGCGCTGACGTTTCGCCAAGCTCTTCTCCTGTCAAGAAGAGGACCTTTTCTGCGGCATCCCTATTGGCGTTCGGCCTGCTTTCGGCTCATTCTGGCAGGTCAGCTTTCAGAGAAAGCCTGAGATTTCAAACCGCCAAGCAACATTCACCATTCTTGCTCTCTGACTACGGGGAATTTCAGCGAATCGGAACGCTACTTGGAGCCACGTTCCGGGTCTGTTTCGCCGCAAACCAAATATCTAAGCCACGGACCGGGCGCCCGTAGAAAAATTACTTTAAAAGATTAAAGACAAGCACAGTACTCACTTCTCTGAAATTTCTTCCGGTAGCGCCATCAATTTAGCGGCCGAACCCAGCCGTCGAAATTCCGGTGCAACGGAGCGAGCAGGAACGTGTCCGTGCCGCTCTTCCCTGGCCACGGAGCCTTCCGCTCTACCCGTTACTGCGAACGTACGGAGCATCGGCGCAGCAGCACCTGTGGAATAACGCACCGCCCACAGCTATACAGAAGAAGAATCCGAGACGACGGTAGAAGACCCCAGACCAAAAGTCACCGCGGGACTAAGGGACGCGCGGACAGCGCGCGAGGGGCGGGTGTCCGGGACCCAAGCGTGGAACGGCCCCGGGATTTCTTTGTTCGGGGTCCCTCTCTTTGGAGGCGCCCCGCCCGGGCCGATCCCGCTGCTGCACCTTTCAGTTACGTTAATTACTTTACAAAATCCGACACCCGGAGACTGCTGCCGGAAGCCTCGGGTCGAGCCCGAAGGAGGAGGAGGAGGAGGAAGCGCGCCCGAGAAGAAGCGTGCGCGCGACACCGTGAACGGGGTGCGAACGCTGGGGCGGCAGCTGCTCCTCCTCAAACAGAGACAGAGAGAGAAAGAAGAGGGGGAAAGCCACAGGGTACAGAGGGCGGAAGTGGAAAAGAGGGGCCGGGAGCCGGACAGAGGGAGGTGGAGAAAGAGGCCGTCGGAAGGGAAGGGACGGGCTGCGGGGCAGAGGGGGACTTGCCAGCGCCAGGTTCGCGGTTCCACCCGATAATCGTAAAGGTCTCTGCCAACCTCGACGATTCGGTCGCTTTAAAAAACAATCGGGATCTCGAGGCGGACCGAGGGAGAGACGGAGAATATAAAAACGGTCGCGGCTAAGAGGGCAGAGAGGGAGGAATCGCGAGACAGGGAGAGGCAAGCCGGGCAGGGGAAAAAGTCCCGACAGGCTTCTGCAGCGACAGGGAGGAATTGAAGATTCGAGAGAGGGAGCTGGACAGAGAGAGAGACGGGGAAAGGTAAGACGGTGGCGAGCTACCGGGCAGAGAAGCAGAGTTTAATGCCGGGGACCGGGAGAGGGACAGAGAGGGAAGGAGAAAGGAACGAAGGGACGGGCTGCGGGGCAGACAGGGAGGAAGGAAGGAAGGAAGAAAGAGGGACAGGGAGCCAGACGAACCGCGACGGGGAAAGAAAAAGGTACCGACGGGCTAGGAGGCAGAGAGGGGAGACTTTAGAAAAACAGGGACGGGGAGCGAGACGGAGCCAGACCGAAAAAAGGAACCATAGCGACGGGTGCCGGGACAGAGAGGCGGGCCTTCAAAACGAGGGGCAGGGAAGAGGCTCAAGAGGGACGGAGAAAGAGAGAGACTCACGACGACTCGCTACGGAGCCGAGAAGGAAGACCTCGAACAACAGGAACGAGGAGCCGCACAGAGAGAGCCAGAGATGGCAGAAATACCGACAGGCTACAGGACCGAGGGGGAGGAATGCAGAAACAGTGGCTGGGGGCCGGACAGAGAGACAGGGAGAGAGAGAAGGAAACAATAGCCACGGGCTACGGGGCAGAGAGAGCGAGGACCTAAAAAAGGTGGGGACAGGCAGCCCGTCAGAGCGAGATGGAAAAAGAACATAGCGGGGAGCAGAAAGCAAACCAAAAAACCCCACAGCGGGGTGGGAAAGCGAGGGGGGCAGAGGAGGGCCCGCGACGCAGAGGAGAGGCGATGGGGCCCCGCGGGCCCAGGACTCACCGCAGCTCTGGCTCTCGGCGCTGCCGGGAGAGCTTGCCAGCGCAGACGCTTCTTTCTCCCGCTCTCCGCCTTTCCTTTGCTGTCACTCCGGTCGCTCGGCTGTCCTCCGCCTAAGAGAATACACGGGTGTCTTACAGCTCCGAGGAGACGAGTCTGCCTAGATGAGTAGCCTGCCTCCCTGCCTCCCTCCCTGCCTCCCTGCCTCCCTCGGTACGCGGCCGCACCGTGCTTTGGATTACGCGTGGCGACCCTGCGGTGCCCGTCGGCAGCCTGACCTGCCGCGGAGCGCAACGAGGGATCTTTCCTCACCCGGCGAGGCAGGCGCTCTCTTGCCTGCAGCGGGAGGCAGCTGCCGGCCGGAGAGCCTTCCATCTCTTCTTCTTCTTCTTCTTCACCTTTCTCTGGCCATTCCAGCTTCCCTTAGGGCAGCTGCTGTCCACGGCCGGTAAGCGCTCCGCCGCCTGTCCCTTTTCGCCCCCACGCCACGAGGCGAGCCAGGCCAGGCACAGGCGAGGCGGGTGCAGTCGACGGCATCCCCAAGGGAGGGACGGGCAACCACGTCCTCAGCGCGGCCTGGGAGAGGGAAAGAAAAAGCAGTGGCCGTTACTACCGGAGGTCGGCCCTGGCCGGAGACCCTCCTCCTTCTGCAGGGGCTTCCGGAGACGCCGCTCTTTCCCCGCGCTGCTGCCGCTGCCGCCGCCGCCAGCACCCCTGTTCAGGAAGAAAGCGGCACAGGCGAGGGCCAGCTTGCCGCCTTCACGCCAGGGCTCGGGGGCGGCCTGGGGCTGCCGGACAGGCTTCCGGAGAGTCCGACCGGTAGCGCTCGTCTCGGGACACCGGGCAACGCCTCGCCGCGCGCGCGCGCTCTCGTAGCACGGCCGCACCGCTGCTCGGGAGCGGCTGGAAGCCTGCAGAAAACCACTCGAAACCGGCAAAAAAACCCCAACCTCGCGCTCCTGCGAGAGCAAGTCGGGCTGTCCGGCAGCCACGTCCGCGAAAACGACGCCTCCCGGCACGCACTGGCAAGCGCCGCGTGGCAGCCATTAGAGTGCCGTAAGACTACACTTCCCGGCGTGCTCCGGGGAGCCAATATGGCCGACCAGCAGCCGCGTGCCCCAAGACTGCAACTGCCGGCGTGCCGCGGGAGGCAGCCTTCCACGCTTCCTGACCCTGCGGGGACACCGTCCCGTGCCCTCACCCCAAAGCCGACTCACCCGAAAGCCCCGCCGAGCCGCGACGGCAGCCCCGAGCTCCGCAGCGCGGCTCCGGGCTGGCGCCCCCCCCCCCGCCCCCGCCCCCGCCTCCCCTCAGCCACCTCCGAAAGGCGCGGACGCCCGCCGGCTCCGGGCAGCCCCCGCCGCGCGGCTCCGGACGGTCTCCCCGCCCGGTTCCGACACGGCGCGCACCCCCCCCACCCGCCGCACGGCTCCGGGCAGCCCCCCTCCCCTCTGTGACACGGACCCCGCCGCCCCCCCGCCCCCCCGCCTCTCCTCGGAGGCGGCACCGCTGCCGCCGCCCTCCTCGGGGCTTTCCCCGGGACCCGCCGGTCCGTCCCGCTGCCCCGCTCACCTTCTCCCTCCGTGCAGCCGCAGCCCGGCGACGCCTCCGCTCCTCCCTCGGCTCACAGCAGCCCCTGCACACCGGCTGCCGGCAGCCGGTTCCGGGGAGGGGCCGTGGCCATCAACCTCACTGCCCGCACCTGGGGCTCCTCCAGCCCCAACCCACAGCTGGAGCCCCGCAGGAACAGGGGGCCATGGCCTGACCCCCCCACACCTCCTCCCCTGCCCTCCATCACGGCCCCTCGCCTCCCCGCAAAGGAAGCGCCAACGCAGCCGGCACGGCAAAAGAGACCGCAAGCGTTTATTCAGTCACACACAGAGCCGGTTCCGGGAGAGACTCCGCACCGGGGCTCGGGGCCCGGCCCTGGGGCACCTCGGCACTCGTTCCCATATCCATCAAGTAGAAAGTTCAGCTTTGCTAGGACAGAAATGTGTTTGGGTTAGCGCTTAGACACCGTTTAACCGTAAATTAAACGCACTACTTGCTTTGCTTTTGAAGAAGAGCCGAGGGACTGATAAAAAGCGTGCTTTGCTAAAGAGCAGCCTTTGAAGGAGAGCAGGAAAACCGATAAAAATGCAATAGTCGTATTCATAGCAATAGTTGTGAACAGCAAATACAGTCTGATGAAGTACATTCTTACTGGAAATATGTATCTGCCAAAGCTGTTTTTGCTCTGCTGCCAACTTGCAGACCCTGCGCTAGTATCAGCCTTTCTGTTTGCCAGCTGCTTCTCTGACCCGAGGAGACAGCTTTTGTTGAAGTTAGTTGTTGAGTGGGAAAGGGAAAGTTAAAATCACAGGCAGTGTCTCATGGAACAGCAGGTACTGCCCTCATCGGACGTTTATTTGAGCACTGTAAAAATGTTATGTCCTTACTGGCAAATACTGTGGGTCCTCACAACACCGCTGACTCCCAGGCCACGGTTTGGGAATCAGGAGTTTATCAGTGCTTGTTTGTACCTGCTTGTCATTATCCGGGCAGGTGAGCAAGTGGAGGTGGGCTAGAGTGTATCCAGAGTGGCATTTCAGAACAGCATGCCTGCTTCTAGCTGAAGCCAGGAAGGCCTAGCAGAAAATTTCTTTCCTTTCTCCAGAACTTTAATTTTTTTTTTTTTCCTAAACTTTCTGGTGTTCAGAAAACTGGGCAGATTCTGGTTTTACCTGACTTTGTTTATGGAGATTTAGATACACAGGATACTTTCCCTGACTTCTGATTTGTCTTTCTTTCCTTCCATGGAGAGTATTCAGCGTAGCATGTCTTTCTCTTGTGTTTTTTAAAAAATAATTACCGTGAAAGCACCTACTCAATTTCGCTGTGATTAAAATTTATCATCTCTACGGCTTTATTTATGTTTCAAAATCAAGCTTAACAATTTATTTCCTGAAATGCTATGCTGCATTTTCTAGTAGTTCTGACAGATGAAGGCTTTGAAATATGTCCTTACTAAAAGTGATAAACTGTTCTTTGTATTATGATTTCATAGTTAAGAGCAAAAAAATACAGCACCTTCTTCATTAATATAACAGTCTAGAAGTAATAAAAAGTAACTATAGCCTTTATAAATGATTTTTCTAACATCTGATTTAAATATCATAATGCAGAGTCAGTTGCTTAATATGACATGATATAATATAAGAATGAAATTTCAGTTAAAGGCAACATGCTCTTCTGCACTGAAATGTTAGTTAGGGTTATTGAGATTACTGTCCTCACCTTCTGCACAGCACGGAGGTGAAACAGCTAGCTAGTTTCACTAGTAACATGACTGGAACATTGCATGGGAGATTAAATTCTTGACATAACAATAACTTATTCCAGTAATAAAATGTTTATTAGAGTTTTATATAGTTTTGAAATAGTTATAATTAGAAACATAGTTTATGGATGTAAAACACAGTTTATAAATAAAATTTGTATTAAATTTCTATACGTTATTTCTGTATGGAATTACCTGCTTTCTGTTTGCACTCTTAAGTAGTGTTAGGTGCTATTCCCTTATTTATTCTATTATATGATCTATCATCATGTTTCTCTACCAATATATATATTTACAGACAGTGATCAAGTTTCTCCATAGTAACTGAAACAGATTAATTCATGATAGCTTTTCTCTATACAATAACTTTTCTGTCTGCAGAAACATCTCAGATTTTTAGAACTGTAGACAGTTTTCCAGTGGAAACTGCCATTTTTCATAGTAGTAGAACTTCCCTATTCCTCTTGGACACACTGTTTTCCAGGGCATTCATGCTCGTCTGAGTACTTGTAATGTCTTTTGCAGAATAATTGTCACTCTGTATAGTCATCACCTAGACTTCTGTATGGTCTATGCTCCATTTTTCCTAGATGTATGAGTTTGTGTTTGAATAAACTGAAAAACATGTTATTTGGGCTTGCCCTGGGCATTCAAAGTCATTATGTACTGGTGATTTGTCATGGAAAGTATGATCTAAATATCTAGGTTTAAAATCTTCATCAACAAAAAAGGATAATCAAGGTTAAAAATATCAAATGAAAAAATCTTAAAAAAAGTTCTAAAATATATTCCTTTTTGATTAAAATAGTTCCAGCTTTTGTGGATGTAACATATTTTCAAATATATGGGACTAAATTTAAGCTTAGAGTATGAAAATGTTGGCTATGAGCCAAGTTTCCATGGTAGCTTTGAACTAAAACCGCAATGGTACACCACTTTGCATGCATTTGGTCTTGCAAGGCAAGTAATTGTACTTTCAAGCAGCTCATTTTTATGAATGCTAATATGTGGCTTAAAAACATACAGATGATTGGCATCTGAGGGATTTTTCTTGGTTTAACATCTAATATGACTTAATTTCTTTTCTTTTTAATTATTAACATAGTAATAGAACAGAAAAACAAATAAATGACAATTGTCATCAGTTATGTTACATACAATAATAATATTTCTAGGATAATAAATTACATGGAGAGCTTATGTGGATATAGTTTTGATTGTAAATGACAGTCCACACCTAAAATTTTATACAACTTTAAATGCTGTACAGAAGACGTGGTTAAACTACTTCTTTTGTAACGCATGTATTAACTGCATACGTGCTGAACAAGTTCAGAAAGGTATTGTGCAGAGTTGAGATTTTAGGACAGAAGAGGCTGTTAATGTTACTCTCATTGACCTCTTGCACATCTTGGGCAGCCTATTTTTACCCAGTAAGAACTGAATCATAGAATCATAGAATGGTTTGGGTTGGAAGGGGCCTTTAAAGGACATCTAGTCCAACCTCCCTGCAATAAGCAGGGACATCTTCAACTAGATCAGGCTGCTCAGAGCCCCATCCAACCTCCCCTTGAATGTTTCCAGGGATGGGGTATCCACAGCTTCTCTGGGCAACCTCTTCCAGTGCCTCACCACCCTCACAGTAAAGAATTTCTTCCTAATATCTAATTTAAATCTACCCTCTTTCAGTTTAAAACCATTACCCCTTCTCATATCACTACACGCCTTTCTAAAAAGTCTGTCCTCATCTTTCTTATTAAGGGCCCTTTAAGTACTGGAAGGCTGCAATAAGTTCTCCCCAGAGCCTTCTCTTCTCCAGGCTGAACAACCCCAACTCTCTCAGTCTGTCTCCACAGCAGAGGTGCTCCAGCCCTCGGATCATCTTTGTGGCCTCCTCTGGACTCGCTCCAACAGTTCCATGTCCTTCTTGTACTGAGGACTCCAGAGCTGAACACAGTACTCCAGGTGGGGTCTCACGAGAGTGGAGTAGAGGGGCAGAATCACCTCCCTCGACCTGCTGGTCACGCTTCTTTTGATGCAGCCCAGGATATGGTTCGCTTTCCAGGTGACAGGACAAGGGGCAATGGGCACAAACTGGAACACAGGAAGTTCCATCTGAATATGAGGAAAAACTTCTTCACTCTGAGGGTGACCAAGCACTGGGACAGGCTGCCCAGAGAAGTTGTGGAGTCTCCTTCTCTGGAGAGATTCAAAACCCATCTGGATGCAATCCTGTGCAACCTGCTCTAGGTGAACCTACTTCAGCAGGGAGGTCGGACTAGAGGATATCCAGAGGTCCCTTCCAACCCCCACCATTCTGTGATTCTGTGATTCTAGGTTGCAAGTGCGCATTGCTGGCTCACACTGAGCTTCTTGTCCACCAAGACCCCCAAGTCCTTCTCCGCAGGGCTGCTGTTAATCCATGCTCTGCCCAGCCTGGAGTTGTGCTTGGGATTTCCCCGACCCACGTGCAGGACCTTGCACTTATTGGCCTTGTTGAACTTCATGGGGTTAGCACGAACACACCTCTTAAGCCTGTCAAGGACCCTCTGGATGGCATCCCTTCCCTTCAGCATGTCAACCGTACCACACAGCTTGGTGTCACTGGCACGCTTGCTGAGGGTGCACTCGATCCCACTGTCCACGTCTCCGACAAAGATGTTAAACAGCACTGGTCCCAATACCAACTCCCCCAAGGAACGCCACTGATCTCCACTTGGACATCAAGCCGTTGATTGCAACTCTTTGAGTGCGAACATCCAGCCAATTCATGCTGGTGAAGAACTCCAGATACTGAGGACTCATCGCAACATCCCCCACCTCCAACACCAGAGTGAAACCACTGACCTTCGGACCCAGGGGAGCAGTGAAGGGATGAGCATAACACCTGGAGAAGGGGTAGAAACTAAGAACTGTGTTACAATTTTAATTGTATTTTGGTACTACTGCATTTTTTTCTCTCTATAACTGCTGTAACTGCATTATTATTCTCCATTTTTCTGTAATAATTAGATCTAGACTAACAATGAGTCTCTAATTAGGCTGGTCAGATTTCCACTATACTAACAGAATTCTTGGCCCTATTATATATACACATATATACATAAAGTCAGCTTCCCTTGCTCAGAAATAAGTTTCTGAGCATAACAGTGGGAAGCTCTCACCTGGGGGTCAACTGTGCCATGCCCACATGAGCCTCTCCTCCTCACAGGGTGGGGCTATTGTAAGCGCCAGCAGACACTGCAAGGATATGTATAAAAATAAGTGACAACAAACACGGGTGTTTACATTGCTGCGTAAGAGCATCTGGGCATTAAAAAGGGTTGTGAACATGCTTTCACATAGTGCAAGACAAAACCCAGATTTCCAGCAACTGGTGAGGCTGATCTTCTGGGGACACCCCTCTTGGTTGGTTCAGTGCTGCAGCGCTTCTCTGTCCCATAACACCGCTGATGGTCCAGCACCCTGCTGTGAAGCTCAGTGCTGAAGTTCGAGCCCCTGTTTCCTTACAAGGAATTTTTGAAGCTGAGAGACAGGAGATATGGAAGCCCTCACAAACACAGACAGAGCAGTGTGAAAAAGTTTCACATAATTTTGCTTTCATTTTTAAGAGTTAATAGACAAATTCTGGCACAATGTATTGCTCTCGAAGGAGCCAGTATTGTGGCTATAATATTAAATTGCAAATTACAGTTTGCACCTGGGAAAACTAGCAATCCAATCAATTTGCTTTATTGCTGACATTAAGGACGGCACTAATATCCTTGCTGCGTGTGGCGTTATAAGAGTAACAACTCTTATCTCTCCTCCCACCTGAGAGGTTTATATATGCCAAATGGCTGTGTCTCTTCCATGTGTTGTTTGCTATGATTATGCTAACAAATAACCAGAGAATAAGCAACGTCATGCAAAAAACACTCTGTACAACCTGCTACCTCCCCACGCCAAGACCTGCATCAAAATGGGAACATCTGTTAATTTTCAGGGTGTGAAAACATCATGTAAAGACTGAAAGGCAGAAGATGCCTTGGCATAGTTACCTGTTCAAAACACTGCGATGCCCTGCCAGCTCAGCCATTCTGCAGAGCTTCAGTGGCGCAGTGACCAATTGATCTAATTACATAAGGGATTGTTTCAGTCAGGGAGGTAACAATGTGCTGAAAATCAGTACGAGAGTTAATGGAATGAAAAAGCTGGGAAAAGAGTGGAGCAGTCCTTCCTATGAAGTCCAATTGCATCATTCCTAATAATTCATTACTGTCGTTAGATGCTGGTAATGCAGCAACCCCTCATGCACAACACTACCTGAAGAAACCACTTTTTAACATTACACCAGCTAAACTTTAACAGCACTGGGACATGCACGATGGAGGTATAGCGTAAGTACATTAAAGCAGTAGGTATTTTAAAGTGAAGGCTTGTTTCCCTGTCCTGTGAGGGGGAACCATATAATGTTCAGAGGGATGCAATGCATCTCAGGAGGACCTGATTTATGATGCATGTGCTGTCTTACTGCATATGTGCAACAGATTTAGTACTTCCTGTGAGTGCTGACATTGTTATGAGCAGCTTACTTATGCAGAGTGGGTCTGCTAGTGAACTACCCTACACTGGGAATGACCTTGTGCTGTAAGAAAAATGGACAGTCTTCTTTTTATGTCTGTCTTTCTCAGTAGACCCACATTTTGTCTTGGAAGTGCCTTCTCTTCCCCTATCAATTCCTTTGTAAGGATATAGGGAAGGTAAAGGAAGGTTTCTGAGGGTATCTGGGTCTTCAACAGAAAAGAATGAAACCGAGATACGAAAAGGGACAAATGAAACACCCAGTTACACAAACCCTCGTGAGCAGATCTTAAGTAGAGTCAATGTTGGAGAGTTGGAGGTCATCTGTGTGGGGACCCCCAGGCTGACAGTGGGGAGGGTTGGCTCACATTGGTGCCTCATAAGGAGGGGAACAAGGTGGCTTATGGGAGTGCAAACTCATTATGGTATGTTTAAGGAGACTGTGGCAATATGTAAAACTTGAGAAAAAGGGACCTTGAGAAATCAGGGAAGGAAAATGGTGAGAAGGGGATACAAGGGTCATTGTGTGTCAGCATAGGGCTGGTGGGTGTATGTCTGGCTGAGCCTGTGTCTTGATGTATTGGGTTTATGTGACAAGGTTTTGGTAGTGATGGGAGGGTGTAGGGGTGGCTTCTGTGAGAAGACACTAGAAGCTGCCCCCGTGTTGGACAGAGCCAATTCCAGCCGGCTTCAAGACAGACTGGCTGCTGGCCAAAGCTCAGTCCATCAGAGACGCTGGTAGTGCCTCCATGATAACATATTTAAGAAGGGTAAAAAGATCTGTGCAGTAGTGAGACAGGAGTGAGAAAACTTCAGAGAAACAAGTATGCAAACACCAAGGTCAGTGAAAAAGGAGGGCGAGGAGGTGCTCCAGGCACCAGAGCAGAAGATCCCCTGCAGCCTGTGGTGAAGACTGTGGTGAATCAGGTTGTTCCCTTGCAGCACGAGGAGGACCATAGTGGAGCAGATATCCACCCTGCAGCCTGTGGAGGACCCCATGCTGGAGCAGGTGGATGTGCCTTGAAGGAAGCTGCAGCCTGTGGAGAACCCATGCTGGAGCAGGCTCCTGGCAGGAACTGTGGCACTTACAGCCCAGAAAGCCAACCATATCCTGGGCTGCATCAAAAGAAGCGTGACCAGCAGGACGAGGGAGGTGATTCCGCCCCTCTACTCCACTCTCGTGAGACCCCACCTGGAGTACGGCGTCCAGCTCTTGGGCCCCCAGGACAAGAAAGACATGGAACTGTTGGAGCGAGTCCAGAGGAGGCCACAGAGATGATCGGAGGGTGGAGCACCTCTGTATGGAAACAGACTGAAAGACTTGGCATTGTTCAGCCTGGAGAAGAGAAGGTTCTGGGGAGACCTTAGAGCAGCTTTCCAGTACCTGAAGGGGCCTGCAAGAAAGCTGGAGAGGGACTGGTGACAAGGGCATGGAGTGATAGGAACAGGGGTAATGGTTTTAAACTGAAAGAGGGTAGATTTAAATTAGATATTAGGAAGAAATTCTTTACTGTGAGGGTGGTGAGGCACTGGAACAGGTTGCCCAGAAAGGTTGTGGAGGCCCCATCCCTGGAAGTGTTCAAGGCCAGGCTGGATGGGGCTTTGGGCACCCTGGTCTAGTGGAGGGTGTCCCGGCCCACGGCAGGGGGGTTGGAACTAGATGATCTTTAGGGTCCCTTCCAAGCCAAATTATTCTATTATATGATTCCATGATACCATATAAAACAAGTCAGTACATTTTTGGCTTTATATACATGAAGTTGTCGATTTCAGTAAAACAGAAGAAATCAGGCATGGCCCCAATGCTTAATTAAAGAGCAGGTCATCAGGGATATAACAACAATGAATTTGATATAGAAGTCTGACTCCTTAAGGAGCCACACTGTATCTTGTACCCACAGCATCCTTCCCTGTCACAGTGCTCTGGAATTAAGACATGCTACTAGCAGCCACACAGCTAGACACAGACAATCATGAAATTGGAGAGGGACTAGCTTTGATTACATGCCGTGATCTTCTATAGAGCTGCATTATAATTTGCAAACAGTTTACTAAAACATTGCTAAAGTCTCCTCTAGTTTTTTACTGTCCACAAGAGGACTTCCCTTCATTTTCTTAATCATTATTTATTTTTTTTAAAGCTATCATACAGGTAGCTTTGATTATAACAGCAACAGCAGTGAAAAATAGTTTCTCAGTGGTTAAAGCAAAGCGGTGAAAATCATTTTGGAAGAGAGGTTAGAGCAAGCACCTGAGTGTGTAACAGTTCCTGTGGAGCAAAGGATCATCAAGAATGGGTGAATTCATTGTTTCAATGAGATTATCTAATATTGATTTAATATGGAGTCCATATCTGTCCCAGGAGGTCCCTGCTCTACAAATGACCAGAGCCTGAGAAGGAAGTGTCAGAAGAGAGAGTGCATAAATTTACACTTTTCTTATATTCTTCTGTTGGTATCCGTGTCCAGCCACCCATGGAGATGCAATGCAGGACTCTTATCTGCATCGGGATGGGTCCTCTTGCTTTCACCCACAAGACAGAATATCCAGATAGAGTAAGAAGCTGGTTAAGGAGCTCTCTAGACCCTTGATATTTAAAGAGGTCCTGAAACATGAGAGACAATCCTGAAGACTGGAAGAGATCTAACCACAAGCATGTTGTTATAGTAAAGCTTCTCAGCAAGGGAACGCGTTGAGACTGGTGATGTGCAGGCAAAGGGACTTGAGTGAAGAATTAGATGCACAGCTCTCATGGAGAAGCCACAGAACTGATCAATCAAAAGCTGTAGCAGATTCTTCATTAGTGGGGATTTCACTACTCTAGTTCAAGCACAGAGAAAGAGAGGTGAGATGGTGCATGAAAGTTTGGCCAGAAGGGGAGCCAGTCAGGGTATCTGCTGGATCTGCGTGGGAGGGACAGCGAGCGAGGGGTGAAAATGTGGATACGGAACGAGACTCGGAAAGACCAAGGCTGGGCATGGGGCCTTGAGACCACTTTGTCATTGCCTCTTTCCAGAGAACTCAGCTACACAAGAGGTGCTGCATGGTGCGTGCCCAGTGACATGTCTTCATACCTGGACAGCACCGTTTCCTTCCTCGTCCTTCAGACAGGAAACAGCAAATTTGCTTTAGCGTCTCACTGCAGAGAGGCAGCGAGGGAACTGGGTGAGGCACATGGTTGTAAGACAGCAGCAAATGCCAGACAGAGTGTGGATGGTAGGAAAGCAACTGCAGGTCCAGCAATACTTCCTGCTCTCGCCAGGAGACTGGCAGTTTGCAAGGACCCTCCTGAGCCTGCCAGGAAAGGAATGGCAGCCTGCAGTCCCTCCTGGCAGGAAGGCCATTCTGCTGCTGGCTACAGTTAGGGCACAGGCTCTGGTAAAGCGACATCTGACCTGATCTACAATACCTTTTGTTAGTCTGTGTCTGCACTATCTATGCTAACAGGATGTGCACTGCCAGAGAGCAGCAAGAGCAGGGCTGCCTCACGCAGGGGTAGGAGCTGCAGGTGACCCCACTGCAGGCAAGTCCCGCTCCGACCCTCGTGCAGTCCTGCAGGTTCACGCTTGGGGCTGGAGACAGGATGGGAGATGACACTGTGACGTGGGTCCAGAATCCATTCAGGAGGCAGGCCAGAGAGAGCTGTACCCACAGCGCCGCTCAGACAGGATCTGGGTGCCCAGGCCCGAGCTGAAATGGAGCATCTGGGTTGTGCATGGAGGGAGTGAATGGGGGCCCAGGTGAGGCTCATCAGGCCAATTACAGCCTATTAGTGCCCTCAGGGTCCTGATGGGCTGTCTTCAGTGACAGTAAGGATTGGCTCTGCCCGCTGTTTAAGAATGGACTAACATGAAATTTGGCGTTTTTTTATTCTGGCTCATATCCATAGCTGACTCCGCTGCCACCCTAAAGTGATGAAATAAAGAGCTATGGAAATACGGACCAGTGAGCTTCACTTCAGTTCCCAGGAAAAAATGTTACTGAAAAGCATATCAACCTGGTATCTTGAGAGGGCTTGTGTGAAAATTTTTGAACAGGAGCCACAGATCGGAAAAAGAAGTGAAAGTATAGACATAGCAAAGAAAAAACAACATTGACATCAGGAAGACAAATGCCATAAGGCAAGTGACAAGAAAAATTTTAAACTGATAAAAAGATTGATACAGCGGGAAGGTGGAAGAAGCACTGGCTTCTGATGTTGTATGTAAAAGTGTGCTTAAGGACGTTTGTGATCCAGCATTTAGGGGTTTTTTTTATGCTGAAGAATTGCATATCTATTCTGAATTATTAACTCCATCAGAAAAATAGTGTTTTTTTCAGAAAATACAACATGTAGTTTCTTATGTAAAAATTATTTCTTTCCTAGGTGTGTCAACCCAGCTGTGATACTAACAGAGCATGAATGAAAATTTGATTGGCATAAATGCATTTTTAAAACATTAGCTTTTGTCTTTTTGGAAAAGCATATTAAAGGCGTGCAAGTAGCATGCAGATTTCTGAATAAGGACCTGAGATCCCTGTTTGTCATTGGTGCATTACAAGGTTTTTCCTCTTAGAGCAGTGTGTGCTGCCAGCTGCAATGTTAGACAACAACAGACTGAAACCCGGTTTTCTCACCAGGTGCTTCGTCAGGTTAAAAACAAGGGTATTGGAAATCCTTTAAAGCATCCTCAGTGAAAGGGGACATAATATATAGTGCAATAAAAGAAGAAATGTATGATATAAATGAGACATGAACAAGTCTCTCTTGAGCTAGATATATTTCTTGGGTAATTTTACTTCGCCAGGTTATTGTGGCACAATTCAGTCTTGTTAAGGCCTTACTCTGGCAGTTTATAACTAGCTAGTACCTCCAAAGCCAGCTTTTTTTTTTTTCCCCATGGGAGGAAACTAGCAAAGATCCTTCTTAAATAGAGAAAATCTGTTCTCCCTCTCTCCCCACTGTGTCCTTCAAGGCTAGCCCTCTTATCCAGTCCTTCTGCCAATCCAGGATCTCCAGAGGGCCTTAGAGTTGCAACAAACTCAGAACAGGAAAACTCTTCTTGTCCGCCCTGGGGCCTTGCTGTATCTCCATTTTGTGGTTGTCTCCTAGGTACCATCTCCCTGCAGGAGTGTTTTTTTGATGTGTTTCTCCTTCATTCCATGTCGGATCTCATCCTGAAATGCAGGTTCTCCCACTTTTTTGCTCCCTGAGGTAATGCTATATCATTTGGAAAACATAACTTCATCAGACTTAATAAAAATAAAATAAAATAGAAGAGTATTCTTGGTCTGCCTCACAGTAAACTCTCCTGCAGACTTCAGAGATGCTAGAGGTAACCTCTTCAACCATTTATTTATACTGCTGAGAAGAACTTCCAATAAAATACAAACATAAAGAACACGTTCTTGAGCTTAATGTTACAGATTAATGGGCCTTTCTAAGCTAAATAATAACTTGGCTATTGTTTTACCCAAAACAGCTTGAAATTCTTACATGTGAGTGAAAATATTGTGTCCTGGGTTGTTTGATTATCCTAATGAAAAGTGAGTGTCTAAATGGTCTTCATGCTCTTCTACAGATAGAATCATAGAATCATAGAATGGTTTGGCTTGGAAGGGACCCTAAAGATCATCTAGTTCCAACCCCCCTGCTACGGGCAGGGACACCCTCCACTAGACCACGTTGCCCAAAGCCTCATCCAACCTGGTCTTAAACACTTCCAGGGATGGGGCCTCCACAACCTCTCTGGGCAACCTGTTCCAGTGCCTCACCACTCTAACAGTAAAGAATTTCTTTCTAACATCTAATCTAAATCGACCCTCCTTCAGCTTGAACCCATTACCCCTTGCCCTGTCACTACACTCCCTGATAAACAGTCCCTCACCATCTTTCCTGTAGGCCCCTTCAGGTACTGGTAAGCCACAATTAGATTTCCCCAGAACCACCTTTTCTCCAGGCTGAACAATCCCAACTCTCTCAGCCTGTCCTCATAGCAGAGGGGCTCCAGCCCTCTGATCAGCTTCGTGGCCTCCTCTGGACTTGCGCCAACAGCTCCATGTCTCTCCTGTACTGGGGCCCCCAGAGCTGGACGCAGTACTCCAGTTGGGGTCTCACAAGAGTGGACTAGAGGGGCAGGATCACCTCCCTCGACCTGCTGGTCACGCCTCTTTTGATGCAGCCCAGGACAAGGGTGGCTTTCTGGGCTGCCAGCGCACATTGCTGGCTCATGTTGAGCTTCTGATCCCCCAACACCCCAAGTCCTTCTCCTCAGGGCTGCTTTCAATCCATTCCTCGCCCAGCCTATAGTCGTGCTTGGGATTGTGCCGACCCACGTGCAGGACCTTGCACTCGGCCTTGTTGAACTTCATGCGGTTCGCATGGGCCCACCTCTCCAGCCTGTCCAGGTCCCTCTGGATGGCATCCCTTCCTTCCAGCGTGTTGACCACATCACACAGCTTGGTGTCGTCGGCAAACTTGCTGAGGGTGCGCTCGATCCCACTGTCTATGTCGCCAACAAAGATGTTAAACAGTGCCGGTCCCAGTACCGACCCCTGAGGAACGCCACTCGTCACTGTTCTCCACTTGGACATTGAGCCACTGACCACAACTCTTTGAGTGTGACCATCCAGTCAATTCCTTATCCACCGGGTGGTCCATCCATTGAATCCATATCTCTCCAATTTAGACAGAAGGATGTCGTGCGGGACAGTGTCAAATGCTTTGCACAAGTCCAGGTAGATGATGTCACTTGCCCTTCCCTTATCCACGGACGCTGTAACTCCATCATAGAAGGCCACTAAATTTGTCAGGCACGATTTGCCCTTAGTGAAGCCGTGTTGGCTGTCACCAGTCACCTCTTTATTTTCCATGTGCCTGAGCATAGTCTCCAGGAGGATCTGCTCCATAATCTTGCCAGGCACAGAGGTGAGACTGACTGGCCTGTAGTTCCCTGGGTCTTCCTTTTTTCCCTTCTTAAAAATGGGGGTTATGTTTCCCCTCTTCCAGTCGGTAGGAACTTCACTGGACTGCCAGGACTTCTCAAATATGATGGAGAGTGGCCTGGCCACTTCATCCGCCACTTCCCTCAAGACCCGCAGATGCAACTCATCAGGTCCCATGGACTTGTGCACCTTCAGGTTCCTTAGATATTCTCGAACCTGATCTCTCCTATAGTAGGCGGTTCTGCATTCTCCCAGTCCCTGCCTTCTGTGACCTGGGCAGTGTGGCTCAAGCATTTGCCAGTGAAGACTGAGGCAAAGAAGTCGTTGAGTACCTCAGCCTTCTACATATCCTGGGTAACCAGGTCACCCGTTTCATTCCAGAGGGGACCCACATTTTCCCTCGTCCTCCTTTTCTCACTAACATACCTATAGAAGCTTTTCTTGTTGTCCTTGACATCCCGGGCCAGACTAATTTCTATCAGGGCTTTGGCTTTCCTAACCTGATCCCTGGCTGCTCGGGCAGTTTCTCTGTTTTTCTCCCAGGCTACCTGCCCTTGCTTCCACCCTCTGTAGGCTTCCTTTTTTTGTTTGACTTTGCCCAGGAGCTCCTTGTTCATCCATGGGGGCCTCTTGGTGTTTTTGCTTGACTTCCTCTTTGTTGGGATGCATCGCTCCTGAGCTTGGAGGAGGTGACCCTTGAATATTAGCCAGCTGTCTTGGGCCCCTCTTCCTTCCAGGGCTTTGTCCCATGGTATTCTACCAAGCAGATCTCTGAAGAGGCCAAAGTCTGCTCTGCTGAAGTCCAGGGCAGTGAGCTTGCTGCACGCCCTCCTCACTGCCTTGAGGATCTTGAATTCCACCATTTCGTGGTCACTGCAGCCAAGGCTGCCTTTGAGCTTGACATCCCCTACCAGGCCTCCTTACTGGTGAGAATAAGGTTCACCATGGCACCTCTCCTCGTGGGCTCCTCTGTCACTTGGAGGAGAAAGTTGTCATCAACACATTCCAGGAACTTCCTGGATTGCTTGTGCTCTGCTGCATTGTCCCTCCAACAGATGTCAGGGTAGTTAAGTCCCCCATAAGGACCATACAAGCTTTAGAAGTTTTAGGATGGAGCAATGAGTGAAGGAAGGAAAAGATGAAAGTAGGACATGCTAAAGAAGTGGAAAATTTTGGAAAAACTCCATTTCAGGGTACCCCAAGCCTCATCAATTTTACTTTACTGAGAATAAATCTAGGCCATCTACAATGTCTTTTGTTTTACTTCCTTCAGACTTACCTCATTAGGTGCGTATAATCTGCTGAAAAAGAGCTTGCCTAAATTTACTGATAGATATTATTTCCATAAACCAGAAAAGCATCAGAACCTGTGTGGTGGGTTAACCCTGGCTGGATGCCAGGTGTCCACCAAGCTGCTCTTATCAGTCCCCTCCTCAGCAGGACAGGGAAGGGAGAAAAGATGGAGAAAACCTCCTGCGTTAAGATAAAGGCAGTTTAGTAAAGCAAAAGGCTGTGCATGGAAGCAAAGGAAAAAACCCAAAATATTTATTCTCTGCTTCCCATCAGCTGGCGATGTCTGACCACTTCCCAGGAAGCAGGGCTTCAGGGTTGCTCCAGAAGACAAACATCGTAAATAACAAATGCTCCCACTTCCTCCTCCTTTCTCTCAGCTTTTTATTGCTGAGCAGAAGTCTCATGGTATGGAATATCCCTTTGGTCAGTTTGGGTCAGCTATCCTGGCTATGTCCCCTCCCAAGATCTTGCCCACCCCCAGCCTACTGGTGAGGGGGAGGAGAAATGTTGGAGAGAGCGCCTTAATGCTGTGTGAGCACTGCTCAGAAGTAGCCAAAACACTGATGTGTTATCAAAACCTTTCTAGCTACTACAAAGCACAGCACTATGAGGGCTGCTACGGAGAAAATTAACTCCATCTCAGCCAGATCCAATACAACCTGTTTCATATATTCTGCTATGTTTGATCAAGTTTACACAAAACAAAATCTAGACATCATTTATATTACTCTCATGATGTGCCTTCAAAAGTGCAACTTGACTTAGATCACAGTGTTGGGAAATGCTAGTTGCCATATTTCTCCTAGGAGTCCAGAGTATTTGCATGGTGTTTTGTATGACCCTTAGCAAACTAGCTAGTTTTTAAACCACAGTGCCTAGGTAATTAGAGTGTTATCTTCTAACAATACAATTGTGATGGACGTTCAACTGTTTTTGCTTTCTGTACACCACTAGATGGCCTGATCAGTTCCATGGAGAAGCTGGGAGAAAGTTGGTTTGCCTAGCTTTGGTGCTGAGTAAGGGTGCACCCACAGAGCAAGGGGCGACTGTACCTCTCCGAGTGCCACCAGCCCCTGGGGAGCACGTGGAGTGGACAGGCAGGCAGACACTGCCGACTGGGGTCCCGCAGCAGCAGTCATGCTGCCACTCTTGAAGAGGTAGCAGTGGATGAGCCACCAGCCACAGGGAGAGACCCAGGCGGCTGGAAGGGTGCTTTCCACAGCCCAGAAGCACAGCAGGGTGGCCTAAGAATCTGCAAAGGTGCAATGGAATGCAGTGGGTCCTATTGCTGCAGATATTGTGGTGCTGGCAGCAGAGAACATATGGATGCCATGGCTGGCTGCCAGGGTTAGACAACAAGGTACAGGTTTTTAGTAATGAGTAGGAAAGATGCTGTAATTACCATAGGAAATAATTCAGTTTTTTTCAGGTGCATTCTGCAATCTGGAATGGATTCAGCCAACATCTGCACCCTTGAGTAGGGGTCCTCTCAATGCCATGAGGCTGTGCATTGCTTTTTCTAGTGCTTCCCTGGAGGGATGAGTGTTTGCAGTTGCCCGTGCCTGCAGCTGTGAATACAATGCACAATTACCCTTTCTAAAAAGGGTAGTCAAAGCATTGATTAAAAAATTCCAGTTAGTCAGTTTAAATTTTTCATAAAATGCTGAAGACTATTGTCATAAAGGTGGAAAAGAAATAAATTATTGATAGAATTCTTGCTTGTCTTTAAATCATCTTCCTGATATTGACTGGCATAATTATTCTATTTGCATACTGGAGTCATGTTTTTTAAATAGACTGTTAATGAAATTGTCAGTAAGTTTACGCCACCCTCTTCAAGCCACCAGAGGAAGAAATGGTTCACTTGGTGATAAGCATTCTAACTGGCTATCATGATGTTATGTTTTCAAACCTTTCTCTTACAGGCTTATATCTTCAAAAAGTGTTGCTTTTATCTATTGGATTGGTTTTCCTTTTTTTGTCAAAACCACACAACAGCTAGGATTAGTGGTGGAGCTAGTTCAAAAATATTTGGAAAAAAATGTTATTTTGAGATAAATGGAGATAAATGATAAAATGGAGAAAGAACAAGCATAAATGAGAAGAAATGAACTTTTGATTCTGAGGAATGTTTAAGACTCTGGAGAGTCTAGTATGTGCTTTGGGATGAATAACAGGTCACCATGTCTACCTCTTGATTCCATATTAGTAGCCAAAAAGCAACTGAAGATTGTGAAGGTATCATTTAGGAAGCTTAACGGAGGAAGGATTTTCATGAAAGCCTTCATGTCTTTAATACTTTGCAGTTGTTTAAATTTACTTCAATGGGTTGAAAATCTACTGCAATTTGATTTTCTGTGTTACTGCATAGCAAAAATATTTTATTTTCAACCAATGCTTATTATGAATTTCATCTCTTTTATTCCCTAGAAATGACAAACCACAGCAATCGTGGTGGGGGCAGGACATGCTCAGCGAGTCATGTTCTGGAGGCCTTGGGCAGGCTTGCAGTCCCATCGGAGGAGACAGTGGGAAAGGGACAGCAGGAGGTGACAGCTTGCCCCAGCACAGCAGGTGTCCACGTGTGGACTGTGTGCCTGCCCCTGCCAGGCAAACACGAGGCCAGGGTAGCCCCTTTGCACCAGCTGCCTTTGCACTGAAGGGGCTGGACATGCTGCTGCTGGCAGTACAAGGCTGACCCATCACTGTGGCCGGGAGGTGTGCAGGGCACGGTCCCCTGTGCCAGCTGCAGCACACGGCACAGCAGGGGCCTGGGCACAGCGCTGTGGAGGTGTTGGAGAGTGTGGCTTTCGGGCCTCGGGCTTTGGGGTGGCTCAGGGCCTCAGTGAGGAATGGGGCAAAGAGATGGTGTTAAGCTCAACATCTCGTTTGTGGGCAAAGAGAAAACACGCTTTAAATATAAGGCCAAGAATTACTATATGTGTAATATGTAACAGTTTAATCTGAGAATCATTAGTAATCCAGATCTAATTATTTAAAAAAGAGAAGGAATATGTATATGCAGAAAATGGGTTAATAATAATAGGAACAATAACAATAATACCATTAAAACCATTATATTCATGCTTCCTTGCTTCTGCTTTTGTTGGTGCTACACTCACCCCTCCACTACTCCTTTGCGTCCTCAGGCTGGTAGTATCACTCACGTTGGAGGTGGGGTGAGGAGGTGTTACAGTAAGTCACAGATTCACAGACTGGTCAGGGTTGGAAGGGACCTCTAGAAATCATCTCGTCTAACGCCCCTGCTACAGCAGGATCACCTCGAGCATGTTGCACAGGATCACGTCCAGGCGAGTTTTGAATCTCTCCGGAGAAGGAGACCCCACAGCCTCTCTGGGCAGCGTGTTCCAGTGCTCGGTCACCCTCAGAGTAAAGAAGCTTTTTCTCAGGTTCGGATGGAACTTCCTGTGTTCCAGTTTGTGCCCGTTGCCCCTTGTCCTGTCACTGGGCACCACTGAGAAGAGTCTGGCCCTTTCCTGTTGAGAAATTCTTCTACCAAACAATGATCAGGTTTGAATTTAACAAGGCCAATGAGTGATTAATGTGTACGGAGAAGATATCCTAACCTTGAGAATAGAGACATCCTGACAGGATTGATAAAGAAGAACAGCTTGGCCGGACAATAAAGTTGGGAAACATCCAAGGAGAAGAAATTGTCCTCAAGACCATAAAAGGGAAAAAGGACTGGGAGGACTAACTCCCCAAACGACCACTGACGACCACTCGAGACCCCCGCGCATGTGTAGTGTAGTTTTGCACTGCCAGCATTATGTAAATGTAGTAGATTGGTGGAGAGGTGGAGACTTCTCAGAAAATGTATGAATATTCATGTCTTAAGGTATATAAAGGATGAACTTTTGTTTTAGGGTATGCACGATAGGCGGAGCTATCCCCTGTGCATTCGGCGCCGTAATAAAGAATGCCTGCTCTTTAATACTACATTAGTGTTGAGTTCTTTTCTGTTTTTTATGGGTAACATTCTTCTAGACATCCACCGTTTAGATATTTGTAAGTGTTGATGAGATCCCCTCTCAGTCTTCTCTTCTCCAGGCTAACCAGCCCCAGCTGTCTCAGCCTTTCCTCATACCAGAGATGCTCCAGACCCCTCATCATCTTTGTAGCCCTCCACTGAACTCTCCCCAGTAGTTCCCTGTCTATCTTGAACTGGGGAGCCCAGCACTGGACACCCAACTCCAGATGTGGCCTCACCAGGGCAGAGTAGAGGGGGAGGAGAACCTCCCTTGACCTGCTGGCCATGCTCTTCTTAATACACTCCAGGACACCATTGGCCTTCTTGGCCATGAGGGCACACTGCTGGTCATGGAGAGCTTGTTGTCCACCAGGACTCCCAGGTCCTTCTCCACAGCGCTGCTTCCCAGCAGGTCAACCCCTCACCTGTCCTGGTGCTTGGGGTTATTCCTCCCTGGGTGCAGGACCCTAAACTTGCCCTTATTGAATTTTATACGGTTCCTCTTTGTCCAACTCTCTAGTCTGCCCAGGTCTCACTGAATGGTAGTGCAGCCTTCTGGTGTGTCAGCCACTCCTCCCAGCTTAGTATCGTCAGCAATTGTGCTGAGGGTACACTCTTGTCCCCTCGCCCAGGTCATTGATGAATATGTAGAGTAAGACCAGACCAAGCACTGACCCTTGGGGCACACCACTAGATACAGGCCTCCAACTAGACACTGTGCCACTTATCACAACCCTCTGGACTCTCCACTTGGTCAGTTCTCGACCCACCTCACTGTCCAATCATCCAACCCACACTTCCTAAGCTTGCTAATGAGGATGTTATGAGAGTTGATGTCAAAAGCCATGCTGAAGTCAAGGTATACAACATCCACTGCTCCCCCTTCATCCATCCTATGGTCATGCCATCATAGAAGGCTATCAGATTGGTCAAGCATGATTTCCTCTTGGCGAATCCATGTTGACCACTCCCGATAACCTTATTCTCCTCTTATTGATAACCCCCAGGCTAAGTTGTTCCATCATCTTTCCAGGGATGGAGGTGAGGCTGACTGGCCTGTAGTTTCCCGGGTCCTCATTCTTGCCCTTTTTGAAGACCACCTCTGCAAACTGGCTCGATTCACCTTCTCCTTCAGCTGCGACTTGTCATGTAGGACTCCTCTGTATCCCCGACTCCAAAACCCCAGGGGTCGACCTCGAGTCTCCCCTGGTGCTTTCTGCCAGAGACTCCAGGTAGGGCCATTCTCCCCAGATGTGGTGTAGAGCACATTTTTAACATCTGGTCCTGCCTGGACTGGCCCAAGGGCTACTGCAAGAACAATTTCTTGTTTAATTTGTTCAAAGGCTTGTCGTTGCTCAGGGGCCCGTTTGAAATTCTTCTTCTGGGTTACGTGATAGAGAGGGTTTACAATGAGACTGTAATGTAGAATATACTTTCACTCTAGGCTGGCATACTGCAGCTAGGAATAATGCAACAGGACTCCAGTTCTATTTTGTTGAAATAGAAACGGGGCCATGATTAAGAGGGATGGCCGGGGGCATTCATATTGTCCTG
This sequence comes from Grus americana, assembly GCF_028858705.1. NCBI lineage: Eukaryota > Metazoa > Chordata > Aves > Gruiformes > Gruidae > Grus > Grus americana. Next base: position 71,371,429 of record NC_072856.1, on the reverse strand, counting down.
CTAGAGGTGAAATTCTCGGACCAGTGCAAGACGGCTTAGAGTGAAAGCATTTGCCAAGAATGTTTTCAGTAATCAAGAATGAAAGTCAGAGATTTGAAGACAATCAGATACCATTGTAGTTCCAACCATTATTTTCCAAAAAGGACTGTGGTGGGTTGACCCTAGCTGGAGATACGGTTTTCTTGTTCTCTTTCTTACACTTACAGACAGTTTTGTCCAGGTCTAAGTCTGCATTTTTCTACCATTTTTCAATAATGGTGTGTGGTTTATAGTCATGAGGTCTCCCATTTCAGACTGTGCCCCATCTCTTATCACCCCACACCTGCGCTCCTCTGTGCTGCATGCTGTGTCTCTGCCTCTCACACCTCTACTATTATGCCAGGCCTGTATTTCCCTATGCTACATCATTATGTTAGTCAAGAAACCATGTTGGTATAATACAAATATACACAAAGCAAAACAAGTTAGTCATAGACACCTGATCACTTAGGAAAAATGCTGTTCAAGGTGAACCAAGTAAAACAAATCTGCAGGGAGGTCAAGAAAAATTCAGACAGAGCAGGCCTGACAAGCCTCTGTCCTGAGGCCTTGCAAGTTCTGTACAAAGTCTACGGCTTGTTACCAGCAATGGCAATATGTATTACCTGGCTGAAAGGCTGAGAAGATCAGGGAGGTCCATGATGTTTGGGGAAAGGAAATTGTTGCACCCATCTTCAAAGAAGGCCAAAAGAATAATCCAGAAAACAACTGGTGGATCAAATTCACTTTGGTTCCTGAAAACATCATAGAGGGAGTCCTCTCAGATTTCTGGGAGGAAATCTCACAAAGGAGAATAAAGTTATTTGGAACAGCTAGCACATACTTAACAGGTGTGAATCACACCTGACCAACCTGATTGCCTTCTAGCATAAAATGACATTCATTTGTGGATGAAGAAAGAGCAATGAATGCCATTTACCTCAACTGTAACAGGACTTTCAACACTGTCTCTCACAGTCCATGGTAAGTCACTACAGTCTGGTTGAGTAGCCAAACAGATGGGTAAGACATGGCTAGGCCCAGAGAGTGCTGTCCTGGTGACAATCAGAGCACAGCAGGGTCTGCCCTGGGACCTGTGCTGTTGAACATCTTTATCAATGACCCAGAGCAGGTGATGGAGCATGCTCTCGTTGAGTTTGCAGATGACATCAGCCTGGGGACCTAGCTGACACTGCCAGGGTAGGACTGCTGTCCAGACAGGCTGGGGCTGAGTGGAGGAAAGGAGTAACAGGAGCCTCATGAGACTCAGCATAGGCGAATGCCCAGTGCTGCCCTAGGCAGGAGCTGGAGATGCCTGTTGAGGAGCAGCTCTGGGAAATGCCTGGCGTCCCTGTGTGCAGTGAGTGGAATGGGAGCCAGGCCCCAGTGTATGACAGCCGTTGCCCAGCCAGGGCGAGCCTGGCAGAGGTTGCAGGGCAGTCGTGCTGGAGCGCTTACCCCAGACAAGGTGGCATCATGGGAGCTGACGGCTGCCGTCCTGACCCCGTGAGGGGTTATGGGAGAGATGGGGCCAGCACCACGGGCAGGGCCCAGTGGGAGGATAGGAGAGCAGGGCACCTGCCAAAGCCAGACCAGCTTGGGCTGGCTGTGAGGAGAAACATCCCCCCCGGGCAGTATAGCGGGGAGGAGAGCCTGTGGGATCTCTCTCCCTGGAGGTTTTTGAGACCCCAAGGGGCCAAGCCCTGAGTAACCTGGTCTGAGGCCAGGGCTGACCCTGCCCTGAGCAGGCGCTGGGGCCAAGACCCCTGTGATCTCTTCCCAATTGAGTTATTGTATGATCCTATGAACTGATCTAATGTGTAACAGCTCACATTTTTCACGTTAATTCTATTTCTTCCCACATGTTTAGATTTAATAGCTTAATGATTTAATAATTTTTTCTTGGTTCTAGAACACATCAGTAAGACACCTAGATTAATCCTGATTTTAACTCCCCCCACCCCACCCCTAACTATGTTGCTGCAAGCCTTTTGACATACCTATGGTAATCAGTCAAGTATTTTCACTACATCCAGGAGAGGGCACTGCAGCATGAGGAGAAGGCCTGCAGCCTCTCTCGAGTGTAGCTGACCCATTATTTTTGGAAGAAATAATAAATATTAAAGATAACCAGGGTATTTGCTAAAGATTATTTTTAGCACATTCTATTTTCACTACTCTTTTTAGTCTAAAACACTAAGTATAAAAAAATTGTATGCATTTTTAGATTTTCTATTTTAAAATAGCAATTTTAATCCTATTTTTTATGTCAGAATTTGAAATAGTGCTAATGTCTAGTGTTCATACTTGTCTTTGTTTTACTATAGTGGGGGTTGTTAAACCAATTAAATTTTTTCTGTGTACTGTTTTTCAGTGCGAGGAACAAATTCAACTGTGCTTATTTCTGTGTAGTCTTATGTCAGCAGGAACAGACTTTAACCATGACATTTCAGCAGGGAGCTACCATCGTTCATGAGAAGAATCTTGAAAGCAGCAGTTGAAACAAGGAGGTAGTACGAGTTGATTTCACCTGAACTAGGAAGAAGAATCACCTCCTTGTAAAAGCCTCAGAAAAAGAATTAGTTTTATTGCATAAAATACTTAATTCTGACTGATCAAGTTGACGTAACAGTTGTCTGAGCACAGCAGGAACTCTTTTCTTTTCCAAAGCACAAGGGCTACAATTTCATGGTTCTGCTAAAATCTGTTACCTAGAAAGTACTACAAGCTCATAGGTGAGGTAGTGCAAGGACTTGTGAAAGTTGTTCAAAGTTATCTGCTGCATCCTTGCTGTCTTCACGTGGTATTTTTTCTAATAATAAACTTTGGTACAGACTGGTTCCTATTAACTACCATGAATCTTATTTTACAGGTATTGTGGCACGTAGAATTACATAGTCCATTCTCCCAAAAAACCTGGCAGTCTTTAGAAGATGACCACAGGAAGAATGCATGAATGACAAGGGTAAAAGGATGAAGAAAAAAGGTGCCCCCTCCACCTTACTCTAGGCACTCTTCATCTGTAGCATGCTCAGCGTTTATCTGCTGGGCTCTGCCATGAAACAATGGGAAATTCTGGGGAGACTCTGGTGCACTGGAGAGTAACAGATTTTTTTTCAAAACACTCTGCAACATGAAAAGGGAAGCAGAGGGAGCTGTGCTGTGAAGGAAACTTGTTCTTTCCTGAAAAGTTGGTCCCTGCAATACCTGTTGGTGTGGTTCTGTTGTTTTAATCATGTTTCACTTTCACCTTAGGCAGTGAAAATTCAGGTTTAAATTTCAGATAAATTGTACCTTCTTTAACAGAACAACAGTGTTGGTGTAGTACATCCCACCTCAACACCTAACGTGACGTCTGTACAGTTAAAGGGCATTTGTAGTGACAATCATTTCACTGCAGATAAACCAGTAGCATAAAACCAGGATTCAGACTCTTCCTGAGTCAGCATCTGGTCATCAACCATACAAAACCAGGCATTTCTAAATGGTCTGCTAAGCCTCCTGAGCAGTTCCGGTTACAATAAAAGCTTGAGAATATGAAGTGCAAAGTGTGTGTGTGTTGAGGGGGAAGAAGGGAGGAGGAACTTGTTTTGTTAGGATTTAGTTGGGGTTGTTCAGCCTGGAGAAGAGAAGGCTCTGGGGAGATCTAATTGTGGCCTTCCAGTACCTGAAGGGGCCTACAGGAAAGCTGGAGAGGGACTGTTTATCAGGGAGTGCAGTGACAGGACGAGGGGTAATGGGTTTAAGCTGAAGGAGGGTCGATTTAGATTAGATGTTAGAAAGAAATTCTTCCCTGTGAGGGTGCTGAGGCCCTGGCACAGGGTGCCCAGAGAAGCTGTGGCTGCCCCTGGCTCCCTGGCAGGGTTCAAGGCCAGGTTGGATGGGGCTTTGGGCAACCTGGGCTAGTGGAGGGTGTCCCTGCCCATGGCAGGGGGTTGGAACTAGATGATCTTTAAGGTCCCTTCCAACCCAAACCATTCTATGATTCTATGTGGGAAGATGGGCCTTTAATTACAAATGCTGTTTTCACAGAAAGTAAGAAAGGTTTGCTTGTATGCTAAAAACCTGAAACCTTCCTCCTTATTATGTATGGAAATTATATATGCTTGTTTATGTCAGCTGATGTGGAAATCAGTCAAATTTTCCAGTGACTAATTGAACAGATCCCATAGCAGTTATTAGTGATTACCAATGGGAATTTTAATCTAGAAAACTGAGACAAAATTTTGAAGACTTTCAGAAATGTAGTGTTCTTTATGCAGATACCTAACACTTCCTAGAAATGTTTTTCTAGTGTCTTTTTACTTGTATGCTTTTTTAATTACTCCAGGTATTTGACATTTTTAAAGAAGATAAATACTTGATAGTATAACAAGCAAATAACAAGGCAGCATATTTAAGTAGCTATAACAAAATCCAGGAAATTGAAATTATTTTGATCTATGTACATTCTTAGCTGTTTTTCATGCAAGATCTTGCATCAGACACACAAGCAAGCTTATCTTTGACAGGCACAGGTGAAAACTTGTGCAGATGGAGAATCCCACCTACCAAAGATCCTGCATCACTCTAACTCTGCAAGAAGAGACATCTACTCTGTTTCCCTACCATTTGCAGTCACCTACTGTCTTCCTAAGAAAGCAGCTGGAACTGACATCTGAACTATTATACTTTCCTCTGCTTTCCCTTTAGCAGCTACTTAATTATTAACAACTGTTTCAGCAGCATGATAGGGTTTTTCCTGCTCATAGGCTATCTGGTGTTGTGAACGGTTTTTTTAAATGTAAACTGGCCGACATGTGTCAGAAGCACTTGCAAGGCTAAATTAGATTATTCAAGCTTTTTCAATAGGAATATATCTGAAAAAAGTGGTGACATGCTAAGTGACATGCTCATGAATACAAGGAAGGAAAATTCCATTTAAATTTCAGAATGGGAAGGACTTCTTATGTTTAATGAACAGGTCTCACTTTAAACTTGGTCTTTTTCTCAGAAACATTATTTCATTGTTCTTTTGTTCCACCTTCATAAAACAGTTCTTTATCAGTTCTGAAAGAATATCCATTATTCAATCCACCTTTGGTTGGACACTGATATTTTTGGTTCTTTTATTCAAGTGGAAGTAATGAAAAGCCAAATATCATTCTGAAAAATAATATATTCTTATGATGTGGTTGAAGGCTACCTTCTTTCAGTACCTTAAGCAAACCCCCCCATATCATTTAGTGTCATTGATTTCACCATAGCCTCTTATCAGCCCTGCAGACAGGAGTTTGCTGTGCCCTTTATGAATATCTGCCAAGTTACTTAGCATCTTCAGAAATTAAAATATTAGAAAGTGAAGAATTATGTATTAATATTTCAGAGTTGCAGTATATAATAGCCAGTGGGAAAATAATAAGAAAACTCAGAGCTGGCGTTTTTTTCCCAAGCTGCAAATTTGTTCTGCATCGAATAGTGCATGCTTCTTTCTGCAAATGTATGTGTACACTGAAGCTTTATAAAGGGGGATAAAAATACTTGTTGTGAAGCAACCGGGATTTCTAAAAGCATATCTGTACAACTACTACACAATAAAAAGGCACAAACAGAAATAATTTTTCTCATAAGGGTTCAGAAAAATTCCTCCTCAGTGGCCTGAACCAGGGTCTGTGACTTTGCTCTGCTCTGCAGGAGCTTAAGTGTTTGGAGGGGGAGGAGGCTGCTTTCTACATGGCCATGACGGTGGTGAACCTGGAGATGGTGGAGCAGCAGGCTGAATACCAGACAGAGACATCGTCCTGCTTTTCCCAGTGTAAGTCCAGTAATGACATATTCATTTCTGGGTGGTAATAAGGCACACTATGAGATGTCTTTTGATGGAAATATTACATATTAAGGCTCTTATAACAGCAACCAACTTAATAAGTCCAAGTGACTTAATTTTACACTGTAAGTGTTGAAGGCCAGGTTGGATGGGGCTTTGGGCAACCTGGGCTAGTGGAGGGTGTCCCTGCCCATGGCAGGGGGTTGGAACTAGATGATCTTTAAGGGCCCTTCCAACCCAAACCATTCTATGATTCTATGAAGTCCCACAGTCTATATTCAATATTCCTTATACAGAAGCAGTGCTATGCTATCACGCTCGTTGCCATTCTCTAGAACTTATGTCAATTGCTATGTAGTATATTAAGGAAAGAATTTAATACAATATTGAAGATGCCAGAACATTGTGGATTTATGTACAATAGTTTTTTCCTTTTCAGTATTCATTTTGCATTAGTTCCTTACATTCTATTTTTCTTTGAACATGTACTGAGCCTGAAGCCAACATATATGCAGGTTTAGCTGTTGCAATGCCAAGATGTCTTTTCTGAAAGAAAATGGTTAGTTCAGAGTCCATCACTTCCCTCATTCTGTTGGTTCCCTGCCACCACTGCATGTACAACCTACACTGAACAGTGAATTCCACCTTTAACTTTACTTCCTCAGAAAGGCTCAAGGGAGCCGCTATTGCTAGGACCTTGTATATATCTCTGAGGTGGCCAGGGGGCCAACATCAGTGATTTTTTTAAAATTTGGATAGAAAAAAGTTTCAAAAGAAAAACCACACGTGCTACAGAATTTTATGAGCCTGCACCCATGTTTTGGCAACAGGGACAGTATGGCAGCATCAGCCACTGCCAATCGCAAGCCTTCCTCCACCGGCATCTGCTGTCACTTGCCAGCACTTGTGCAGCCGCAACTCAGGGCCCTGGCAGTAGCAGTAACCCTGCCTGGTCTGCAGCCAGCAGATCCTACTCACACCCTTTGTTTGCTGGAATATGGCCATCATTTCCTGTCAGAAACAAGTACTGAAAAAAGCCGAAGTAATATCTGATGAGAATTTAATTTACTGTCAATTAAAAATAGATTTGGATGGTGAAAAACAAAGACAAAACCTAAACTACCTTCCCCGCCTTCTTCCCAGGTTCTACCTCACTCTTTCATTCCCAACTCCTCTACTTCCTCCCCTGCTGAGTGGCACAGAGGGACGTGGAACGGGGCTTGCGGTCAGTTCAGTACACTTTGTCTCTGCTGCTCCTTCCTCTTCATGTTTTTCCACTTCTGTAGTGTGGCTCCTTCCCACCAGGATACAGTCTTTCACAAACTGCTCCAGCATGGGTCCTTCCAATGGGCCGTAGTCCTTCAAGAACTGCTCCAGAGCGGGTACCCCAGGTCCCCCACAAAACACAGTTCCTGACAGAAAACCTGCTCCTGGACTCCCCTCCATGGGCTGCAGTTCCTGCCTAGAGCCTGATCCTGTGTGGGCTGTCCATGGGCTGCAGCGTTCTTCAGGGCGTATTTTGCTGCTCTGGCACGGTCTTCTCCATGGGCTGCAGGGAAATACCTGCTCTGGCACCTTGAGCACCCCCTCCCCCTCCTTTTTTTCCTGACTTTGGTGTTTACAAAGTTGTTTCGCACACTTTTTTTTCCCCTCACTCCTCTCTCAGATGCTGTGCAGCGTTTTTTTTACCCTTTCTTAAATCTGTTATCACAGAGGCACCACCTGCTTCGCTCAGCTGTGTCCCGTGGTGGGTCTGTAGGAACTGACATGGGGCAGCCCCTGATCTCTCCTCAGAGGAGCCACCACTGCAGCTCCCCTCAGTGCCAACACTTCGCCCAGTAAACCCAATGCAGTTACTGACTGGGGTGTACAGGCCAATGGTCCCTTTTGTATCACTTTCTATCCATTTCTCCTTTGTTCCTCCTGATTCCCTTTCCCTTCGCGTCCCTCCTTTATTTTGCATAGTTTCAAGAGTTGCAAGACTCCACCTCAGCCCTGAGAACAGCTGCCTTCAGAACAATAAAATATAAGAAAGTAAGGGGAGATGCAGATTTAGAAAAGTCTGTGGATTCAGATTATTTTCAACCTTTAAAAGGCACAGAATGGAAGTGAGTTTCACAGCAATACGCGATGTTTTCAAAATCTTGCTGATTTATCAGTAAACCATCAGCACCTACAGCTCCTTCCTGTTCCCCTTGCAACACAATTCTTCCCACAGCCTTTCTAAGGAGCAAGAGAAGGGCATCGTACTTCCCCAGGGTGAATAGTGAGAAACAGAGCTGTCCTGCTCCGAAGGAGGCGGACACGTGTTTGGCACTGACTGCTCCGGGCCTGCAGGAGCAGAAAACGAGCGTAGCGCAGCGGCTCCCGCAGGAGGCACAGCCAGAAGCTGGTGCACAGCGGGATCCAGAGCAGAGCTTGCTCGGGGAGCAAACGCAGAGGTTCAGAGAGAGTTTGAGAGCACCGCAGGAACAGAACATTAGGGAGAACATAGAGTGCCCAGGAGCCTTTCAAAGGAAGAGAGCACTGCTGCTTACACGTTTGATCCGCTCCGAGTGCTACCATGATCTTGAACAGATCAGATTTCAGCTGAGAGAGGCACATCTGAAAATATTTGCGTTCTTTAGGAAAAAACCACAACAAACCCAACTGCTTTTGGGACTGCTTTCTTTTCATTATAATGTTGAAACAAATCTATCCTTGTTTTTATGGAACAAGATGTTTTGATTTTGATAAATGCCTATGTTTTCTGTTCTTATTTTTGTAAATGTTTTAATGAACACATTCTTAGAAGTATGCTTTAAAGTATTTTAAAGAGTTTTTTGTGCTTTGAGAAAAAGCCACACTGGATTCTCAAAAACCTTCAAAAACAACTGTTTCCTTCTGTACTCAGCTCTGGTGACAGTCACAAGCGAAACACGACATTCTAACAACAGTTAGTACCTTGGATACAAGGTGCAGTGTGTTTCATAAACAAAGCATACAGTCATTCCTGAAGTTCACCAGTCTAGCACCGATTTGGCTATAACAGAGATTTCGGCATTCCCAAATGGACTATAATTAAAGAAGAATTGTTGTTTGCTTCAGCACTGCATAATTCTATTCTGCAGGTGAGATTTCTTGTTGTCTGATTTTCTAATAGCTTATATTTTGAAGAAATAATAAAGTCTACCTGCAGCAGACTTTATTAGCAGACAACCAAACATATCTAGACCTTCCCTAACTTGGTTTGTAAACTTCTAATGAGAAATATTTTACTCCAGCAACCTCCTGCTTAGGAGGCTGAAACACCTAAAGGTTTAAGTTTTTCCAGATATATTGCCTTGAACATCAGTACTGCAGACGATGACTAATTCTTCTTACCTTGCCACTGAGAGCAGACGACCTCCATCCACCATTTACAAAATAAACTTTCCCAGGCTGCCACAATATCATCTTTCACAGCACATGCAATTCCTTGCCACTTGGGGGACTTTCTTCAGATTTTTAAGTGCCCACTTGCTGTTGTGCCAGTCAGTACCGCTGAAAGGAGGGCTAGATCTTCTGATGCCACTTGTCAGAAAAGTCAGTGTTTAGATTCTCAGGATGAAATCCCACTATTCCTGAACCCTGGCCAACCCACTTAATCTTTGTCTGTTGTCTTCCTGAGCAACTCTGCTAGCTGAAACAGTCTACAGTAGCTGATGCTTTCATTAGGAACAACCAGACCATCATCCCAGCAGGTTGACTTGGATGAAGCATCAGGCTCCAAGCATTTATCTAAGCAAAGCTTGCACAATCAGAGGCATCAGGAGTAGCCACGATATATTGCTCCTCTTTGGAGCAGTTATAGAATATGAGAAATACCACCTTTCCTGCACTAGCTAAAATAACTAGTGAATTCCTTTAAACCCTTGATTATCTTAATGCCTTCTTTATTGAAGTAACCTGAGTGGCTGGGCTAGTCTCGTTTTCAATCAGATCACAGCTAGAACATGTGATTTACATTGCCCATGTTAATCAACAGCCTATTGAAAATGAAGAATCAGTGATTTACTGTGCTGCTGTGATTGTAGGGGAGCTTTTGTCAGACTATATTCTGTAACTGGTGATAAAGCAAAACATCTGAATTCTGGTGAATAGGTCAATAGTTTGTCGTGTAATTTGTGTCAATTTTCTGTGGAAGAAAATTTGGGCAAACTGTTTCATTCATTTCATTGTGAGGAGGAGGGAATTAAAAAAAGGCTGAATGCAAGGTACCAGTGTAATTATAGGCAAGGCTAATAATGCTGTGAATTTCAAGGTTCTCTTGTTCTCATTGTAAAGCACCGTCTTCTGTTATCAAAATTTTATAGTTTGGTTTAAATTTTTTTCATGTTACATTTCTGTTTCAATCTTACCACTATATTTCATCTTCTGGAAAACTTCAGGCAAAACAGTTCAGCTGTTTCTCAGACTGAAGCAGTTTGCTCATTTTAAACATTGTTGTGCTTTCTCTTTAAGAAGTTCCGTTCTTTACGTGTCTGAGGCACAGACTTGGAATTTGTCAGGGAGGCTTTGTGCCGTAGATCTGCTTTATGGTTATTTAAGAAAAAAGTGCTAATTGAGATAATTACAATGATATTTGAGACTTGCTAGGGTACATGAGACAAGTCCCTGTCTGCACTGAACATATGCTAGCTGAGGCCTCTCTTTTAGTTCCCTTGCAGATGTGGAAACCAGGTGAGGTGATGGGAGCCTTAGCTCCGTTCTCCTAGGGCCTTCCTCCTCACCCCTGGGTCTGGCAACCTAGAGCAGGAACCTCCTGACGTGCAAATGCAATGGACCTTGAAAGAGGAGTATCAGGAGTGGGGTTACTGTGCTGGAAAAAAACATCCTTTGCTCAGAACGTGTTCTGAAGGTCGTAACCTGCTGTTTCCTTCTAGTCTGGCTTCTAAGCAATATCTGAGGCTATGCATAGAGATGGTCAGCTTCATCGGAAAGAAAAGGGCATCTAAACCACTGAGGGGAATCATGAAAGGAAGAATAGAGGTCTGTCTTGATGTCTTGTGCAGCCTTGAGTCTTGTTATGAGTGAAAAGCAGGTGCAGATCCCTCAGGGACAAGGCACAATACTCATTAAAGCCAAAGCTTTCACTCGCTGAAAGCGTAGTGTTTCCACCATGGCGGCCCTAGGACACTGCAACTAATCCAATGGGGACCAGTGCAGTGGAACCCTGGTCAGGAGTGAGGCTCAAGGGAAAGCACTGCAGGGGCGGATAATAAAACTTGTGCTGATTAACATATGATACATATGCAATGTTCTGTTTTGCTTATTAGCGAACTTGCTGATGTAATACAGCTGCTGTTGTCTGAATTCTGGGATCTGCAGCTGGCCTTCACGTTGAAGCCCGCGCAAGGGTACGTGCAGATGGGGGAAGCAGCAAACTGCTGCGACTGTAACAGTGAGATAAGATGTGCTGGGGACTCCACATACTCGAATGGGGGATGCAATCTGTCCTGGGTTACTGTAACAAAGCCTTCTTGTGCCCTAAAGGTCTCCCTTGTGCCCAGCAAAGGGAGAATATAACCTGTTTGGAAACTGCTTCAATTGACTTTGAATGTGCTCTAATACATGTCTCCAAAGGCCTGTTCTTCAGGAACATATCTGCGTGGTCAGCCCCAAAGCTTCTAAGTTTAATGTATCCGTGCTAAAAGATTACAGATTAGTGCAAGGGCAAGGGATTCTTCTCAGTACTTGGGTATCCTTGCCATGCTGGAGACATGCACTGGAAAATCTTCTCCACGCCCTCTGGCGATGTCAGGATAAGTATTGACATTAAGACAAAATGCTAGAATTGATTTCAATTAAACTCTCCCGTACTGTGAAGTATATATACAATCAGCTTCTCTCTTTTCTTTCTGTCCTCTCTCATCCAGTTTACAAGTGCAGAAGCCACTAGGACCCCTGTGTTATTTGTTGCAGAACAAAGGTGATGCACCAGGTAAGATAAAAAAAGCTGATATGACCCAATCAGAGGTTTCCCAGAAATGTAGTCCATCCATTGTGGCTAAAGGTAAGTAGTAGCAACTCTCAGGTAAACTCCAAGTATGCTCCAAGTATCTTTCTGTGCCCCAGATTAAAAGGCTTAATCAAATTTGCAGAACTGCTAAATGCTCAGAGCTGGCCAACACAAAGGAAAGCCGTATAATGCCTTATAACGTCATAACAACCCCATGCAACACTACAGACTTGGGGAAGAGTGGCTGGAAAGCTGCCGGTAGAAAAGGACCTGGTAGTACTGGTTGACAGCCAGCTGAATATGGGCCAGCAGTGTGCCCAGGTGGCCCTTCCAACCCAAACCATTCTATGATTCTGTGAAAACCTCATGCACAGCCCTGATGCTTCAAGCTGTACCTGCTGCAGCATGGACTTATCCACAGCCACAGATGCTTCGAGGTGTACCTTCTCTAACGTGGACTTATCCTTGGGCCATAATCTCTTCAGAGGTATACCTGCTGTGGCACAGACATAACCATGGCCACAGATGCTTCAAGATGTACCTGCTCTGGTGTGGACATATTCACAGCCACAGACACTTCAGGGTATCCTGCTCCCATGTGGACTCATCCACAGGTCAGTCATAGAATCATAGAATGGTTTGGGTTGGAAGGGCCCTTAAAGATCATCTAGTTCCAACCCCCTGCCATGGGCAGGGACACCCTCCACTAGACCAGGGTGCCCAAAGCCCCATCCAACCTGGCCTTGAACACTTCCAGGGAGGGGGCCTCCACAACCTTTCTGGGCAACCTGTTCCAGTGCCTCACAGTAAAGAATTTCTTCCTAATATCTAACTTAAATCTACCCTCTTTCAGTATAAAGCCGTTATGCCTGTTCCTATCACTCCATGCCCTTGTAAACAATCCCTCTCCAGCTTTCTTGCAGGCCCCTTCAGGTACCAGAAGGCTGCTATAAGGTCCTCCCTGGAGCCTTCTCTTCTCCAGGCTGAACAACCCCAACTCTCTCAGCCTGTCTTCATGGGAGAGGTGCTCCAGCCCTCGGATCATCTTTGTTGCCCTCTTCTGGACTCGCTCCAACAGCTCCATGTCCTTCTTATGTTGGGGACCCCAGAGTTGGATGCAGTAATCCAGTTGGGGTCTCACAAGAGTGGAGTAGAGGGGGATAATCCCCTCCCTCGACCTGCTGGTCACGCTTCTTTTGATGCAGCCCAGGACACAGTTGGCTTTCTGGGCTGCAAGCGCACATTGCTGGCTCATGTTGAGCTTTTCATCAACCAACACCCCCACGTCCTTCTCCTGAGGGCTGCTCTCAAAGTCACTTCAGCTCGAGTTCACACTGGAATTCCAGCCTGTCCAGTACAGCAGCGCAGATACTGCAGTGATGCCCTGGTCATCTGCCAGCCCAGGCACATCGCCATTGCTGTTGTCGAAATGTTCCCAGGCACAGCAGAGTGAGATGATAAGCGGTACAGCAAGCAGCGAAGGCAAAAAGCAGCCAATAACAAGCAGTACACTCTACTATGCGGTAAGGCAAGCAAGTCCCATGGGAAGCACAGGAGTCTGCCAATTAATAGCTAAACAGTAATAACAGCTATAAATTCAATCTAGCACATTCCAATCAAAACTGGCATTATCTCGAACCCTTCGAGCCCGATGTTGGACGCTGAAAAGGACTGTTGCGGTTTAACCCCAGCCAGCATCTAAGCACCACATAGCTGCTCGCTCACTCCCCCTCCAGTGGGGTGGGGAAGAGAATGGGAAGAGTAAAAGTGAGAAAACTCATGGGTAGAGATAAAGTTTAATACGTAAAGCAAAAGCTGTGCATGCAAGCAAAGCAAAACAAGGAATTCATTCACCACTTCCCATTGTCGGGAAGGTGTTCAGCCATCAAAACAAAAACATCTCCATATTATTAACACTGTTTCCAGCACAAATCCCAAACATAGCCCTGTACTAGCTACTACGAAGAAAATTAACTCTATCCTAGCAAAACCAGCACATTCCTCAAAGCCCTGTCCAACCTGACCTTGAACACTTCCAGTGATGGGGCATCCACAGCTTCTCTGGGCAAGATGTTCCAGTGTCTCACCACCCTCACCATAAAGAATTTCTTCCTTATATCTGATCTAAACGTACCCTCTTTCAGCTTAAAACCATTGCACCTTGTCTTGTCACCACAGGCCCTGGTAAAAAAATATCTCTGTCATACTTTTAAGTCCCCTTTATATACTGAAAGGCCACAATAAGGTCTCCCTGGAGCCTTCTTTTCTCCAGGCTGAACAACCCCAACTCTCTCAGCCTTTCTTCATAGCAGAGGTGTTCCAGCCGTGTGACCATTTTTGTGACTGTCCTCTGGACCCGCTCTAACAGGACCATGTTTTCTTGTCCTGGGGACCCCAGAGCTGGACGCAGTACTCCAGGTGAGGTCTCATGAGAGCAGAGTAGAGGGAGAGAATCACCTCCCTCGACCAGCTGGCCACGCTTCTTGTTATGCAGCCCAGGAGACTATTGGCTTTCTGGGCTGCAAGTGCACATTGTTAGCTCATGTTCAATTTTGCATCCACAAGTATCTCTAAGCCCTTCTCCACAGGGCTGCTCTCAATGCATTCATCCTCCAGTCTGTATTAATAGTGGGGATTCCCTCAGTCCCTGCCTTGACATTCAGGGGCTTGAGAGATATGAGAAGAGAGATTACTATTGAAAACTGAGGCAAAAAATATTGTTGACTACATCAGCCTTCTCCATGTCAGTTGTCACTGTCTTATTTACTGGCAGCAGGTACATTTTCTTTAGGCTTCCTTTTCTGGCCAATGTCCCTCTAAAAGCCCTTCTTATTATTCTTGACATCTCTTGCCAAATCCAGCTCCAACTGTGCCTTAGCTTTCCTGATCCCACCCCTACAGATCCAGGTAGTGTCCCTATATTCTTCCCAGGATACTTGTCCCTGGTTCCATTGCCCATGCATTTCCTTACACTTTAGTTTGACCTGGAGGTCCTTACTGAGTCATGCTAGTCTCCTGTCTTCCTTGCCCAACTTCTTACATGTGGGAACTGAGAGTTCTTGCACACTAAGAATAATGTCCTGAAAGAGCTGCCAGCTCTGTTCAGCTCCGTTATCCCTGAGGGCAGTTTCCCAGATGGCCCCATCCACTAATTCCTTAAACAACTGAAAGCTTGCTCTCCTAAAATTCAGGTTCCTGACTCTACTCTTCACCTATCCCCTATCCCTCAAGACTGTGAATTCCACCCAGGCATCATCCCTGTAGCCCAGGCTGCCACCAATCTTGACTTCTCTAATTAGTTCTTCCATGTTGGTGAGCAACAAGTCCAGTAACGTTTGTCTTCTGATCAGGCTGTCTATCACCTGGATTCAGAATTTTCCCTTGATGCACTCCGAGAGTCTCCTGGACCGCTTGCAGCTTGCTGTGCCACTTCTCCAGCAGATGTCAGGGTGGCTGAAGTCCCCCAGCAGGATCAGAGCCTGTGAACATGATGCTTCCTGTAGTTGCAATAAGAACACTTCATCAACAGGCTCCCCTTGGTCAAGTGGCCTCTAGTAAACACCAACCACAAGGTTTCCTTTGTTGGCTTGGCCCTTAATTTTTACCCATAAGCTGTCGACCTGTTATTTGCTGTTTTTCAAAGACGGCTCTGTGCACTCAATCCATTCCTTTACATAGAGGGCAACCGCCCCACTCCAACCCTCCTTCCTCACCTGTCCCTTCCGAACAGTTTATAGCCATCAATTGATTGCAGTGCGGGTGTGTATGACCTGTGCTGCTCTTGGATGTACCTGGGACACCCAGGCAGGAAGATGCCAATCCCAGAAAAAATGGGCAATCACCTCTGAATTGTATTGCGGCAGATGGGAAATGGAGATGCGAAGAGCACCAGAGCTCCACTCTTCCCTCTTGATGCCAGTATGTGCCCAGGGCAGAGACCATGCCTGTTCCGGGGCAGACAGCAAAAGGGCTGCAGTCAGCTTGCAGGCAACTTTTTGACAAAATGACTTTCTGATGGAAAATTTGCTTCTCATACAAAATATTTATGAAAATTTTAAAAGTAAAATTTCAGAGGGGATTTCTATGATCCAACTGATCTATTTCAAACGATGCAAAACTCTGATTCAAAATGACATACTGAAGCCTCCCATGCTGTTTAGTCTAGTGGGTACGGAGAGCCCAGTGCTCAGGCTTTTTCAGAAATATTTGCCTTGCATAACTGTGTCATATCCAGCAAGGTATGTGGGAACAGTCAGCGAAAGGAATTTTTGGTTATGTGTGCTAGTTCATGTCCTGAAGCCATGGAGCCCTACTGCTGGCCTGGCAGAGGCTCCCAGCTCAGTGGTACTGCCTGTCTTACTGAGATATTGAGCATAAACTCACTGACGGGGGAAGATACGGAGAGGTGGCCGTGGGTTCATCATGACAATGATCTGGTAGCTGGTGTGGTCTGTGCCCAAGACCCATGTAGGCAGCCCTGTGATGTACAGGCAGGACTCTGCTGCTGCCTCTAGCAACGAGTGTGTATGCTGCTTGGATGGCACGCTTGGAAAGAAATCTTTCCAGACTTCATATGAGAAGTAGTTTTGCTGCAGAAATTGGCTTAAAGCCCTTTCGTGTCTGGTAATCTGACTGTACATCCAGCAATAAATTGTGGCAATAGCATCTAATAAGTCAGAAATAATGTGTGATTAAAATGCAAATTCTTACATTCAGGTGATAAGTATCCCTCATTAACATCCACAGAGGTGGAGTCTGGCCCATTCAAGGGGAAGTATAGTCCTTTGGTTTAAATAAAAGAGTACTAAGATCCAAACAGTAGCAGATACAGCTGGCAGATGAAATAAGCTCCCAGCCCTGGGTAAATCATCTCCACACACCATTTGTTGACTCTAAATGCAAACAATTTTTTTAACCCTAATGAAAACAATGCCATTTTCTCAGCTGAAATTATGATTTACATGAAAATGTCAGAGGATCTCTAGGTTTCCTACCAATGAGGCTTACGACAAATGAAAGGGTACCAGTATCAGCCATTGTGCTTGGACAGTGTAAGGCTGCTGAATATCGCCTCTGGGCTTCAGGCTTCTGCAGCCTAATAACCAGCTATCAACAAGTCAAGCTTGCCTAGGTCAAAAGCTTACCATGTAACACAGAGTACCAGTTTTGTATAGGCAGTGATGAAATGAGATTATGCAGGAAAAAAAAATAATCTCAGAAAAGCAGTGAATATTTTTAGAGAAAACCCATGGTATGAAACAGAGATGCAATTTTCTCCAATCTCAAAGTATTTCTAGTACTTAGGACATCTGAAATCAGTGTTAATAAGATGAAAAATCTTTGCGGTTAGACTTAAGTATGCTGTCAGGTGATTTGAATGTGGACGAATTAATAATGCAGTTACTAGAGTCACCAGTAAGACACATTCAAAGTGTTAGAATTCACTAACCTCTGAGGTAAGTTATCTCCTATAAGAATTGGAAAGCGCATGATTCTACAACTGAGCTCCCTGCCTTTTATATAAATCATTGTTATGGCTCTATACTAATCTAATTTACTTAAGTTCTTATTCTGCTATCATCACCCCTATATCTGACATCGCCAACATCTGTCATGTTCTGTTTTCTCCTCTTACACCTTCCCAAACAGACATGTGTGCAGTGCAGAGTGTTTTGCAATGATTATATGCAGAAAGAGGGAAGTGGTTGACCAAACTGATGGTCGTGATTGACCGACATTGCTGTGCATTTTGTGAGAATTAGGACTGTTTTACAGAAACCACCATAACAATTATGCATTTTTTCCCATTTTGAGCATGTGATTGAATTTGTAGAAATGTAGGTATGTAAAATGTGAGATTCTTTTTGCGTTATGGACTTGCTGGATTGTTTTTTTCAAAGCAAGATTTGGCTTGAATATATTCAATGGAGGCACAAAAAGCATCTTGCTGGCAGTAGCACTGAGGTGTGCATCCAAGACTGGCTGTACAAACATTCATATTGACTCATAATGCTGGGAAGTATCATCTGACAGACGGAGGAACCAAGGTGGCAATTAGTTTCTAATGATCAGGTCAGTGTGACATCTTTCTTAACTGTTTTTGTACTTGCCTTTTGTTTGCATGCAGTTGTGCAGCTGGACTTTTCTCAAGCAAACAACCAGCTACCTTCATTCTCTAATTTCACAAATTCCATTTTGTTCTGTTTGTTAGTAATCATTTTGGCAGGGGTAGGCAGGCAAAAGGTTCCAAGCTGAGAAACGATATTAAGCCTTTTGCTCTTGGTTCAGTCTCTAATTATCAATGTCCCTGGTGAGATGCATTTTTTTATACCAGTCCACCTGCTTTATGTTTCTTACAACTTCCTCAGACGCCAGGCTTCAAGGAAAAGGCCCAGACCTTTTCTGGCATTTTACCTGGCAATCTCAAGGCCTGCAGTTCCTCAAATAGCTACTTTGTAAACCAGCAAACTCAAGAGGAAATTGCGTACCACAATACGTTTGAAGTGTTAATGGCCATAGACACATTTTAATGAAAGGTCATACTGCACATTATTTTATAATCCCTACAAAAACTGTTTGTTTTCTACTTTTTGCCATTCTTTGGATCAGGTTTTTATTCTTCGGAATAGAAGATTATGGACAATAGAGTCTCATCGTTGGCTCTTTCTTAAATGCCTGTAGTCTGTAGTAGTGAAAAATGTGGAAACATGCCAACATGTTTAGTTGAAGAAAATGGACTTTAAAAGGAACAGCAAGAGGATTGCTACCAGGACTATATTAGAGCATCTTATTTTCAGACCATGAATAATCTGAATACTCAAAAAAGTTATATAAGTTACATACAGTATTCTGAATGGATTTTGTAAAACAGCTCGTTCTTCCTCGTAGGAAGTCTGTGTGGGGGTGGTGTTTTTCTGTCTGAAATGGAATTTCACCTGCAAACAGCTGTAGGTTCTTTACAAACATAAGGGTTAGACCATCAGTTTTGTCATGAACACTGAAGGCAAATGCTCAGTTACATTTCAATTGATAACATATAGATAATTCAAAATTTGAATTTATATTTGCTATATTTAATATAGTTTATTCAATGTCATCATTGTTTATCAAATTATCCAGTGTCAGAGCTTTTAAAGCTAATGAGATTATATTGCTAACCTTTTAATCATCATAAATGTTGGAGCAAATGCTACCTGCAAAGAACTTTTCTGTCTTTAGCAGTGCCAGTACTAATAGGGTGAAAATCCTACCTTCTCCCACAATCTGAGAGAAATTCTTCCCCATCTGCAGATGTGGTGATCCATACAGTCTGAAATGTTTCAGCAAGTTTCCTCACCAAAACATTTGTGTTTTCTGATTAGTCTGCCCTGTCTGATGTCGTGCCTGCAAGTACAGCCCGTGTCAGTAGCTGGTACTCAGATGGTCCTGGGGTGGGTGAGGCAGTAACTCTTTCTGCAGCCTTGCAGCGACTGATTGAAGCCTGAACCCGTGCAATTTCCTTGGCATGCCTATGCAAGCACAGTGTCTGTGCCATGAGGCTCTGCAGGGCTGGGAGATACTGCTGTTCACTGGCCCCGAAGGGTGGAAGTGGGGTGACTCTCCTTCCCCAGCACAGAGATGGTCTCAGTCTCCTTGCCTGACCAGGTTGTCCTGAACTAATCTTGCCCTAAAGAGTACTGAGGATAAACTGCTCCTGCAGCTTCAGCAGATTAACTTCTGCACTATTTCAAAGCTGAATTTATCCATTTCCAACAGTTAGGTTTTGCTGTGTCTTTGAAAGGCACGCTGGCATGCCTTTCACACTCAGGTAACTTCTGCATGTGTACCTATGGTGAGCAGTCACAGTATAATACCCTCCTATGTGCCCACCCTTTTTTTTGAAGGGTAGGCATCAGGACTAGATGCCACATCGCAGCAGCAGTCTTACCAGTTCTCTAGAAACAGACAAATTACTTCCTTACTACTATCTGGTGTTTCCCCTTTTCTGCATCCAGAATCCATGCTAGTGATCTTTGCCATAGCATTGGTTCATGTGAGGCCCTTGCCTGCAGTATTTCCTGTCCAAGACAAAAATCCTGTTGTGTGAGTCCAAAAATGTGAAATTCATGCATAGCATCCCCCCACAGATTTGGGGGTCCCCAAAGCTAAGCCAGTATGGGGGCCACTGGCCAAGGTCATGCGGACAAATGGCTCCTGCCATGGTTCAATAGGTCCTAAGGGCCCACAGACTCATAACTACCCAACAGCAAGCATCCATCCAGTTGAAAATGTATAGAATCATAGAATAGCTTAGGTTGGAAAGGACCTTTAAGATCATCAAGTCCAACTGTTAACCTAATACTGCCAAGTCCACCACTAAACCGTGTCCCTAAGCACCACATCTACAGGTCTTTTAAATCCCTCCAGGGATGGTGACTCAACCACTTCCCTGGGCAGCTGTTCCAGGGCTTCACAACCTTTTTCAGTTAAGAAATTTTTCCTAACATCCAATCTAGACCTCCCCTAGAGCAACTTGAGGTTACTTCCTCTTGTCCTATCCCTTGTTACTTGGGAGAAGAGACCAACATCCACCTCACTACAACCTCCTTTCAGGTAGTTGTAGAGAGTGATCAGGTCCCCCCTCAGCCTCCTTTTCTCCAGGCTAAACAACTCCAGTTCCCTCAGCCGCTCCTCATGAGATTTGTTCTCTAGGCTCTTGACCAGCTTCGTTGCCCTTCTTTGGACATGCTGCAGCACCTCAATGTCTTTCTTGTAGAGAGGGGCCCAAAACTGAACACAGTACTTGAGGTGCAGCCTCACCAGTGCCAGGTATGGGGGAACAATCACTGCCCTAATCTTGCTGGCCACACTATTTCTGATACAAGCCAAGATGCTGTTGGCCTTCTTGGCCACCTGGGCACACTGCTGGCTCATATTCAGCTAGCTGTTGACCAACACCCCCAGGTCCTTTTCTGCCGGGCAGCTTTCCAGCCACTCTTCCCCAAGCCTGTAGTGTTGCATTGGGTTGTTGTGACCCAAGTGTAGGACCTGGCACTGAGCCTTGTTGAACCTCATACAGCTGGCCTCGGCACATGGATCCAGCCTGTCCAGATCCCTCTGTAGGGCCTTCCTATCCTCAAGCAGATTGGTGTCATCTGCAAAGTTACTGAGGGTGCACTTGATCCCCTCATCCAGATCATTGATAAAGATATTAAACAAGACCGGCTCCAGTACTGATCCCTGGGGAACACCGCTTGTGACCGGCTGCCAGCTGCATTTAACTCCATTCACCACAATTCTTTGGGCCTGGCCATCCAGCCAGTTTTTTTACCCAGTGAAGCATACGCCCATCCAAGCCCTGAGCAGCCAGTTTCTCCAGGAGAATGCTGTGGGAAATGGTGTCAAAGGCTTTACTAAAGTCCAAGTAGACAACATCCACAGCCTTTCCCTCATCCACTGATCTATTACTGGTAACTCACCATGATGAATAATCACATATTTGTAGTATCTAAGCAGAGATACAGCACCCTACATGCAGGTAGAATAGAGGAGAGGAGAGGAGAAGAGAAGAGACTATTTCAGTTGGCAGGGACCTCCAACGATCACCTAGTCCAACTGCCAGACCACGTCAGAGCTGACCAAAAGTTAAAGCCTGTTATTAAGAACAGTGTCCAAACGCCTCTTCAACACTGCCAGGCGCGGGGCACCGACCACCTCTCCAGGAGGCCTGTTCCAGGGTTGGACCACCCTCTCCGCAGAGAAGTGCCTCCTAATGTCCAGTCTGAACCTCCCCCAGCGCAGCTTTGAGCCGTTCCCAGGCGTCCTGTCCCCGGATCCCAGGGAGAAGAGCTCCCTCTCCACGTCCCCTGCTCAGGAAGCTGCAGAGAGCGATGAGGTCGCCCCTCAGCCTCCTTCTCTCCAAACCAGACAAACGCCGAGTGCTCAGCCGCTCCTCAGAGGACATGCCTTCCTGCCCTGCCACCAGCTGTGGTGTCCTCCTCCGGACACGTTCCAGTCCCTGAACATCCTGCTCAAGTGCCGGGGCCCAGAGCTGCACACAGTGCTCCAGGTGAGGCTGCACCGATTGTAAATACAGCAGGATAGTCACCTCTCTGACCAGCTGGTCGTGCTGTGTTTGGTGCCCCCCAGGATGCAGTTTGCCCTCTGGGCTGCCAGGGCACGCTGCTGACTCCCGTTGAGCCTGCTGCCGACCAGCACCCCCAGATCCCGATCTGCAGGATCCCTTTCTCCAGCCACTCTTCTCCCAATTTATACTTGTGTGCGGCGTTACTCCATCTGCGGTGCAGAATCCGGAATTTGGACTTGTTAAATTTCATGCCATTGATGATTGCCCAGGGAAGTAACCATTCCACTGATTTCTAAAATAGCGGAGGTTTATTTCAGTTGCTAGAGACTGATGAGCTTCTTTAAAGGTGGTCCCTAATGGAACTAGTGCTTGCTTGCTTTTTTCCATCTTTTTTTTTTTTTTGGAATTGCTTCTAGTTTCCAGAATGGCTGGATGATAGTTTAAGCTGGTTGGATTTAATTTCTGATTTTTATTTCTCTGATTTTTTAATATTCTGCCATGGTAATTTGATCTTCTTCCCGTTCTGCTGCAAATCTATTCCAGAGCTGCAACAGATGTCTGGGATGTATGTGGGAAGGGTTTTGTAGAGGGCTGGTCTCTGTGGCTGGAAGTCAGGACCTGCACTGTGCCAGGCACAGTGGACCCACACCACAGGCCAGAGCTGAGCCCATCAGGCGAGTCTGTAGTGCCTCTGTGCAAACATATTTTAAAAAGGGTGATAAATGCTGAGAAAAAAGGAACGGTTGGAGGTACTCCAGGGTCAGGCTTGTAACACCCCCAAAGGGACTGCAGCCTGCAGATAAGCTCATGCAGGACCAGGTCCACCCCAAAGGGACTGTGGCTGTGAGGAAGCCCATGCGGAACCCCAGGAAATTAGTAAGAAGGAACAAGAGGTGTCTGGAGTGCAGTCAAGCCTGTGAAAGAAGAGGAAAAGTGTTTTTCCTAAGTGTTTAAATGTTCATCTTCTTTGTTTACCAATACCAGTATCAGTAATTAAATGCTTTAAATCAAGTTAAATTCCCCAAGTTTCGTCTGTTTTACCTGAGACAGGAATTGGTGAGTGACATCCCTGTCCGTGTGGCTGCAGGCAGTGGTGCAGAGCAGGCTGGATGCTGCAGGATGAGCCCGCTGTGCAGAGCCGAGCAGCGCTGTCAGATGCTTCATTTACCTTTGCCCTCCTCTGGTCCCCATCCTGGTCCCCTTTCTAGGTGTGCGCTGAGTCCCTGTGAGATGCGCTGGGGGCAGGAGCACGACCGTGCTGTTGGCTGTCAGTGGTGCGGAAGGGGCCTGGGTCGCATCGCACCCCCGGGCCTGCTGGGCCTCAGGAGAAGCACTGCCGTCGGGGCGCAGGAGAAGCACTGCCGTCGGGGCGCAGGAGAAGCACCGCCGTCGGGGCGCAGGAGAAGCACCGCCGTCGGGGCGCAGGAGAAGCGGCGCCGTCAGAGCGCGGGCTGGACACGGTACCTGTCCTCCGGCCTGCCCGGCCTGCCCACTGCCTCCTTGTCAGGCAGAAGGGAGCCGAGACCTTCTCATTAACAACGCTGTTGTGTTAATCCCGTGGTTGGCTTTTAGACTTAGGTCACCAGAGAAGCAGTTTCACCAGGTTTCTTCCTGTTCTTAGTGTTCACACCCTTTTCGTAATGTTTCTATTTTGTTATTGTAAACTCCACAAACTCACGTGAACTCCTATGCAAGCTGAAATTTTTTCATAAAGCTTTATTTAAAAAAAGCCTTTTAAGCTTGGAGTGTATTCCCAAAGCTAAATGGTATTTTTGTCCCGCATTAAATGGTGGAGAAAATCCAGCTTCAATTAGCAGCTTTTAAAAGGAAACGATTTAGAAACTTCACAAATCATAAATCTGAAATTATTGGATTTGTAGATGAGGAACAATTTGCTGTTTAAAGTTGATTAAAAAGTTGAAAATCTTCCTAGAGCAAATGCATTTATCTACCAATGACATAAGTATGGGTGATTAAGTAAAAAAAAACAAAAACCAAACAATGTAGGATTTAACTTACAAGCTTTTCTTTGTAGTTTTTATTCTTTCTCAGTACAAAGCTCTACTGTAAGAAAATTGCAAAAAGGCTGAGACGATTTATGGATACAAGAGTGAGTGATCTGCCCAAGGCTGCCGAGTGAGAAGGAGTAAGTACGTGACTGTTGAGGAGCAGGTGCTGCAGCCACCTCAAATCCCTCCTCAGAGCCCCACGGAGGACCGCACAGGCTGCTTGCAGTCTACTCCGGTTCTCACCCGCTCACACGCCGAAGGGGAAAGACTCCCCAGCTGGTCGTCTCCAATATGAGCTGGTCTCTGTGGAGCGTGGAGGGCACAGCTACCGTCGTCTGCAGAAGGGTGGTTTGGACTCCTGTCTCTGGCGCAGGTCCCTGGGTTTGCTGCCCACCCGCTGGCTACAGGAGACCCGGGGAGGCTGCCACGGCCCCCAGCAACACCAGCCCTGACCTGGTGCTCCAGGAGAGCCTGAATCACGGAGCAGTGTCAGATCCTGCAATGCTCAAAAGGAAAAAGGATGCCATTCCCCGCTTCATTTTCACAGCTCATTGTGCTAGAGGCACTGTTTGCTCCAAATGTCTAAGCACACCCATGTTTGGGGAAAAAAACCCCTAACCAAACAAAACTTTACTTGTAGTGCCTTTCTTACTTTAGAAATGTCACCAGGGAGAAACATAAACATGATTACTTAGGTGGTAGGATTTGTCCTGTCTCAAACCAAGTTTGTGTTTAAAATGCCTTTTTCCGGGAGGGATTCAATTTTACTTGCTATTAAATGTGGTACGTTTACAGGACCGCCTTCCATGGGACTCAAATGCTTACATTATGTGTCAGGAAAGTCATGGTAGACAGCTGAACAACTCGAACTCCTACTCAGGAAAGGAAAAGGAACAATTCCATTTTTTCTTACTATCACAGAATTTGAAGGTGAAAAAAGGGAAAAAAAAAATCTCTGCAACTGGGAAATGATAATTCAGCCAGTTATACATCACTTTGATGTCAATAAAAAGGGTGTGCCACAATTTTTGAGTAGTGCACTTAGATGTTAATGGTGTGAATTCCCCTATTGCCTCTATTGCTGCAAAGTATTGCCTTTTCCCTGTCAACTTTGGGCCAAAATGCATAATTGATCTGCTCAAATGAAAATCAGGGGTGTTTTGGGTTTTTTAGTCAGTACTAGCAAAACACAATTCAGGCATGATAAGCTTCCATTTATCATATAAACATACTTATAGTTATCATATAAACATACTTCATGAAGTGATTGACACCTTGTGGTTCATTCTACTATACATTTCTGTGCTTCTGCTGTGGGGGGAAGGGCAATTAAAAACTGAGTTCTGACTGTGTAAAGTGGATGGGTTTAGAAAAAGGCGTGAGTTGGATAAATTGCCTATAATTGACTAAACTTTTCAGATGTCGTTATACATTCTCTGAGCGCTGCGTTCACACCTTGATCACCTATTGGTCCTGGAAACTCTCGGGAAAAAACATTCCTCCTGCTTTCTGTGTTCATCCTCCCAATGTCTTGGGCCAGTAGCTAGGTTACATTCCCCACTCATTCCATGACTCTCCCTATTTCCAGTAAATTGAAATCTCTCTTTTCTACATGACTTCCTCTGTCACACATTGAGATTGTCATAGAATCATAGAATCATAGAATTATGGTCAAGCATGTGAACTAGAAGCATTTTAAAAAATGCTTTCCTGATGCGCTTCTCTTCATCCTTTTTTCCAGAAGCCTGTAACTTGTATTCAGTACCTTTCACTTATTCCTCTCACCATTACTGGGAGAAACAGCACGATTTCCAGAAACCCGTAGGAGCGTTCAGGAGGGTCCTGAAATCTGGTACGTGTACCTTCATGGCTGGCAGGCAAATGTCCCTATAGCCCCCAGCAGCACTACAAATGCAATTATCAGTATGCCTGATGATCATTACTGCAGCTATGTATCTGTGCAACCATCTCTTAATCCATTTTATGTGGCTGGATTTAGAATACTTGAGGCTTGTATTTTAAATCTGTCCATTTATCTTAAGAAATTAATATAAATGGACAGGTTCTAAAATGTATTAGACTAGGTTTTGAAATAAAAGTAAGTTTCAAGCTCTGAAGAGTTTTTTTCACTTATTCCCTTGTCCTGGTTTCGGCAGAGATAATTTTCTTTCTGGCAGCTGGTGTAGTGCTGTGTTTTGGATTTAGGATGAGAATAATGTAGATAACACACTCATGTTTTTAGTTGTTGCCAAGTAGTCAAGGACTTTTCAGTGTCTTGTACTGCCCTGCCAACGAGAAGAATCGTACAATCATAGAATGGTTTGGGTTGGAAGGGACCTTGAAGATCATCTAGTTCCAACCCCCCCTGCAGTGTAATATTTATGAACAGGTCTGACAATGTCAGTCCACTGAAGAAACCTGGTATCAAGGGCACTAGCTGAAAAGTTCTGTGAGAAAAGAAATGGACATGATCAATAAGTGACACCAAATTGTGTGGCCTCCTTGCTCCTTTCATCCCTGGAGAGCGGCAGAAAATACAGACTTCAGGTTTGCACAGGTGAAGTGGTGGTGGTGAGACAGAGACATTAGAGGATCTCATTATCTGCTCAGGAAACACAAAGTGCTTTCTCTTGCAGCTTTCTCTTCTGAACCTATTGTACACCAGAGCAAAGGTGTAGAGGATGATGGGACCCTCAGTGTCCTTCCTGCCCAAGGCTGGTGGTGTGGGAATGAGGGGCTCTGCAGGGTGGGCAATGGATTCACTCCACCAGCCCCAGGTGGCCGGGGTGACCAGCTGTGAGCTGGGCCTGCAAGACACCCTCCCTGCAGCCAGAGCCCTGTAGCAGGTGGACACATGGTGCCTGTGAGTAGGGCCATCATGCGAGTGCAGGAGCTAGAGGAGCAACTGAAGCATGGGTGGGTGTTTGAGAGTGGCACTGAAAGTGATCAGAGCTTCCCAGGCATGTGAGTTGTGGCACCAGAGAGGCGTGGGATCAGCCTTGTCCTCACTGACAGGTCCAGGCTAACCACCAAGTCCTGGCCTGTTGTTCGCTTTAGCAGTGTGCCAGGTGAACTCTCTACAGGCAACTACTAACACACCAGAGATCATGCATGTGCCAAGGATGTCTAGCTCACTCTTGCATTGCACTTGGCATGAACATCTGCCCATTAAGCATGATGGAAAGGGTGTTGCCCAGCAATGGTGTGACTGGGAATGAATGGGAGAAGTTAACAGAAGACCTAGGTAGTGGTGGTGGAGAACTCCAGAATGCCCATGTGCCAATTGTAGAGAAGCACTGAAGAACTGTGAGGAAGGAGAGAAGGAATTGCTGCTCAAACAGAAACTGTGGGGCACAGTTCTCGTGGCAGTGGAGAATCCAGATGGAGTGGTACGTGCAACCCAGGGCAAGAGGCTGGGGCTTGGTGTGCTTCCTACACATCAGCAAGGGGCTGGTGTGGGACTATGTGCTGTGACTGTCAGTTCTCTGGGAGACACAGCCTGCTAACACACTGGGGTCTGCAGGCTGGGTGTGACGCCGGTTGATGATCAGTCTTCAGCTTCCAACCACATATCTAGTGGGGAGTAAATCTGGTCCAAAGTAAAACCTCAAAGCCATTTAAAGATGCAGAGCTTGGAACAACTTCTTTGATCTATTGATCTGCCCCTACGTTATTGCTAATACAAACATAGCCTTATATGCCCTCAGTATCATTGCAGAATAGAAGCAAGCTTGGCGTGAGATTTACGTGCAACAAGATTACATAAGCATTTAGTATAGTTAATAATTTAACTTACTAATTTAACTTCCTCAGATTCTCACTCTGAGGAAGCAAAGAGTAGTATTATCTGTGTAATATGTATTTGCTGTGAATACTGCCTTATTCTGTAATTTTGTACACTTTCATTTGCATCACCACCAAGAAACACAAGAGGACTTTCATGAATTGAAAAGCCTAAAAATCCGTTATGTGTTCACTGTCCTTCTGTGTGTCTGAAGCTGAAGTTTCTGTGCTGGTGGGAGCTGTGGGTGTGGGCACATTTAGGGAACTGATCTTTGCTGTCCTCTGCTGACGCTCAGGTCTAAGTTGGCATAAGGGGCAGTTCTGACAATCAAATGCCAGCAACAAGTTAGAAATAAACTTGTGATACAGCAATATACACATAACAACAAAATAGAAATAGAATTTAATTAATAAGGATGCACTTTACTGATAACAGAGCAATTGTAAAAACCTCGCAAGATTCTAATTTTATCTTTGAGGTCATTAGCAGGTGACCAGCTGTAGGAGACCGAGAAGCTAAAAGAGCCAATGGCTCAAACACTCAGCAGAAGAAGAGAGATGTTGCCGTTAGCTTGCGAAGGCCAGATAACGCCTTTCTGGGGCCAAATTACTTACCTTGGGTAACTATCTGAGTCAACATTGCACCTGCCTTTTGGCAGTGGTGGGGGAAGGAGATCAGGAGGCCACTGGTGCCCCCCCCAACACACGCCTCCCCCTCCCCCATGGCCCTGTCCCCCCAGAGGGTCCTGGAGCAGCAACCTGGGCATGTGTGGGAGACCGAGGAGTTGGTGTTGGGTGGCACGGGACACGGAGGGCATGCCGGAGGATGTGCAGTTCCGTGTTGCTGTGTAAGTACAAGGGGCTCACAACCACCCGAAAAACCCTTGAGACAGACAGAAAGACAGACAGACACCCCTCCAATGGCACCAGCACAGAAGACCAAGAACATTCTGTAACCAGAACCATATAAGTCATCAAGGGGCATGACTGGTGTGATTGAGAGGTGGGGACTAGACCATAAAAGACACAACCCCGAGGAGCCACGTGTGTACCCATCATACATAGGAACCAGACCTGAGACGTTACTGGAACCCAGGGTGGCGATCTGGACCTTTCCTTTGCCTCTATCCTTCTATCTTCCTTTCCTTCTCTCTTTCCCACATGCTACAGGCTGTTCAGACCTTTTTAAGATAACAAGGTTTAACAAGTTTTTGTAAAGTTTCCGATATGTTACAAGCTGTTTAGCCCTTTTTGGATAACCAGGTTTAAATAGTTTCTGCCAAGGTAACTTCTGCCAAAATAGCTTCTGTGATTAATAAAACCTTTCAATCAATCATCTGGTGTTATGTCACCTTAATTTAGCCCAAGGGTATCTTGAACATTGGCTGTCTCCAAGTGAGTCATCCAGGACAGCCCTCTCTGGACCCTGTACCAGCCTACTACCTTACTTACCTGAGTTTCAGCTACTGCATTTTCTGTGAAGACTTTGGGCATCTGCACTGGGACTTCTATATGATGTGAGTCTAGAATAGTGGGAACATCGTCTCAAAGGTCCTTTTAAATTATCACTACTTTAAATATTTCACAGAATCATTAAGGTTGGAGGGGACCTCTGGAAATCAAGTCTAACCTCCATGGTCAAGCAGGGTCAGCTAGAAAAGTTTGCCCAGGATTGTGTCCAGTTGGGTTTTGCATATCTCCATGGATGGAGACTCCAAAACCTCTCTGGGCAATGTGTTCCATTGTTTGTCCACCCTCACACTAAAAAAGTGTTTTCTTGTGTTCAGCTGGAATTTAATGTGTTTAAATTTGTTCCTGTTGCCTCTTGTCCTGTCATTGGCCACCACTGAGAAAAGTCTAGCTCCCTCTTCATCATTCCCTCCCATCAGGTATTTACACATTGATGAGATCTACCCTCCCCACCTCCCACCCATTGAGCCGTCTCTTCTCCAGGCTGAACAGTCCCAGCTCTGTCAAGCTTTTCTCATAGGAAAGAGGCTTCTTTGCTGCAAGGCACATTGCTCGTTATGGTCAGCTTGTTGTCCAGCAGGACTCCCAGGTCCTTCTCTGTAGAGCTGTCTTCTAGCTGGTCAGCCCACAGCATGTGGTAATCACTGCCCAGGTTCAGAACTTTGTATTTCTCTTTCTATGAACTTCATGAGATTTCTTTCTCCCATTTCTCCAGCCTGTCCAGGACCCTCTGGATGGCAGCACACCTATCTGGTGCATCAGCCATTCCTCCCAGTTTTGTATTGTCTGTGAGCTTGCTGAGGGTGCACTCTGACGTACTGTCCAGGTCGTGAATGAAAGGGTTAAACATGATTGGACCCAGTATTGACCCCTGGTGACCTGCTGGTTGGGATGGACCATTCTTGAGCTTGGAGGAAGTGAACCATGAACGTCAACCACCTCTCTTTGACCCCTCTTCTCTCCAGGACTGTATCTTTTGGGATTCTTCCAAGCAGACTCCTGAAGAGACCTAAGTGTGTTCTCACGAAGGCCAGGGTTGTGATACTGTTTTTTGCTCTGCTTTCTCTTATCAGGATTCTGAGGCCCACTATCTCATGGTCACTGCAGTCAAGGTTGTCCCCAGCTTTCACATCCCAAATCAATTCTTCCTTGTTAAAGTATCAGGTCCTTACTTGCTCCTCAACCACCTGTGTCAGGAAGCTATTATCAGTGAACTCCAGAAATCTGCTAGACTACTTGTGCCCTGCTATTTTGTCCTTCCAGCAAATATTGGAGTGGTTAAAGTCTTCTGTGAGGGTCTGTGAATGTGAGGCTCCTTGCAGTTGTCTGAAGAAGTCCTCATCTACTTCTTCTGTATTAGGTCTATAGCAGGTCACTTGGTTCTGAATAATGTAATATAAAACTGTCTTATCCAGAATAATAACACAGATGTACTTGTTTTGCTATTTGTGTTTCAGGATTCAAGGTCAAGACTGGGTTTCTTGAACATTCCCATTCTGACATTTATCTGTCATCTACCTGGACTTGTGCATGGCATTTGACACTGTCCCGCACGACATCTTTGTCTCTGAATTGGAGAGACATGGATTTGATGGATGGACCACTCAGTGGATAAGGAATTGGTAGATGGTCGCACTCAAAGAGTTGTGGTCAATGGCTTGATGTCCAAGTGGAGACCAGTGATGAATGGCATTCCTCAGGGGTCAGTACAGTATTGGGACCAGCGCTGCCTAACCTCTTTGTCGGAGACATGGACAGTGGGATTGAGTAGACCGTCAGCAAGTTTACCAACAACACCAAGCTCTGTGGTGCAGTCGACACACTGGAAGGAAGGGATGCCATCCAGAGGGACCTGGACAGGCTGGAGTGGTGGGACCGTGCGAACCACATGAAGTTCAACAAGGCCAAGGGCAAGGTCCTGCACCTGTGTCGGCGCAATCCCAAGCATGACTATAGGCTGGGCGAGGAATGGGTTGAAAGCATCCCTGAGGAGAAGGACTTGGGGTGTTGGGGGACGAGAAGCTCAACATGAGCTGGCAGCCCAGAAAGCCACCCGTGTCCTGAGCTGCATCAAAAGAGGCGTGACCAGCAGGTCAAGGGAGGGGATTCTCTCAAGGGAGTGTGCTGGTGTTGAACCTTGCACCACACTCCTGCCCGTCTCAGGAATCTGAGTAATTTCCAGGTCAGTCTTCCTCCAAGGAGGAGTCCATATTTTGAGCTCCTCGAGTCACTGCCTTTCCTTATGGCATAGCTCCCACCAGATCTGCTTCTCCTGGTGGTGGATGCTTGATCTTCAGAGAACAGCACCAGAAAGCTGATCTGGGCACTGTTTCCAGTCTCATCTGCCTCACTTTTTCCCCAAATTTAACTATAAAGTAGGTGCTGAGAGCGCTACAGGGCTACATCATTTCCCCCTGAGCACCCTGCACAGCCTGAATAATTTACAGTTCAGACCTACCATGGCTAATCAACTTTTGACTGGTAGAACCAGCTGCAACCTAAAGGATCAGTTTTAATTAAATAGAAGATTAGCAGGAGTAAATTTTCCCCTGAGATTTTTAAATTCTATTGTGATTTTTATATAGTGCATTCTAGGCAGTTTAAACAGCCTTAATTTAGATTTTCTGCTTCTTTTTTTTTTTTTTTTTTTTTTTTTAATGCTATCAGAAATTCAGTATAGATCAGAACTAGAAGTGCATTCGTAAGCACTGGCTTACTTCTATAACAACCTTCATATCAACTACTTACTATTAGACTGTGGAAATTGGATTTTGCTTCATGAAACTTTTATGCAGTTTTCATGAATTTCCTAAGGACTAATCACCAGATCTTTCAATGCATATCCAGCTGATGAGACACAGTCAAGGCTTATGAGTCCTAAATCCCATTTATTATCTCAAAACCCACAGCATTTTAAAAGAAACATTATGATGCATTGTGAAAAATCTATCACCTACCTGAAACAAAAGCTGGGACAGATACAAATGCCTACGTTTTGGTAGGGTAATCAATCACTCTGAAGTTAGAAGGGAATAGCTCATTTACATATTTTTCCTGAGGAGCGAAGGACGATTATGGTATTTGGTATCTCACCTGGTAAACAAGTTCAGTGTTTGCTATTGCAGTGGTACAACCAGGTTCTGCTGGCATTGTCACTGATGGCATCAGATAACCCATTGTAGGTAGCCCAACTTGTGGCTGTACATGCAATCATTTTCTCATTAAGGTGCAAAGCTGAAAGGCGATCTGTTGTTTAAAACAGTAATGTTAACAATGATCTGAAGTTACAGCTGCCTCTTGGCCAAAAAAGGGGCAATACAATAGGGATTTTTCAATTCTGACATTTGAATGGTTATAGCTTAGTTTAGTCTCTCACTGGGGACTTTAGCACTAATAGGGGCTGTGGGAGCAGCGGAGGAATGGTATGTAAGATATGTCCCCTAGCTTGCTCGGTAGTGCTCCTGGATCCTGATGGGCAAATGCACCAACCTATATGGCCAAGATTGGTGTACCCCTTTGGTATCTGATGGGTAACCAGCAGTCCTAGGGCCAGATGTGCTTAGCAGGTTCCTCTCCTATCCTTCATGTAAGTTCCCCACCATAAATTCTGTTGCTCTAACAGGAATCAGAGGAAAGCACAGAATCACAGAAAAACTGAGGCTGGAATGGACATCTGGAGGTTTCTAGTCCAAACTGCTGCTCAGAGTAGGCCATTATATCAGGTATCTCAAGTCCTGGTCCAGCTTAGTATTTAAAA
Source organism: Grus americana (assembly GCF_028858705.1). Classification (NCBI taxonomy): domain Eukaryota; kingdom Metazoa; phylum Chordata; class Aves; order Gruiformes; family Gruidae; genus Grus; species Grus americana. The sequence goes on along the minus strand of NC_072856.1, from coordinate 71,338,540 downwards.
TTTCCACGGCTGGATATACCACAGCCCCTCTGGGCCATCGTAGCTCAGCATCACTCTCAAGGGAGGGGTTTTTTGCACACACTTGCCTATCTGAGCCTCTCCCGCATGACCCATGCTGCAGCCGAGGTGACCCGGGATGTCTCGGAGCCCCCTTGCACAGCACTGCATTCACACTCAGTAGGCAAGGGCATGGGTGCAGTGAGGGGACATAAATCTGTTTTAAGCAGTGCCACATAACATGGTCAGTGTGCTGGAAAGGGAAGGATGCTGTTTGCTGCTCCATCCCTCCTTGACCCATGCCGTACTTGTCCATCTTCCTCTGGCCTGTGAGAATTGCCAGCCTTAGCAACAATTCCATACTGTGGCTGGGTTTCATTTGATTTTGTCTGTTAAGCATCTAGTCCACAGAAGCGAAATAGACAAGAACACAAGTAAAATTCACATGAATCTTCTGGGAAGTAAAAATAGATGAATGTTCCTTAATCCCAGGAATCAGAACAGCCATGTAAAGAAAACATTCTAGAAAGGGTGGCATTCAAAACCTGAAAGAAAATTCCAAATTAGTAACGCTATGGACAGTATTTCATATTTGGATCACATGGGAACTTTCTGAAATTTATTTCCATAGAAAATCAAGGCAGAAAAACTGTGGTTTCTCTACGAGAGCTGTTAAAATTTGAAAAGTGAAAGAGGGCAGCACGTTGCTGTAATGTTTATGGTGGCAGTGCTTCATAACTGGTCTGCAGAAAAGCTTTACTTCTTGGAATTGAAGGGTTGTTTTCTTCAGGCAGAATTCTCTCAGGACTCATTGGAGAAAAAAAAAAAAAGTGATGGAAAGCTGCTGTGCTGACACTCTGGTTTTCTAATGAGTGTGATACTGTTTGTCTTGACCCCTTTGGTGGCTCATGTAAAAATGCTGATGGCTCTAGACTGATGTGTGCAAAGCCAGGCTGCTGGGTCCTCGGTCTAAGATCCCACTGGGCACTGCCACAAAGGGTGTAACTGGTAACAAAACCTGAGCGCCATTTTGTATTAAGCCATGCAGGTGCCCGTATTTTGTGTGTGTGTGCCAACTGCTGATTCTTCCTCGGTTAGAAAAATGCAGGTAGCTATGCTTCACGTGATGCAATGGGCGCTTGTGGGCCACTGAAACCTATGAGAGCACCGATGGCGAGAGAGGGACAAGGAGAAAAGTGAAACGTGGCTAGTTAGTGTTTCCAGCGCTAGCCCAGTATTCTAACGCCATTTCAATGTGAACGAATGAGGCAAGAGGGCGGCTGTCTGCGCCAGCTGTAAGGTTACGTGGAAGGAGAGAGCGCCTGCTGTTTCGGTGTTATCTGTTCAAGCACTGGTTAAGTGGGAAGATTAGGAAAAGGTGGGAAGCAAAGCGTACAGAGGTGCAAACCTGATTGCCACGCTAAAACAGAGCCCATGACAAGAACCAAACCTGGTGAGTTACACAAATTTATGAGTATGTCGAGTGTGAGAATGCTTATTTCAGTAAGTTTACCTCATCAAGGACCTTGCCCAACTGTTGTGTTAAGTGAAAGCGGGGGGATAGACAGAAAGGGGAATAACAAGGGCCAGTTGCGTGCAAACCCCAGATGGTCAGCGCGCTTTGACTGAGCCCTGCGCCCGGCCACCGCAGCCTGGCCTACCTTCTCATTAAATCCTTTCTTAGCTGTTCTCTCTGCGAGCTCACTCTCTGTCCCACATACGTGAGTGCCGTAAAAACTAAGTGCCAGCAACTCGGGAGAAGGACGTGAGTGTATTTGGTGCCAGCGTCTGGAGTCAGACGGGGTGCAGGTGCGCCCTGCGCCCGGCAGCTGTGGCGGCAGCTGCTGAAGCGAGCGGGGTCTCTGTGCCAGCAGCTGCGGCGCGGGATGGTCTTGGCCACCAGCCACTGGTGCAGGGAAAAACCGGCTACTGCGGGGACTGGTGTGAGCGAGGGAAGTGAGCGGCTCCGCTCTGGCAGCTGGGGCGGCAGGTCACAGCCCCCGCGCCTGGTGCCAGCTCCCGGGGGGACGGAACGCGGGACAGCGCTGGGATCTTCCCCAAACCTGGGGGGGCCGGTTTGTGCAGGTATCATGTGGATACTTTGGGGGACCCGTGAACGTGTGTGTGCTCGTGACTCCAGAGAGTGTGTGTGGGGCTGTGCCTTCATGAGTGACTGTCAGTCCCGACCGAAGAGGAGGAAGGGACCCAGCTGCCTGCAATTATGTTTTCTCCACACGGGAGCTGTGGGAAGCGGTGCCTTGTCTGTGGCAGGCTGGCTGTGTCCGTGCTGCGTGTGTCTCTGTGCGTGTCTCTGTGATATGTGCTCAGCTTTGCTACTGGCTGAACCTGCGGACAGGAACGTGGTGGCTGTGTGTGTTGGCCTGGCACGGAGACCTCTGGTCCCGTTATACTTCTGGCACCTGCATGGGGGAAGGCAGTGTGGATCTCTGTGGTAGCCTAGGGAGCTAGTGCAGATATGAAAAGATGCATCAATACATGCAGTGCTGGATGAGGATACTGCCAATATATCTGCACACCTTTCTGAAGTTCATTTGCCAGAGTCGGTTCAAGAACTGCTGCATATTGCTGCCTTGAACCACACTGACATACCCTTCGTGTGCCGTAAGTAGTTTAGCTCAACATTCAGGTTTTATTTTGGCCTCTGTCCAGGCTACGGATGCTGAATTGGTCATTATTTATTTCTGTTTCCTCAACTTTTGGACAGGAAAAACTTCAAATTCAGGTGTACACAGCACTGTGTTCTGATATATCTTTTTTTTTTTTTTTAAATAGTCTTATCTACCACGCGTAAATCAGATCAGAAATGTTGTTCTACAAGAACCCTTTATTTGGAAAGAAGTTAAAAGCTAGAGCAGGAAAGGTCTGCACATGCCACACAGTCACACTCACTGTGTGACTTACTGCACTGTGCGGTAAGACATTGGGTTGAGAAAGCAAAACCATCTGCTTCAACAAATTCTTTCTTTTCCCACCTTAGGCACCTACGCCAATCACAGTACCCACCACACTCATTAATACTCCCTTTTGACACTGCATCAGAATCAGATTATTTCTCTTCCAAGCTGTCACATGCAGCTTCCGAAGCATTATAGAAAAATGTGTGCTTTAAATGTTGAAGTCTCAAAATGTGAACTCTGGGATTTCAGGATTGATTTCAGGTGCAGGAAATCAATTGAGTGATTTATTTATTTATTTAAATCTGAATGTTGTAGTGACTTTCACATTTATTTTTCTATTATATTGGCTGGCTCTAAAATAGCTCTTTCTATAAAAAATGAAAAGAGGTGGGTTTTTTTGGGGGGGAGGAACGGGGGAATTCTCTGTACAAAAGGCATTTTCAGCAGCTCAAGCATAGACTATTGCGATGCATCGGTCCTAAGCTGAAAGGCAGGTTGCTCCCAGGAGGCCACCTGGGGACTGGAAATGCTGCTGTTCTGCCCGAGAAACCTCATCCAGACAACAAGAGCATGTAACCCTGCACTTGTGGGTCCTTAAACTCAATAGCCTCTGCAATGAACTGCACGGGATAGACTTTGCTTCCCACCCTGAGAGGGAGCATACTCCATTGGCAAGACAAGAGGAGGAAAGATAAATTTTGTGTAGGGACGAGGGAGGCACACAGGTTACCTTGGGAAAGAAGAGCAGCATCGGTGTGATATTCCCCACTGCTGCCGCTGTGGTACCATTACGGCAGAAAGCTGCTGTGCAGATTACCTCAGGCAAATACTTGTGTGCCAGTGCTAAGCTGACCAAAAGTCTGCGGAGAGGGTGGTCCAACCCTGGAACAGGCTTCCTGGAGAGGTGGTCGGTGCCCCGCGCCTGGCAGTGTTGAAGAGGCGTTTGGACGCTGTTCTTAATAACAGGCTTTAACTTTTGGTCAGCTCTGACGTGGTCTGGCAGTTGGACTAGGTGATCGTTGGAGGTCCCTGCCAACTGAAATATTCTCCCTTCCCTTCCCTTCCCTTCCCTTCCCTTCCCTTCCCTTCCCTTCCCTTCCCTTCCCTTCCCTTCCCTTCCTTTTTACCCCTCATGGTAAAAAATCTTTTCCTTATGTTCATATGGAGTCTTCTGTGTTTCAGTTTGTGCCTTTAACGACTGTTTGATAAATCCCTAAACTATCTTGGCACCACGTTTTAGGCGCTAACTACCATGGCACCCAGCTGGGTTTCCTCTTACGCTATCTTTCTGGCTTCGTGAATCCTTTCCAACTCATCGTGCATATTCCTGCCATGCGGTTCAAGCCTCTCTGCTCAGGGGCCCTTTGCTGTGATGCCCGATTCCTTCTGTTCACAACGGAGGGGTCCCAGCGACCAACAGGCGTCTGATAGAGCAGGGTTCCCTTTGAGTACCCAGGGATAACTCTGAAGTGGTCACCACAGAGGCTTTAACATGTAACTCTGTCCAGAACAGTTGTGGGGTGAAATAACACCTTACCCCGATCTCCTCCTGCATGCCTTCCCCGTTGTCAGAGCAGCCGGCCCAAAGGTACTGCAGAAAATCTGCAACAGTCTTCTACAGACGCGGCGATGTGCGGGTCCGGTTTGGGGCTGGATGAGGGTTCTGCTATGGGTCAAGTGCAGAGACCAGCTTTCCGAGGTGTGGAGTAACGTACCATGTTCTGTGTAGTAACAAAAGTATGTATGTATTCATATGGACGTATATGCAGATATATTCTGTACAGTTCTGTACAACTCTAATTTATACATTTGAGCTTTTGCTTTAGCTGTTAAACTGTCTTTATCTCAACCCAGGAATTTTCTTACTTTGACCCTTCCAGTTCCCTCCCAAATCCCACTGGGGTAAGTAAGCAAGTGGCTGGGCGGGCTGAGCTGCCCCCGGGGTGAAATCACAACGCCACGATATGCCTGAGATGGAGCTTCAGCGTTACACAGCTGGGGGACGCCTGGCCAGCCTTAGCCAGGAGCTTGCGGTAAGGGAGCGTCGCGAGTGCAGCCTGTCTCGGTGCCCATGGTTGTCTTCCTCGTGGCTCTACCTAGTACTGGGGCAGAACCCTTCAGTGTGGTGAATCAGGGTCTGAAAAAACTTCCCTTTTCTGTCTTTTTTTGAAGGTAAGACTTTTCAGCACTTGATTAAAGAAATAGGCAAAATTATCACAAAGGTTTTACACTTTTTACTTTTCTTACAGGAAAACTAGATAGCTGTAGAGACTAGATGCTAGAAAAAAGGTAGTTCCAGCCCTCTTCTATCAATGATGCCTCCAAAATTTGTATCATCAGTATACCAATCTGCTCCTATTAGAAAGAATTTGTGTCAAAGTTACCTATTAAAACATTACATGAGTTTTCCCTTCAGGTAAATTCTTGAACAAACTACAGACTATTGTTTATTCAGTTCAAAACTTTACTTTTCCCTGGTGTCATCTTTTTCCTATTTTTCCTTTCTCATTTAACAGTTCTTCCATAATTTTCCATTAATCTATTGCTTTTCCAAATACATCACATAATAATTTAGATTTTATGATCTATTACTTCCAAAAAGTGTCCACTTGAAATAAATAAAAACTTTTTTTTTTGATTGTTGAGGAAAGGCATCAGGCTAGCGTAGCAAAATATGTTTTTGACAAAGACACATGCACACAAACATGTATAAATGCTTACTTGTTTTAGTAGAATCACACCAAAGCTATATGTCAGGTTTTGAAATGTGAACTTTGCAAAAGAAATGCTGTATGCTTTCCAAGAAGTTTCAAACAATTAACACAAAATGTTCATGAAACGATTACTGACAAAGTCTGCCGCTTTCCCTTATGCTATTGGTATGATTTCTTGCTATCAGTCACAAGTCGTTACACTAAACTTGATATTAAAAGCATTTTTATTACAGCATAACAAGCAAAAATCTTTTCAAAGAGAACTTTAAATGATAGGTTAGTGGAGGATTTTGCTCATATCAATAAGTATGCAAATATTACCTCAATTGGAGAGGAAGAGCTATCAGATAATATCTGTCCACAATGCTCCTGCAGTTAGAAGGAAATGAAATCCCTTCTGTGAGGCTGATGACACCATTTCTATTATAGCCTGATTCCCAGTGTCCCTGGAGCCTCACAGCTGTGGGGTTCTTAGTGTCACATTTCTAGTGAGGTTGTAAAGTTTATTTATAGAACACTCACCAGGGATGAATCGTTAGGAGTTTATAATTTTGCTGATGTGAGTTACAGCTTTTGACTTATGAAACGCTGGAGAACAGAAACACAAATATTTCAATATTTAAAAATAGTTTTTACTGAATAATGACTGGCAATTCACGGGCAAAGAGCACTGTAAATCCGCGTTTCTGTTGGCCACTGGATTTGTGTCCTGGGGGACCGGGTGAAAACCTCACACTTCAGGTACAGGCAGGCAGCTGGAAGCCTAAGCAAAATGCAGGTGTTTTCTGGATTTAAACCCACGCTCGGCCCTGTCGGAGCATGGTCTGGGGACAGTCAGTCTCAACAGGCCCCAGAGATCTCCGCGACTCATAGGAACCACAAACTTCATACTCACCTAGGGTGGGCTCAGTTGTTTACTCATTCACGTAACGACAAATTTCAGCGGCCCCTTCAGCGGATCGGGGTTTTCAGCGCTGATGTAGTTCACTACTGCTGCCTCAGGTTTGCTGTTGAGTTTCTTGGGGAAAGGGCGGCAGACTGACTCTTGCCAAGGCAAACAAACACCACAACGGGGCTGTAAAATTGTTTAATAGACTTACGGCTGAAATAAGTGAACTGTCTCATTTGAAAACAGTATGTATCTTTGCAAATATTTCTAATGTACTTCACCGGCGACACTATCTATAACTGTGGAGTTACCTTATTCATGACCCTGTTTTACCCAGATCGATTACTGAAGACAAATATGCATGTGGGAATGAAGCTACTCCTATCTCATAACACACATAAACCCAGAAATGTGCTTCCACCTATACTTCCTTCACAATTGTCGAGGTTTATTCCTTGTGTTACCACAAAACACAACTTTTACACACTTGATTTTCAAAACAAAAAAAACTCCACTTCATTTCAAACCCAGAATAGCTTTGGGTCATGTTAAATTATGGAGTGAAAAATGACACATGGTTTGTATTCCTTTTATTAGAGAGGAACTGAATGTACGATTGAGAAACAGTTGCCATATGCTAAAAAATAATGCAGCATATGAATGAAACCTTGTAATTCCAGTACCCACATGACAAGCAAATAAACCTCTGTGTGGACTCACCAGTAATGTTTGATTGATTTTTGTAGCTGTTTTATATCTCATACCTCCGTGATCATACAACTCAGTGATGACCATCCAAATCATAAATAAAGCGGTGAAATCTCAAAGCCTGAAGTATCTGATCTGCTGTACAGTGGATATTGGTTTCCACACTTACACAGTTCTAGAGGATCCTTCACATAAAATCTGAGTCAGGGAAATGACTCAACAACAATTTATGCAACAACTGGAGATTATCTTTTTCATCTCTCAAGTCTGTCTGGACAGCTGGATCCAATACTGAAGACACCTCAGGTCGTTCCAGTGTGACACCCAGATATACATTGAACCAGTCAAACAGGAGAAGAGCGTCTGATGTGGGGAGGCATTACCTCCTTGAAGTCTTCTGGGTTTCTTGCTCCTCTTGCTATTTCAGATAATCCGAGTTGTGTTCTGTTACATTAATTTTATTAAATTTAATCCTGTCTGCAAATTATGTAATTAGTTTAAGAGACAAGACACTAGAATCTTCCTGTCTGACTTCAACCTAATCAGTCTGTTATTCTCATTTTCATTTTGGCATGCAATCCACTGCAAGTCTGAATTAAACTTCTCTTAGCCTAATTATACAGCAGATCTGCAATTTCCTTTGTTGCTTGCTGTGCAGTTACCAGTTTCCCAGTTCCGTCTCATCAGCAAATCTAGCTGGTTTATGGATAGTCTCTCAGTGTAGGTCATTTATATACATTAAAAAGAGAAAAAGTTCCAATCGTGACCTCTGGGATTTGCAATCAACATTTGCTGGCTACTTGCTATATATTCATTTATAAGTACTTCTTTCTAGAGCCTCTTTAAAGTATTCAACACATGTCCTAAAATACTTCTGACTTTACTAAGTAAAAATCTGAAGCTTGATTTCTATGCAAGTCCTTCACGAAGCCTACGTAAACAGTCCTATGTGGTCTCGTGTCCTATGTGCCACTTGAAGACAACGATGAGTGTGACCACTTGCAGCGTGATTGATTCACTGAGAAAATCAGAATGGGTTCTATGCAGAATAGGATTTTCTGTCATGTTTAACACTATTTATTCTGAACTGTTCTACACTAATACCTTCTGGCCTTGATCACGTCCTGAATCTGACTGAAACAATATGAGGTGCTTGCTTTTTGAAGCCATTGAGGAATCAGGTTCTAACGCTGATGCTTTTATGGCAATAGTTACAAAAACTGTCTCCCAAAACCAGAGTGAAAATCCAATGTTTAATAACACCTAAAATTTTGTGGCAATCCAGTGAATTATGGATTTTCAGAGGTTGCAAGGACCACCTTGATCACTTTTTTTTTTCCCCCTGAGGCAAGCTGAAAGCGGATAAAAAGAGGAAGTTGCTTTTGCAACTCTTTTTGCATTTCTGGCAGAAATCTGGAGGACAGAGCTAAAGCTGTGCAGTTAGTGAAAGGGAAACGCTAACCGTAATTGCTCAGCAGTGGTAATTTGTGACCAAGGAACGATCTGGCACAGAGGGCAAGAAGGCCCCTCTGCAGAAGGGGTTAAACTGTGTGGAAGCCGGAATGCCAGCGACAGAAAGAGTCCCTGTAGGGCAGTGCAGTTTCCCTTGGTGGTGAGGTAAGAAACAGCTCCAGCATTGTCCTGCAGCCGTCCTGGAACCGAGGTGCTGGGCTGGGAGACGGAGCCAAGGCTGGGCTGAGGTGCCCCGTGCCGATTCTCGCAGGATTGGTGCTGGTGCAGGTGCATGCATGGAACCAGCCGGTGATGCATCTCTGCAGAGTCCTCGTAGAACTGCTTATGGCAGTAGGATTCCGTCCAAGGCATTGCTCATTCATATTTTATTATATATTTTTAAGCACAAACGTGCTTAATTCACCTGAAGGCATACTATAAAAATTCCCCAACACTAGTAAGAGTTTGTAGATTAGGGATCCAGAAGTGGTTCTGAATAAAAACAAGTAAGAGCTAAACAGACCGGCAGTGTCCAAGGAGACAGAGGGGATATCTAATGGAAATAATCTCTGCCTGTAGAATTTCAACGGGGGAATCAAAGTCGGCTTTAACGTATGATTTCCTCAGAAGGTGAGAATGTAACTTCCTCCAACAGAGGAGAGTTACCTGCCTCTGGGCCTGAGGCAGACTTATACCTCTGAGGCTCTAAACTCAGCATGCTTTAAGCTGAAGCCGACAGAGCCACGGCCGTGGTATCACCAGGCTTTGGTCTGGATTCCTTGCTGCTGTGCGGCTTCACTATTTGCAGAATATGACGGTGCACAAACCTACATGGGTCCTTACTACTTTATGGCTCCACTTTGTAGAAATGTAGTGGAAGGCAGGCAATGCAGAATTTTCTTCTGACCACGATCCTGCCCCTGCTTGGATCAAAGATGCATAGCTCCCACTGGTTAAAATGTATGTGGGTTGGTCTGGGCTTGCCTGGTCCCAAGTTCTTCACACTTCTCCCTCCCTCCCTCTTCCCCCCAAACACTTGTGAATGAATCTGGGAGAAAAAGGGGTTTTGCACAACTTGATTTAGAGCTTAGTGATCCTCGAGACACTGGTATTTATCCTTACTATAACACCACTATACTCTGGTGTCATTAAAATGAATATTTGTAAGAGAAGAATCAGCCATACACATCGAACATCCTTATGCTCTATAAACCAGACTATCTCTAAGAAAGAAAAGTCTTCAGACATTGCCAATAAGGCTGAAAGTAAAAATAGCTCCCTATGTTATCCAAAGAAAATACATTTCCTGGGATAGCGTGATCCAACAGGCTGTAAATGAGGTCTCTAAATCCTGAGGACAGTGTTTCATCACTTGTGGTACACACGTTCAAGTTCTTTAATCTCCCTTTTAGAAAGCCATTCCCAGAAAGTTCTCTTCTTACCTTAAAGTGGACAGGGAGGACCAGGGCAGTGCACTACATGCAGCCATTTTTTTGTTTTTAGGATAAAACTTCATGTCAGTGCATACGGAAGGAGAGTGTCTGCTCTTTTAATGGTGTCTGGTCCTTTTCACTGAAAAAAAAACCCCAAACCCCAAACCCAACCTAGACAGTAAGGAGAGAAGGAAGCCATGAACACGAACAGGGACACAAACCTGACTGACAAGGAGCAGGAGGCAGCGATGAGAGCCAAACCTGCGCAAACCGAGGGGGGGTCGTGGGAGTGCGCTGCCTGCCTTGCCCTCCCACACTTCTGCGAGTGCCTTCCACCTAAAAGCACCCAAAGGGTCAGTGATGCACAGCACCTCTGCAGACACTGGCGTCCTGTGCCTGCAACTCTGCAGGTACGTGTGCAATGCCCACTGCAGCTCCTAGGGCACTTCAGCTGCCTTCAGAGAGACGCAGCTTCCGCAGATTTGCGTATTTGGGTACTTTGGGGTTTATGCACGTCATCGAAGCCACTCACAAATGGTTGCCCACATAATCGTTACGGAATTTGGCAGTAACACCAAGCGGCAGGAACAGCCACAGACAGAAATGTGATGATGTTCAGACAGGATTTGTTCCAGTGAGATTAACATGGAGATTAGCTGCCTAAACGTAAAACTGGGATACAGAAAACAGGCTCTGCTGTCACCTGATGCTCTTGGCAAACTTTGTTCTTCCTTTGTGGGCCATACAATACATTGCGCTGAAGTAAAAAAGAGAGTCCAGCTTATCATTATGGAAGATCTTAAAAGGGGGGAATTGGATTTGATTTCATCCAGAGTGATGCACAAAGCCGTTTGTTTTTTCACTTTCCGCCTGTGGTACGGACATGGCCTTCATGTCAAGATGCTTCCCCTCCTCCTCCTCCCTTTCCTCACAGCCGTGGAGGGACAGCTCTGCAGCAGTGTCCGCTGTGTTTGGTATTCAGTGGCACCACGGGCAGCCTGCCAGGAGGAGAGGAAGCAAAGGATGTTTTACGTCCTTGGCTGGCTCTCACAGGTGGAGGATGGAAACACCTCCAGTTCGGGTTCTTCCTTTTTTCTTTTTTTTTTTCTGCCAGATCGCATGGGATGGTGCTTGGTGTACAGCAGGACAGGCTGGCTGTGTTGCAACAGAGACTGTGGATGAACTGCGTGGGCAAAAGCTGAACTGGTCCTGGGGTGGATGAAGAATTTAAAAGAGGAATGATAAATATGAACGCTATGAAAAATTAATGGATATCTCCCACGTATCTGCCAACAATTCCAATTTTGTAGCATTTTAAATCAATTGTAGTATTTAAATGATTAGTTGATTTCATCCTAGTTTGGGCCCATCAAGGCCAAACATAGTGGTCCTGAAAACAAATATTCACTCATTTAAATTAATAAGTACTCATAGCAGATAAGCAGCTAAGAAATGGATTTTTAGAGGTCATTTAATAGTTATCTTTCTATTCGTATTCACTGACCGTGAGCCGTGGTTCCTTTAGCAGCTCCGAGGTCATGAGTGTCAATAACCTTATATTCTGCTGCCAGAAAAGGCAATATAGCCTCCATAAATTGAGAAATTCTCCATCAGAGAAGCCCTCCAAGAACATCAGTTCATCGTGCTTTGAATCATCTTTTCTGTAACTGTCCTTGATAAAAATGGGAGTGTGACAGCGTCAAGACTGTTCCAGTGGATACCTGCTAATGAAACCTTGGGCTGACACATTAATGAAACTAGTGTCAAACAATAGCAATAGAGGTGTAAAAATGTCATGCTTGCAAAACAGCATGTAGCTGTTGACTCATTTGCACTGTGAGCTTGCAGTTTCTCAGGCCATATAACAAAAGATAAATTTTGAAATCTAACTTGAAACATTCTGTTATATCATTATTGTAATGACAGTGAGGCATTTTACTGTTTAAATGAAATTACCTTGAGTAAAATGAATATAAACTTTGTGGCTCAAAGTACATAATTGCAAAAGCATATATCAGACTCTAAATAGTGCAAACCGTATTGAATTAGTATGTAATATTACAAGACCAAACAATTTTTCTAAAATAATCTAACTTAATTTTTTTTTTATTTTCATTTGCATATATGGATAATTTGCTTGTTTTGTGCAATTCAATTGCCAGCATTTTCTGCATTGCTTTAAGCTGATTTTTCTTCCTCCTTTTTTTTTGCACCCCCTTAAAATATTTCTCCTCAGATGCTTCTTTTTAATGAGGCAACTTCTGGTTTGAAAAAAATATGGGATAGAAGAGTTTACATGCAATTTAGTGGCACTGGGTGAGGTAAAAGGGATTGCTTTTTATTTTTCAGTGTTAGCTAAATCTAAAGTGTACACTTGCATTGTAGTAACTGCATTTTCAAATGCATAGTAAAATGTATTTTAGAGAGCTTGTATAAGATTTTATCTATTGTCAGAACATGAGAATTTCCAAATGCATTAAAGAGTGAGTGACAATTAGGTTATTGCCCTTAAAAAAGCAATTATTTAAAAACACTTGTTTCACAAACATAATTTATTTTCTTGATCAAAGTATTTCTTTGAACAAAGCAGAGAAAGTCTGATTGTATAAAATGAAGCTTATGGTGTTTTATGGACACAGTAAATATAAGACAATGGTTGAGAACTTACCAATTGCCCTGATTTATTGTGGTGCATTTCGCATAAGGAGATACTTTTTGGAATTTTTTTCTCTAATGCAGGTGAGACCTTAAGTGTAGGAGCTTAGAAACTATTAGACAAACTGTTTCTTTGGCCCAAGGAAACAGGGAGAAAGATTAAAAGGGTGTTCATACCGAGTTTCCTTGTGCTTCAAAGTACCACCACTTTCACATTCTGATCAGGCTTTTGAAACTTTGTGAAGCTTTTCTTTTGACATCATTTCTACTGCTGCTTTTGAGAGTTTTGTTCTTCTAAGGGCCATATTTGCCTTCCCCCCCCACCCTGTAAAATATATCTAGTCTGTATATTTGTCCTTCTGCGGACGCTGTCCTTTGTCTTTAATAAATATTCTCCCTTTTATTCTCTCCATCCCCAGTGCGCTGATAAAGCACATTCCTGCAGCTGCCATCCTGCTGTGATGCACTGGTCATGGGCTGTAAGCCTTCGTCATCATCCTCAGGCTCCGTCCCCTGCCCCTGGTCATCCCGACGAGCGCCCTCGGCGCTGGTCACCGGTTCAGCTGTTCCCTCTGAACGCAGGTGAGTGACGTGGTGTCTGGAGTGCCAGATGGGGCATGCTGGACAGCAAAGCTTCTGCAGGAACAGAGAACAATGCAGCATGGGGTCACACAAGCTTTTCTGATGATGTCACACAATGGTCAGCCTGACATCGGAGACGTACCTTCAACCTTCTCCTGTCACCTTCACCCAGTGGGTTTGCAGCTTAAGACAAAATTATTTTTAACCTCTATATGCATGATGTTGCATATTGTACCCTTTGTATTACTACACTATGTCAAATTTCATGATTCTGGTTCAATACTTTATATTGGCTGTACATTAGTGGTGGCTCCCGGCTCCATAAGGTTAGGCAGTTTAAACATTACATCGTGACTTTTTAGTGCTGTGACTGGAAATACAAGTAGTAAGCAGGGCTGAGTTCTGTGCAGAATCCCTGAGGAATCCTGTGAGTTACTTCTCGGCAGCTCAGTGGTTTGTCAATGTCAAGAATTGCAATCCAGGCACAGATGAAGCGGGTCCAAAGTCACCACCTCTAGCATGGTGCTTTCGCACACAATGCGATCTGTCCCACCGTTTCACTGCTAGCTTACTCCTTACCCGCCTTGCGTTTTGGTTCCAGTCCCAGCAGCTGTACCTTAACCCTTAGTTTTCCACTTGAAAATGAAATTAATCTTTTTCAATGGATAAAAAAGAGCCTCAGATGACAAATCTGAATCTTTGCAGCCAGTACACGACAATCGCTATTCAGTACAAGGACAGTCCTTGCTACTTGTGTATGACTTTGTTTTTATTTTTCTTTAAAAAGCTTGTGGAAAATGAAATACAGAATATTTTTATTTTTAGGATGTTAGCTCAAAAATAACCCTAATGTAGACCTAAAAATGCTTGCTTTTTCTATGTGTCTGTACTTCGTTCTACTGCATTAATGCAGGCAAAAATCACTCTGCCCCGCTGCTCCCCTTGCTGTGCCACAGTTCTGAGTGTGCAATGGCCCCAGAATTCCTCAGTTGTTCAAGAAAGCCCATGGAGATATACACTTGAACAACTGTAGGGTCTTCAGGATTAATTTTTTTAATGTAATTTTTGTTTGTTTTTAATGAAACATTTTGGCTAATTATGAAGTAGATCCATCTAACAGGCAGAAGTGTTTTAATAGGAAATAAACATAAACATAAACGTGTTTCATTGAGACAGTGGTGGTCTTGGGCCAACTATTTCTGTTGTATTCCATCACTTGGAGCAGGCATATTCTCTTTGTGATTTCCTGTGTAAACATGCACCGCATTCTTGTATGTTCTCCTCTGCAGAATGGTTTGAAAGAGGTTGCAGAGCAGAGCATCACAGAATGGAAACATAGGATGGTTTGGGTTGAAAGGCACCTTAAAGACCATCTAATTCCACCCCCTTCCCATGGGCAGGGACACCCTCCACTAGCCCAGGTTGCCCAAAGCCCCATCCAACCTGGCCTTGAACACTGCCAGGGAGGGATAGGTGGCATGAAGCGAAAGGTCAACTTATTTGGACCATGGATTGATATCGCTAGTCTGTCCTTCCTGAAACTGAACTCCACTGCAGTAAACCTGCAGTTCAGACACACACACTGAGGATTCAGTTGGAGTCTATCAGATAACAGATGGACAGTGACATGTTCCTTTTGCAATCAGCTGATTAGATGTAAATAACTATAGAGGTCCACCTGGCATTGTCACAAGTCTCAGGCTGCTCTCTTATCCCAAACAAGGCAACGAGAGATCCACCTGTGCCTGCAGAGATAGCCCCAGGAGTGTCTGGGGATTTGGCTGCACATATCCTGCCCCACACAACATTCCTGTTCCTCGCAGCAGATGTAACCCACTGATCTGCTAGACAGCCTTCAGACACACAGCTGTTCTAGTTGGAAAGCTGCCCTGGCTTTTTTCAGTATGTTCTTGGTGTCCAGAAAGCAGGGGTTGTATTACAGCTGTCCTGGTTTCAGCAGGGATAGAGTTAATTTTCTTTCTGGAAGCTGGTATAGTGCTGTGTTTGGATTTAGGATGAGGATAATGTTGATAACACACTGATGTTTTAGTTGTTGCCAAGCAGTCAAGGACTTTTCAGCTTCTCACGCTGCCCTGCCAACAGGAAGGTGGAGGGCACCCGAAGAGCAGGGAGGGGACACGGCCAGGACAGCTGACCCGGACTGGCCAAAGGGATATTCCATACCATATGACGTCATGTCCCATTTGCAGCTGGGGTCCTTGTGCAGCAGCGACTTTGGAGTGATGGCGTTTGTCTTCCCAAGTGATGGTTACCCGTGATGGAGCCCTGCTGTCCTGGGGATGGCTGAACCTGCCTGCCATGGGGAGTGGGGAGTGAATTCCTTGTCTTCTTTTGCTTCCGTGTGTGGGCTGGGAGGCTGGGGGTCATGCTTAGCATTGACTTCAGGTGGTAAGAAATTGTGCTGTTCATCACTAGTTTTGCAATTATTATTATTATTATTATCATTATTATTATTATTTTCTTTTTTTGTGTCCTATTAAACTGTTTTTATCTCAACTCACGAGTTTTCTCACTTCTACTCTTCCAGTTCTCCCCCCTGTCCCGCTGGGGGGGAGCGAGTGAGCAGCTGCGTGGGGCTGAGCTGCCAGCCGGGGCCAAACCACAACTCCACACCTGAGCGTTGATTAATGATTGCTTTTACACTGTAACAATGCCCTGCCTGTATTGACTGGACAACATAAAGAACAGCGTAATGCGGCAAATCCAGGGTGAAGTACGTGCTACTATAATGAATTTGCTATACAAAAAGCCCAACAACTGCAGAGCCCTTAAAAATGTGCAGGGAAATCAGAGAACATACAGTCCGTTCCCTTTTTGGCAGACATCACATGATATCACACTAGTTGGCAATCATGATGTATCATGAAGAGCAGCATTTGGTGGAATACCCTGAAATCCACTGGTGTTTCACGGTTTGTTCACCCTCCTGTGTACTGCTTCATTGGGTGACATGGGTAGCAGGAGCTGACACCCGTACGTACGACTGAACAAACGCTTAGCCTGGCACATGGCTTTGCTTACATACTCATCCTCCTTCAGCCCTACCTGCCCGCCACATCAGCCGTCACGTTTTCTTCCTTGCCTTCTTTCTTCTAGGCTGATCACATGGTTGCTGACATAGCCACACTGGTGATACAAGACTTTGAAAGAGGCATTTGTTAAAGACTATCGCCTATTGAACAGGCCTTTTCCCAATAGAATAAGAGAGATCTATGAAGTCTGAGGGAAGCTGGTTTTCTCCAACTTCTTTGCAGAGAGCTGGAGCTCATGGCATTGGAGGTTTCTCTGGCACCAACTCAAAGAAATCGAGCAATTATGCTGGTGCTAAACCTTGGGGGGATTCGGAGAAAAGGTGCACACACGTGCAGAGGAGCTACAGGCATGCAAGAAAAGTGAGATCTGTGCTCTCCCAGAGGTATTTTAACTGTGGAGCCAAGGAAGACTGTGCAGATCATTCAGAGGAGGAGCTTGAAAAACAGTTGGAATCCTACAGCCTTTAAAGTCTATCGTCTACTTTCAGGCACCACCAGAAAATGTTTAGGAAATCGATGCAAGTAAATGTATGAAAAGATGTTGTTCTTTCTTGGTCTATGTTTTGCCTGTGCTAGTTAAAATGATCTGTAACGGTATTTAGGGCTCTAGCAAGCTTTATATGTTTCTCTGATTTCAACTACCATCCTGCAGCATGAGACCATAATTGTTATTATAGATGGGCCATCACTATGAAGGCCTCCCCAGCTCCTCAAATGGCTCTTACATATCCACATCTGCCAAGCCCACAGCTAGCCCTCCAGCCATATGCATAACACTGCAGCGACTATCTTCTGGTCCAACTAATTCAGGGACCTGCAGGCCAGTCAGCCTCACCTCAGACCTTGGAAGATGATGGGGCAAATCCTTCTGGAAGCCAGGTGCAGACACATGAAGGACAAGGAGGGGTGTGGGAATGGCCAACAGGGATTTACCAAGGACAGATCATCCCTGACCCAACTGCATTCTACAAAGGGTTGTCCAGCTGTGTGGGTGTGGGGAGAGCCATGAATGTTGCCTATCTTCACCTTAGCAAGGCTCTTGTCGTGGTCTCCTGTAGTATCCTTGCAGAAAACTGATAACTAGAGGTAGCTGGGCTCAGAAGTAGTGATAACAGCATGAAGTCCAAATGGATATAACTTACTAGTGGCATCCCCAAGAGATTGATACCATCAACACCATCTAATGTCTTCATTAGTGATGTGGATGATGGGATGGAGTGCACTCTCAGCAAGTTCAAGGATGGCACTAGAGCGGGGGGGAGCACTTGATAAGCTGAACAGGGCTGCTGCTCACAGAGAACTCCTCTGGCTGCAGAAATGGGCAGACAGGAACCTCAGAGAGTTCAATAAAGGCCAAAGCAGTCCTGTACTTGAGGAGGAGTAACTCCATGCAACAGAGCAGACTGGGGTCAACTGAAGATAAGGAAGCTCTGCGGAGTAAGATCCAGGTGTCCTGGTGAACAAGTCAGACAGGGATAGAAGCACTGAAGGCCAGCCACAGCCAGGGTTGCTCTAGAAAAAGTGCAGCCGGCAGCTTAAAGGATGTGATGCTTCCCTCTTTTTGGCATTTGTGAGGACCCATATGGGAAGTGGATCCAGTTTGGGTCCCCCCAGTGCAAGACAGACCTGGGTCAACTGGAGCAAGCCCAGAGGAGGTCTTGGAGCTGATTGGGGCTGGAGCACAGGGGATGAGAGGAGAGGCTGAGGGTGTGTTTGTTTGCCTGGAGAGGGGAAAGCAAAGGGGGTATCTCATTGCCGTCTGCAACTGCCTGACTGGAGAATGCAGGGAAGCTGAATCCTGTCTCAGAGGTGCACAGGTGGTAGGGCAAGCAGCAACAGCACAGAATGGAACATGGGAAATTCCTATTAGATTTTAGGAAATGTTTTTTTCATCCATGAAACACTGGGACAGGATCTCAGAGACATTTGGGTTCTCCATCCTCAGAGACATTAAATGCTAGAATGGACAAGACCCTGAGCAACCTGCTGTAATTTGATCTTTGAGAGGGTGGTTGAAATGGAGCAATCCAGTGGTCCAGTCCAGTTCTTTCATTTCAAGTTATGCAGGAGTTTTTCTCAGAAAGGACCTCAGAGAATGATGGGACCTTTGTGAGGGACAGCCTCAAACAGCAGCTATGGCTGGTGAAAAGCTTATCGTCTGGCTATTCTGTGGTGTTGATGGGCTCTGCAGGGCAGATCTCCATTCTTTAGATGACTCACTGGTAACAGTTTCTTCTGTTGTCACCCAAAGGTATTTCATATGGACTGAAAGGAACTGAAATGCTTAGGGTATTTTGCAAGAACAAAATATGCTATCTGATGGAAAAAAGAACACATCCACTGGTGAGCTGATACAAGTGCAAGTGACATAAGATCAGTCACTGCATGAGACCTGAATGGCCACTGGAAGAAATATACAGCATGCTATAGCCAAAGGAAATGAGTAAATGGCCAGAAAACCGATAAGGCAAAACAATCAGAAATTCAGTATGTTCTCCACTCACAGCTATTTATTCGGAGGGTAAAGAATATTTCCTTGCACATACTGAGTGATTTTTGGGGAAAAAAATCTCACCAGACTTGCTTGACTGAGATTGTTTTTCTTCTTCCAGCATTCATCTCTCTCCTGTTCATGCCATCAGTTCTGAATGCACGTAACTGACTTCTACGCGCATCGACTCTGGGTCTTTCAGAGTGGTTGGGTTTTTTTAAATCGTTCTGTCAGATTTTCCTAAATCTCACTAGCTGCTGATCTGTCATTGAATCTGTTTTTGCAAGTTGCATCTGGACGTTAATCTAATCTTGCATTTTTTCAGTATTCTACAATACTTTTAAAACCATCTTATTCTTTCCTTACCAAAAATCAAAGCATTCCAGAATTAAATCCATCAATAACATGTTTGGTCAATCTGTGATAAGCACTGCATAAATACAGACCAGAAGGTATTTCACTCTAAGTACTGAATTGTTCTGAGAGACACAAAACAACTGATTTTGTTTATTCTGAAGATAAGAATCAGAGAGGAATTGGCCTGCCTTGCTTTAAGGAAGAGCTGCTGTGTTAATTTTGTTGGAACAACTGGGCCCTGAGGGTCAAAAAGTGCTCAGAACTCTGACACTGCTGTGCTAAACATGGTTTGAGTTCTGCGTGCATTGATCTTGGCCAGCTTAGTTCCATGGCAACAAGCAGTATTACAAATCTTGTGGGTTTAGTATAGAAAGTGAAAGAAAAAATAATTAATGTGTATTTGAAACATAAAGCATTAAAAGGGATTTCGCGCTGGCAGTATCATGTATTCATTTTGCATTTAGAAAAAGACATTTTTTGTAAAGGAAACTCCATATTTGATAGTCCTTATGACAGCACTAATGTGGAAATTGTTCCCTCCCCCCCCGCCCCCCCCGTCGTTTTTGTCCAGTTTTCAGCACACCAGAACCAGTCCCTCAATACACACTCATACCTTCTTCTGGTTCAGCGAACACCACCCCAGCGAGGTCTGCAGAAGAGTGCTTTTTTGCTTGGAAAACAGTTGATCAGAACACCTCTGACTTCCGCTGTTTTCAGCAGTGATAGTCCCTCGCCGTCCCATTCCGGCTTTTACACTCTTTGGCAACTTTGGGAAAAGAATCAAATACCCAACACTGCTCTGCCTGTTGGACATCTGCAGCCCCAAGGCGAGGAGCTGGGAGCTCCCGGTGACAGGGGCACACCTCGCTCACACTCATCCGTGCAGCCGGCGCACGCTGCCTCGTTTCCCGGCAGCCAGCTGTGGGTCGATACCTGCCATGGTGGCACAGCTTCTCTCTGCTCCCTGGGCTGCGAGGGATGGCCGGTTGGGGCGTTCAGCGACGATGAGGCCCCAGAGCCGCTTCCTGCCGAGCCCCAGGAGGTGACACGCGAGGAACGCCTGGTGCTCGGCACTGAGGCAAGGCAGGAGGAGCCCGGCCTACAAGTTCATACGGTCCTCAGTGACACCCTGAGCTCCTCTGCAGCACGCGTACGTGCCATGCAGTGAATTAAAAGTGCTGCAGGTGCTCATCTGGCACAGCGCAGGTGTCCTTCCTGGTGGCTTGTGTGCCCCACAGCAGCGGGGCTGAGACTTTTCAGGGGACCTTTGCATGCGCCGCACCACGGCTGCCCTGGAGCAGCCCCACACATGGCTTCCTCGCACCATGAGCTTCGCAGCTGAAAAATCCAGATGTCCTGCACCACCAAAATGTAATTTTCATAAAATTCCTAATGCAGCCCACATTCACTCTAATATCTAATTGCCTGCCTCCCATGAGGGACAGGATTTGTGTTTCCTTGCCACTCTTCACAGCTGAATGCTTGTTTTTAAAAGGGAGGATGAATTCTTAGCTTTGATGAAAAACACTTCCCAAATAGCGAATTGTTAGACAGACACCAGACTGTAACACTTCCACTCTCAAATTGTTAAGCTGGGCGGGGGGAAGAAGCATTTAGAAAAAAAAAATCAGTCACCTTAATTACATACACGTTTTATACTAAGTTTGTGGCAGCGATTAGGTGTGTAAGTGTTTTGCTGCTCCTTCCTCCTCACACTCTGCCCCTGCTCCAGCATGGGGTCCCTCCCACGGGAGACGGTCCTTTTGGGCTGACGCTGCCCCCCTCGCTGGCGCCGCTGCACAGGCACGGGGTACCACTTCGTTTAGCGTGTGCCCTTCCTCTGTGCCTGCAGCCTTGGGCGCAGCGCTAGCACATCTGTTACAACTCTCCATGCTCAGCACAAAGGAAAAAAAAAGCCCAGAAAGACTTTACAAAGGTAAAGCTCAGGTGGGGTGGGATGCTGCTGTCCCCAGTCCAAGAGCCGTCTCTGTGCAGAAGGGGTTAAAATGTCTCTTGTTAAATGTCTTACAGATGTGACTTAGAAACGAACAGGAAGGGTTTTTCTGTCTTCTGAGAAAGTATGTGTATTTTTTTATTGTTGCCTTTTTTTTTTTCTTCCAATTTATAATGAAACTCTGTTATCATAGAGATACTGGGGGAAAAATGAGTTTGAGTGAATTGAATCTTCATTTTATTTGTAACCTTCATTTTTTTGTGAGGTTATAAAAAGTGACAATGATCCCTCTTCTCCCAACTCTTCCCTTTGACAGTTGTTTTGTGTTTGTTTTTTTTTTTTTTTTAATTTGTTCTAAATACTTTAAAACTCATCAGAAATATTTGGCAGGAAAATCATCGTCTGGTACTTTCCCTCAAGCTGCTTTTCCCCCCATGAACAGATGCTTTTGGCAAAAAATAAAACAGAACTCAAACATAAAAACAAAACTGTAAAATGGCAAGCTGTCATCACAGTATAGATGCCGAAGAACTTGGTATATTTTGCATGAACTTGGTGTATTTTGCAGGGAAACTGATGGCAAAATGCCTAAGACTTTATCTTTTATGTCAGACTGTTTAGTACCTCCTAAGGAAGGTAACTTGATTGCAAACCATTGGAAAACCTGAAATTTGTGTTGCCCTTCTCACGACGCACTGCTGTGTGCTGTTCTCTCCAACATGAATTACCTGTAATTCCTAAAACTCAGCCTAGTCTCATTGTGAAAGGAGATAGGGAGGAAAAAGGAACATGGCTGTCTTTGCTCCAAAGAGCTGATGAGCAACAAGTGCTGACGAAGAGCAAACAAGGAGTGATGGACAGCAGAGCTGGTAGAAGAGGCAATAACCTCAGCTCTCCTGCTGTCCAGCTGCAGCACATCGTGCAGGCTTTGCAAGAGTCTCTGCCGTGGCACGGTATCATTACACCAGTGCCTTCAGGAATTGCAGGGCTTTTAGCCAGCCTGGTTGTGATCCTGAATTAAAGGCAGTAGGGGCAGATGGGGAAAGAGGTGAGGTTCTTGCAAAAGATTTTGAAGAGAAAAAGCTATGAGCTGTGATCCTCCGAGTGTAGGGTAAGGAGAGGTCTCCTTTCTCCTGCGACATTGTTGACCCCAATTAGACCAGCTTAGGCTTTATTGGAAATGCCAGTGAAAACACAATGTTATCCTACTGGTGTAGGCTTTGAGAATATTAAAGCCATCAGAGGAAGGAGATGGTCCTCTCCAGATGAAGTGGGTTATGAAACAGTAGATCTTGCAGGCACTGCTGTGTAATGTACCATTTTGAATTCTCCTAGTACCAAAAGACAGCAAGGGTCCAGACATTTTGTCATGTTTTAAATTTTTTCGGGCTAGAGGGTCTATGCATGACAGTCTAACTTCCATGTAGTAGGGGTTGTAATAGATAATGGAACAAGCAGACACAAGGATGAGCAGGATATAAAGCAGTGGAGGCAGCAAAGCTTCCTGTAGAGAGAAAGTCTGTCTCACAAATCTATTAACGTTTTGGGAAAGAGCCAACACCTGAGAAAAACGAGGTCTACCTGGTGCTGAGTTTCAAAGTTTCTGAAAGCCCAAACAAGAGGAACTTCATGAGAAACTAATGAAGGTCCTTGAGGGACTGGTGGGTGGCTGATAGAAAACAAAAGCCCAAGAATGGAAAAAAATTGGACTATCAGTGATAAATGTGCCACTTGTTTGACAATCTGTAATTTGCATTTGGATCATTGTGTGAATTCTAATATTTAGTTGAAAGAACTTCACAAATTAAGGTGAAACAAAGTAGTTGCTGAAACATTTGTTAGTGCTTGTTAAAATTAAGGCTGTGGTTTTCAGAAAATGTACATTCTCACAAAGTTAAACCTTATAAAAACCCAGGTGACTTTCAGAAGAAATTTGAATGTTTGATTGCCTTCTGTGTCTGATTCCTGATCAGTCATAAAGTAGATTTAATCAGAGGCTACCGACCATTTACAGATATTCCTGCCACTTGCTGTGAGAATGTCCTTGCAGCAAACCTGGAATTTGGGGCTAACGCCATCTTGCCACATCTCCTGTACAGTTGCTTAGGTGGCTTGCTGTTGACTTGCTATCTACTTAAAATATATTAATCCCCAAGTATGTAGTCTGCTTTTCACTACTCATTTCACAGTCTGTGTTCAACTCAGTTTCTTTCAGTTGAGACCTGAAGGGCATATCTGCTTCTCGGTTCACGTAATTCTGTGTCTCTTTCAAGATTTTGTAAAAGTCAGCAGTAATAAATAATGAAACTATGGCATAGAAGTGTGCAGAGTGATCCCTAGACGTTACTTCAAAGCCAAGCTACGTCACATTTTATTAGGTTGCTGTCAGAGTCTTCACATACTCCTAGGGTGCCTTTTTGATCTTAAAATCCTAATAAAGCACTCTGAAGACCTTTTTTCCTAGCTCATATTTAATGTAAAAAAAAAAAAAAAAAGCCGCACGCACTAACCCTAGTGCACACCAGTACACCCTGTCGGCAGTCAGGAATAGAGCAGAGAGGTGTGATGCAAAGACCTTTCATTTCAGTCGATCGCTCAGTTCAGTAGCTGATCAGGACCTCTCCCTCCCTCTGCCTGGAAAAATTCACCCCGACATTTAAAACAGACATTTTCATATGATCAAACCCAGATATTCTGGACCGTGAATCATGTTTCTGTATCAACTTCTGTAAAAGTTTCCCATATAGTAGTGGTTTCTTACCAAAAGAGGTCAGAATTATAATTAGTCATATGACAACTCTGCAAACGGTGACATAGAGAGATCCTTATTACATTATTGCAGTTGATGAATCTGAAATGTTCTTTTTTCTCACCATTCTGGCCATGAATTCATGTTTTCCTAATTTCTGAAAACTGAATGTTCTACTTTAATTCAGGTATAAGTTTCTTCTGAAGACTTTCCCACCTTTTCTTCCTTCTGTACTTGAAATCCTAATAAACCTCTTGTACTTTTATTAAAGGAACTTGATTCTTTCTTGTCCAGGCTCTTTCCCAAACCTGATCTTGCAATGACCTCTGCTGTGGGGGTGTATTTGATGTAGTCGGACTGGGTCTACCCACAAGCTGAAAAACAAAACAAAACAATCCTTTCAGTTATCTGTTTCATGTTGTTTACTTACACAGTTTCTGAAAGATATCTTTCTAATGAAGCCTTCAGCCCGCTGCCTAGTTTCAATTCACTACACTTTTCCCTCTAGCGTTCTCTTACCTTACATGCAGACAGCCCCCACCCAAGATCAAGTCTCATTTCAACATGTCGTGCGCACCCAGGTGCCCTACCCTGTTTTGGGGCTTGATACTCCAGCAGGACCACCCACGGGACTGCTGAAAGTGTGCTCTGTCCCACCATCCAGACCATTAATGAAGAGGTTTAACAACATTGGCACCAGGATCCTGAAGATCACAACTCATAAATATCTGCCACCTGGACATTGTTCTGGTAATCCCCTGCTTTCTAAAACCAGAGGTCAGCAAATTTTCCACACACGCTGCAGTCAACCCATCAAACCCATTTTTACCAGTCTGGCCACTTGGATGTTATCACAGAATCCCAGCCTGGTTTGGGTTGGAAGGGACCTTAAAGCCCACCTAGTTCCAACCCTCTGCCATGGGCAGGGACACCCTCCACTAGAAATGGGAAAACATGTCAAAAGCCTTGCTAAAATCGAAGCTAACGAAGTCTGTTGACCAGCCCTCACCCACAGAGCCTGTCATCTCAGCATAGAAGGCAATCAAATCAGTCAGTCATGATTTGCCTTTGATAATCCATAAACCCTTGCCATTTACAAAGTAAGGTTCTCCATTTTGGCTTCTCTATTTCAGGCTACAGGTCTTACTAGAATTAAAGCTAGATTTGTAGCATCCAAAAGAGAAGACCAGAAACTGCAAATAAGTAGGAGCTAGCTTACCAAGAAAACAAAAGTAAATAATTAAAACCTGAGGTAATTAGATTTCTTATATCTTAATTTATTATACAGTGCTAACTCATGCGACGAGTTCTGGGCCTTGTTTAGAAATGAGTAATAAGGTCGTAGCCAAAAGAGCTCCTCACAGTACGCTCTGAAAGGAAAAGGAAGGGATTAGAGAATTCTAGGGGGGGAAACACACACACACACACAAAAACCCACCCAACCAACCAAACCCAAAAAAACCCCAACCAAAAAAGCCCCCAACTACTGTCATCTCTCTTGACCTAATTGACAGGAAAGTGTTGTTCCTGAGAAACAGGTATCATAGATAGAGTGGCAGGAAAGATCTCCAGAAGTCATCGAGCCCACTATGGACTTGGTCTGCTGAGTATGAGCCCCTACTCAGGAAAGATTCAGAAAGCATATGGTTGAACTATATTTGTATAATAAATAATGATAATTCATATATATAATTTATTGAACCATTATAAATATAATTGTATTATTATAATTATAATAATATTGTATTATATGGTATACATATTATGTACATACATATAATGTATAATCTCTATACAGTGTATAATAATAACAGTAATTTGTATAATAAATATAAATTCCTTGTAAAATGAGATGCTCATGCCATGACTGTCAGTACAGAAGTCAATCTGAATCACATATAACATAAGTGGCCTCGGTAAATCCTGTTTAAATCTTCGGCTGGTAGCAGATAGTGCTGCTAGCGCTAGTTTTACTCCTACAAATGGAGAAATTTGCATAACAATTTCAGGGTAACAAGCAGAGTATAAATATCTCCCTGAGAAACTGTTAGGTAACAACTCAACAGTGATTAATTAAAGATCTGGTTACTTGTTCTGCTGAGTAATCCAGGCCAACAAGAATGCTTCCAACTGAGTAAGGTTATATTCAGAGTATCATTAAATAGCGCTAGCTTCAATGGTAATTTTCCCAAAGAATTCCCTGTATTCCTTTGAAAGTATATACACTTAAAGTAGTAGAAAAAGAGGTAGTTTTAACAGGATTATGGAGTGCACTGAGTCTGGATTATCAGTTTTATGTACATAAAGCACTTTGCACTCATTTTATTTATGTATTTACAGTTAACAGAATGGAGTGAAAAATAAAACTAAGGTTCCTTGATTTATTCTGACCAGACTCCAGTGACATTCCCAGTGAAGAATTCATTTTGCATGAGCTTTTGTTTTTTTCTCTGACCAGTGCTGTGAGAACGAGTTGTGACTACCTTGGAGGCGCGTTGTTTATGCTGGAATATCTGGTGTCAGACTAATCGCAGTTGGGCAGCTATCTAGAAAGTCAGTGCAGAACAGATTGCCAGCAGGCTGGGGAGAATGTTTTGGTGACTTATTTCCACGCTGTGTCTTGGTGAATAGTGCAAATGTGAAAACTTGCAATAGTGCAATAGTGTCTTATATTTACCTACAAGCCAGTCAGAGTAGGTTTGCATTACCTCTAGTGGAACAATACCAAATAAAGAGACCAAATTCTGTGCCTCCTGGGAGGGAGAGCATGCAGCCCCCTGGGTCGACGTCAACAACCCAGGGAGCAAAACTGCAAAATGCTCAGAGGCTGTCAGCTTAGCTCGCACAAATGTGTATACCTCGTTTGTCTGTGAATTTAATACCGAGCATAATTAAGCACTGGAACCACCTTTGGAGAGAAGTGCTGGATTCTTCAGTTTCTGATGTCTTTGAATTTGAAAATAATTATGTTTAACCAAGAATATCTTCCAGAAATACAAACACAGGAGCAACAAAGTTAAATTTGAAGAACCTACATAATGCTGAAATCTAAACAAGACATACAGTAATGACTGCTTCAGAATTTGCACTCAATTAATTACTTTCTCAAGCATTACAGCAGTGCTGTTCATGGCTGCATGAGTTTTTCACTTAACTAACCATTCAGGAACTTTTCTGTATGAAAAGAGCAGTATGTTAATTGTTGTTTTTTCTCTGTTATTTATTCTCTGGGTGCTGTAAATACGCAAAATATGCAAAAACTAACAAGCAAATTCATTACAGTGAATTGAGAATGTAACTCAATTGAAGAAATGTGGTGCCATCAGAAACGCAGCGGCTTTCTGAGTGCCATAACGCAGGTTGGAGCACAGCCACAGAACGTGGCCTCTACAGCACGCCGCATTACGCCGACAGCTTTGGGCTTTGCTCTCAGTAAGTGCAAGGGACAGAAGGAGGCATCGGCAGTGAAAGCAGCTGCAGGTTCCATGCCCTGCAGAACAGGAAGATGTGGCTTTGGAAAGGGGCTGACAATTGCAAACAAAGAGGTGCTGCTCTGACAACGCCAGGCAGGATCTGAGGTGAGAACCCAGGTGAGAGCGTGGTCACTGCTGGAAGCTGCTGCTGCGCAGCATGGAGGCGCTTGCTGCACTGGGGACTTCCATCCCTCCATACGCTGTGAATTAATTCTCCATTTCAGTCTTAACTGAGTACACACTTTTAGCTATTTGCCACATTTCCATAGTTCTGATAGCAGAAGCTCCCAAGAACAGTAAGACACGTTTAACTGGGGACTGTTGGTAACGATTTTTAGGAAAACAGATACAAAGGAGTCTTTTAGGGAATTAGAAATTAAACACCACCTGGAGTACTGCGTCCAGCTCTGGGGTCCCCGGGACAAGAAAACATGGTCCTGTTAGAGCGGGTCCAGAGGACAGTCACAAAAATGGTCACACGGCTGGAACACCTCTGCTATGAAGAAAGGCTGAGAGAGTTGGGGTTGTTCAGCCTGGGGAAAAGAAGGCTCCAGGGAGACCTTGTTGTGGCCTTTCAGTATATAAAGGGGACTTAAAATATCAACAAAAAGAAATTGTGTTGAAAACAAGAGCAAGATGTAAATATGTCACACACTTACTTTACTTTTTCTGCACCTGTCTTCAAATATTACAGAGTTCTGTGCTTTGAATTTTGGTAGAATAAGCTCATCAGTTTGTCACTGTAAGGTTTATTTGGTGTGGAGTGATTTCAGAGAAAATAGCAAAACCAAGGATTTTACTTCCTGTGGGATAGTTTTATAACAGGGCAGGGAAGCCTCTGCTTAAAAGAAGCTCCGAAGGGAAGGAGGGCAGCTCTCGCCGGTACCTTTCTGCACAGCTCTTATCAGTGACGAAGCCAACCTCGGACTCAGCTGGCTGGGCTTGAAGGGGGAGTGCTTGTGGGACCCCCACATAGGCAATTCCAGTAGGTTTTGATTGCTTGCTCCAAGGGTCGGGGAAAGAATGAGAAGCAGTCTCTGATTGCATGCAGAGATAGTTCATCTTTTCGTCTTGAGGAGACTGGGGGCTTGGTTTTTTTCCCCCCCAGTTTAAACTTTTTCCTTATGTGAATCAGGAGGGAGGGGAACTGGGAAGCTACTCTTTGGTGCGGTGCTGTGCCACAGCACACGTGTTTGCAGAGTCACGCAAACTGCGTTGCTATTGAGGATGCTGTTCTGCTGCTCCTGTGCTTTAGAAGAGATCAAATTGACCATTTCAGTAGCTTTTCAGAAAATTGCACCAACTGAATTTTGAAAATGACTGGAAAACCTACAAAGCATTTTTCCTTATGCTGTAATACAAATGTTGATCCACCACAGCTCATCTGTCATACGTCCAGGGAGACCTACAGCGTCACTGGAGAGGTTACTCTACCAGAAAACTGTTAATTCTCATTACTTTTGTGAGATTCTTAGACTTCAATTTAGAACTCCTCCAGCACAGCACAAAGCTTTTCACAAACTTTGCAAAGGGCTCTGGATGCCAGGATGCAAGGATGATCCTGTGTGGAATAAAGACAATTTTAGTGGATATCACAGAGGGCTGCAGCACCACAAGTGCATAAAGTGGTTGGTTGGGGGATCAAATACTTGTGGCTTTTTCTGACACAAAACCAAGAGCATCAAATGACGCTGGTAGGAGCTAGGCATCGGAACAACCCACTAATGGGAACAGTCAGTTATCCCAGTTTTGCTGTGCTTGGGTCCAGTTTGCATGCCAGGATGTTCTGCAATCCACCATTTAATGTGGGCAGGGCAGGTAAATTCTCCCTGTACGACGAGAAAGCTGCACGCTGCAGTCCCTCACAGCCACCTGACCAGTTTTGCTGCGTTCCTGCAGTATGGATGGCCTGTACCGATGTTGCAAGCCACATAGCCTCTGCAAGTGCTCTGCTGCCATGCCTGTCCAGACAATGATCACGAAGCCTTGTCCAGCGCAAGTGCTTCTTTTCAACTTCTGACTTCCTGGGCTGGGAGCCACTGGGAGAAAGGGCTGTGTTGGCAGCTTGCTGTGCAATTTGTACACAACTCAGCTCCACACACCTGCAGTGTTTTGTGTCATCTCCATTCCGGAAGCTGCAAGATCTCTTATGGATGTTGTGGTTTAACACGACAGGCAGCTAACCGCCACGCAGCCATTTGCTCAGTCCCGCTGTGTGGGAAAACACAGCACTATACCAGCTACTTAGAAGAAAATTAACTGTATACCGGACAAAACCAGAACAATATCCACCCTGTATTCTATACCATCTATGTCATGCCCAGGTCCCACACT
Source organism: Grus americana (assembly GCF_028858705.1). NCBI lineage: Eukaryota > Metazoa > Chordata > Aves > Gruiformes > Gruidae > Grus > Grus americana. The sequence continues at coordinate 71,308,781 of NC_072856.1, read as the reverse complement.
TTCCAATACATCCCAATTAATCACCACCATCTTTCCTGTCTTTTGATATATATACACACAGATATCATTCCCTTAGTCTATGGGCCATCCCTCTAAAATATCCGTTTAGTCCTTGACTTTGGGCTCCATCTGTAATAACAGTCCTTCAGGGAAGGAGAGATGGTGTGTGGTGTTGGGTTGTTGCATGCTGAAGCCAGGTCTGGTTCCATTACCACCGTGCATGCCTGGTTCTATCATCACTGCGCTTTGCTCAGTTTTCATCAAAATTCATTCTTCATTAATCTGGGTGATTGCTACTGTAATACCATTGATATGACATATAGCAACCATAGTACTGATGACCTACAGTATTATATAACAATTAACATCACACAATTCAAATCATTGGCTATTCTCACCCAAAATCAAAGCCCCTTGAGGTACACATCGGACTTCCCCATGCTTCTGCATTACCCACCAAGTGCACCCAGGTCCTTTAGCAAAAGCAATCCCACAAATGGGTTTGCCTTTGCCTGAGGCAGGAATAACCCAGACGGTCTTCCCTAGTGGATATTTTACGTGTACTACAGGGACTTTATCCCCTTCTACAACACATAAAAGGTTTGATTGGGCAGGGACAGCTCAATTGGTAGATCCCCTAGTGCTGACTAACCAGGTGACCTTTGCTAAATGTGTATCCCAATCTTTGAAGGTCCCATCACCCATTGCTCTCCATGTAGTCTTTAACAGGCCATTGTATTGTTCGATTTTCCTGAAGGCTGGTGCATGATAGGGGATGTGATACACCCACTCAATGCCTCTTTGGCCCAGGTGTCTATGAGGTTGTTTTGGAAATGAATCCCGTTGTCTGACTCAGTTCTTTCTGGGATGCTGTGTCGCCACAAGACTTGTTTTTCAAGGCCCAGGATAGTGTTCCGGGCGGTGGCATGGGGCACGGAATATGTTTCCAGCCATCCAGTGATTGCTTCCACCATTGTAAGCACGTGGCCCTTACCTTGGCGGGTTTGTGGAAGTGCAATATAATCTGACAGGCCTCTCTATATTTGTATTTTAGCCATCGTCCTCTATACCAGAGAGGCTTTAATAACTTGGCTTGCTTGATTGTAGTGCATGTTTCACATTAATGGATAACCTGTGCAATAATGTCCATGGTCAAGTCCATGTCTTGATCACAAGCCCATCTCTATGTTACATCTCTTCCTTGATGGCCTGAGGTGTCATGGGCCCAACAAGCTATAAATAATTCACCCTTATGTTGCCAGGCCAAATTGACCTGTGCCATGTTAGTCTTAGGAGCCTGATCCACCTGCTTGTTGTTTTGATGGTCTTCAGTGGCCTGACTCTTGGGTACGTGGGCATCTATGTGGTGGACTTTTACAATTATGTTCTCTAGCCAGGCAGCGATATCTTGCTGTAATTTGGCAGCCGAGATGGGTTTGCCTCTGCACTGCCAGTTGCTCTGCTTCCATTGCCCCCACAGGGCACTGGCCACCATGCATGAGTCAGTATAGAGACAGAGCACTGGCCACTTTTCTTGGTCAGCAAAGTCTAAAGCCAGCTGGATGGCTTTCACTTCTGCAAATTGGCTCGATTCACCTTCTTCTACAGCACTTTCTGCGACTTGTCATGTAGGACTCCGTACAGCAGCTTTCCACCTCTGATGCTTTCCACCTCTGATGCTTTCCCACAATGCAACAGGACCCATCAGTGAACAGGGCATATGGCTTCTCATCTTCTTGCCATTTTATTCCTATAAGCTGGATCTCCTGTGCAGATCCCTTGACTTTGTTTTATGGCAAAACTGTCTTTCAGCAGGATTTGGACTATTGTCTTCCATTTCTCAGAGTCTTCTTCTGCTGAGTTGCCCCATACAATGATATCATCAATGTATTGCAGGTGCTCCAGAGCTTCACCCTTTTCCAGTGCAGTCTGGATCAGTCCATGGCAAATGGTAGGGCTGTGTTTCCACCCCTGGGGCAGTCGGTTCCAGGTGTACTGGACGCCCCTCCAAGTGAAGGCAAACTGTGGCCTGCATTCGGCTGCCAAAGGGATTGAGAAAAATGCATTAGCTATATCAATTGTGGCATATCACTTGGCTGCCTTTGACTCCAGTTCATATTGAAGTTCCAGCATGTCTGGCACAGCAGCACTCATCAGTGGTGTGACTTCATTCAGGCCACGATAGTCTACTGTCAGCCTCCAGTCTCCATTGGACTTCCACACTGGCCATATGGGACTGTTAAAGGGTGAGCGGGTTCTGCTGATGCCTCCCTGACTCTCCAGTTGATGAATCAGCTTGTGGATGGGAACCAGGGAGTCTCTGTTAGCGCGGTATTGCTGCCGATACACCATTGTGGTAGCAGTTGGCACCTGTTGTTCTTTGACCGTCAGCAACGCCACAGCAGAAGGGTCTTCCGAGAGATGGTGCAAGATAGACAACTGTTCAATTACCTCCATCTCCAGGGCAGCTATACCAAAAGCCCATCGGTACCTTTTTGGTTCTGTGAAATACCCTCTCCTGAGGCAGTCTGTGCTCAGGATGCACGGAGCCTCTGGGCCAGCCACAATGTGGGGCTTCTGCCACTCATTCCTAGTTAGGCTCACTTCCACCACATGGGTCATGTGCACTTGACTTCATCTGGATTTTTGGATAACTGCTTGTTGTCCAGGTCATCATAAATCATCTCCAGCACAGCAAATTCCCTCAGCTACTGGATACCTCTCTCCATGGTGGCCCACTTGCCTGGATGACATACAACATCTTCTTTGAAGGGCTAACTTTCCCTCATGCCTGACAGGAGTCGCCACCAGAGCCTGAGGGCTTGTGCCCCTTTTGCAATTGCTTTATCAGTTCCCCCTTCCCTAGACAGGGATCCCAGCTGCTCGGCTTCCCTACCCTCTAATTCCAGGCTACTGCAAGTAAGGCGTTACCTAACTGAACCCTGAGAACAAGCACAGCAACTCTGAGAGCAAATAAATCAACATTGTGACGAGCGACTATTAAACAAATATAATGAGTGCTTATAACAAATTTGTTTTAACATGCTCTGTTCAGATTTTTTGTTATCTCAACCCTTTGTGCTCCACGTTGGGCTTGAGAAAGGACTGTTGTGGTTTAACCCGGCAGGCAGCTAACCACCACACAGTCATTTGCTCACTCCTCCCTGTCAGTAGGACGAGGGAGAGAATTGGGGAAAAAAAGGTGAAACTCTTGGGTTGAGATAAAGACAGTTTAATAGGACAAAAAAGGAAGGGAAAAAATATAAAAATATAGAAACCAAGTGATGCACAATGCAATTGCTCACCACACGCTGACTGATGCCCAGCCAGTTCTCAAGCAGCAGCCGTCACCCCCCACCCCAGCCAACTTCCCCCGGTTGTTTGGGTTTTTTTGTTCAGCACGACATCATACGGTATGTAATATTCCTTTGGCCAGTTTGGATCAGCTGTCCTGGCCCTGTCCCCTCCCAGGTTCTGGTGCACCCCCAGCCTACCGACTGGCAGGCAAGCATGAGCAGCTGAAAAGTCCTTGACTTAGTGTAAGCACTGCTCAGCAACAACTAAAACATCAGTGTGTTATCAACATTATTCTCATCCTAAATTCAAAACACAGCACTATTCAAGTTACTAGAAAGAAAATGAATTCTACCCCAGCCGAAACCAGGACAATGGGAAATCCCATCTACGCTGCAGCAGGCCAGAACTGGACCAGAGGACAGTTTATGTCCATCCTGACCCTTTAATTTTGCAGTTTTACTAGACATAGGCTGCTGTAGATCTGATTTTGGAGCCTACTGTGGTCTTCCTAAGTAAAGATCGCTGTCTGCTTTCCCTTTTATACATACATTCCCATTCCTTAGGTTGCAGAAGATTTCTGTTTCGATCAACTGGCTTTTCTTAAAAACAAAATTCTTATTCTCTTTGATAAAGAAACAGCTGTTGTCTTTTGCTATCTGAGTCCTGAATATTTTGATTTGCATCCATAGATATTTAGATTGTTCTATACAGCTATGCAATTATTTTTCATATGTCCTTGACAGATGGAATGTGACTGCTTAAATTGTATCCTCTGTATATACTTGTTCATCATCCTTCATTCAATTTGAACAACCTGAAAGGCTGCTGGAAATGATTCTACTTCTCATTTGTCCTAATTGCTGAGCTCAGTAATTGTGATGGGAACTCCTGGAGACTGTCTTGTGTGCTACAACCTGATGGGAATGTGAGGCAGTGACGAATGGAGGTGTGTCCTTTTACAACACTTTCATTATTTTCCTTCTTTTCCTAGCTGTTTTTGAATCTTTAGAAATGCTCAGAAGACCAACAATGCCAAGTTTTAATGCATTCTAATAGTGTTTGAGGCATGGGTCTACAGAATAGGAAATAAAGAACATGTCTGAGTGTATTTCAAGTATGCAATTTCTCATAGCTGTGTCAAAAAACCCTGAATCCTTCTCTTATTTGCTTGTATGGAGCAGTCATTTTGCAATTGAATCTTGATGGTCTTTTCATTATCTAGTGCAGTAGAAAACAATAACAATGATTTTTATTCCTCCTACCCTTCCTTAAATTGTTTCCGTATATGTGGGGGAAAAAATGTCTAAAGAACAGTCATTCCCATTCTGTAAGCTGTGGCATAATATAAAGGGAAATCCTGCTGAAGCAAAGCCAGGATCAGCTATGGGAACGGTGGTGCAATGGTGCTAAGGCACTTCATACTTCTGGACACAGATGAGGTAATACAATATCTTTAATAGTTGTGGAAGCTGTGACAAATTCATTTTCAGTGCACAGACATTGCATCTATGGGCAGCATCTCCTCAGGACTCGAGGAGGACCAGCAAAGCATTTCTCAGGGTCGCCCAGGGCTGGGGGCTGCACTGTATCTGAGTTGTTGTGGAACTGTTAAGAGAAAATGTGGAATTTTGTAGAGCTGAACTTTCTTGAATTTTGGATACTTGACTGCAGTATCGGGGTGTGAATTGCTAATATTGAAACAGCTGTGCGTACACTGCATTATTGTCCTGGTTTCGGCTAGGATAGAGTTAATTTTCATGAGCAGCTGGGACCAGACACAGCCAGGACAGGTGACCCAAACTAGCCAGAAGGGTATTCCATACCATATGACATCATGCTCAGCATAAAAGAGGGCTAGTCGGGGCGGGGGGGGGCAGCTCTGGGGCAGTCTGAGTGTGCGGTTGTGTACAGTTGTCCAGTGAGAAATTGCATTATGTATCACCTGGTTTGTATACTCTGTTATAAGCACTGTTGTTATTTTCCTCTTTCTTTGCTGTCCCAGTAAACTGTCCTTATCCCAACCCACGAGTTTTACCCTTTTCTTCCGATTCTTCTCCCCATCCCACTGGGGTGCTGCAAACAGCATTAAGGGTATTGCCTGACATGTGAAAACTGTCTGTGTTTGAAAATGAACTCTGGTTGTTTCAGGGACAACCACAGAAAGAAGAATTTCTGCAAGTCTTTCAAAGTCAAATAGGGGTGTTGAAAAACACTGCCGGGGGACAAGATGACATCTCTTCTTTTGAATTATTTCAGGATCTTCTGCTGAAAAGATCTCTGATTGGATTTCTGGGCAACTTTTATTCACTGAAGCAAATAATTTGATGCTCTGACTCCTCATTTAAGAAACAGCTTAGAAATCACTGAACTTCAGGAAGACAAATTATTTTTTTTTCCCCCCTAAATGCAGTACTTCAGCTTTGGACTATTGTGCCAGATGACAAATTCATCAACTTCTGGCTGGCTGCCCTGACATATTTCTGTTTTGGCTTAACCTACTCATATGAATCCATTTTTCCTGCTCTCAAATACCTAAAATCAAAGAGCAGAATAGCTGTGACTCATGTGCTTTGTTATATATGCTTTTCATAAGTAGAAGGCAAACTTCAAGAATACTCTAGATATTCCAAAAGTTACACTAAAACTCTTACTTCAAAGGAAGTGGTATCACTACTGTTCCCTTTTCTCTGGATAGTAAATGGAAATCATCATTCAATCCATTAAAGAAGCACACCCCAAATTACCATACAGTAGAAATACATTCATTAGCACATTTACCAGTGCTAAGTATGCAGGAAAGGCCAGTTGTCTTGAATGGTTTAACTTCTACTAGCAAGAGCAATTAAAAGGCTTATTATGGAAAAGAATCACACTGTAAAGGTCCTCGGGCTCTCTATGCCTATCTTTCAGCTTTAGGTTTCCTTAAGATTCATCATCATTTGCCTGGCAAAACAGGGAAGGGATTCAAGACTTGAACAAATCATGACTTGAACAAGACTTAACAAATCATTATAGAATCATAGAGCGGCCCAGGTTGGAAGGGACCTCATCATCTGGTCCCATCTTTTGTGGGAAAAGGAGCCCAGGTGAGGTTATCTAGCACCCTGCCCAGCTGTGTGTTGAAAACCTCCAGCGATGGGGACTCCACCATGTCCCTGGGGAGGTTGTTCCAGTGAATGATTGTTCTCACTGCAAAAAACTTCTGTCTTAGATTGAGATGAAACCTCTCCTGGTGCAACTTGTACCTGTTATCCTTTGTCTTCTCCATGTGGCTCCTTGTGAAGAAAGAGCGTTCATCCTCTTTGTAGCCACCCTTTAAGAACCGGAATGCTGTGATGAGGTCCCTCCAAGCCTTCTCCTCTCCTCCTTCAGTTTTTCCTCACAGGACAGGTTCTCTAGACTTTTGATCATCTTCAAGGCCCTCCTTTGACCCTCTCCAGTCTGTGTCTTTTTTTAGTTCTGGGAACCAGAGTTGGACACAATAGTGCAGGTGCGGCCTATCAAGTACTGAGTAGAGTGGGATGATCACATCTCTGTCTTTGCTAGTAATGCCTCTGTGGATGCAGCCTAGGGTCCAGTTTGCCTTTGTTGCTGCAGCAGCACCCTGCTGACTCATGTTCAGCTTGCTGCCCACCAGGTCCCCCCAGGTTCCTTTCAGCAAGGCTGCTCCCCAACCACACAGACCGTAGCCAGTTCTTCCATCCAAGTGCGGGACTTGGCACCTGCTTTTGTTAAACCTCATACTGTTCTTGCTAGCCCACTCTCCCAGCCTGTCCATGTCTCTCTGTGAGGTGGCTCTCTCTTCTGACATGTCCACCTCACCACCCAGTTTAGTGTCAGCAAACTGGGTAAAAGCGCTTTCAATCCCATCATCCAGATCATTTCTGAAGATGTTGATGAGTATGGGGCCCCGTATCGATACCTGGAGAACCCCACTTGTGACAGGCTGCCAGCCTGAGTAAGAGCCATCGATCACTATGGTCTGGGTGAGGACTATTTGCCAATTTCCTAACTCATGTCAGAGACCAACCAACCAATGTCTTTCCAGTTTGTCCAGGAGAAGACGGTGGGAAATGGTGTTGAGTGTTTGGCTGAAGTCCAGGTAAATGACATCTGCTGCTCTCCCCATGTCGACAGAAAGTGTTACCTTGTTAGAACACGCAGAGCACAGCAAAAATAGAATAGAATAGAATAGAATAGAATAGAATAGAATAGAATAGAATAGAATAGAATAGAAATTTCAGTTGGCAGGGACCTCCAACGATCACCTAGTCCAACTGCCAGACCACATCAGAGCTGACCAAAAGTTAAAGCCTGTTATTAAGAACAGTGTCCAAACGCCTCTTCAACACTGCCAGGCGCGGGGCACCGACCACCTCTCCAGGAAGCCTGTTCCAGGGTTGGACCACCCTCTCCGCAGAGAAATGCCTCCTAATGTCCAGTCTGAACCTCCCCCAGCGCAGCTTTGAGCCGTTCCCAGGCGTCCTGTCCCCGGATCCCAGGGAGAAGAGCTCAGCACCTCCCTCTCCACGTCCCCTGCTCAGGAAGCTGCAGAGAGCGATGAGGTCGCCCCTCAGCCTCCTTTTTGCCAGACTAGACAAAGCCTGTGGCTCATTACAAAGAATAAAAATTAGACAGAGTTAATACTTCATTATCCCTCGTGAAACAGAGATGAGAAAAGACCAGATTAAACTTACCTAGAGTGGATATAATTGCAAAGAACATGCAAAATATATATATTTTTTGAACATGTTACAGTAACTTTATCTTATAGAAATATTGTCATTTATACATTTCAAAAGTCAGCATTTTATCAATTGTCTCTGTACTTTAAGCCTTTGCTGAATGACAATAAAAATCACAGGAAAGCTCTACCTTATAACCAACATTACATTGTATGAATAATATGTATTGTCAGATTAAGCACTACGAAGATGATGACATTTCAAGGCTAATATCACATTTATAAAGGGCTCAGAAATTAAGAATTAAACTCTATCATTAACATTCATAGTTTAACATGTTCATTATTCAGCATTATATCTTGATACTATAAGAATATTCATAGACAAACACCTTGACTGTTGCCAATGACAATGACAAGCATTTCTAAATTATTCAAGTAGGTATATTATCTATATTTATGATACTCGTTCAATTAATACTGACTGCAAAATGAATTATTTTTCATAATTCATGTATTCATGAATATCATGCTGTTTGTCTGCTTTAGTGTTAACTTTACCCTCTATACAAAACAAGAGAGATAGCATTCATTAGCATCAAAGAAATAAACGGAAGCAGTTCACCAGAAACCTAGTCCTCTAGCTGTCTGAATCCCCTCGCTGCAGCTCAGAATCAGGAATTAATAATATTGTCAGCTGGAGATAACCAGAGTCAGGCTTCCCGCTGTGTCTCAACCGCATTGAGTAGCCCCACTGTAATTTCTGCAAATGCACCCGAATTTAATGCGTGTGCGGGGAGAGACTCTGCAGCAGCCTCCAGGAGGTCTGTGGGGAACGGGAAGAGGCTCAGCTGTGGTGACAGCGTGCACCGCACGAGTGGTCGTGATGCGCTGCTTTGCTCACCAGGTGTTGCTCAGTGCTCAGCTAGTGTGTAACGTGACGGAGGAAGCAGGGTGCTCAAGGAAAACAGAAGTTTGCAAATGTAGGGCAATAGCGACAGAAAGGGCAGTTGGTCTGGGGAAAACCTGACGCTTCTCTTGGCTAGCTTCGAGATGACACAGGGAATACACGAGCGGGGGAGCAGAGTAAACGTGAATGTTTAAGAACTCATTGTGCCGTGGTTCCTGAACTTAAAGTCCTGTGCTAAAATAAAGAAAAAGACTTTACAACTTCTGCAGGAATGTATGACCTGGCTTTAACAGCAGCCGTGGGTTGGGGCTTCCCCGGGAGGAGGTGCGTGCCTCAGACTTTGTGGCCCCCCCACGTTTCCGTGAGAGTTCTGGGGATGCAGAATAGTGCATATGCCAGTATTTGCTTTGCAGTGGGGTAGGTCAGCTTACAAATATTTTTCAGTTCTCTAGGATTCATAAGGCTGGGCAACTCTGAGATACAAGACATAGGGAAAACAGTCCAAGGTGGAAGAATAGTGTGAGGTTGTTACACAACATAGCCTGGTGCCACCTGGAGCCTGGCTCCAGCATGGGCCACCTTCCCCGGTAAGCAGAGGACTGGCTGGTTTTGCTGAGACAAACGCCTCAGATGTGCAGCGTGCCTCTGTGCTGCAAGATTAAGCAGGTCGGGCTACGCAGGTTTCATGCTCAGCTCTTTCAAAAAATAGGCTCTGGAAAAAGAAGAGGAGCCTTTTCATAGTTGTCAGGGGGAGTTTGCCTTTGCTCTGGCATGATCTGACAGAAAAGGAATGGGTCTGGCTGTAGTACAGCGCCTTGGGCTTTCCAGCTTACGGCATTCTGCCTGTCCAATTTGCCTAATCCTTGGCATGATTAATAACTGTCCTGAAGAACGGTGCTCAGCTTCCTTGTTCTGCTCGTAGCCTGCTTCAGTGGCCTCTTGTGAGGAAGGTTTCCCATGTCACGGTGTGCCCTCGGTACTCAGCAGAGGAAGGACGTGAGGAATGGCTGCTGCGTGCCCGGGCGGCAGTAGGCAGTTCCCGGTCTGTCTGCGCAGGCTGCTCGGGTGTCAGCCTGCCAGCTCTGACTGTAATCGCACAGCAGTCCGCTGCAGGAAACCGCTCACGACTGGCTATTTCACCTGGGAAACATGTGGGGACAGAGGTGGAGGAAAAATGATAAGGCTGAAGCAGGGAGTTAGGGCCGCCTGGGCCGGTGAGGGGGAATAATTTACCCGTCATGGCAGAAACGATCAGCCTGTGGGACATGGGCGAGATGCTAGACAGCCAGGGTGTCTTCTGACCACAACACTGTGTAAAGCTGGGCTTTCTACACGTAATCGAAGGGCGTGCAGTACAGATTAATCGTATGCCCAGCACCTTACTATTGGCAAATCTAGAATAAAACAGGAAAGTTCATGTGCTGAGAGATGTAAAGTAAAATCACTGCCAGTCCCTGCTACTGTTTCTCCCAGTTTTTAATGGGTATGTTTTTCCTTTGGTTAACATAATTCCTCCTAAGTAATATGTTCCTGAATTTGGTATTGTGTTTTCTGTGTTTGTATGCCTTATGGCTTGGTTTGTCCTTTCTTTTTGTGGAATGCTGACTTCTGTGTGAAGACAGCACACCATATCCATGTTCATTTTCCACCACTCCTCAAGCGCAGCTACTGCTCCTTTAATTTTTGTCCTCTGTTCCATCACTTCTTGGTCTTCTCTTTATTTCTTCATGGAGTGTTTTTTACTGTCCATCTTCTCTTTGCATCATTCAAAAATTCTGGCCTCATTTATCTCGTCTCTCTTCCCGTTGCAGGTAACAATAAGAAGTAAATGTAAAAGAAACTTAGAAACCACTGATGCCATGCTCTTTTTCTTGTCAACTTCATCAGAGAGGAACTGGAATGCCACTGTGAAGTTTTGTGTTGCCTAGCAACAGGTTTCTCACCCGTGTGGCTCTGTGATGCTGGGCTTACTAATGCAAGTGTGTTTGATGGAAAGGACCGAGTAGCAGAAATGGGCCACCTGGGCTTCCTCAAGCAGCATCCTGCAAGGTGGGGAGGGTGTCAGACAGCAAGAGGCTTATGTCTCTTCCACTGCAAATCTTCACTCAGAGAGGGAGGCTGCAGAACCCATTGGGAGCTCAGCCTCTGTCGGGACACCGTCCTCCAGCACGTTGCTCTATTGGTAACGCTCTGTGTTTAGAGCTCCAAACACATGTGCACTTTGGGGAGGGTAAGCATAGTCCCTGAAGGTGGAATAGGAGCTGTTTACACACAATTTGAAAGAGCACATTTTGAACGAGGAAGGGTTTTTGACAAGACCTGCACTGAGGGAGATGCATCACCACTCTGCTCGTATTGGTGGGACTTACAGGCTGAACTTGCCTCAAGTCTCATTTTGGCACCTTCTCAATGACCTTGGATACAAGAGTATTGAGGGAGATGGTGTCAAAAACCCGTGTAAAGTGAGTGTAAATGATGTCCACAGTTCTCCTCTTGTTCACAAATCCAGTCATTTTATCCTTGAAGTTGATCAGATGTGATTTACCCTTGGTAAATGAATGCTGGCTGTTCCCAGTCACCTCCTCCTTCATGTGCCCAGAAATATGCTCTAGGAGGATTTCCTCTCTGATTTTCCCAGGCACCAAAGTGAGAACTGATCCACTTGTAGTTCCCCAGATCATTCTTTTGGCCTTTTTTTGAAGATGGATGATATTTTCTTCTCCTCAGTCACAGAAGTCCTCCCTCTTCTCCTCAAATATTCACAGATGACAGCATCCCGTATAGATGCCAGCAGCTTCCTCAAACCCACAGATGCAGCCCATGAGATCCCATGGACTTGTGTAGGTTAAGATCATTCAGATAATCCCCAACTTGACCCTCATCCACCACTTGTCATTTTGCATTTCCCTGAACATCTTCTCTGAGCACAGAGGACTGGTAGATGTAGTTGGTGAAGACTGAAGCAATGCAGAGGATTACATACCCTAAACCACTTCCCAAAGGGAAATAAGTTGGCCTGGCAGGTCAGTTGGCCTTCGCAGTCATAACTGCCCCTGTTTTAGTGAATACACTGATGCAGCGGCTTCAGTGAGGGCTCTCATTTGTCTTCATTCCCCTAGCTGTACAAGTAAAACCTGTACTGCTGGCAAAGTCAACGCACATGTTCAGAGTCTGTAGGCTTGCTGTAGCCCATTCACAATGCTGCTGAGCACTGAACAGTGCTGGTATCGTCCTCCTCAGCTGTCACACTGTGAGTGGAATCACAGCAGATGTGCTTTCCTGAGGACTACCATTTCTGCTGGCCTTCTCCAGGCTCCTTGCAGGGCAAAACCAAAGTGTGTGGACCAGAGATGGCAAGAAGAGGCCTTTTGCAGTGGAAAATGTCAAACATGGTTACACTTCTGAATAATCATTGTATCTGCTGCACTTTCTTACTCTATCTTGTTCACGTTTCACCTTCTCAATGCAACCGACCTTCCTGTAGGAGGTATCTTGTCTTCCTTGTTGCTCTTTACAAAGCTGCTTGGTCTGTCTCTTTGATTAACAAGTCTGTATACACAATATCGGACTGACAAAGAGAAGGAGTAGAGAGCACGGTACTAGAGAGATTTTTGTTCTCCTCACTGACATTTCCCTATGTAAAGAATTGGCTTTGCTGCGATCCTGCCAGATAAAATGAGACAGCTTCCTTGTATCTGCAAGACTTAGGGCTGGCGTGGCTGTTTTCCACAAACACTCCTAGCTCAGCTCTGTGCTAATAGGTTTACCTCATCTATGTATTTTTCCACATTCTGCATTTTGATGGGTTGTATCTGCCGATATTCTCCTAACACCCTTGTAATTTACAAATGCCCTCTGTCTCCATGTCAGAAAGAAAGACTTGCTCCAGGCTGCACTAAAAATTCCAAGGCAATGCTAGGAACTTAACTTTGAGTTTGGTCTTGGTTGCTAAGAGTCACAGAATCACACGATAAATGAGGTTGGAAGGGATCTTTCAAGACCTTTTAGTCCAACACCTCTGCTCAAGCAGACTCTACTACCTGTCTGGGCAACCTGTTCCTGTTCCAACCACAAAATATTTTTAAATGGAATTTTCCGCACTCCAGTTTGCACCCATTGCCTCTTGTCCTGTCACTGGGCACCATTGATAAAGGTCTGGCTTCGTCTTACTTACTGGTCCCTGCTCAGGTATTTCTACAAATTGGTAAGTTCCTCCTTAGGTCTTCTCTCCTCCAGGATGAACAGTCTGCTTTTGTCCACAAGGACTCCAAGGTCCTTCTCTGCAGAGCTGCTTTTCAGCTGGTGTACTGGTACATGGGGTTATTCCTACCCAGATGCAAGTCTTTGCATTTCTCCTTGTTGAACTTCATGAGGTTCCCCTCTGCCCATTTCTCTGGCCTGTCCGGGTCCCTCTAAACAGCAGCACAACCCTCTGGTGTATCAGCCACTCCTCCTGGAAGGAAGACAGAACTGCTTCCTTGCAGAAGGAAAGTTGCTGTTAACTGCTATTTTAAGGCAGATCCACATGGCAACACAGAGGGACTTATGAGTGTAAAGCTGCAGCGTGGACTCTGCTCTGCAGGATTATTTTACCTGTCACTCCATGCCTCTGCTCTACGGGCTGAATAAGAGCCAGCAAAGAACCACAAAGTACTGGTGTTTCCAGTATTTTAAAAACATACCATCCTTCACAGTGATTCATAACATTATCAGCAGAAATGAATTCCACAAAGAATCTCATTTCCCCGCTCTGAGGTTCTGCCAAACCAAGAGCACTCATGATACCACAGAGTACCAAAGCCATGAAGAATTTGGTACTGCACTTTACAAACACTTAGCAGAACTATTTTAAACCACTCCCTTGAGCTGGTTGACTCCAGGGCTGTGCCAGGAATCAAAAGCAGAGCTCCCAGTAGAGCTTGGCCAGATTTGTAATGAGCTGCAGGGCAAAGGCTGTTCCTCCCGGAGCTCCTGGGCTGGCATGGAAACATGCAACACTGAACTCAACCGCGTGCCACAGGCAGCAGCTTCCCTCTGTGACCATGGGGAAAAGGCTTCTCACCACTATCAGGGCATCAGCGCTTCACTCATTAAGTCCAACTGCCATAGCAAAGAAGAAAGTACTACAGAAGGCCTGCTAAATAAGATTCTGGAAATTGCATTATAATTTTGTGAGTGAACTGTAATTCCTAGTTTCTTCTAAGCCTGAATAAGTGTTGAGTGATATTCACTTTCTTGACCAGTAAAAGCTATGAACTTGAAAATTAAGTGAAGTTGACAAGGACTTGTTCTGGCCAGTGAAAAATTGGTGTTGTGGTGATTTTAGATTGGATTTTTGAGATATTTGAAGATTCTTGAAAGTTTTTGGTTTGGTACAAATATCAGTTATTAACTGAGATAGGGGTACAACACTTTTCAGTTATAGCATTATCCAGCTTCATAAATTTTGTTGAGAATTTTATGCAGTTCTCAGAACTTTACTGAACATTGTTCTCTTACCCTCTCTTCTGCTATCGTTATGCTTCATGAAAGAAATTTTTGATTCCAAGTAGGGAACAAACATTTTCCCTAATATCCAGCTTCAGTCTTTGATGTGCCAACTGTTAAAGCCCAGTGGACAAATGCAAAGAGTTCAGGATAGTCACCTTAGCTAAAAGTGCCAAAAATTAGAAACCGTCACTGTCCCTCAGTATGTGACTATATGGAAAGTACTAAGCTGCTCTGATGAAATAGAGCCACTGGCATTTGTGGTTTGTATTTGAAGCAATTATCAGCACATTGAACTTTCCTCCCCCTCGAAGGCCTTTCAGTGTCAAGGAAAGTGTTTTACATACATGACTGTAAAATTCTTTATGTCTTTAGGTGCGCTGTGCCATCAGACACATTTTTTGAAGTCTTTCAAGATCCTTTTGGCTTACTGGGCACTAAAACCTCCATTTAATCATAGCATCATAGAATGGTTTGGGTTGGAAGAGACCTTAAAGGTCATCTAGTTCCAAACCCCCCTGCCATGGGCAGGGACACCCTCCACCAGCCCAGCTTGCCCAAAGCCCCATCCACCCTGGCCTTGAACACTGCCAGGGAGCCAGGGGCAGCCACAGCTTCTCTGGGCACCCTGTGCCAGGGCCTCAGCACCCTCACAGGGAAGGATTTCTGCCTCACATCCCATCTCCATCTCCCCTCCTGCAGCTTCAGGCCATTTGAGAATAACCTACAGACTAGTATCACAGAAAAGACAGATAGAAGTTAGACCAAAGTCACTGTGAGATTGGTAAATTTTCTTTTTCTTCCTACTAATGCTGTCTCCCTTGATTCTTGCTGCAGCCAACCTCCCCCCTGCTCCAGTTACTCACCAGGTCCTGGGCATTATGCACTCTGCAAGGCCTTTGGTGTGTCTGTCTCCTGTGCACACCATGGGAAATCATCTGACAGCTCTGTGCGCCTGGTCAGCTGGGCCTCCTCCCACGCAGTGACCTGTCTGAGCTCGAGAAGCACCAGTGATGTTTCTCTATGCCTCCATTCTGCGTTGAGTGGGACGCTTGGGTGCGTATCCACTGCACCTGCTCCCCACTGCAGTCCCTCTCCTGGTTCCTTCAGAAAATTCTGGTTCTGCATTCTCCCTTGCCATCCACATCCACAGCCTTTGGATGCTGTAGCACCATTTCCCCCACCCCACAATGCACCAGACACGTTGGACGTTTATGGCACCTGACGAACCTGATAAAAAGGCAACTTTGTGATCTTTTTCTGAGTCTTGGGTCCTGCTTGCCCAGAGTCCCTCTGGAGAGCAAGTGGCAATTCCCCACACAATGTGTGCTACTTGGAGTTGTGTTAGCTGGTTACCTTCAGAAATTATTTTTAAACCTGTGGTCCCCCTCATCACTTCATAGCTATGGCTCTGTGGCTGCCTGCTTGCCTCCTTAGCTCACCTCTTGGGCTGGAGAAGGCCTTTGCTCAGTACAAGTTCAGGACAACACGTCCCAAAGGTAAAAGCCAGGAGCAGATGCTTGGAGAGGTGAACAATAAAAGTGATGCACAGGACTCTTCTGCTGACTGGAATCCCAGCCTCACAAATTTGGCAGCTAAAGGGTTTCCTGAAGTGACAATTATGCCTGGATCACCACTCACAGCCCTGGGGGCTTATCCTCTATGTGTCTGCCTTATCAAACATATTAAATAAATTTTAACTTCTGACTTCTATCATACCGTCTGGAAACATACTTCACAATTTAATTATGTCTCTATGAAAATGTACATCCTTTTGCAATTTTGAAGCTGCTTCCTGATTATCTCAATCTTATTTTTCAACCATGAGAAACCCAGATCTTCAGATCATTCATGATCTTACAGATTCCTCTGCATTAGCTGTGTCTTTGCCTAACGCATTTCCAGGTTATTTTGCATACTTACATGCGTTTTCAGCTGAAACAAGGCCATGCACTCAAGCAGTTGTCACCGAAGCCTTAAAAAATGAAAAGCCTATTTTCAGTGTTCAACATGAAAGTCCACGAGTGCTGGCCAGTTTTTAAGAACCACCTTTTAGAGGCACAGGAGCAGGCAATCCCATTGTGTCATAAGCAAGCCAGGCAGAAGATCAGCTTGGCTGAACAGGGAACTTCTTGTGGAGCTCAAGAGGAAAAAGAAATTGTACAGTCTCTGGAAGCAAGGTCAGGCTTTGCAGCAAGATGACAGAGCCGTGGGTCGCACATGCAGGGAGAAGACATGAAAGGCGAAAGCCTCTGGGGAGGTCCCTGCCAACTGGAAGCGAGCCAACGTTATTCCAGTTTAAAAGAAGGGCGTGAGGGAAGACCCAGGAAACTACAGACGTGTGAGTCTGCCCTCAGCACCTGGAAAAATCATGGAGAAGATTATACTGGGCACTATTGAAAGGCATTTAAAGAACAATGCTATCATCAGGAACATGGGTTCACAAAGGAAAAGTCCTGTTTAACTAATTTGATATCCTTCTGTGATAAGGTCACCCCCCTAATGGATGAAGGGAAGGCAGTGGATGTAGTTTTACTACATTTTAGTAAGGCTTTTGATATTGTCCTTCACAGCATCCTTCTGTCCAGTTGTCCAGCTGTGAGATGAACAGGTTCATGGTGCACTGGGTGATGAACTGGCTGAACAGCAGGGCTCGAAGGCTTGCAGTGACTGGGTCTAAATCTGGCTGGAGACTGGGCACCAGCAGTGTTCCTCTGGGTTCAGTACTAGGGTCAGTGCTGTTAAATATTTTTATCATTCATCTGGATGTGGGAGTTAAATGCACCATTAGCAAATTTGCTGATGATACCACACTGGGAGGTTCTGTTGAATATCTTGCGGAACAAGAGGCCTTGCAGGTGGGATCTAGATAGATTGGAGCATTGGGCAATCATCAATGGCATGAAATTTAACAAGTCCAAATTCCAGATTCTGCACCGCAGATGGAGTAACGCCGCGCACAAGTATAAATTGGGAGAAGAGTGGCTGGAGAAAGGGATCCTGCAGATCGGGATCTGGGGGTGCTGGTCGGCAGCAGGCTCAACGGGAGTCAGCAGCGTGCCCTGGCAGCCCAGAGGGCAAACTGCACCCTGGGGGGCACCAAACACAGCACGACCAGCTGGTCAGAGAGGTGACTATCCTGCTGTATTTACAATCGGTGCGGCCTCACCTGGAGCACTGTGTGCAGCTCTGGGCCCCGGCACTTGAGCAGGATGTTCAGGGACTGGAACGTGTCCGGAGGAGGACACCACAGCTGGTGGCAGGGCAGGAAGGCATGTCCTCTGAGGAGCGGCTGAGCACTCGGCGTTTGTCTGGTTTGGAGAGAAGGAGGCTGAGGGGCGACCTCATCGCTCTCTGCAGCTTCCTGAGCAGGGGACGTGGAGAGGGAGCTCTTCTCCCTGGGATCCGGGGACAGGACGCCTGGGAACGGCTCAAAGCTGCGCTGGGGGAGGTTCAGACTGGACATGAGGAGGCATTTCTCTGCGGAGAGGGTGGTCCAACCCTGGAACAGGCTTCCTGGAGAGGTGGTCGGTGCCCCGCGCCTGGCAGTGTTGAAGAGGCGTTTGGACACTGTTCTTAATAACAGGCTTTAACTTTTGGTCAGCTCTGACGTGGTCTGGCAGTTGGACTAGGTGATCGTTGGAGGTCCCTGCCAACTGAAATTTCTTTTCTTTTCTTTTCTTTTCTTTTCTTTTCTTTTCTTTTCTTTTCTTTTCTTTTCTTTTCTTTTCTTTTCTTTTCTTTTCTTTTCTTTTCTTTTCTTTTCTTTTCTTTTCTTTTCTTTTCTTTTCTTTTCTTTTCTTTTCTTTTCTTTTCTTTTCTTTTCTTTTCTTTTCTTTTCTTTTCTTTTCTTTTCTTTTCTTTTTCTCTTCTCTTCTCTTCTCTTCTCTTCTCTTCTCTTCTCTTCTCTTCTCTTCTCTTCTCTTCTCTTCTCTTCTCTTCTCTTCTCTTCCCTTCCCTTCCCTTCCCTTCCCTTCCCTTCCCTTCCCTTCCCTTCCCTTCCCTTCCCTTCCCTTCCTTTCTCTTCCCTTCTCTTCCCTTCTCTTCCCTCTTCTCTTCCCTCTCCTCTTCCCTCTCCTCTCCTCTCCTCTCTTCTCTGCCTGGATGTAGGGACATCTAGCAGGGGACATGTGAACTGATCCCTGAAATCCTTTGTGCAGTTGTAAATTCTGCTCTCAATTGGGGTGTGTCTCTACTGACTTTATGGGGCGTTAATGGCAATTCTGATGGCAAAATACACAGAAGTACATAGTTCCCCCCTTTACTGGAGGCTATGGCAGAGCTATAGAGCCATAGGAAGAGCTGTATCAGAAACTCTAGGAAAGTAAGGACCACAATTAAAGGTGAAGTACGGCTAATGTGATATCACACTGTCATTTGAGCAGCTTTCTTGCACATAATTCATTTCCCTCTGCCAAAAGCAGACTGTGAGGAAAAGGCACTGCTCGCTGTCTGGCAATGCAAGAAGTGATGGTGTGTGTCGTGTTTCATTACAGCGGGGTTACAGTGCAACACTCCAGCAAGAGGAGAAATCTGCGATAATGTAGTGCTGAGCACTATGGATCATTTCACACATAGGCGTTTGCAAGTGGTCTTGCCCATTTCTACTAAAGTTCTTATCTACTGACAGCTTCAGGATAGCTGAGATTATTGCACATCATGTTATCACAAATATCGGTGGGAAAGACTTAGGTAGAATGAGAGCAGCAAAAAGCTGTAATCTTCATATCAAGGGGTAGTGAGGCATTAACCCTTCAGCCGTTGTACAGCCACTGATCTCAGCTGGGGTTATCCAGATGGTGCGCAAACTGGTATAAAGTTAAGGAGGATTGTTCTTCTGTATTACAAAATTTATTTTATTTATTTATTTCATTTTAAGGTCTCTTTCCCAGTGTAGTTACTTCAGGTTGGTCTTGGCTGGTTATTGACATATTTGTGTCTGTAAGGTTAGGGCCAGCTGATAAGGTGGAACTAGTCACGCAAGTAAATCAGGGTGATTATTTTATAGAAACATTAGGACAAGGAGCACTGCACTGCAAATCTATCGTTTGATGTGTTTTGGTGATGCTAGCACACAGAATTTCCACAATAAAATGTAAAATAAGTTGACCAGCTTGTTAATAGAATGGAAAATAACTATGAGTATGTAACAAACATTATCAAAATTCTCTTTTAGTAAGGTAGTTTTAAGGCTGAATCTTCAAACTCTCCCACTCCAGGTGAGACCCATGTTTTCGTGTGTGAACCTTGGCAGGCAAGGCAACAATGCAATGCAGTGTGATGTGACTTCTTTGCCTCAGTCTTTAATAATAATACCAGTTGTTCTCCAGGTACCCAGCCCCCTGAGCTAGAAGACAGGGACAGGGAGAAAAGTGAAGCCCCCATAATCCAAGGGGAAATGGTTAGCGACCTGCTACACCGCTTAGACACACATGCTGCTTGGGGCTGGATGGGATCCACCCAAGGGTGCTGAGGGAGCTGGTGGAAGTGCTCACCAAGACACTTTCCATCATTTATCAGCAGTCCTGGTGACTGGGGAGGTCCCAGTTGACTGGAAGTTAGCAAATCTATGAGAAGGGCTGGAAGGAGGACTCAGTGAACTACAGGCCTGTCAGCCTGACCTCGGTGCTGGGGAAGGTGTCCATCTCTGCTGACCAATGCGACAAGACCATGTGGAGTTCCCAGATCACTGGGGGCTTGCGTGCTGTGCACTGTGGAGGCAGACGGGAGTCTCAGAGTCACGCTCTGCCTGCTCTGTGCGGGTTGCTGCAGCTCGCTCTCAACCTGTTTTCTCCTTGAAGGTGCTGGGGGAACTGCCCTCCTGTCCAACAGCCATGTGTAACTGTCCTGCCACCATGTAATTGCTCAGATACTCATTGGTTTGCACAAGATTAACAGCTGTGGTGGGTTGACCCTGGCTGGAGGCCAGGTGCCTCCCAAAGCCGCTCTGTCACCCCCCTCCTCAGCTGGGCAGGGGAGAGAAAATATAATGAAAGGCTCCTGGGTCGAGATAAGGGCGGGGAGAGATCACTCACCAGTTACTGTCATGGGAAAAACTGAATTGACTTGGGGAAATTAGTTTAATTTATTACCAATCAAATCAGAGTAGGATAATGAGAAATAAAACAATCTTAAAAACACCTTCCCCCCACCCCTCCCTTCTTCCCGGGCTCAACTTCACTCCTGGTTTCTCTCCCTCCTCCCCGCCAGCGGCACAGGGGGACAGGGAATGGGGGTTGTGGTCAGTTCATCACACGTTGTCTCTGCCACTCCTTCCTCCTCAGGGGGAGGACTCCTCACACTCTTCCTCTGATCCCTCTCACGGAACAGTCCTGCATGAACTTCTCCAACGTGAGTCCTTCCTACAGGCTGCAGTTCTTCATGAACTGCTCCAATGTGAGTCTCTCCCACGGGGTGCAGACCTTCAGGAGCAGACTGCTCCAGCATGGGTCCCCCATGGGGTCACAAGTCCTGCCAGCAAACCTGCCCTGGCGTGGGCTCCTCTCTCCACGGGTCCACAGGTCCTGCCAGGAGCTTGCTCCAGCGTGGGCTTCCCATGGGGGTCACAGCTTCCTTCAGGTGCCTCCACCTGCTCTGGCGTGGGGTCCTCCATGGGCTGCAGGTGGATAT
Organism: Grus americana; assembly: GCF_028858705.1. Classification (NCBI taxonomy): domain Eukaryota; kingdom Metazoa; phylum Chordata; class Aves; order Gruiformes; family Gruidae; genus Grus; species Grus americana. The sequence goes on along the minus strand of NC_072856.1, from coordinate 71,287,773 downwards.
CTGCTCCACCATGGACCTTCATGGGCTGCAGGGGGACAACCTGCTTCACCATGGTCTTCTCCACGGGCTGCAGGGGAATCTCTGCTCCGGCGCCTGCAGCACCTCCTCCTCCTCCTGCTGCACTGACCTTAATGTCTGCAGAGTTGTTCCTCTCACATATTCTCACTCCTCTCTCCGCCTGAAATTGCTGTTGCACAGGGGTTTTTTTTCTCCTTCTTAAATATGTTATGCCAGAGGTGCTACCACTGTCACTGATGAGCTTGGCCTTGGCCAGCGGCAAGTCTGTCTTGGATCTGGCTGGCATTGGCGCTGTTGGTCACAGGAGGAACTTCTAGCAGCTTCTCACAGAAGCCACCCCTGTAGCCCCCCTTGCTACCAAAACCTTGCCATGCAAACCAAATACAACAGCAAAGCACTGTGGAGCACAGTGGCTGTTGGTATGTAATCAGGGTAAAGTTGTGAAGAAGCTATGTGTTTCTCAGTGTATTTAACAAGATATATTTCTGATAGCTATTGTTAACTTAGCAACAAGTACCATGTCTTGATCACACCAAGCTGAGTGGTGCGGTTGATACTCTAGAGGGAAGGGATGCCATCCAGGGGAAACCTTGACAGGCTAGAGAGATGGGCCCATGTGAACCTCATGAAGTTCAGCAAGGCCAAGTGTAAGGTTCCGCGCATGGGTTGGGGCAATCCCAATCGTGGATACAGGCTGGGTGATGAGTGGATTGAGAGTAGCTCTGCGGAGAAGGGCTTGGGAGTGCTGGTGGGGTGAAAAAACTCAATATGAGCTGACAATGTGCACTTGCAGCCCAGAAAGCCAATCCATTCCTGGGCGGCATCAAAAGAAGTGTGGCCAGCAGGTTGATTGAGGGGATTCTGCCCTTGGCTCTCATGAGACCCCACCTGGAGTACTGCATCCAGCTCTGGGATCCCCAGCATAAGAAAGACATGGACTTGCTCGAGCAGGTCCAGAGGAAGGCCATGACAATGATCAGAGGGCTGGACCACCTCTCCTGTGAAGACAGGCTGAGACAGTAGAGATTGTTTAGCCTAGAGAAGAGAGGGCTCTGGGGAGACCTTATAGTGGCCCTCCAGTAATTAAAGTGGGCCTACAGGAAAGATGGGGAGGGACTCTTTATCAGCGAGTGTAGTGACAACATGAGTGGCAATGGCTTTAAACTGAAAGAGGGTAGGTTTAGATTAGATATAAGGAAGAAATCTTTTATGATGAGGGTGGTGAGACACTGGAACAGGTTGCCCAGAGATGTTGTGTATACCCCATCATTGGAGGTGTTCAAGGCCAGGTTGGATGCGGCTTTGAGGAACCTGATCTAGTGGAAGATGTTCCTGCCCACGGCAGGAGGGTTGAACTAGATGATCTTTAAAGATCCCTTCCAACCCAAATCATTCTATGATTCCATGATTCTATGATTCTCTGTCACTGCTATATTCACTTGCAGCTCCAGGGCAGTGAGACACCACAGGCATTTTTGTAGAGACAGTACAGACACAAAGACTAGGAATCCCTCCAGGCATGTAAACACCTAGACACTGCAAGAGCAAGAGAAAAATGGGACTGTTGTTCTGGTGTTGCAAATAGGGAACTGGGAGGTGACTTGTCCAAAGTAAAACTGTGTCTGTGGAGGAGACAGAAAAAGAATGTGAGTGTGATGAAACCCTGCCCCATCCTTAGGGACCAGACCATCCCCTTCTATTTTGTGCCTGGACCACAGTGGATGTTTGTTACCAGAGCATGGCTTGTTATACTTCCCCACCTACATCTCCGCAAAGAAAGCAAACTGTGTACACTAATGAGATGTCTTTGGCGTAGATCCTGCCTTCAAAGGGAGAGAGTGGTTTGACCCCTAAATAGAAAGGAGACCTTAGCTATTCTGCAGGTGACCTCCTTGGCTCGTTCATCTCCCTCCTGCATGGCCAGCAACATATGCATAAACCGTGCAAGTTACTGGAGGGAATAGGACCATGTTTAGGAAACAGATAATAGTAATTCCTGTGTCAAGCTGGCTGCAAATTCTGTGACTCTGTAGAACACCACGTTTTTTCTTAATGCAGGTGCAGTTTAGATACATGCATTTTTTGGAACAGCCTCTCTCCTGCCTGTGGCAGTGCTCTCATTTCCTACGTTTCTGAAGGATGTGTGTGGGGATCAGGAGCCTGCCAGCCCCCAGGGCAGCCGGGTGCCAGGCTGCCCTGCAGATGGCAATCCTGTACTGCGGCAGGCTGGCACAGCGCTACTCCAGAGCCCTGGCTTTATGGCATCGGGGATATTGGGCTTTTACCTTAGGTTTGCTGTGAAGCAGACTGTGTCGCAGCATTTTATGGCTTCAGTAAAACATGCTCCAGAGAAGGAGATTCATAGCTGTTATTTACTTTTGTAAAACAAATGCACAGATTTACTGTGCTGCAGGGTCATTCGTTTCAAAGGTGCGTTGAGTACATCACAAAGTATGCGCTGCTGCAGTGGCCCAGGTCACATTTCAGCCCTTGCTGACTAAAGGCTTTGTCTGGTGGTCCAGGTAGTAAAGAGCAAGCAAATCAGTGTTACCAAAAATACATACAGCTTTCCCTCCAAAATATTGTCAAAACATTTTCCAACAACTTTCCCTGAAAAAATATCCTGTTGGGGTAGGGGGACTGGACTGAGAAGGGTGGAGATGAATGGGAAGCAAGAAAGAAAACTTCGCACCAGTCTGTCTGTCATACTATAACCACGTAGCCCTGTAACATGGTATTGCCATTACTAGTAACAGGCCATGAGCTCTGTACTGAGTTTGCCAGGCCTCAGCACGAAGGCTTGTCACACCTGCTCTGTCCAGACTTGGTGATCCCTCTTACTCGGTTGAGCTGTGACAGCAATTTTTCTAATTCACCAGGTGTCTGTACCTAATCTGCTTTACTTTTGCTAATCTTTGTGTGGCACAACCATACTTTTATATAGACCTGGACCCCTTGGTGGACAGCAAGTTGAAAAGCAGCCACATCCTGGGCTGCTTTAGCAAGAGTGCAGTCAGCAGGTCCAGGGCAGCAAGCACTGCCTTCTGGTCAGTACTGCATCTGGTGAGCTACCTACAGTTTCGTGGGCCCCAGTATAAGAAAGCTATCAGGAAACTGGACAGAGTGTGATAAAGGAGTTCTAAGGTGGGGCTGAGCATCTAACTGTATGAAGAGAGGTGGGAGGAGCTGGGCTTGATTAGCTTGGTGACCAGACTGCTAATGGACAACCTAAGAGCTGCCTGCAGGTACTTGCAAGGGAGTTAAGATTCTGTGATCTGGATGGCCGGTCAGCACAATACAGAGAACTCCCCCTTTTCTTGCTGCATCGTTTCCTTGTTTTGCCCTGCCTGTCTGTATGCTCCATTTGTCTAATTCTCATATGGAACGTCTATGCTGGTGTTTTTGAGCAGAGTCCTTTCTGGTCCGTAGTTGTGCAGCGAGTAGCAGAACAGGGCTGCAGTTCATGCCTGAATCTCCTGGATACCACACTATCAGAGCTGGCAGCAATAGTAATAGACTGTTCTGCGTGCTCTGTAGGTAACTGTGTATAAATAAGCACAGAGATGTAAAAAGAACGGAAAGGACGGGAATTTTCACATGTTACCTAGAGACAAGACATGAGCTGCTGTCTCATGTATTCAGCTCATTAACTTCAGCTGTCTGAGAGGGAAAAATGTGCATGAACGAGCCGTGGTGTGTAAGCCATGTCCTGGCTGATGCTGGGCCTAGAAACTTCTGCAGTGATTTCTTCTTCCATGTCAATTAACAGGACAATTTCTTCCACACAAATTTACAGAGACAGCAAATTACCTTCTGGAACCGATGTGCACAAGCGCTCTATTCAGCCTTGCTAAGAGGCTTTCAGATTGAGCACACAAAAATGAATGAATCCTAGTTGACTCCTTCATTCACGCCGTGAGTACAGCTGGGCCTGGGAACATGGACACTGTTCAGCCCATAAATGCAATCTGCCTGGAAACGGGATTCTCACATTTTGAGGATCAAGTCACCAACAGGCTAGGGAGGAATTGCTACTAGAACATCAGGATGGGGTTATCCCTGTAATGGGTATCTCTGACAAAAGACCTTCAACGATTTAAAAAATTGACCCTTTGCTTGCATTTATTAGAAGGAGAAAATGGTGAAGTAATATTGTGTATTTCTCTGCCATCTAGGTACTACGGAACAGGCAGCCATGAGAAGCTTGGCCCCTGACTCCACATACTGGCAAATAAGTAAGGGCACTGTTAGAATATGACGTAAGGAAATGAAGGAAAGTGTTATTTTCTTTCCTTCAAATTAATAAAAGCAAAAAATTATCACTCTTTTGTGACCAATATTTTATTCCAAGTCCCAGAAAGAATCTTCAAACATGGTCTTAACATTTCAAGTCAGTTTGCATGTGCTGAGTCAATGCAAAATGCCACTTCCAAAAACAACCAGGAGGGTGAGTAAAAGCAGGAGTATCTTGAATTTAGAGGAATTCTGAAATAAATCACATTGAAAGTCGTTAGAATCAGAGGACGCATGAAAGAATGAAAACCATTATTTTTGTCTGTGTGCTACAATGGAAAGCTGTCTCTCTTGAGATTTCAGACCTGTCTCCCTTGAAAGAGAAAGAAAGAATATTTGGTCTGTGTACAGAGGAAGAAGACAGGGTAAAAGTAGGGCTAGATCTGGAAACTCATACTGGTGTCATAGAATCATAGAACAGTTTGGGTTGGAAGGGACCTTAAAGATCATCTAGTTCCAACCCCCTGCCATGGGCAGGGACACCCTCCACTAGCCCAGGTTGCCCAAAGCCCCATCCAACCTGGCCTTGAACACTGCCAGGGAGCCAGGGGCAGCCACAGCTTCTCTGGGCACCCTGTGCCAGGGCCTCAGCACCCTCACAGGGAAGAATTTCTTTCTAACATCTAATCTAAATCGACCCTCCTTCAGCTTAAACCCATTACCCCTCGTCCTGTCACTGCACTCCCTGATAAACAGTCCCTCTCCAGCTTTCCTGTAGGCCCCTTCAGGTACTGGAAGGCCACAATTAGATCTCCCCAGAGCCTTCTCTTCTCCAGGCTGAACAACCCCAACTCTCTCAGCCTGTCCTCACAGCAGAGGTGCTCCATCCCTCTGATCAGCTTCGTGGCCCTCCTCTGGACTCGCTCCAACAGCTCCATGTCTCTCCTGTACTGGGGCCCCCAGAGCTGGATGCAGTACTGCAGGTGGGGTCTCACAAGAGCGGAGTAGAGGGGCAGGATCAACTCCCTCGACCTGCTGGTCACCCCTCTTTTGATGCAGCCCAGGACACGGGTGGCTTTCTGGGCTGCCAGCGCACACTGCCAGAAAGCTGTTGGTGGCACATGGCCTATGTCAACTTTGATCATGGACATTATTACTACAAGAAGGAGAAAAATAGGAGAAGAAATGTCAGGTATATATAAAATAAAGAGTCATCTGGAGGAGATAATTAGGAAATATTTATTCTCCCCATCTCCTAACAGAAGGATGAAGAACAGGTAATGAACAAAGGCAGGAGTTTAAAATGAGCACAAGGAACTGCATTATGCGACATATGATTAGACTGAGGAAATTATTGCCTTAGGAAGTTCCTGAAGTCAAGAAACTACAGCATTCAAAATATGATTGGCTATTATAAAGAATATTTAAAGATATGAGCAAACATCAATAAGAATGTTGGAAAGTATATTCATTTTTCTGTGTCAGGCCATAACCTTTATGAGAGACAGAGATGAGTTAAAGCAGTTAACATAGTTCATAAATGAAGGGCAGATGAGAATATCGGATTATTGTCTTTGTCCTCATATATCATGGCACATGAAATTCTCACGTAAGTGCCTTGTATCAGAATCCCAGAAACCTAAACGCTAAAGCATTTCAGATCTTGTAACAGTAGAGTGTAAGGCACTGAAATCAGGAAAGGTTTCAGTTCTAGCAGTGTCTGAAGCCTCTGAAAATGCGGGGGAGTTAATTAAGTGAAGCAGTCTTGAGTATTCCCAGCTGCTGAACCTGATAAGTGCGCAAGCGATAATCCCACAGCTGCCAGTCAGACTGACTTGGGTTGGGGTTTACAGGGGCTTCCTTCCCTTCCAGCTCCAAATGCACAGCGCAGAGGTAAAGAAAGAGGGAACTTTACACCACTCAGGACAATTACTCATGTCATTAGCACCTCATCACTCGTTGCAGCCAAATGCTGAAAATCCCTGTTCTGCAGAAGAAAATAGATCTTTCTTCTCTTTCTGCCTTAATGTGCTTGGTTAATTGTATGTGGAAGGGAAATGGCCACCGGAGCGTCATAGTTGTCCAGCTGAAGTGAAAAATGTGACATAGAGTTACAGCCGTTGGCAACGTAGAGCTGAAACTGTTATGCCTATGTCAAGGTGAGTGCTTCTGTGCTCTGCGAGACCCAGAAGCTGGTGAAGAAGAGGACTCAGATGGACAGAGTCCAAGCCTAGAGTGTACCGCTCGACCATCTAACCAGGCAGCGCATAAAGGCGGATGCTTGCATTGCCTGCAGAAGCGTTTAGGTCCAGCCATGGTCAGAGATGGTGCACTGGGGAAGCAGACCACCAGTCTGTTTCTACTATGGTTTTTTTTTGTTGTTACTGGGTAGAGCAGGATAGGGGGTCTTTTCCATTTCTGTGAGATGCTCTTCCGAAACACAGGGCCCTGAGTTTAACTCTCCGGGTATGTTCAGGCACGCTAGGAATCGTCTAAGTCAAGTGACTAAAAGGAAACAGAAAACCTCACTGCCTTGCTATTAGCTCTGCTCTGGGCAGTGACCAGCATCTGGGGAAGGGGAAATGTGCTACTGCGTGATTTTCTGGAATTAGTAGTTTAACATCTCTAGAGAAGCAACGTGTCTTATCAAGATAAGCTCCAGGCTCTATGCCCCCCCCAAACTGGCTGGAAAGCTTTCTGTGTGTGGGCATGTCCTGGTTCTGGCTAGGATAGGGTTAATTTCCCCAGGAGCCAGGACAGGTGAGCCAGGCTGGCCGGGGGCTATTCCATACGTGTGACGTCATGCTCACCACAAAAGGGGGCAGTCGGGGAGGGGTGGGCTCTGTACAGGCTGAGCATCTGGTCCCTTGCTTGTGGGATCAGTAAATTGCTGCCTGTTATCACCCACTGTGACTTTCCCTTATCGGCACTGTTGTTGTTGTTCCCCTCTCCCTTGCCGTCCCAGTAACCTGTCCTTATCCCAATCCACATCCCAGTAGCCTGTCCTTACCCCACCCCACATCCCAGTAACCTGTCCTTACCCCAACCCATATCACAGTAACCTGTCCTTACCCCACCCCACGTCCCAGTAACCTGTCCTTATCCCAACCTGCATCCCAGTAACCTGTCCTTATCCCAACCCACGTCCCAGTAACCTGTCCTTATCCCAACCTGCATCCCAGTAACCTGTCCTTATCCCAACCCGCGTCCCAGTAACCTGTCCTTACACCAAACTGCATCGCAGTAACCTGTCCTTATCCCACCCCACGTCCCAGTCACCTGTCCTTAAACCAACCCACGTCCCAGTAACCTGTCCTTATCCCACCCCACGTCCCAGTAACCTGTCCTTATCCCAACCCGCATCTCAGTAACCTGTCCTTATCCCAACCCTCATCCCAGTAACCTGTGCTTATCCCACCTCATATCCCAGTAACCTGTCCTTATCCCACCCCACATCCCAGTAACCTGTCCTTATCCCACCTCATATCCCAGTAACCTGTCCTTATTCCAACCCGCATTCCAGGAACCTGTCCTTACCCGAACCCGCATCCCAGTAACCTGTCCTTATCCCACCCCACGTCCCAGTAACCTGTCCTTACACCAAACTGCATCGCAGTAACCTGTCCTTAACCCAACCCACGTCCCAGTAACCTGTCCTTATCCCAACCCTCATCCCAGTAACCTCTCCTTATCCCAACCTGCATCCCAGTAACCTGTCCTTACCCCAACCTGCATCCCAGTAACCTGTCCTTATCCCACCCCACGTCCCAGTAACCTGTCCTTATCCCAACCTGCATCCCAGGAACCTGTCCTTACCCCAACCTGCATCCCAGTAACCAGTCCTTAACCCAACCCACGTCCCAGTAACCTGTCCTTATCCCAACCCTCATCCCAGTAACCTGTCCTTATCCCAACCCGCATCCCAGTAACCTGTCCTTATTCCACCCCACGTCCGAGTAACCTGTCCTTATCCCAAACTGCACCCACTAACCTGTCCTTATCCCAACCCGCGTCCCACTAACCTGCCCTTATCCCAACCCGCGTCCCAGTAACCTGTCCTTATCCCAACCCGCATCTAAGTAACCTGTCCTTATTCCACCCCACGTCCCAGGAACCTGTCCTAATCCCAACCTGCATCCCAGTAACCTGTCCTTACCCCAACCTGCATCCCAGTCACCTGTCCTTAAACCAACCCACGTCCCAGTAACCTGTCCTTATCCCACCCCACGTCCCAGTAACCTGTCCTTATCCCAACCCGCATCTCAGTAACCTGTCCTTATCCCAACCCTCATCCCAGTAACCTGTCCTTATCCAAACCTGCATCCCAGTAACCTGTCCTTATCCCACCTCATATCCCAGTAACCTGTCCTTATTCCAACCCGCATTCCAGGAACCTCTCCTTATCCCAACCTGCATCCCAGTAACCGGTCCTTAACCCAACCCACGTCCCAGTAATCTGTCCTTATTCCAACCCGCATTCCAGTAATCTGTCCTTATCCCAACCTGCATCCCAGTAACCTGTCCTTATCCCAACCTGCATCCCAGTAACCTGTCCTTATCCCAACCCACGTTCCAGTAACCTGTCCTTATCCCACCACGCATCCCAGTAACCTGTCCTTACCCCAACCTGCATCCCAGTAACCTGTCCTTAACCCAACACACGTCCCAGTAACCTGTCCTTATTCCAACCCGCATTCCAATAACCTGTCCTTATCCCAACCTGCATCCCAGTAACCTGTCCTTATCCCAACCTGCATCCCAGTAACCTGTCCTTACCCCAACCTGCATCCCAGTAACCTGTTCTTACCCCAACCTGCATCCAGTAATCTGTCCTTATCCCACCCCACGTGCCAGTAACCTGTCCTTATCCTACCACGCATCCCAGTAACCTGTCCTTGCCCCAACCTGCATCCCAGTAACCTGTCCTTAATCCAACCCACGTCCCAGTAACCTGTCCTTACCCCAACCTGCATCCCAGTAACCTGTACTTATCCCACCCCACGTCCCAGGAACCTGTCCTTATCCCAACCTGCATCCCAGTAACCTGTCCTTACCCCAACCCGCATCCCAGTAACCTGTCCTTATTCCACCCCACGTCCCAGTAACCTGTCCTTATCCCAAACTGCACCCAATAACCTGTCCTTATCCCAACCCGCGTCCCAGTAACCTATCCTTATCCCAACTCGCGTCCCAGTAACCTGTCCTTATCCCAAACCTGCATCCCAGTAACCTGTCCTTATCCCACCTCATATCCCAGTAACCTGTCCTTATTCCAACCTGCATCCCAGTAACCTGTCCTTACCCCAACCTGCATCCCAGTAACCTGTCCTTATCCCACCCCACGTCCCAGTAACCTGTCCTTATCCCAACCTGCATCCCAGGAACCTGTCCTTACCCCAACATGCATCCCAGTAACCAGTCCTTAACCCAACCCACGTCCCAGTAACCTGTCCTTATCCCAACCCTCATCCCAGTAACCTGTCCTTATCCCAACCCGCATCCCAGTAACCTGTCCTTATTCCACCCCACGTCCGAGTAACCTGTCCTTATCCCAAACTGCACCCACTAACCTGTCCTTATCCCAACCCGCGTCCCACTAACCTGCCCTTATCCCAACCCGCGTCCCAGTAACCTGTCCTTATCCCAACCCGCATCTAAGTAACCTGTCCTTATTCCACCCCACGTCCCAGGAACCTGTCCTAATCCCAACCTGCATCCCAGTAACCTGTCCTTACCCCAACCTGCATCCCAGTCACCTGTCCTTAAACCAACCCACGTCCCAGTAACCTGTCCTTATCCCACCCCACGTCCCAGTAACCTGTCCTTATCCCAACCCGCATCTCAGTAACCTGTCCTTATCCCAACCCTCATCCCAGTAACCTGTCCTTATCCAAACCTGCATCCCAGTAACCTGTCCTTATCCCACCTCATATCCCAGTAACCTGTCCTTATTCCAACCCGCATTCCAGGAACCTCTCCTTATCCCAACCTGCATCCCAGTAACCGGTCCTTAACCCAACCCACGTCCCAGTAATCTGTCCTTATTCCAACCCGCATTCCAGTAATCTGTCCTTATCCCAACCTGCATCCCAGTAACCTGTCCTTATCCCAACCTGCATCCCAGTAACCTGTCCTTATCCCAACCCACGTCCCAGTAACCTGTCCTTATCCCACCACGCATCCCAGTAACCTGTCCTTACCCCAACCTGCATCCCAGTAACCTGTCCTTAACCCAACACACGTCCCAGTAACCTGTCCTTATTCCAACCCGCATTCCAATAACCTGTCCTTATCCCAACCTGCATCCCAGTAACCTGTCCTTATCCCAACCTGCATCCCAGTAACCTGTCCTTACCCCAACCTGCATCCCAATAACCTGTTCTTACCCCAACCTGCATCCAGTAATCTGTGCTTATCCCACCCCACGTGCCAGTAACCTGTCCTTATCCTACCACGCATCCCAGTAACCTGTCCTTGCCCCAACCTGCATCCCAGTAACCTGTCCTTAATCCAACCCACGTCCCAGTAACCTGTCCTTACCCCAACCTGCATCCCAGTAACCTGTACTTATCCCACCCCACGTCCCAGGAACCTGTCCTTATCCCAACCTGCATCCCAGTAACCTGTCCTTACCCCAACCCGCATCCCAGTAACCTGTCCTTATTCCACCCCACGTCCCAGTAACCTGTCCTTATCCCAAACTGCACCCAATAACCTGTCCTTATCCCAACCCGCGTCCCACTAACCTGTACTTATCCCAACCTGCATCCCAGTAACCTGTTCTTACCCCAACCTGCATCCCAGTAACCTGTCCTTATCCCAACCTGCATCCCAGGAACCTGTCCTTATCCCACCACGCATCCCAGTAACCTGTCCTTATCCCAACCCGCATCTCAGTAACCTGTCCTTATCCCACCCCACATCCCAGTAACCTGTCCTTATCCCACCCCACGTCCCAGTAACCTGTCCTTAACCCAACCCACATCCCAGTAATCTGTCCTTATCCCACCCCACGTCCCAGTAACCTGTCCTTATCCCAACCCGCATCCCAGTAACCTGTCCTTATCCCAACCTGCATGCCAGTAACCTGTCCTTATCCCACCTCATATCCCAGTAACCTGTCCTTATTCCAACCCGCATCCCAGTAACCTGTCCTTAACCCAACCCACGTCCCAGTAACCTGTCCTTAACCCAACCCACGTCCCAGTAACCTGTCCTTATCCCAACCTGCATCCCAGTAACCTGTCCTTATCCCAACCCTCATCCCAGTAACCTGTCCTTATCCCAACCGGCATCCCAGTAACCTGTCCTTATTCCACCCCACGTCCCAGTAACCTGTCCTTATCCCAAACTGCACCCACTAACCTGTCCTTATCCCAACCCGCGTCCCAGTAACCTGTCCTTACCCCAACCTGCATCCCAGTAACCTGTCCTTACCCCAACCCGCATCCAGTAACCTGTCCTTAACCCAACCCACGTCCCAGTAACCTGTCCTTATCTCAACCCACGTCCCAGTAACCTGTCGTTATTCCACCCCACGTCCCAGGAACCTGTCCTTATCCCAAACTGCACCCACTAACCTGTCCTTATCCCAACCTGCATTCCAGTAACCTGTCCTTACCCCAACCCGCATCCCACGAACCTGTCCTTATCCAAACCTGCATCCCAGTAACCTGTCCTTATCCCAAGACACGTCCCAGTAACCTGTCCTTATCCCAACCCGCATCCCAGTAACCTGTCCTTATCCAACCCCACGTCCCAGGAACCTGTCCTTATCCCAACCCGCATTCCAGTAACCTGTCCTTATCCCACCCCACGTCCCAGTAACCTGTCCTTATCCCACCACGCATCTCAGTAACCTGTCCTTACCCCAACCTGCATCCCAGTAACCTGTCCTTAACCCAACACACGTCCCAGTAACCTGTCCTTATCCCAACCTGCATCCCAGTAACCTGTCCTTATCCCACCCCACGTCCCAGGAACCTGTCCTTATCCCAACCTGCATCCCAGTAACCTGTCCTTACCCCAACCCGCATCCCAGTAACCTGTCCTTATTCCACCCCACGTCCCAGTAACCTGTCCTTATCCAAACTGCACCCAATAACCTGTCCTTATCCCAACCCGCGTCCCAGTAACCTGTCCTTATCCCAACCCGCATCCCAGTAACCTGTCCTTATCCAACCCCACGTCCCAGGAACCTGTCCTTATCCCAACCCGCATTCCAGTAACCTGTCCTTATCCCACCCCACGTCCCAGTAACCTGTCCTTATCCCACCACGCATCTCAGTAACCTGTCCTTACCCCAACCTGCATCCCAGTAACCTGTCCTTAACCCAACACACGTCCCAGTAACCTGTCCTTATCCCAACCTGCATCCCAGTAACCTGTCCTTATCCCACCCCACGTCCCAGGAACCTGTCCTTATCCCAACCTGCATCCCAGTAACCTGTCCTTACCCCAACCCGCATCCCAGTAACCTGTCCTTATTCCACCCCACGTCCCAGTAACCTGTCCTTATCCAAACTGCACCCAATAACCTGTCCTTATCCCAACCCGCGTCCCAGTAACCTGTCCTTATCCCAACCCGCGTCCCAGTAACCTGTCCTTATCCCAAACCTGCATCCCAGTAACCTGTCCTTATCCCACCTCATATCCCAGTAACCTGTCCTTATTCCAACCAGCATTCCAGTAACCTGTCCTTACCCCAACCTGCATCCCAGTAACCTGTCCTTAACCCAACCCACGTCCCAGTAACATGTCCTTATTCCAACCCGCATTCCAGTAACCTGTCCTTATACCAACCTGCATCCCAGTAACCTGTCCTTATCCCACCACGCATCCCAGTAACCTGTCCTAACCCCAACCTGCATCCCAGTAACCTGTCCTTAACCCAACCCACGTCCCAGTAACCTGTCCTTATTCCAACCCGCATTCCAGTAACCTGTCCTTATCCCAACCCGCATCCCAGTAACCTGTCCTTAATCCCACCCCACGTCCCAGTAACCTGTCCTTATCCCAAACTGCACCCACTAACCTGTACTTATCCCAACCTGCATCCCAGTAACCTGTTCTTACCCCAACCTGCATCCCAGTAACCTGTCCTTACCCCAACCTGCATCCCAGGAACCTGTCCTTATCCCACCACGCATCCCAGTAACCTGTCCTTATCCCAACCCGCATCTCAGTAACCTGTCCTTATCCCACCCCACATCCCAGTAACCTGTCCTTATCCCACCCCACGTCCCAGTAACCTGTCCTTAACCCAACCCACATCCCAGTAACCTGTCCTTATCCCAACCCGCGTCCCAGTAACCTGTCCTTATCCCAACCCGCATCCCAGTAACCTGTCCTTATCCCAACCTGCATGCCAGTAACCTGTCCTTATCCCACCTCATATCCCAGTAACCTGTCCTTATTCCAACCCGCATCCCAGTAACCTGTCCTTAACCCAACCCACGTCCCAGTAACCTGTCCTTATCCCAACCTGCATCTCAGTAACCTGTCCTTATCCCAACCCTCATCCCAGTAACCTGTCCTTATCCCAACCGGCATCCCAGTAACCTGTCCTTATTCCACCCCACGTCCCAGTAACCTGTCCTTATCCCAAACTGCACCCACTAACCTGTCCTTATCCCAACCCGCGTCCCAGTAACCTGTCCTTACCCCAACCTGCATCCCAGTAACCAGTCCTTATCCCAACCCGCATCCCAGTAACCTGTCCTTAACCCAACCCACGTCCCAGTAACCTGTCCTTATCTCAACCCACGTCCCAGTAACCTGTCGTTATTCCACCCCACGTCCCAGGAACCTGTCCTTATCCCAACCCGCATCCCAGTAACCTGTCCTTATCCCAACCTGCATTCCAGTAACCTGTCCTTACCCCAACCCGCATCCCACGAACCTGTCCTTATCCAAACCTGCATCCCAGTAACCTGTCCTTATCCCAAGACACGTCCCAGTAACCTGTCCTTATCCCAACCCGCATCCCAGTAACCTGTCCTTATCCCAACCCACGTCCCAGGAACCTGTCCTTATCCCAACCCGCATTCCAGTAACCTGTCCTTATCCCACCCCACGTCCCAGTAACCTGTCCTTATCCCACCACGCATCTCAGTAACCTGTCCTTACCCCAACCTGCATCCCAGTAACCTGTCCTTAACCCAACACACGTCCCAGTAACCTGTCCTTATCCCAACCTGCATCCCAGTAACCTGTCCTTATCCCACCCCACGTCCCAGGAACCTGTCCTTACCCCAACCCTCATCCCAGTAACCTGTCCTTACCCCAACCTGCATCCCAGTAACCTGTCCTTACCCCAACCCTCATTCCAGTAACCTGTCCTTATCCCAACCCGCATCCCAGTAACCTGTCCTTATCCCAACCCTCATCCCAGTAACCTGTCCTTATCCAAACCTGCATCCCAGTAACCTCTCCTTATTACAACCCACTTCCCAGTAACCTGTCCTTATTCCAACCAGCATTCCAGTAACCTGTCCTTATCCCAACCTGCGTCCCAGTAACCTGTCCTTATCCCACCCCACGTCCCAGTAACCTGTCCTTATCCCAACCCGCATCCCAGTAACCTGTCCTTATCCCAACCTGCATCCCAGTAACCTGTCCTTACCCCAACCCGCATCCCAGTAACCTGTCCTTATTCCACCCCACGTCCCAGTAACCTGTCCTTATCCCAAACTGCACCCAATAACCTGTCCTTATCCCAACCCGCGTCCCAGTAACCTGTCCTTATCCCAACCCGCGTCCCAGTAACCTGTCCTTATCCCAAACCTGCATCCCAGTAACCTGTCCTTATCCCACCTCATATCCCAGTAACCTGTCCTTATTCCAACCAGCATTCCAGTAACCTGTCCTTACCCCAACCTGCATCCCAGTAACCTGTCCTTAACCCAACCCACGTCCCAGTAACATGTCCTTATTCCAACCCGCATTCCAGTAACCTGTCCTTATACCAACCTGCATCCCAGTAACCTGTCCTTATCCCACCACGCATCCCAGTAACCTCTCCTTACCCCAACCTGCATCCCAGTAACCTGTCCTTAACCCAACCCACGTCCCAGTAACCTGTCCTTATTCCAACCCGCATTCCAGTAACCTGTCCTTATCCCAACCCGCATCCCAGTAACCTGTCCTTATCCCAACCCTCATCCCAGTAACCTGTCCTTATCCCAACCCGCATCCCAGTAATCTGTCCTTATTCCACCCCACGTCCGAGTAACCTGTCCTTATCCCAAACTGCACCCACTAACCTGTCCTTATCCCAACCCGCGTCCCAGTAACCTGCCCTTATCCCAACCCGCGTCCCAGTAACCTGTCCTTATCCCAACCCGCATCTAAGTAACCTGTCCTTATTCCACCCCACGTCCCAGGAACCTGTCCTAATCCCAACCTGCATCCCAGTAACCTGTCCTTACCCCAACCTGCATCCCAGTCACCTGTCCTTATCCCAACCCTCATCCCAGTAACCTGTCCTTATCCCACCCCACGTCCCAGTAACCTGTCCTTATCCCAACCCGCATCTCAGTAACCTGTCCTTATCCCAACCCTCATCCCAGTAACCTGTCCTTATCCAAACCTGCATCCCAGTAACCTGTCCTTATCCCACCTCATATCCCAGTAACCTGTCCTTATTCCAACCCGCATTCCAGGAACCTCTCCTTATCCCAACCTACATCCCAGTAACCGGTCCTTAACCCAACACACGTCCCAGTAACCTGTCCTTATCCCAACCTGCATCCCAGTAACCTGTCCTTATCCCACCCCACGTCCCAGGAACCTGTCCTTATCCCAACCTGCATCCCAGTAACCTGTCCTTACCCCAACCCGCATCCCAGTAACCTGTCGTTATTCCACCCCACGTCCCAGTAACCTGTCCTTATCCCAAACTGCACCCAATAACCTGTCCTTATCCCAACCCGCGTCCCAGTAACCTGTCCTTATCCCAACCCGCGTCCCAGTAACCTGTCCTTATCCCAAACCTGCATCCCAGTAACCTGTCCTTATCCCACGTCATATCCCAGTAACCTGTCCTTATTCCAACCAGCATTCCAGTAACCTGTCCTTACCCCAACCTGCATCCCAGTAACCTGTCCTTAACCCAACCCACGTCTCAGTAACATGTCCTTATTCCAACCCGCATTCCAGTAACCTGTCCTTATACCAACCTGCATCCCAGTAACCTGTCCTTAACCCAACCCACGTCCCAGTAACCTGTCCTTATTCCAACCCCACGTCCCAGTAACCTGTCCTTATCCCAAACTGCACCCACTAACCTGTACTTATCCCAACCTGCATCCCAGTAACCTGTTCTTACCCCAACCTGCATCCCAGTAACCTGTCCTTACCCCAACCTGCATCCCAGGAACCTGTCCTTATCCCACCACGCATCCCAGTAACCTGTCCTTATCCCAACCCGCATCTCAGTAACCTGTCCTTATCCCACCCCACATCCCAGTAACCTGTCCTTATCCCACCCCACGTCCCAGTAACCTGTCCTTAACCCAACCCACATCCCAGTAATCTGTCCTTATCCCAACCCGCGTCCCAGTAACCTGTCCTTATCCCAACCCGCATCCCAGTAACCTGTCCTTATCCCAACCTGCATCCCAGTAACCTGTCCTTATCCCACCTCATATCCCAGTAACCTGTCCTTATTCCAACCCGCATCCCAGTAACCTGTCCTTAACCCAACCCACGTCCCAGTAACCTGTCCTTAACCCAACCCACGTCCCAGTAACCTGTCCTTATCCCAACCTGCATCTCAGTAACCTGTCCTTATCCCAACCCTCATCCCAGTAACCTGTCCTTATCCCAACCGGCATCCCAGTAACCTGTCCTTATTCCACCCCACGTCCCAGTAACCTGTCCTTATCCCAAACTGCACCCACTAACCTGTCCTTATCCCAACCCGCGTCCCAGTAACCTGTCCTTACCCCAACCTGCATCCCAGTAACCAGTCCTTATCCCAACCCGCATCCCAGTAACCTGTCCTTAACCCAACCCACGTCCCAGTAACCTGTCCTTATCTCAACCCACGTCCCAGTAACCTGTCGTTATTCCACCCCACGTCCCAGGAACCTGTCCTTATCCCAAACTGCACCCACTAACCTGTCCTTATCCCAACCTGCATTCCAGTAACCTGTCCTTACCCCAACCCGCATCCCACGAACCTGTCCTTATCCAAACCTGCATCCCAGTAACCTGTCCTTATCCCAAGACACGTCCCAGTAACCTGTCCTTATCCCAACCCGCATCCCAGTAACCTGTCCTTATCCAACCCCACGTCCCAGGAACCTGTCCTTATCCCAACCCGCATTCCAGTAACCTGTCCTTATCCCACCCCACGTCCCAGTAACCTGTCCTTATCCCACCACGCATCTCAGTAACCTGTCCTTACCCCAACCTGCATCCCAGTAACCTGTCCTTAACCCAACACACGTCCCAGTAACCTGTCCTTATCCCAACCTGCATCCCAGTAACCTGTCCTTATCCCACCCCACGTCCCAGGAACCTGTCCTTACCCCAACCCTCATCCCAGTAACCTGTCCTTACCCCAACCTGCATCCCAGTAACCTGTCCTTACCCCAACCCTCATTCCAGTAACCTGTCCTTATCCCAACCCGCATCCCAGTAACCTGTCCTTATCCCAACCCGCATCCCAGTAACCTGTCCTTAACCCAACCCACGTCCCAGTAACCTGTCCTTATCTCAACCCACGTCCCAGTAACCTGTCGTTATTCCACCCCACGTCCCAGGAACCTGTCCTTATCCCAAACTGCACCCACTAACCTGTCCTTATCCCAACCTGCATTCCAGTAACCTGTCCTTACCCCAACCCGCATCCCACGAACCTGTCCTTATCCAAACCTGCATCCCAGTAACCTGTCCTTATCCCAAGACACGTCCCAGTAACCTGTCCTTATCCCAACCCGCATCCCAGTAACCTGTCCTTATCCAACCCCACGTCCCAGGAACCTGTCCTTATCCCAACCCGCATTCCAGTAACCTGTCCTTATCCCACCCCACGTCCCAGTAACCTGTCCTTATCCCACCACGCATCTCAGTAACCTGTCCTTACCCCAACCTGCATCCCAGTAACCTGTCCTTAACCCAACACACGTCCCAGTAACCTGTCCTTATCCCAACCTGCATCCCAGTAACCTGTCCTTATCCCACCCCACGTCCCAGGAACCTGTCCTTACCCCAACCCTCATCCCAGTAACCTGTCCTTACCCCAACCTGCATCCCAGTAACCTGTCCTTACCCCAACCCTCATTCCAGTAACCTGTCCTTATCCCAACCCGCATCCCAGTAACCTGTCCTTATCCCAACCCTCATCCCAGTAACCTGTCCTTATTCCAACCTGCATCCCAGTAACCTCTCCTTATTACAACCCACTTCCCAGTAACCTGTCCTTATTCCAACCAGCATTCCAGTAACCTGTCCTTATCCCAACCTGCGTCCCAGTAACCTGTCCTTATCCCACCCCACGTCCCAGTAACCTGTCCTTATCCCAACCCGCATCCCAGTAACCTGTCCTTATCCCAACCTGCATCCCAGTAACCTGTCCTTACCCCAACCCGCATCCCAGTAACCTGTCCTTATTCCACCCCACGTCCCAGTAACCTGTCCTTATCCCAAACTGCACCCAATAACCTGTCCTTATCCCAACCCGCGTCCCAGTAACCTGTCCTTATCCCAACCCGCGTCCCAGTAACCTGTCCTTATCCCAAACCTGCATCCCAGTAACCTGTCCTTATCCCACCTCATATCCCAGTAACCTGTCCTTATTCCAACCAGCATTCCAGTAACCTGTCCTTACCCCAACCTGCATCCCAGTAACCTGTCCTTAACCCAACCCACGTCCCAGTAACATGTCCTTATTCCAACCCGCATTCCAGTAACCTGTCCTTATACCAACCTGCATCCCAGTAACCTGTCCTTATCCCACCACGCATCCCAGTAACCTGTCCTTACCCCAACCTGCATCCCAGTAACCTGTCCTTAACCCAACCCACGTCCCAGTAACCTGTCCTTATTCCAACCCGCATTCCAGTAACCTGTCCTTATCCCAACCCGCATCCCAGTAACCTGTCCTTATCCCAACCCTCATCCCAGTAACCTGTCCTTATCCCAACCCGCATCCCAGTAATCTGTCCTTATTCCACCCCACGTCCGAGTAACCTGTCCTTATCCCAAACTGCACCCACTAACCAGTCCTTATCCCAACCCGCGTCCCAGTAACCTGCCCTTATCCCAACCCGCGTCCCAGTAACCTGTCCTTATCCCAACCCGCATCTAAGTAACCTGTCCTTATTCCACCCCACGTCCCAGGAACCTGTCCTAATCCCAACCTGCATCCCAGTAACCTGTCCTTACCCCAACCTGCATCCCAGTCACCTGTCCTTAAACCAACCCACGTCCCAGTAACCTGTCCTTATCCCACCCCACGTCCCAGTAACCTGTCCTTATCCCAACCCGCATCTCAGTAACCTGTCCTTATCCCAACCCTCATCCCAGTAACCTGTCCTTATCCAAACCTGCATCCCAGTAACCTGTCCTTATCCCACCTCATATCCCAGTAACCTGTCCTTATTCCAACCCGCATTCCAGGAACCTCTCCTTATCCCAACCTACATCCCAGTAACCGGTCCTTAACCCAAGCCACGTCCCAGTAATCTGTCCTTATTCCAACCCGCATTCCAGTAATCTGTCCTTATCCCAACCTGCATCCCAGTAACCTGTCCTTATCCCAACCTGCATCCCAGTAACCTGTCCTTATCCCAACCCACGTTCCAGTAACCTGTCCTTATCCCACCACGCATCCCAGTAACCTGTCCTTACCCCAACCTGCATCCCAGTAACCTGTCCTTAACCCAACACACGTCCCAGTAACCTGTCCTTATTCCAACCCGCATTCCAGTAACCTGTCCTTATCCCAACCTGCATCCCAGTAACCTGTCCTTATCCCAACCTGCATCCCAGTAACCTGTCCTTACCCCAACCTGCATCCCAGTAACCTGTTCTTACCCCAACCTGCATCCAGTAATCTGTCCTTATCCCACCCCACGTGCCAGTAACCTGTCCTTATCCTACCACGCATCCCAGTAACCTGTCCTTGCCCCAACCTGCATCCCAGTAACCTGTCCTTATCCCAACCTGCATCCCAGGAACCTGTCCTTATCCCACCACGCATCCCAGTAACCTGTCCTTATCCCAACCCGCATCTCAGTAACCTGTCCTTATCCCACCCCACATCCCAGTAACCTGTCCTTATCCCACCCCACGTCCCAGTAACCTGTCCTTAACCCAACCCACATCCCAGTAATCTGTCCTTATCCCACCCCACGTCCCAGTAACCTGTCCTTATCCCAACCCGCATCCCAGTAACCTGTCCTTATCCCAACCTGCATGCCAGTAACCTGTCCTTATCCCACCTCACATCCCAGTAACCTGTCCTTATTCCAACCCGCATCCCAGTAACCTGTCCTTAACCCAACCCACGTCCCAGTAACCTGTCCTTAACCCAACCCACGTCCCAGTAACCTGTCCTTATCCCAACCTGCATCCCAGTAACCTTTCCTTATCCCAACCCTCATCCCAGTAACCTGTCCTTATCCCAACCGGCATCCCAGTAACCTGTCCTTATTCCACCCCACGTCCCAGTAACCTGTCCTTATCCCAAACTGCACCCACTAACCTGTCCTTATCCCAACCCGCGTCCCAGTAACCTGTCCTTACCCCAACCTGCATCCCAGTAACCTGTCCTTACCCCAACCCGCATCCAGTAACCTGTCCTTAACCCAACCCACGTCCCAGTAACCTGTCCTTATCTCAACCCACGTCCCAGTAACCTGTCGTTATTCCACCCCACGTCCCAGGAACCTGTCCTTATCCCAAACTGCACCCACTAACCTGTCCTTATCCCAACCTGCATTCCAGTAACCTGTCCTTACCCCAACCTGCATCCCACGAACCTGTCCTTATCCAAACCTGCATCCCAGTAACCTGTCCTTATCCCAAGACACGTCCCAGTAACCTGTCCTTATCCCAACCCGCATCCCAGTAACCTGTCCTTATCCAACCCCACGTCCCAGGAACCTGTCCTTATCCCAACCCGCATTCCAGTAACCTGTCCTTATCCCACCCCACGTCCCAGTAACCTGTCCTTATCCCACCACGCATCTCAGTAACCTGTCCTTACCCCAACCTGCATCCCAGTAACCTGTCCTTAACCCAACACACGTCCCAGTAACCTGTCCTTATCCCAACCTGCATCCCAGTAACCTGTCCTTATCCCACCCCACGTCCCAGGAACCTGTCCTTATCCCAACCTGCATCCCAGTAACCTGTCCTTACCCCAACCCGCATCCCAGTAACCTGTCCTTATTCCACCCCACGTCCCAGTAACCTGTCCTTATCCCAAACTGCACCCAATAACCTGTCCTTATCCCAACCCGCGTCCCAGTAACCTGTCCTTATCCCAACCCGCGTCCCAGTAACCTGTCCTCATCCCAAACCTGCATCCCAGTAACCTGTCCTTATCCCACCTCATATCCCAGTAACCTGTCCTTATTCCAACCAGCATTCCAGTAACCTGTCCTTACCCCAACCTGCATCCCAGTAACCTGTCCTTAACCCAACCCACGTCCCAGTAACATGTCCTTATTCCAACCCGCATTCCAGTAACCTGTCCTTATACCAACCTGCATCCCAGTAACCTGTCCTTATCCCACCACGCATCCCAGTAACCTGTCCTTAACCCAACCCACGTCCCAGTAACCTGTCCTTAACCCAACCCACGTCCCAGTAACCTGTCCTTATTCCAACCCGCATTCCAGTAACCTGTCCTTATCCCAACCCGCATCCCAGTAACCTGTCCTTAATCCCACCCCACGTCCCAGTAACCTGTCCTTATCCCAAACTGCACCCACTAACCTGTACTTATCCCAACCTGCATCCCAGTAACCTGTTCTTACCCCAACCTGCATCCCAGTAACCTGTCCTTACCCCAACCTGCATCCCAGGAACCTGTCCTTATCCCACCACGCATCCCAGTAACCTGTCCTTATCCCAACCCGCATCTCAGTAACCTGTCCTTATCCCACCCCACATCCCAGTAACCTGTCCTTATCCCACCCCACGTCCCAGTAACCTGTCCTTAACCCAACCCACATCCCAGTAATCTGTCCTTATCCCAACCCGCGTCCCAGTAACCTGTCCTTATCCCAACCCGCATCCCAGTAACCTGTCCTTATCCCAACCTGCATGCCAGTAACCTGTCCTTATCCCACCTCATATCCCAGTAACCTGTCCTTATTCCAACCCGCATCCCAGTAACCTGTCCTTAACCCAACCCACGTCCCAGTAACCTGTCCTTATCCAAACCTGCATCCCAGTAACCTGTCCTTATCCCAACCCTCATCCCAGTAACTGTCCTTATCCCAACCGGCATCCCAGTAACCTGTCCTTATTCCACCCCACGTCCCAGTAACCTGTCCTTATCCCAAACTGCACCCACTAACCTGTCCTTATCCCAACCCGCGTCCCAGTAACCTGTCCTTACCCCAACCTGCATCCCAGTAACCAGTCCTTATCCCAACCCGCATCCCAGTAACCTGTCCTTAACCCAACCCACGTCCCAGTAACCTGTCCTTATCTCAACCCACGTCCCAGTAACCTGTCGTTATTCCACCCCACGTCCCAGGAACCTGTCCTTATCCCAAACTGCACCCACTAACCTGTCCTTATCCCAACCTGCATTCCAGTAACCTGTCCTTACCCCAACCCGCATCCCACGAACCTGTCCTTATCCAAACCTGCATCCCAGTAACCTGTCCTTATCCCAAGACACGTCCCAGTAACCTGTCCTTATCCCAACCCGCATCCCAGTAACCTGTCCTTATCCCAAGACACGTCCCAGTAACCTGTCCTTATCCCAACCCGCATCCCAGTAACCTGTCCTTATCCCACCCCACGTCCCAGTAACCTGTCCTTATCCCACCACGCATCTCAGTAACCTGTCCTTACCCCAACCTGCATCCCAGTAACCTGTCCTTAACCCAACACACGTCCCAGTAACCTGTCCTTATCCCAACCTGCATCCCAGTAACCTGTCCTTATCCCACCCCACGTCCCAGGAACCTGTCCTTACCCCAACCCTCATCCCAGTAACCTGTCCTTACCCCAACCTGCATCCCAGTAACCTGTCCTTACCCCAACCCTCATTCCAGTAACCTGTCCTTATCCCAACCCGCATCCCAGTAACCTGTCCTTATCCCAACCCTCATCCCAGTAACCTGTCCTTATCCAAACCTGCATCCCAGTAACCTCTCCTTATTACAACCCACTTCCCAGTAACCTGTCCTTATTCCAACCAGCATTCCAGTAACCTGTCCTTATCCCAACCTGCGTCCCAGTAACCTGTCCTTATCCCACCCCACGTCCCAGTAACCTGTCCTTATCCCAACCCGCATCCCAGTAACCTGTCCTTATCCCAACCTGCATCCCAGTAACCTGTCCTTACCCCAACCCGCATCCCAGTAACCTGTCCTTATTCCACCCCACGTCCCAGTAACCTGTCCTTATCCCAAACTGCACCCAATAACCTGTCCTTATCCCAACCCGCGTCCCAGTAACCTGTCCTTATCCCAACCCGCGCCCGAGTAACCTGTCCTCATCCCAAACCTGCATCCCAGTAACCTGTCCTTATCCCACCTCATATCCCAGTAACCTGTCCTTATTCCAACCAGCATTCCAGTAACCTGTCCTTACCCCAACCTGCATCCCAGTAACCTGTCCTTAACCCAACCCACGTCCCAGTAACATGTCCTTATTCCAACCCGCATTCCAGTAACCTGTCCTTATACCAACCTGCATCCCAGTAACCTGTCCTTATCCCACCACGCATCCCAGTAACCTGTCCTTACCCCAACCTGCATCCCAGTAACCTGTCCTTAACCCAACCCACGTCCCAGTAACCTGTCCTTATTCCAACCCGCATTCCAGTAACCTGTCCTTATCCCAACCCGCATCCCAGTAACCTGTCCTTAATCCCACCCCACGTCCCAGTAACCTGTCCTTATCCCAAACTGCACCCACTAACCTGTACTTATCCCAACCTGCATCCCAGTAACCTGTTCTTACCCCAACCTGCATCCCAGTAACCTGTCCTTACCCCAACCTGCATCCCAGGAACCTGTCCTTATCCCACCACGCATCCCAGTAACCTGTCCTTATCCCAACCCGCATCTCAGTAACCTGTCCTTATCCCACCCCACATCCCAGTAACCTGTCCTTATCCCACCCCACGTCCCAGTAACCTGTCCTTAACCCAACCCACATCCCAGTAACCTGTCCTTATCCCACCCCACGTCCCAGTAACCTGTCCTTATCCCAACCCGCATCCCAGTAACCTGTCCTTATCCCAACCTGCATGCCAGTAACCTGTCCTTATCCCACCTCATATCCCAGTAACCTGTCCTTATTCCAACCCGCATCCCAGTAACCTGTCCTTAACCCAACCCACGTCCCAGTAACCTGTCCTTATCCCAACCTGCATCCCAGTAACCTGTCCTTATCCCAACCCTCATCCCAGTAACCTGTCCTTATCCCAACCGGCATCCCAGTAACCTGTCCTTATTCCACCCCACGTCCCAGTAACCTGTCCTTATCCCAAACTGCACCCACTAACCTGTCCTTATCCCAACCCGCGTCCCAGTAACCTGTCCTTACCCCAACCTGCATCCCAGTAACCTGTCCTTATCCCAACCCGCATCCCAGTAACCTGTCCTTAACCCAACCCACGTCCCAGTAACCTGTCCTTATCTCAACCCACGTCCCAGTAACCTGTCGTTATTCCACCCCACGTCCCAGGAACCTGTCCTTATCCCAAACTGCACCCACTAACCTGTCCTTATCCCAACCTGCATTCCAGTAACCTGTCCTTACCCCAACCCGCATCCCACGAACCTGTCCTTATCCAAACCTGCATCCCAGTAACCTGTCCTTATCCCAAGACACGTCCCAGTAACCTGTCCTTATCCCAACCCGCATCCCAGTAACCTGTCCTTATCCAACCCCACGTCCCAGGAACCTGTCCTTATCCCAACCCGCATTCCAGTAACCTGTCCTTATCCCACCCCACGTCCCAGTAACCTGTCCTTATCCCACCACGCATCTCAGTAACCTGTCCTTACCCCAACCTGCATCCCAGTAACCTGTCCTTAACCCAACACACGTCCCAGTAACCTGTCCTTATCCCAACCTGCATCCCAGTAACCTGTCCTTATCCCACCCCACGTCCCAGGAACCTGTCCTTACCCCAACCTGCATCCCAGTAACCTGTCCTTACCCCAACCTGCATCCCAGTAACCTGTCCTTACCCCAACCCTCATTCCAGTAACCTGTCCTTATCCCAACCCGCATCCCAGTAACCTGTCCTTATCCCAACCCTCATCCCAGTAACCTGTCCTTATCCAAACCTGCATCCCAGTAACCTCTCCTTATTACAACCCACTTCCCAGTAACCTGTCCTTATTCCAACCAGCATTCCAGTAACCTGTCCTTATCCCAACCTGCGTCCCAGTAACCTGTCCTTATCCCACCCCACGTCCCAGTAACCTGTCCTTATCCCAACCCGCATCCCAGTAACCTGTCCTTATCCCAACCTGCATCCCAGTAACCTGTCCTTACCCCAACCCGCATCCCAGTAACCTGTCCTTATTCCACCCCACGTCCCAGTAACCTGTCCTTATCCCAAACTGCACCCAATAACCTGTCCTTATCCCAACCCGCGTCCCAGTAACCTGTCCTTATCCCAACCCGCGTCCCAGTAACCTGTCCTTATCCCAAACCTGCATCCCAGTAACCTGTCCTTATCCCACGTCATATCCCAGTAACCTGTCCTTATTCCAACCAGCATTCCAGTAACCTGTCCTTACCCCAACCTGCATCCCAGTAACCTGTCCTTAACCCAACCCACGTCCCAGTAACATGTCCTTATTCCAACCCGCATTCCAGTAACCTGTCCTTATACCAACCTGCATCCCAGTAACCTGTCCTTATCCCACCACGCATCCCAGTAACCTGTCCTTACCCCAACCTGCATCCCAGTAACCTGTCCTTAACCCAACCCACGTCCCAGTAACCTGTCCTTATTCCAACCCGCATTCCAGTAACCTGTCCTTATCCCAACCCGCATCCCAGTAACCTGTCCTTAATCCCACCCCACGTCCCAGGAACCTGTCCTTATCCCAAACTGCACCCACTAACCTGTACTTTTCCCAACCTGCATCCCAGTAACCTGTTCTTACCCCAACCCTCATCCCAGTAACCTGTCCTTACCCCAACCTGCATCCCAGTAACCTGTCCTTATCCCAACCCGCATCTCAGTAACCTGTCCTTATCCCACCCCACATCCCAGTAACCTGTCCTTATCCCACCCCACGTCCCAGTAACCTGTCCTTAACCCAACCCACATCCCAGTAATCTGTCCTTATCCCACCCCACGTCCCAGTAACCTGTCCTTATTCCAACCCGCATCCCAGTAACCTGTCCTTATCCCAACCCGCATTCCAGTAACCTGTCCTTATCCCACCTCATATCCCAGTAACCTGTCCTTATCCCAACCTGCATCCCAGTAACCTGTCCTTATCCCAACCCTCATCCCAGTAACCTGTCCTTATCCCAACCGGCATCCCAGTAACCTGTCCTTATTCCACCCCACGTCCCAGTAACCTGTCCTTATCCCAAACTGCACCCACTAACCTGTCCTTATCCCAACCCGCGTCCCAGTAACCTGTCCTTACCCCAACCTGCATCCCAGTAACCAGTCCTTATCCCAACCCGCATCCAGTAACCTGTCCTTAACCCAACCCACGTCCCAGTAACCTGTCCTTATCTCAACCCACGTCCCAGTAACCTGTCGTTATTCCACCCCACGTCCCAGGAACCTGTCCTTATCCCAAACTGCACCCACTAACCTGTCCTTATCCCAACCTGCATTCCAGTAACCTGTCCTTACCCCAACCCGCATCCCACGAACCTGTCCTTATCCAAACCTGCATCCCAGTAACCTGTCCTTATCCCAAGACACGTCCCAGTAACCTGTCCTTATCCCAACCCGCATCCCAGTAACCTGTCCTTATCCAACCCCACGTCCCAGGAACCTGTCCTTATCCCAACCCGCATTCCAGTAACCTGTCCTTATCCCACCCCACGTCCCAGTAACCTGTCCTTATCCCACCACGAATCTCAGTAACCTGTCCTTACCCCAACCTGCATCCCAGTAACCTGTCCTTAACCCAACACACGTCCCAGTAACCTGTCCTTATCCCAACCTGCATCCCAGTAACCTGTCCTTATCCCACCCCACGTCCCAGGAACCTGTCCTTACCCCAACCCTCATCCCAGTAACCTGTCCTTACCCCAACCTGCATCCCAGTAACCTGTCCTTACCCCAACCCTCATTCCAGTAACCTGTCCTTATCCCAACCCGCATCCCAGTAACCTGTCCTTATCCCAACCCTCATCCCAGTAACCTGTCCTTATCCAAACCTGCATCCCAGTAACCTCTCCTTATTACAACCCACTTCCCAGTAACCTGTCCTTATTCCAACCAGCATTCCAGTAACCTGTCCTTATCCCAACCTGCGTCCCAGTAACCTGTCCTTATCCCACCCCACGTCCCAGTAACCTGTCCTTATCCCAACCCGCATCCCACGAACCTGTCCTTATCCCACCACGCATCCCAGTAACCTGTCCTTATCCCACCTCATATCCCAGTAACCTGTCCTTATTCCAACCCGCATCCCAGTAACCTGTCCTTAACCCAACCCACGTCCCAGTAACCTGTCCTTATCCCACCACGCATCCCAGTAACCTGTCCTTATCCCAACCCTCATCCCAGTAACCTGTCCTTATCCCAACCGGCATCCCAGTAACCTGTCCTTATTCCACCCCACGTCCCAGTAACCTGTCCTTATCCCAAACTGCACCCACTAACCTGTCCTTATCCCAACCCGCGTCCCAGTAACCTGTCCTTACCCCAACCTGCATCCCAGTAACCTGTCCTTACCCCAACCCGCATCCCAGTAACCTGTCCTTAACCCAACCCACGTCCCAGTAACCTGTCCTTATCTCAACCCACGTCCCAGTAACCTGTCGTTATTCCACCCCACGTCCCAGGAACCTGTCCTTATCCCAAACTGCACCCACTAACCTGTCCTTATCCCAACCTGCATTCCAGTAACCTGTCCTTACCCCAACCCGCATCCCACGAACCTGTCCTTATCCAAACCTGCATCCCAGTAACCTGTCCTTATCCCAAGACACGTCCCAGTAACCTGTCCTTATCCCAACCCGCATCCCAGTAACCTGTCCTTATCCAACCCCACGTCCCAGGAACCTGTCCTTATCCCAACCCGCATTCCAGTAACCTGTCCTTATCCCACCCCACGTCCCAGTAACCTGTCCTTATCCCACCACGCATCTCAGTAACCTGTCCTTACCCCAACCTGCATCCCAGTAACCTGTCCTTACCCCAACACACGTCCCAGTAACCTGTCCTTATCCCAACCTGCATCCCAGTAACCTGTCCTTATCCCACCCCACGTCCCAGGAACCTGTCCTTATCCCAACCCTCATCCCAGTAACCTGTCCTTATCCAAACCTGCATCCCAGTAACCTCTCCTTATTACAACCCACTTCCCAGTAACCTGTCCTTATTCCAACCAGCATTCCAGTAACCTGTCCTTATCCCAACCTGCGTCCCAGTAACCTGTCCTTATCCCACCCCACGTCCCAGTAACCTGTCCTTATCCCAAACTGCACCCACTAACCTGTCCTTATCCCAACCTGCATCCCAGTCACCTGTCCTTATCCCACCCCACGTCCCATTAACCTGTCCTTATCCCACCACGCATCGCAGTAACCTGTCCTTATCCCAACCTGCATCCCAGTAACCTGTCCTTATCCCAACCCTCATCCCAGTAACCTGTCCTTATCCCAACACACGTCCCAGTAACCTGTCCTTACCCCACCACGCATCCCAGTAACCTGTTCTTATCCCACCCCGCGTCCCAGTAACCTGTCCTTATCCCACCACGCATCCCAGTAACCAGTCCTTACCCCAACCTGCATCCCAGTAACCTGTCCTTAACCCAACCCACGTCACAGTAACCTGTCCTTATCCCAACCCTCATCCCAGTAACCAGTCCTTATCCCAACCCTCATCCCAGTAACCTGTCCTTATCCCAACACACGTCCCAGTAACCTGCCCTTATCCCAACCTGCATCCCAGTAACCTGTCCTTACCCCAACCCGCATCCCAGTAACCTCTCCTTATCTCAACCCACGTCCGAGTAAACTGTCCTTATCCCAACCTGCATCCCAGTAACCTGTCCTTAACCCAACCCACGTCCCAGTAACCTGTCCTTATTCCAACCCGCATCCCAGTAACCTGTCCTTATCCCAACCTGCATCCCAGTAACCTGTCCTTACCCCAACCTGCATCCCAGTAATCTGTCCTTATCCCACACCACGTGACAGGAACCTGTCCATATCCCACCACGCATCCCAGTAACCTGTCCTTACCCTAACCTGCATCCCAGTAACCTGTCCTTAACCCAACCCACGTCCCAGTAACCTGTCCTTATCCAAACCTGCATCCCAGTAACCAGTCCTTATCCCAACCCTCATCCCAGTAACCTGTCCTTATCCCAACCCGCGCCCCAGTAACCTGTCCTTATCCCAACCTGCATCCCAGTAACCTGTCCTTATCCCAACCTGCATCCCAGTAACCTGTCCTTATCCCACCCCACGTCCGAGTAACCTGTCCTTATCCCAAACTGCACCCACTAACTTGTCCTTATCCCAACCCTCATCCCAGTAACCTGTCCTTATCCCAACCCGCGCCCGAGTAACCTGTCCTTATCCCAACCCTCATCCCAGTAACCTGTCCTTATCCAAACCTGCATCCCAGTAACCTGTCCTTATTCCAGCCCGCATTCCAGTAACCTGTCCTTATCCCAACCTGCATCCCAGTAACCTGTCCTTATCCCACCCCACGTCCCAGTAACCTGTCCTTATCCCAAACTGCACCCACTAACCTGTCCTCATCCCAACCCACGTCCCAGTAACCTGTCCTTACCCCAACCCGCGTCCCAGTAACCTGTCCTTACCCCACCCCACGTCCCAGTAACCTGTACTTATCTCAACCCACGTCCGAGTAACCTGTCCTTACCCCAACCTGCATTCCAGTAACCTGTCCTTATCCTAAGCCACGTCCCAGTAACCTGTCCTTATCCCAACGCGCATCCCAGTAACCTGTCCTTATCCAAACCTGCATCACAGTAACCTGTCCTTATCCAAACCTGCATCCCAGTAACCTGTCCTTACCCCAACCTGCATCCCAGTAACCTGTCCTTATCCCACCACGCATCTCAGTAACCTGTCCTTACGCCAACCTGCATCCCAGTAACCTGTCCTTATCCCAACCCGCGTCCCAGTAACCTGTCCTTCTCCCAATCGGTGTCCCAGTAACCTGTCATTACCCCAACATGCATTCCAGTAACCTGTCCTTACCACACCGCACGTCCCAGTAACCTGTCCTTATCTCAACCCACGTCCGAGTAACCTGTCCTTACGCCAACCTGCATCCCAGTAACCTGTCCTTATCCCAACTTGCAACGCAGTAACCTGTCCTTACCCCAACCCGCATCCCAGTAACCTGTCATATCTCAACCCACGTCCGAGTAACCTGTCCTTATCCAAATCTGCATCCCAGTAACCTGTCCTTATCCCAACCCACGTCCCAGTAACCTGTCCTTATCCCAACCCTCATCCCAGTAACCTGTCCTTATCCCAACCCTCGTCCCAGTAACCTGTCCTTACCCCAACCCGCATCTCAGTAACCTGTCCTTACCCCAACCTGCATCCCAGTAACCTGTCCTTATCCAAACCTGCATCCCAGTAACCTGTCCTTACCCCACCCCACGTCCCAGTAACCTGTCCTTATCCCAACCCGCATCTCAGTAACCTGTCCTTACCCCAACCTGCATCCCAGTAACCTGTCCTTATTCCAACCCGCATCCCAGTAATCTGTCCTTATCCCAACCCACATCCCAGTAATCTGTCCTTATTCCACCCCACGTCCCAGTAACCTGTCCTTATCCCAAACTGCACCCACTAACCTGTCCTCATCCCAACCTGCAACGCAGTAACCTGTCCTTATCCCAACCCGCATCCCAGTAACCTGTCCTTATCCCAACACACGTCCCAGTAACCTGTCCTTACCCCAACCTGCATCCCAGTAACCTGTCCTTATCCCACCCCACGTCCCAGGAACCTGTCCTTATCCCACCACGCATCCCAGTAACCTGTCCTTACCCCAACATGCATCCCAGTAACCTGTCCTTATCCCAACACACGTCCCAGTAACCTGTCCTTATCCCAACCCTCATCCCAGTAACCAGTCCTTATCCCAACCCGCATCCCAGTAACCTGTCCTTATCCCACCCCACGTCCCAGTAACCTGTCCTTATCCCAACCTGCATCCCAGTAACCTGTCCTTATCCCAACCCTCATTCCAGTAACCTGTCCTTATCCCAACCCGCATCCCAGTAACCTGTCCTTATCCCAACCCTCATCCCAGTAACCTGTCCTTATCCAAACCTGCATCCCAGTAACCTCTCCTTATTACAACCCACTTCCCAGTAACCTGTCCTTATTCCAACCAGCATTCCAGTAACCTGTCCTTATCCCAACCTGCGTCCCAGTAACCTGTCCTTATCCCACCCCACGTCCCAGTAACCTGTCCTTATCCCAACCCGCATCTCAGTAACCTGTCCTTATCCCAACCTGCATGCCAGTAACCTGTCCTTATCCCACCTCATATCCCAGTAACCTGTCCTTATTCCAACCCGCATCCCAGTAACCTGTCCTTAACCCAACCCACGTCCCAGTAACCTGTCCTTATCCCAACCTGCATCCCAGTAACCTGTCGTTATCCCAACCCTCATCCCAGTAACCTGTCCTTATCCCAACCGGCATCCCAGTAACCTGTCCTTATTCCACCCCACGTCCCAGTAACCTGTCCTTATCCCAAACTGCACCCACTAACCTGTCCTTATCCCAACCCGCGTCCCAGTAACCTGTCCTTACCCCAACCTGCATCCCAGTAACCAGTCCTTATCCCAACCCGCATCCCAGTAACCTGTCCTTAACCCAACCCACGTCCCAGTAACCTGTCCTTATCTCAACCCACGTCCCAGTAACCTGTCGTTATTCCACCCCACGTCCCAGGAACCTGTCCTTATCCCAAACTGCACCCACTAACCTGTCCTTATCCCAACCTGCATTCCAGTAACCTGTCCTTACCCCAACCCGCATCCCACGAACCTGTCCTTATCCAAACCTGCATCCCAGTAACCTGTCCTTATCCCAAGACACGTCCCAGGAACCTGTCCTTATCCCAACCCGCATTCCAGTAACCTGTCCTTATCCCACCCCACGTCCCAGTAACCTGTCCTTATCCCACCACGCATCTCAGTAACCTGTCCTTACCCCAACCTGCATCCCAGTAACCTGTCCTTAACCCAACACACGTCCCAGTAACCTGTCCTTATCCCAACCTGCATCCCAGTAACCTGTCCTTATCCCACCCCACGTCCCAGGAACCTGTCCTTACCCCAACCCTCATCCCAGTAACCTGTCCTTACCCCAACCTGCATCCCAGTAACCTGTCCTTACCCCAACCCTCATTCCAGTAACCTGTCCTTATCCCAACCCGCATCCCAGTAACCTGTCCTTATCCCAACCCTCATCCCAGTAACCTGTCCTTATCCAAACCTGCATCCCAGTAACCTCTCCTTATTACAACCCACTTCCCAGTAACCTGTCCTTATTCCAACCAGCATTCCAGTAACCTGTCCTTATCCCAACCTGCGTCCCAGTAACCTGTCCTTATCCCACCCCACGTCCCAGTAACCTGTCCTTATCCCAACCCGCATCCCAGTAACCTGTCCTTATCCCAACCTGCATCCCAGTAACCTGTCCTTACCCCAACCCGCATCCCAGTAACCTGTCCTTATTCCACCCCACGTCCCAGTAACCTGTCCTTATCCCAAACTGCACCCAATAACCTGTCCTTATCCCAACCCGCATCCCAGTAACCTGTCCTTATCCCAACCCGCGCCCGAGTAACCTGTCCTCATCCCAAACCTGCATCCCAGTAACCTGTCCTTATCCCACCTCATATCCCAGTAACCTGTCCTTATTCCAACCAGCATTCCAGTAACCTGTCCTTACCCCAACCTGCATCCCAGTAACCTGTCCTTAACCCAACCCACGTCCCAGTAACATGTCCTTATTCCAACCCGCATCCCAGTAACCTGTCCTTATACCAACCTGCATCCCAGTAACCTGTCCTTATCCCACCACGCATCCCAGTAACCTGTCCTTACCCCAACCTGCATCCCAGTAACCTGTCCTTAACCCAACCCACGTCCCAGTAACCTGTCCTTATTCCAACCCGCATTCCAGTAACCTGTCCTTATTCCAACCCGCATCCCAGTAACCTGTCCTTAATCCCACCCCACGTCCCAGTAACCTGTCCTTATCCCAAACTGCACCCACTAACCTGTACTTATCCCAACCTGCATCCCAGTAACCTGTTCTTACCCCAACCTGCATCCCAGTAACCTGTCCTTACCCCAACCTGCATCCCAGGAACCTGTCCTTATCCCACCACGCATCCCAGTAACCTGTCCTTATCCCAACCCGCATCTCAGTAACCTGTCCTTATCCCACCCCACATCCCAGTAACCTGTCCTTATCCCACCCCACGTCCCAGTAACCTGTCCTTAACCCAACCCACATCCCAGTAATCTGTCCTTATCCCACCCCACGTCCCAGTAACCTGTCCTTATCCCAACCCGCATCCCAGTAACCTGTCCTTATCCCAACCTGCATGCCAGTAACCTGTCCTTATCCCACCTCATATCCCAGTAACCTGTCCTTATTCCAACCCGCATCCCAGTAACCTGTCCTTAACCCAACCCACGTCCCAGTAACCTGTCCTTAACCCAACCCACGTCCCAGTAACCTGTCCTTATCCCAACCTGCATCCCAGTAACCTGTCCTTATCCCAACCCTCATCCCAGTAACCTGTCCTTATCCCAACCCGCATCCCAGTAACCTGTCCTTATTCCACCCCACGTCCCAGTAACCTGTCCTTATCCCAAACTGCACCCACTAACCTGTCCTTATCCCAACCCGCGTCCCAGTAACCTGTCCTTACCCCAACCTGCATCCCAGTAACCTGTCCTTATCCCAACCCGCATCCCAGTAACCTGTCCTTAACCCAACCCACGTCCCAGTAACCTGTCCTTATCTCAACCCACGTCCCAGTAACCTGTCGTTATTCCACCCCACGTCCCAGGAACCTGTCCTTATCCCAAACTGCACCCACTAACCTGTCCTTATCCCAACCTGCATTCCAGTAACCTGTCCTTACCCCAACCCGCATCCCACGAACCTGTCCTTATCCAAACCTGCATCCCAGTAACCTGTCCTTATCCCAAGACACGTCCCAGTAACCTGTCCTTATCCCAACCCGCATCCCAGTAACCTGTCCTTATCCAACCCCACGTCCCAGTAACCTGTCCTTATCCCAACCCGCATTCCAGTAACCTGTCCTTATCCCACCCCACGTCCCAGTAACCTGTCCTTATCCCACCACGCATCTCAGTAACCTGTCCTTACCCCAACCTGCATCCCAGTAACCTGTCCTTAACCCAACACACGTCCCAGTAACCTGTCCTTATCCCAACCTGCATCCCAGTAACCTGTCCTTATCCCACCCCACGTCCCAGGAACCTGTCCTTACCCCAACCCTCATCCCAGTAACCTGTCCTTACCCCAACCTGCATCCCAGTAACCTGTCCTTACCCCAACCCTCATTCCAGTAACCTGTCCTTATCCCAACCCGGATCCCAGTAACCTGTCCTTATCCCAACCCTCATCCCAGTAACCTGTCCTTATCCAAACCTGCATCCCAGTAACCTCTCCTTATTACAACCCACTTCCCAGTAACCTGTCCTTATTCCAACCAGCATTCCAGTAACCTGTCCTTATCCCAACCTGCGTCCCAGTAACCTGTCCTTATCCCACCCCACGTCCCAGTAACCTGTCCTTATCCCAAACCGCATCCCAGTAACCTGTCCTTATCCCAACCTGCATCCCAGTAACCTGTCCTTACCCCAACCCGCATCCCAGTAACCTGTCCTTATTCCACCCCACGTCCCAGTAACCTGTCCTTATCCCAAACTGCACCCAATAACCTGTCCTTATCCCAACCCGCGTCCCAGTAACCTGTCCTTATCCCAACCCGCGTCCCAGTAACCTGTCCTTATCCCAAACCTGCATCCCAGTAACCTGTCCTTATCCCACGTCATATCCCAGTAACCTGTCCTTATTCCAACCAGCATTCCAGTAACCTGTCCTTACCCCAACCTGCATCCCAGTAACCTGTCCTTAACCCAACCCACGTCCCAGTAACATGTCCTTATTCCAACCCGCATTCCAGTAACCTGTCCTTATACCAACCTGCATCCCAGTAACCTGTCCTTATCCCACCACGCATCCCAATAACCTGTCCTTACCCCAACCTGCATCCCAGTAACCTGTCCTTAACCCAACCCACGTCCCAGTAACCTGTCCTTATTCCAACCCGCATTCCAGTAACCTGTCCTTATCCCAACCCGCATCCCAGTAACCTGTCCTTAATCCCACCCCACGTCCCAGTAACCTGTCCTTATCCCAACCTGCATCCCAGTAACCTGTACTTTTCCCAACCTGCATCCCAGTAACCTGTTCTTACCCCAACCCTCATCCCACTAACCTGTCCTTATCCCAACCCGCGTCCCAGTAACCTGTCCTTATCCCAACCCGCATCTCAGTAACCTGTCCTTATCCCACCCCACATCCCAGTAACCTGTCCTTATCCCACCCCACGTCCCAGTAACCTGTCCTTAACCCAACCCACATCCCAGTAATCTGTCCTTATCCCACCCCACGTCCCAGTAACCTGTCCTTATCCCAACCCGCATCCCAGTAACCTGTCCTTATCCCAACCCGCATTCCAGTAACCTGTCCTTATACCACCCCACGTCCCAGTAACCTGTCCTTATCCCAACCTGCATCCCAGTAACCTGTCCTTATCCCAACCCTCATCCCAGTAACCTGTCCTTATCCCAACCGGCATCCCAGTAACCTGTCCTTATTCCACCCCACGTCCCAGTAACCTGTCCTTATCCCAAACTGCACCCACTAACCTGTCCTTATCCCAACCCGCGTCCCAGTAACCTGTCCTTACCCCAACCTGCATCCCAGTAACCAGTCCTTATCCCAACCCGCATCCAGTAACCTGTCCTTAACCCAACCCACGTCCCAGTAACCTGTCCTTATCTCAACCCACGTCCCAGTAACCTGTCGTTATTCCACCCCACGTCCCAGGAACCTGTCCTTATCCCAAACTGCACCCACTAACCTGTCCTTATCCCAACCTGCATTCCAGTAACCTGTCCTTACCCCAACCCGCATCCCACGAACCTGTCCTTATCCAAACCTGCATCCCAGTAACCTGTCCTTATCCCAAGACACGTCCCAGTAACCTGTCCTTATCCCAACCCGCATCCCAGTAACCTGTCCTTATCCAACCCCACGTCCCAGGAACCTGTCCTTATCCCAACCCGCATTCCAGTAACCTGTCCTTATCCCACCCCACGTCCCAGTAACCTGTCCTTATCCCACCACGAATCTCAGTAACCTGTCCTTACCCCAACCTGCATCCCAGTAACCTGTCCTTAACCCAACACACGTCCCAGTAACCTGTCCTTATCCCAACCTGCATCCCAGTAACCTGTCCTTATCCCACCCCACGTCCCAGGAACCTGTCCTTACCCCAACCCTCATCCCAGTAACCTGTCCTTACCCCAACCTGCATCCCAGTAACCTGTCCTTACCCCAACCCTCATTCCAGTAACCTGTCCTTATCCCAACCCGCATCCCAGTAACCTGTCCTTATCCCAACCCTCATCCCAGTAACCTGTCCTTATCCAAACCTGCATCCCAGTAACCTCTCCTTATTACAACCCACTTCCCAGTAACCTGTCCTTATTCCAACCAGCATTCCAGTAACCTGTCCTTATCCCAACCCGCATCTCAGTAACCTGTCCTTATCCCAACCTGCATGCCAGTAACCTGTCCTTATCCCACCTCATATCCCAGTAACCTGTCCTTATTCCAACCCGCATCCCAGTAACCTGTCCTTAACCCAACCCACGTCCCAGTAACCTGTCCTTATCCCAACCTGCGTCCCAGTAACCTGTCCTTATCCCACCCCACGTCCCAGTAACCTGTCCTTATCCCAACCTGCATCCCAGTAACCTGTCCTTATCCCAACCCTCATCCCAGTAACCTGTCCTTATCCCAACCGGCATCCCAGTAACCTGTCCTTATTCCACCCCACGTCCCAGTAACCTGTCCTTATCCCAAACTGCACCCACTAACCTGTCCTTATCCCAACCCGCGTCCCAGTAACCTGTCCTTACCCCAACCTGCATCCCAGTAACCTGTCCTTACCCCAACCCGCATCCCAGTAACCTGTCCTTAACCCAACCCACGTCCCAGTAACCTGTCCTTATCTCAACCCACGTCCCAGTAACCTGTCGTTATTCCACCCCACGTCCCAGGAACCTGTCCTTATCCCAAACTGCACCCACTAACCTGTCCTTATCCCAACCTGCATTCCAGTAACCTGTCCTTACCCCAACCCGCATCCCACGAACCTGTCCTTATCCAAACCTGCATCCCAGTAACCTGTCCTTATCCCAAGACACGTCCCAGTAACCTGTCCTTATCCCAACCCGCATCCCAGTAACCTGTCCTTATCCCACCCCACGTCCCAGGAACCTGTCCTTATCCCAACCCGCATTCCAGTAACCTGTCCTTATCCCACCCCACGTCCCAGTAACCTGTCCTTATCCCACCACGCATCTCAGTAACCTGTCCTTACCCCAACCTGCATCCCAGTAACCTGTCCTTACCCCAACACACGTCCCAGTAACCTGTCCTTATCCCAACCTGCATCCCAGTAACCTGTCCTTATCCCACCCCACGTCCCAGGAACCTGTCCTTATCCCAACCCTCATCCCAGTAACCTGTCCTTATCCCAACCTGCATCCCAGTAACCTCTCCTTATTACAACCCACTTCCCAGTAACCTGTCCTTATTCCAACCAGCATTCCAGTAACCTGTCCTTATCCCAACCTGCGTCCCAGTAACCTGTCCTTATCCCACCCCACGTCCCAGTAACCTGTCCTTATCCCAAACTGCACCCACTAACCTGTCCTTATCCCAACCTGCATCCCAGTCACCTGTCCTTATCCCACCCCACGTCCCATTAACCTGTCCTTATCCCACCACGCATCGCAGTAACCTGTCCTTATCCCAACCTGCATCCCAGTAACCTGTCCTTATCCCAACCCTCATCCCAGTAACCTGTCCTTATCCCAACACACGTCCCAGTAACCTGTCCTTACCCCACCACGCATCCCAGTAACCTGTCCTTATCCCACCCCGCGTCCCAGTAACCTGTCCTTATCCCACCACGCATCCCAGTAACCAGTCCTTACCCCAACCTGCATCCCAGTAACCTGTCCTTAACCCAACCCACGTCACAGTAACCTGTCCTTATCCCAACCCTCATCCCAGTAACCAGTCCTTATCCCAACCCTCATCCCAGTAACCTGTCCTTATCCCAACACACGTCCCAGTAACCTGCCCTTATCCCAACCTGCATCCCAGTAACCTGTCCTTACCCCAACCCGCATCCCAGTAACCTCTCCTTATCTCAACCCACGTCCGAGTAAACTGTCCTTATCCCAACCTGCATCCCAGTAACCTGTCCTTAACCCAACCCACGTCCCAGTAACCTGTCCTTATTCCAACCCGCATCCCAGTAACCTGTCCTTATCCCAACCTGCATCCCAGTAACCTGTCCTTACCCCAACCTGCATCCCAGTAATCTGTCCTTATCCCACCCCACGTGACAGGAACCTGTCCATATCCCACCACGCATCCCAGTAACCTGTCCTTACCCTAACCTGCATCCCAGTAACCAGTCCTTATCCCAACCCTCATCCCAGTAACCTGTCCTTATCCCAACCCGCGCCCCAGTAACCTGTCCTTATCCCAACCTGCATCCCAGTAACCTGTCCTTATCCCAACCTGCATCCCAGTAACCTGTCCTTATCCCACCCCACGTCCGAGTAACCTGTCCTTATCCCAAACTGCACCCACTAACTTATCCGTATCCCAACCCTCATCCCAGTAACCTGTCCTTATCCCAACCCGCGCCCGAGTAACCTGTCCTTATACCAACCCTCATCCCAGTAACCTGTCCTTATCCAAACCTGCATCCCAGTAACCTGTCCTTATTCCAGCCCGCATTCCAGTAACCTGTCCTTATCCCAACCTGCATCCCAGTAACCTGTCCTTATCCCAACCCACGTCCCAGTAACCTGTCCTTACCCCAACCCGCGTCCCAGTAACCTGTCCTTACCCCACCCCACGTCCCAGTAACCTGTACTTATCTCAACCCACGTCCGAGTAACCTGTCCTTACCCCAACCTGCATTCCAGTAACCTGTCCTTATCCTAAGCCACGTCCCAGTAACCTGTCCTTATCCCAACGCGCATCCCAGTAACCTGTCCTTATCCAAACCTGCATCACAGTAACCTGTCCTTATCCAAACCTGCATCCCAGTAACCTGTCCTTACCCCAACCTGCATCCCAGTAACCTGTCCTTATCCCACCACGCATCCCAGTAACCTGTCCTTACGCCAACCTGCATCCCAGTAACCTGTCCTTATCCCAACCCGCGTCCCAGTAACCTGTCCTTCTCCCAATCGGTGTCCCAGTAACCTGTCATTACCCCAACATGCATTCCAGTAACCTGTCCTTACCACACCGCACGTCCCAGTAACCTGTCCTTATCTCAACCCACGTCCGAGTAACCTGTCCTTACGCCAACCTGCATCCCAGTAACCTGTCCTTATCCCAACTTGCAACGCAGTAACCTGTCCTTACCCCAACCCGCATCCCAGTAACCTGTCCTTATCTCAACCCACGTCCGAGTAACCTGTCCTTATCCAAATCTGCATCCCAGTAACCTGTCCTTATCCCAACCCACGTCCCAGTAACCTGTCCTTATCCCAACCCTCATCCCAGTAACCTGTCCTTATCCCAACCCTCGTCCCAGTAACCTGTCCTTACCCCAACCCGCATCTCAGTAACCTGTCCTTACCCCAACCTGCATCCCAGTAACCTGTCCTTATCCAAACCTGCATCCCAGTAACCTGTCCTTACCCCACCCCACGTCCCAGTAACCTGTCCTTATCCCAACCCGCATCTCAGTAACCTGTCCTTACCCCAACCTGCATCCCAGTAACCTGTCCTTATTCCAACCCGCATCCCAGTAATCTGTCCTTATCCCAACCCACATCCCAGTAATCTGTCCTTATTCCACCCCACGTCCCAGTAACCTGTCCTTATCCCAAACTGCACCCACTAACCTGTCCTCATCCCAACCTGCAACGCAGTAACCTGTCCTTATCCCAACCCGCATCCCAGTAACCTGTCCTTATCCCAACACACGTCCCAGTAACCTGTCCTTACCCCAACCTGCATCCCAGTAACCTGTCCTTATCCCACCCCACGTCCCAGGAACCTGTCCTTATCCCACCACGCATCCCAGTAACCTGTCCTTACCCCAACATGCATCCCAGTAACCTGTCCATATCCCAACACACGTCCCAGTAACCTGTCCTTATCCCAACCCTCATCCCAGTAACCAGTC
Source organism: Grus americana (assembly GCF_028858705.1). Taxonomy (NCBI): domain Eukaryota; kingdom Metazoa; phylum Chordata; class Aves; order Gruiformes; family Gruidae; genus Grus; species Grus americana. Next base: position 71,246,588 of record NC_072856.1, on the reverse strand, counting down.
CTTATCCAAACCCGCATCCCAGTAACCTGTCCTTATCCCACCCCACGTCCCAGTAACCTGTCCTTATCCCAACCTGCATCCCAGTAACCTGTCCTTATCCCAACCCTCATTCCAGTAACCTGTCCTTATCCCAACCCGCATCCCAGTAACCTGTCCTTATCCCAACCCTCATCCCAGTAACCTGTCCTTATCCAAACCTGCATCCCAGTAACCTCTCCTTATTACAACCCACTTCCCAGTAACCTGTCCTTATTCCAACCAGCATTCCAGTAACCTGTCCTTATCCCAACCTGCGTCCCAGTAACCTGTCCTTATCCCACCCCACGTCCCAGTAACCTGTCCTTATCCCAACCCGCATCTCAGTAACCTGTCCTTATCCCAACCTGCATGCCAGTAACCTGTCCTTATCCCACCTCATATCCCAGTAACCTGTCCTTATTCCAACCCGCATCCCAGTAACCTGTCCTTAACCCAACCCACGTCCCAGTAACCTGTCCTTATCCCAACCTGCGTCCCAGTAACCTGTCCTTATCCCACCCCACGTCCCAGTAACCTGTCCTTATCCCAACCTGCATCCCAGTAACCTGTCCTTATCCCAACCCTCATCCCAGTAACCTGTCCTTATCCCAACCGGCATCCCAGTAACCTGTCCTTATTCCACCCCACGTCCCAGTAACCTGTCCTTATCCCAAACTGCACCCACTAACCTGTCCTTATCCCAACCCGCGTCCCAGTAACCTGTCCTTATCCCAACCTGCATCCCAGTAACCTGTCCTTACCCCAACCCGCATCCCAGTAACCTGTCCTTAACCCAACCCACGTCCCAGTAACCTGTCCTTATCTCAACCCACGTCCCAGTAACCTGTCGTTATTCCACCCCACGTCCCAGGAACCTGTCCTTATCCCAAACTGCACCCACTAACCTGTCCTTATCCCAACCTGCATTCCAGTAACCTGTCCTTACCCCAACCCGCATCCCACGAACCTGTCCTTATCCAAACCTGCATCCCAGTAACCTGTCCTTATCCCAAGACACGTCCCAGTAACCTGTCCTTATCCCAACCCGCATCCCAGTAACCTGTCCTTATCCCAACCCACGTCCCAGGAACCTGTCCTTATCCCAACCCGCATTCCAGTAACCTGTCCTTATCCCACCCCACGTCCCAGTAACCTGTCCTTATCCCACCACGCATCTCAGTAACCTGTCCTTACCCCAACCTGCATCCCAGTAACCTGTCCTTAACCCAACACACGTCCCAGTAACCTGTCCTTATCCCAACCTGCATCCCAGTAACCTGTCCTTATCCCACCCCACGTCCCAGGAACCTGTCCTTATCCCAACCCTCATCCCAGTAACCTGTCCTTATCCAAACCTGCATCCCAGTAACCTCTCCTTATTACAACCCACTTCCCAGTAACCTGTCCTTATTCCAACCAGCATTCCAGTAACCTGTCCTTATCCCAACCTGCGTCCCAGTAACCTGTCCTTATCCCACCCCACGTCCCAGTAACCTGTCCTTATCCCAAACTGCACCCACTAACCTGTCCTTATCCCAACCTGCATCCCAGTCACCTGTCCTTATCCCACCCCACGTCCCATTAACCTGTCCTTATCCCACCACGCATCGCAGTAACCTGTCCTTATCCCAACCTGCATCCCAGTAACCTGTCCTTATCCCAACCCTCATCCCAGTAACCTGTCCTTATCCCAACACACGTCCCAGTAACCTGTCCTTACCCCACCACGCATCCCAGTAACCTGTCCTTATCCCACCCCACGTCCCAGTAACCTGTCCTTATCCCACCACGCATCCCAGTAACCAGTCCTTACCCCAACCTGCATCCCAGTAACCTGTCCTTAACCCAACCCACGTCACAGTAACCTGTCCTTATCCCAACCCTCATCCCAGTAACCAGTCCTTATCCCAACCCTCATCCCAGTAACCTGTCCTTATCCCAACACACGTCCCAGTAACCTGCCCTTATCCCAACCTGCATCCCAGTAACCTGTCCTTACCCCAACCCGCATCCCAGTAACCTGTCCTTATCCCAACCTGCATCCCAGTAACCTGTCCTTAACCCAACCCACGTCCCAGTAACCTGTCCTTATTCCAACCCGCATCCCAGTAACCTGTCCTTATCCCAACCTGCATCCCAGTAACCTGTCCTTACCCCAACCTGCATCCCAGTAATCTGTCCTTATCCCACCCCACGTGACAGGAACCTGTCCATATCCCACCACGCATCCCAGTAACCTGTCCTTACCCTAACCTGCATCCCAGTAACCTGTCCTTAACCCAACCCACGTCCCAGTAACCTGTCCTTATCCCAACCTGCATCCCAGTAACCAGTCCTTATCCCAACCCTCATCCCAGTAACCTGTCCTTATCCCAACCCGCGCCCCAGTAACCTGTCCTTATCCCAACCTGCATCCCAGTAACCTGTCCTTATCCCAACCTGCATCCCAGTAACCTGTCCTTATCCCACCCCACGTCCGAGTAACCTGTCCTTATCCCAAACTGCACCCACTAACTTGTCCTTATCCCAACCCTCATCCCAGTAACCTGTCCTTATCCCAACCCGCGCCCGAGTAACCTGTCCTTATCCCAACCCTCATCCCAGTAACCTGTCCTTATCCCAACCCGCGCCCGAGTAACCTGTCCTTATCCCAACCCTCATCCCAGTAACCTGTCCTTATCCAAACCTGCATCCCAGTAACCTGTCCTTATTCCAGCCCGCATTCCAGTAACCTGTCCTTATCCCAACCTGCATCCCAGTAACCTGTCCTTATCCCACCCCACGTCCCAGTAACCTGTCCTTATCCCAAACTGCACCCACTAACCTGTCCTCATCCCAACCCACGTCCCAGTAACCTGTCCTTACCCCAACCCGCGTCCCAGTAACCTGTCCTTACCCCACCCCACGTCCCAGTAACCTGTCCTTATCCCAACCTGCATTCCAGTAACCTGTCCTTATCCTAAGCCACGTCCCAGTAACCTGTCCTTATCCCAACGCGCATCCCAGTAACCTGTCCTTATCCAAACCTGCATCACAGTAACCTGTCCTTATCCAAACCTGCATCCCAGTAACCTGTCCTTACCCCAACCTGCATCCCAGTAACCTGTCCTTATCCCACCACGCATCCCAGTAACCTGTCCTTACGCCAACCTGCATCCCAGTAACCTGTCCTTATCCCAACCCGCGCCCAGTAACCTGTCCTTCTCCCAATCGGTGTCCCAGTAACCTGTCATTACCCCAACATGCATTCCAGTAACCTGTCCTTACCACACCGCACGTCCCAGTAACCTGTCCTTATCTCAACCCACGTCCGAGTAACCTGTCCTTATCCCAACCTGCATCCCAGTAACCTGTCCTTATCCCAACTTGCAACGCAGTAACCTGTCCTTACCCCAACCCGCATCCCAGTAACCTGTCCTTATCTCAACCCACGTCCGAGTAACCTGTCCTTATCCAAATCTGCATCCCAGTAACCTGTCCTTATCCCAACCCACGTCCCAGTAACCTGTCCTTATCCCAACCCTCATCCCAGTAACCTGTCCTTATCCCAACCCTCGTCCCAGTAACCTGTCCTTACCCCAACCCGCATCTCAGTAACCTGTCCTTACCCCAACCTGCATCCCAGTAACCTGTCCTTATCCAAACCTGCATCCCAGTAACCTGTCCTTACCCCACCCCACGTCCCAGTAACCTGTCCTTATCCCAACCCGCATCTCAGTAACCTGTCCTTACCCCAACCTGCATCCCAGTAACCTGTCCTTATTCCAACCCGCATCCCAGTAATCTGTCCTTATCCCAACCCACATCCCAGTAATCTGTCCTTATTCCACCCCACGTCCCAGTAACCTGTCCTTATCCCAAACTGCACCCACTAACCTGTCCTCATCCCAACCTGCAACGCAGTAACCTGTCCTTATCCCAACCCGCATCCCAGTAACCTGTCCTTATCCCAACACACGTCCCAGTAACCTGTCCTTACCCCAACCTGCATCCCAGTAACCTGTCCTTATCCCACCCCACGTCCCAGGAACCTGTCCTTATCCCACCACGCATCCCAGTAACCTGTCCTTACCCCAACATGCATCCCAGTAACCTGTCCATATCCCAACACACGTCCCAGTAACCTGTCCTTATCCCAACCCTCATCCCAGTAACCAGTCCTTATCCAAACCCGCATCCCAGTAACCTGTCCTTATCCCACCCCACGTCCCAGTAACCTGTCCTTATCCCAACCTGCATCCCAGTAACCTGTCCTTATCCCAACCCTCATCCCAGTAACCTGTCCTTATCCCAACCTGCGTCCCAGTAACCTGTCCTTATTCCAACCCGCATCTCAGTAACCAGTCCTTATCCAAACCTGCATCCCATTAACCTGTCCTTAACCCAACCCACGTCCCAGTAACCTGTCCTTATCCAAACCTGCATCCCAGTAATCTGTCCTTATCCCAACCCTCGTCCCAGTCACCTGTCCTTATCCCAACCCACGTCCCAGTAACCTGTCCTTATCCCAACCCTCGTCCCAGTAACCTGTCCTTATCCCAAACTGCGTCCCAGTAACCTGTCCTTATCCAAACCTGCATCCCAGTAACCAGTCCTTATCCCAACCCGCATGCCAGTAACCTGTCCTTATCCCAACCCTCATCCCAGTAACCAGTCCTTATCCCAACCCTCATCCCAGTAACCTGTCCTTATCCCAACCCGCGTCCCAGTAACCTGTCCTTATCCCAACCTGCATCCCAGTAACCAGTCCTTACCCCAACCTGCATTCCAGTAACCTGTCCTTATCCCAACCTGCGTCCCAGTAACCTGTCCTTATCCCACCACGGATCCCAGTAACCTGTCCTTTACCCCAAACTGCATCGCAGTAACCTGTCCTTTACCCAACCCACGTCCCAGTAACCTCTCCTTATCCCAACCCTCATCCCAGTAACCTGTCCTTATCCCAACCCGCGCCCCAGTAACCTGTCCTTACCCCAACCCTCATCCCAGTAACCTGTCCTTACCCCAACCTGCATCCCAGTAACCTGTCCTTATCCCAACCCGCATCCCAGTAACCTGTCCTTACCCCACCCCACGTCACAGTAACCTGTCCTTATCTCAACCCACGTCCGAGTAACCTGTCCTTATCCCACCCCACATCCCAGTAACCTGTCCTTATCCCAACCTGCATCCCAGTAACCTGCCCTTATCCCAAACTGCACCCACCAACCTGTCCTTATCCCAACCTGCATCCCAGTAACCTGTCCTTATCCCACCTCATATCCCAGTAACCTGTCCTTATCCAAAACTGCATCCCAGTAACCTGTCCCTATTCCAACCCGCATTCCAGTAACCTTTCCTTATCCCAGCATGCATCCCAGTAACCTGTCCTTACCCCAAACTGCATCCCAGTAACCTGTCCTTAACCCAACCCACGTCCCAGTAACCTGTCCTTATACCAACCTGCATCCCAGTAACCTGTCCTTACCTCAACCCGCATCCCAGTAACCTGTCCTTATCCCGCCACGCATCCCAGTAATCTGTCCTTATCTCAACCCACGTCCGAGTAACCCGTCCTTATCCCAACCTGCATCCCAGTAACATGTCCTTATCCCCACCCACGTCCCAGTAACCTGTCCTTATCCCAACCCTCATGCCAGTAACCTGTCCTTATCCCAACCCGCATCCCAGTAACCTGTCCTTACCCCAACCTGCATCCCAGTAACCTGTCCATATCCCAACCCGCATCCCAGTAACCTGTCCTTATCCCAACCCGCATCCCAGTAACCTGTCCTTATCCCACCTCACATCTCAGTAACCTGTCGTTATTCCACCCCACGTCCCAGTAACCTGTCCTTATCCCAATCCGAATTCCAGTAACCTGTCCTTACCCCACCCCACGTCCCAGTAACCTGTCCTTATCCCAATCCGAATTCCAGTAACCTGTCCTTACCCCACCCCACGTCCCAGTAACCTGTCCTTACCCCAACCCCCATCCCAGTAACCAGTCCTTACCCAACCTGCATGCCAGTAACCTGTCCTTACCCCACCGCACATCCCAGGAACCCGTCCTTATCCCAACCCATGTTCCAGTCACCTTTCCTTATCCCTACCCACGAGGCTTTGCCATTGTTTTCCCGTTCTCTTCCCCATCCCGCGGGGAGGGCTGATCAGGCGGCGCGTGGTGTTCGGCTGGGGCTGAACCTCGAAAGGGCAAAATAGTCAGTCAGCTTCACAGTAACTTGGTAGCTGCTTTGTACTTAAACCTGACATTGAGATATCTGCATGATTTTGTTGTTAATGGATCCTAATTTGTCTGCAGATGACAAGTTAAAGAGAATGTAGTAATATATTGGTAACAAACGAATTAACAAATTTTAATGAACCTGTAAGAGACTTGTGCTAATTCTTCCCTTCTGATGAAGTTAGAAGAAAGAATCTTGTGAATGCAGAAGAACGGGACATAGGCCATGGTCCTTGCTTCCTGATTCTGTTTGCACAAACTATCTCAGCAAACCGGAGAGCTTACAATAAGGACACGCTAGGTTTCAGTGTGATTCAAGGGAAGCTCATGACTATTCACAATGGTAGTGAATCATAGAGTGGCACAATCCAGCTCTTACCTCCCGTTTGAATCTGACACAAGAAAGTCCTCATGAACTGGGCACAATACCCAGCTAGCCTCGGGGTCTATCTCATGTGAGCAAGCAGCAGATGCTCACAGAAGGAGCATGTGGCCATACAACCACATAGGTACATTCACATGGGTGTACAGATGCATACAGCTGCCACAGTTCTCATCACTGGATTTAATCTGTCTCACTGGGCTTCTCTTCTTTGAATTTGTCTAATCTGTTCTTGAACACATCTACACAATCGATATACACAGGTCCCTGTAGTGAGTTCTACTCTGTAACCACGGTCTGTGCGATACCTGTCAGTGCCCTAATGGCCTTAACCTGCCTCGCCTGGAGCCTCCGCCCACACCCAGGGACCCAGGAGCTCTATTTCAGTTCAGCCCTTAGCCTCAGTCTCTGTCTGAACTATGCTGGAGCAGTTTTCAGCTTCACCACCACCATGTCTGTGCCTGGCCATGGAGCCCCTTTGGTCTGGTCTGGATCTCAACGTGCAACCTGACTTCTTGGCTTGACCTCAGCCCTGCCTTGCTGCTGTGGACCTGCCCTGTCATCACTGGACCTGATCCTAACCCTGACCTGAAGATTTACTCTCTAGCTTGACCGTGTCACCATGCTATTGCTTTATGCTCTGTACTCTTGGTTGGACCTGCCCTGCTCCCTTGCTCGTGTGCTGCGGGACTGTCCCTGGCTGATGAGGGGCCTGCCCTGCCGGCTGGGGGATCCCTGGAGGTGCCAGGCTCACCTTCCCGTAGGGAGTCGTCCCACTCTTGCTGCACCTTGACTGGAGTACAGATCTAGCTTGCATTCTCCATTATCTCTCCTTAATGGCTATAGATAATTTCAAAGGCTTTTGTTGTCTACTCATATTAAGGACTTTTTTTTTTTTCATGTGTTTTGCTCTACATGAACTTTTATTTATATTGCCATTTAGTGCCATGAAATTCTTCCACAATGTTCTGCAGCATTTTTTTTTTCTTGTAACTACACTGAATAGTTTTGGGTAGCTAGAAAACTATGTCACATCGCTCTCCTTTCCACCCTTTTATTCATATTTGAATACTAGAATTTGAGATCCCTATGGTTATTCCTTTTCATTTAAAGCTAGTAGATTATTCTGAATTTGAATAAGCAATGAATAAAAATGCTTTTTTCTCAATGTGAGGTTTGTCAATGAGAGTCTTGATTGTATTTTGGAGGGAAATGTAAGTAGCTTAAGTGATCAGCATGCTTTTCCATTCTTGTTCACACCTTCATTTCTCTAATCAGTAATTTGTGCGGAATGTCTCTAATCTACCAGGGCTATGTTAATTGTCTCCAATATATCGTATTTATCCATACGCCATTCCAGTTCTGTTGTTGGTTGCTATTTCTACAGATTTGCTGGTACAGATATCAAACCTGTGGGCCTGTATTGCCTTGCATCCCACAATTTTGTATCCCCTTCCATTCCTTTGATACTGAGGCTGATTTGTATAATCGATTACTTAACACTTTGGCAAGTTCACGCTGGAGTTGTTAGTTTCTGGGTGGATACCAGCTGGTTCTTGTGATTTACTTACCTGTTTGTTTCAACACATTCTGCTGATGTTTCCTTCTGAAACAGTTCCTCCTCTTCCTTCATGGAGAACTGCTCTGGCATGGGAGCTGCTACACAAGGGTGACTGATGCATAGAATTAATTTAATTTTTCTTCTACAGCCTTACTTTCTGTGAGGAACGTGTTGATCATCTATCAGTGTTATGACTTTCTGGTAATTTCTTACTCACAAAGTGCTTGAGAGAGTATTTGCTATTACTTTGTAATTCTTTAACAAAGATTACTAAGGAATAATTTTTTGACATTATTATGTTTTTCCTGTTAACAGATGTAATGGTCTTTTCTGTTCTACTTGTCTGGACAGACCTCCCACTTCTTCAACCTTTTTCTTCTCTTCATAGTTTCCTTTACTCCACTGTTAAATGACTTCACCTTTTTCATTGTTGTAGCTTTACAGTAAAAGGATTTTTTTTTTTAAATGTATTTACTCTGGTCTGCTTCTATGGTATTTTTAAGGTAACTACATTCTACCTCTAAGTCCTTTATTCTTTTGGCTGCCGTTTTTAACAGACAGCCTCATCTCTATGTTCCCTGCTTTGAAAAACATGTATCTGTTGTGGATCTGTGAAGGGTTTGAAGTTCACAGAATCATAGAATGGGTTGGAAGGGACCTTAAAGATCATCTAGTTCCAACCCCCTGCTATGGGCCAATCAAACTTTAGAGCATAAAAGCTTCTGTGATTATTTAATGCATTAACCCAACACATGTGGTACCAGAAACATGTTACAAAGGGTAACTCTTGAATTTCTACTGGTAAGTGTTTCCCCCTCCTTTTTTTTTTTTTTTTTTATCCTCATGGTTGAAAGATACTGGATCTGGCAGGCTTTACAGGACTGTTGTGGTTTCACCCCCGTGGGCAGCTCAGCCCACCCAGCTGCTCGCTCATTCCCCCTCAGCAGGATGGGGTAGGGAGTAGGAAGGGTAAAAGTGCAAAAACTCCTGGGTGGAGATAACGACGGTTCAACAGGTAAAGCAAAAGCCGCGCACGCAAGCAAAGCAAACGCAGGAATTCACCCACCGCTTCCCAAGGGCAGGCAGGGTCAGCCATCCCAGGACAGCAGGGCTCCATCACGCGGGAAGGTCACTTGGGAAGACAAACGCCCTCACTCCCAACGTCCCCCCGTCCTCCTCCTTCCCCAGCTTTTATTGCTGAGCACGACGTCCTGTGGGCTGGGATATCCCTTGGGTCAGGGGGGTCAGCTGTCCCGGCTGTGCCCCCTCCCAGCTCCTCGTGCACCCCCAGCCCGCTCGCTGGTGGGGCAGGGTGAGGAGCAGAACAGCCCTTGGTGCTGTGCAAGCACTGCTCGGCAGTGACCAACCCACCCCTGTGTTAGCAGCACTGGTTTCAGCACAGACCCCGAGCACCACGCGAGCTGCTGTCACGAAAACCAGCTCTACCCCAGCCCAAACCAGTACAAGGATCCAGATAAACAGCTGGATCAGAAATACTTTGTCAGAGGTGGAAGTTCCCGTGTAGGAGGGAAAGCTGCACATACCAGAGCCAGCGTGACTCAGATGAAGGACCCATGACCCCAGCCTCCTCATTCTCTATCCTTCCACCGTGTCACACGCTGAATTCTGCTGTAAATTGTTGTGGACTACATCTGTTACTGAGCAGTGATTTTAACCTGAGATTAACCCTAGCAACAATTCCTGACCACAGCAAACTCTCTTTGAAAGCCTGTTTTAGCAATATTTGAAGATTGCTAGCAAAGGATTAATTCAGCTGGTTAGAGAACTAAGCATCTATTTCCTATGTATTATCTTATTAACATTTGTTTGCATAATACCGTGGCTCTTCAAGCAGTGTGTTACACTGCTTGACTGTAACAGTGTGTTACACTGCTTGAGTCTAATGCTACTCATTATTTACTCTAGGCTTAACAGTTCAGCGGCAGTGCTCAGACTGCTAATAACAGACGGCACAGCTATCCTGATCAGGTCTTTACTAATTGAAACAAAGCAAATGGACCTTTAAAACGATTTAATCAGTAACGGAAATGAGAAGAAGAAAAGGTGACCTCCCGGCTGACTGCTGATGCAGACCTGAAGACAGACTGATACCACGCAGGGAACGAGGCGCCGAAGAGAACGTGAGTGGTGCAGGATGGAGCACGGCAAAAAGGAGAGGGACGCTGGCGTAGGGCCAGCCCAGGAGCAGGTGAGCTCCCAGGTGATAACAGAGATTAAACGTTCTTCCCTCTGCTCCTGTAAGGAAGGAACCAGACAAGGAACTCGTGGCAGCTTCTTCATGAAAACTTACTCGTTTTTATTTGCCCACGAACAATGCCCTTCAAGACTTTCTGACTGAGACAAAACATCACGTACATGTCGCACAGTACGTAAGGGTATGTGCCTGCTCGTCTAGGATCCTTTTTATCCCTAACATCTCATCTGTTTATCTTGTGGAAACTCACTGGGCTCAATTCAGGAGTAATCCAGTTTTACATGATTTTCCAGGGCAGGACTGGAGAAGGCATGGTGAATTACAAGTGACACTTATGATGACAGATTGGTTGGTTGGTTTGTTAAGATTTCTTTGAACTTCAGAATTAAAAGATATGCAGTTGTTGAACTCAACAAATCTGCTTCAAAATTAACGTTTTCATATTATTCTCTGATGAGATAATTAATTGTATCTGATGATAAAATTAATAACAATATTAGAAAGAGACGAATAGGAACAGTTGGGCCTGAAAGAAAACTGGGCTGTGAGAATGAGAACATGCTTTCTATTTTCTAAGGAAAGTGAATAAAGAGAAAGGGAAGAGACTGGGATAACAAACCACTGGAGAGAGAAACTTTACTGTGAGAAAGATACTGTAGTACAAGACATACAACAGCACGTTGTGTTACGCTCTAACCAATGGCAGCTACAAGTTTAGAATAAATTACAAAAACTCCCTCGACATTGACTCTTCGAGGGTTCACTAACTCACAGCAACTCCTCACAGCTGAAACTTCAGGGTTATTTTAAAACGTATGTCTCCAGTATTTGGCAATTAGTCTAAGCAACTGCGCTGCAAGGCAGCTGCTCCCCCCTCCCCACAGCCGTCACTGAATAGCTCAGGAGCTGAACGTCCATCCGTGACTGCTGCAGGCTCTCCTTGGATCCAAGCACTGCCTTGTACGATACTGAAGAGAAATACTCACCGATTCGGTCTTTGAGCTTGATCGTAAGTGTGCTGGTTTGGGCTGGGGTAGAGTTAATTTTCTTCGTAGTAGCTAGTATGGGGCTCTGGTTGGGATTTGAGCTGGAAACAGTGTTGATAATAGAGATGTTTTTGCTATTGTTGAGCAGCGCTTACACAGAGCCAAGGCCTTTTCTGCTTCTCACCCCATCCCACCAGCGAGTAGCTGGGGGTGCACAAGGAGTTGGGAGAGGACAGCCGGGACAGCTGACCCCAATGACCCAAGGGATATCCCACACCATATGACGTCATGCTCAGCATATAGAGCTGGGGGAAGAAGAAGGAAGAGGGTGACGTTCAGAGTGATGGCGTTTGTCTTCCCAAGTCACGGTTACCCGTGATGGAGCCCTGCTGTCCTGGAGATGGCTGAACCTGCCTGCCATGGGAAGTGGGGAATGAATTCCTTGGTTTGCTTTGCTTGTGTACGCAGCTTTTGCTTTACCTATTAAACTTCGGGGTTCCCAGTGCAAGACAGACCTGGGTGCACTGGAGTGAACCCAGTGGATGTGATGCCATTGAACTGGCTGGGGCTGCAGCCCAGGATGGGAGAGAAGAGGCTGATAAGGGGGGTGTGCCGTGGCACTTTAATGTCACAGCATCAGATTCTCATCCTTGCCTTCGTTTTGTTCTCCTTTGTGATACCACACCAAGTTGGATAATTTCCCAATCACATGGCAGTAAGTGTACTGTGGTGCTTCCTGAATATTGGACTATACCTAAATTTAAGTTTAAGAGTGTGAATCAGTTCTTTCTGCTTACAGTCCTCTTGGGGTTTTTTACGTAATTAAGGAAGGACATTGCTACTAAGTAGTCTTGAGTTGAGGACCCTACTGACCAGACCAGTCAGTCCGAGGACCATAATAGTGCACAAGACAAAGAAAGAACAAATCAAAGAAGCAAAAAGATGGATTGATTGATTCAGTCAGCCAAAGGATAAAACAGCCTTTGCACTGAGCCTGGCTATTTTTGTGTCTAAGTTGATTTCCCGTTGGTACTGTGTAAGTGTGGCATTTGTTCATTGAGAAGTACCAGAGTAATCCCAGCCTTACAGTTGTCTGAGAGAGAGAGACAGGTATAGAGATTTTTTTCTGGGTATTAACATGCCAAACTTCATGAAAATAAACATATTGAAGATTTTATCTTTGAGACATCAGGGACGATATGTCAGGAAACTGGAATTTCCTATTTCTGAGTTTTAGGTTTAAATGCTTTATCATCTTTGGTGTAAATGAACAGCAAAAGTTCGAATGTGATCACAAAACATTTACCTATGAACATTATGTGCAGAAAGAGGAAAGTAGCTTTGCTTGGCTGAGGTGGTTTAGAAGTACTCTGACAGTCTATACTGCAACCGTATTAAGACAGACGAGGCAAACCATGGAAAGAATGCCACGGAATTGTACAGCAAAGTTCAGAAAAGAATGTCCTCACTGTCTATCTCAAGGCAACAATCACTTCCAATAACTGTTTTTGCTTTAAAGGCCACTGTGACAATGAACACTTTTTTTTCCCCTGCTTGTTGTATTGAGAAAAGCAATAACTAAAGAAAGGAAAATAACCGTACCTGTGAGTTTTCTGTCAATGTTCAGTTCACTTAGTCTTTTTGTTCACTACAGTTGCAAGCCTCCTGTGCCAAGGCAAAAATCTCGGTCCCTACCTAAAAGGGTATGTCTCCTTCGCTGCCCCTTTATTAGTGCAGGTAAAGGAGCTGCAGTTACCTGCTGCGCTCTCAGTTATCCCTAGAAATCCAGCCCAAAGTATTTTAACACACGTGCTGAGGAAGAGATTTAGACCAAAATTAAGAACGGCTTAATAGTTATGAAGTGTATCAGCAGGAAAAACAAGGCTTTATGTTGAACTTTGAGCTGCTGCTCGGGAGCAGCAAAGGAGCACTGCTCCATCCCAGTGCCCACAGGCTCACTCCACTGTCCAGGAGCGTGTCTCTGCGTCAGCGTGTCAAAGCCACGGGGAACTTCTGCTGACTCTATAGCACGAAATTAAACGTGACTGGTACCGTCCTCAGGTGCTGAGGCTCAAAACTACCTCTTCTGTAACCCTGAATTCACCCCTCTCCAGGATGGCTGCTGCAGGTGGGGCTCCCTGGTCCGTGCTAACTCCTGAACCGTGCCCAGGAATTATGTGGAACAGGGCTAAATCCCACAGATGACAACTGTGCAAAAGGACGGAGGCCTTGTGACAGTACAGATGACTGAGTTCCTGGGAATGTTCCCTGGTGCTCTTTGCCGTATACAGATGAGGACTTTGTGGTTTCAGCCTGACCTCCCATAGTGGACGCGTAATAACAGAGTGGCCTGGCTGCTGCAGAGGAACGGGACCAGAAAACTGCACACCTTTACAGGAACGATTAACTTGCCAATACCAGGACAGGCAGAAATGTTAAAATTTCAGTTCAGTGCTGCTTGGCCCCTTGCTTGTTCTAAGAATATACTTAAGCGTATCTATGAATGACACTTGAAGATTTTTGAAGCTCTTATCCCTGATACCTTTTTTGCTGAGAAATACTTTACAGAAAAGCACATACAAATTAATTACAGAATCCCTCTCATCTATATTTTATGCTTTATGTTTTAGTTGAAAGGACACCCTAATAGAATAACCAGCTTCTTTCGGAGAAATGAAATTTACAGTATAGCTCTATCTGCATGGGCACTTCAAATTTCCTTGAGTATAGTCTATGGCTTTACGGACACAGGGTAATTGCTTTCATAATGATTAATATAGTTTGCAATATAATCATTATCAAACCTTCAAGAAAATTGATCTTCTTAGCTCCATTTCAGATAATGGATTTTAATAATAGCTTAAAAAATGTAAAGGCTTGAGTTTTCATTAAAAAAATGGATGAATCCCACTACTATTGTTGTGGAAATTTACTGCTCATTTCATGGTAATCAAAATCTTTCTAATTATCAAATTCATAGCTTCATTAAAGAAAATTCAAACACATAAAGCAGGGATATTACAAGTTCTTGGTGACAGCCATTTAGTCATAAAACAATTCTGAATTTATTTTTAAATTAATTAGAAAATACAAGTTACGGGCAACAACAAGGAGTTACAAAAACCCCCTAGAAAATACATAACGAGAAAGATGAGCTTGTACACTGTGCTTCATTGTTGCAGTATGAGATCACTTGTAATTAAACCCATAGCAAATTTACAGGCTTGTTCTTTAAAACTTCATGTCATTAAGGAGATTATTCATTTTGTGGTATGTTTTCTTGGTCATCTATTCATTGCATACCTTCTGGTGCTGAAAATATTGTCATTGCACTGATACACTGCAAGGATGTCAAACCAAACGCACCTATACCAGCTCTGTTCCTCTCACGGGAAATTACTTCTCTCGAGTTTCTACAGCTTCACGATATCATTTTCTAGAGAGGCAATTCTGACGTCATGCTTCAGGGCTACTGCAACACGTTCTTTGGAAGGTAGCTATGACAAGCAAGTCTTTTGTCCTCAGGTTAAATGGGCTATACAGCAGCTCACCCCTTCACTGGAAAATGCATTGTGTTGGTCCATAAATCTAAAACGATGACAAAGAACCCAAACAGGGCTCTTGTCCTCCCATTTCCTCAGTCCTCTGTGTGCCACCCGTGCTTGCTTTGTCAGAGTCTGTCCAAAGCAGCTGCAAATTGTGCTCTGTTCTTTGCTCCACTGACATTTCCAGTAAGTGACGGCTCTACTACGGGACTCTGAAAAAGTGCCATCTAGCAGCTCAAACATCACAGGCCTTTCCAAAACAGCCTTAAAGGAAGACCGATGATTAATGATGAAGCATGTCAGCTTAGGATTCAAAGTGGCTTGTTGCAGCTGTGTGGGAAGGCTGAAGTTCAAAGCATGCAAAGCGTTCAGTTTGTCCATCAGCTCAACAACTGTAAAATTGCTTCAAATATCAGCAAAGAATATGGTTTACTGTGAGTAGAAAAAATTCTCCTTCCAAACGGTAGGTGAATGTATGTATATAGCTACCTGTCTGATATGTTCACACTGCATGCTTTTCTTTGCAAATGTATTTAAAAATTCTCTCAGGTCGTAGCAGAGATAAATTTTAATTAGTCCTCTAACCACGACTCAGTTCTGAACAGGAGAATAAAGGCTGGTGAGACTGGCCACTTTGATTTAAAATTATTTAAAGATCTTAAACAAATGTAGCTGAGAAATTCTGTAAAAGTCAAGGAACTACTTTTTAAAATTTTGGTCTGGTAGTAATGCATTAAAACTAATACGGTCTAAAGTTAATATCATCTGCTTCTCTGACACTTGCAAAATAATAGAATCAGAGTTTTAAATGTGTTTCTTGACTATTCTGCTAGCCTGAAGAAGCAGGAAAGTGGTTGAACTTTCTCACGTGAATGCAACTTCCTGCTAGTGCCAGGCAACACTTACGGTGCTTGGACTATGGCAGTAATTAAAGTAGATTTCCATGTCAGCCACATGACTAAATATGCTAATAGCTCACGGTGAGTGATTTTGAGTTTGGCACGTTGAATATGAATGTTTAACAAAGGTTTGCACTGATTAGTTACTCTCTAGTCTCAGGCATGTTCCTTTTTTATGGTCTGTGGGAACGTAGAGGGAAAAAAAGAGGAAAGAGTTTGCATGATATGCTATAGTTCCCTAATTAATCATTTATTCGCCATAAATTCTTCTTAAGATAAAACAGTTGCTAGGGCACATAAACTTAGCCAGTGTAATAATTTGTGGTTATTACTAAAAGTCTTTAGTATTTTTGCTTCATCACGAATTTGTTGAGTGTGCTCAAACTTGTGAACTTAAGCTGTCTAGAGCAGCAGTGTCAGGAAAATGCTGTTGGTTTTATGCCTTGCCTGAAGGACATTCACAACATACACGGATTTCAATGTATATGAATGCTAGGGATATGGGCCTAAAATTCCACCAAAAAACCCTGTAGATGACAAGTAGCAAGGAATTTGCCTTCTCCTTCTGGGGCAGCCTGCTGGGACAAGTAATGCCCGAAGCGTGGGCTGTCACTAAGGCTGACGAGCCCACAGAATGTGGCCTATGGTTCACCTAACCTAAGGTGGGCTTTCACCTAGCCACGTCACGCACAAACGGTGATTCGGCTGGTAGAGTCACTCCAAAAAGGGGCATGTGCCAAAACTGTGATCCAGGTACCGACTCCCACGTGTTTCAAATACGTTCATGCCCTGTATCCAGTTAGCAAACATTTAACGTCCTCTAGAAGGGTTTGTGATAAACGTAAAGGAAATCAGAGTTAATAACTTTGGATTCTAGGTAGAAGTACATCTCGGATTCCAGCATGGGTTATGTTTTGTCCAGCGATATTTCAATGGTGTGCGGCTTTACCGCCTGACAAACTGCCTGAGTAAAGGCAATCAGAATGATGATACAGGTGTGGAGTGGAATGTACGGCTAAGAAGGTCACGGGGTGGAAAAGCAGGTCTTGAAGGAAATTTATTGACAGTAGCATGCTTTTTTAGGTACTTTATGAAGATATCAAACCCCAAAATTCAGAGTTCAGGACATAATCATACCATATATGCTTCAGTATCGGGCCTGGAAACTGCCCTGGGATGGGAGTTGTGGTCTAGGGTAAGACAGAGAACAAGGGTTATTTGTCTTTTTGTGATTCTTCATCGCCTCTTACCTTGGCAAAACGAGTCAGAAAGTCTGCAAATTGCTTGTGAGCTGCCCACTGGCATGCTGTAAATTTGTTAATTGATAACTTATGTGCAGGAAATTCATTTTATGAAAAGTAACAATGAGACCTTTTGAGTGGATATCAGCATAATCTTGTCTACCATTCAGACGTCATCCCTCATCCAGAATACTGTTGGCTACAGCACTTTCAGTTGATGAGCTCCTGGTGCTATGACAAGGAGAACTGTTCTTCTCCCTGTACAGCTGTATGAGTCTTACAAGCATTCCCTGCTCAGTCTCACGGGAATATTTGTCACAGCAACTGTCTGGTAGCAATGGTGATGATCCTAAAAAGATATGTTCTTCAGATTAACCCTCAGTTCTGCAGCAATTCATGTCACTTCATGAAAAATCTTTTTTTACACTTTTATTTTGATTTTCTTAGAGCAAAAGGTATGCAACAAAAGACACTACTCACATTTTTAAACAGAAGTGACAGCAGGAAATGTTTGATGCCTGTAAAATCTAGTAATTCAAAGCAAAAGTAATCTCAAGATGATCTTTTGTGTTAACAATTATTTTAGCAGAATACGACCTGGAAGTTAATGGGAGATTCAGCCTGCATATAATATGCATAGCACATGTCGAACCTGTATGCACTAGACACCAAAGCTACAACAAAAATACTAACACTCGGGTACTGCAAATGATAAGCATATATTTTCTAATGGGTAAAATAGAATGAAATTAATTAATGCAGAACCTAGATTAGGGAGGGTTCCCCATGTAACAGACCTACATTCCTGCACTATTCTGGCTATAGCTCATACTGGTCAAAGTGAGTCAAAGTTATCCAGGGCTGATTTAATTCTGAGATAACTGTATTCCAAAATGCCACGAATATAAGTATTTTCAAGGTTATTAATACATGGAGATTTTTCCAAGTAAAACCATTTTGAGGTTATATGTTATAAACCTTGTAAACTTTTAGGGTCAAGTTTAGGCCTGGTATAAACGTCAAAAGAACATTCATTTTGCATTAAAAAAATGAAATCTTTTTTACTTGTGCTTATGTATGAGAAAAATGAAGTTATGGATGGTAGAAAGTTTATTCATGGTTCTTTGGAATAAGCTTTTATTTTATAGATACTGTGGATAGAGCAGTTTTCTTTTGCTGCTACAATCAGATACATGCAGAGATTTCTTTCAATGTTTTTGGATTGAAATATTACATAAATATCATGACACCTTATTGTAGTGTGAGAGGCTGCACTCTGCAGAGACACTGTAGAAGGGCTGGTCTATGGGGGAAACAGGAGGCTGACGTTTTAAACAACTCCGCTGTTTAGGAGAGCAGAGAAACTGCATAAGGTAGCGAGTGGGTTGTCTCGGTCTAAATCTTTGAAGCCACAGTAACAGTGATGAGCTGTTCGCAGTAAATTTCTGCACTGCACTTGTGAAATGAAAGCTTCCAACACCCTTAGAAGGCTCTCATTTCTGTAACCTGTTCATTAGAGAAATGAGAAAACTAGTAAGGAGATGTACTTGAAATACAACTTTATAACTGGCAGGAATGAACAGAACAGCTTCGAGGACAAGTCGTTCAGGCCAATATAAAACTTCCTCCTTTGCCAGGTAAAATACAAAGCTGGACCCCAGGTGTGGCAGAAGCATGAGATGTGCTTCAGCGTCTGCTAGAAGGGTCGTTACCTGCAGCAGGTCCCAGTGAACTGGTGGGTCAAATGAGACGTGCCCCCCGTGTCACTGCCGTAGGAGCGCTTGTGCCACTGCCACGCGAGAGAAGTCTACCTGAGATACCGGGCATGGTGGAAGGGGAAGATCCATTTAACAATTCCAAGTGAAAGCTTTTGCTGGACCCTACTGCAAAGCCCACTGTGAGAATACTGGATACCTGAATCACACATGGGGGAATGTTTCCTGGGCTGCGGCAGCTCTTACATGGATTTACGAGCCACGGTGGCCTGGAAACTCGACGCAACAGTGACTGTGAAGAACTGAAGAGTCACACAGCTGCTCGCTCTGCAACACTTGAGATGGCCCCAAAAATTACTTTTCTCTCTGCATCTTCCCTGCATCATAACAAGCATGTTCAGAGACTAGCGGGGCCATGCCCGGGGCCGCACAGTCCATCAGGAAGGGGACAGAGATGGGCCAGGGACCTGCAGAGAGCACGTTTGGAGGGAGGTCGTCTCCTGGCTGCACTGCTGCTGTGCTGACCACACAGAGCTCAGCGTCACCGCTGCAGACAGGCTGACGCACGCCACTGCCCCGCGCTGCCATCGTCTTGCGTTAGGACCTTCAGTGTGCAGAAGGGCTGCTTTCACATGGAAGGTAATGTGAACGTCCCCTAGAGCCTCACACCTCGCCGGCATTAGAAGCACCGTCTCCAGGAGTGCTGCGCTTCTCAGAGCCGTTTCGTGCTAGTAGAGTCTGCAGGGGAACAGGAGTGCACTTTTCTTAGTGAAGTCTTTTACGTGCTGCTGGCTCCACACGGCGCTGAGTGGCTGCAGTTCCTACTGCAAAAACTTCTTATGATTTGCAGAGCCTTAATCCTTTCCTAGAGAGAGACTTGATCTTGTTACTAGGTAGAATATTTGCTATCTGTCTGTTACAGCTGACCACACGGTTTCTGCATGCTTGGGGGACTTATGCACGCTGTTAAAATTTTGGTTTCGGAGATTAAGAAACAAGTAGCGAGACTGAAAAAAACCTCCATGTTTTAATAAGACATTATTTTGTTTTCTCAAAGTGATCAGCCAGTGAGGAGTTTTTTGATACATCTAACACGCTAATGTGGATATGAAATGTGAGGGCTGACACTATTTGCTTTAGAAAAATGGGACCAAAAATATAACTTCATCTGAAGCTCCTCCACATCCTAGCCAGCACCATGTAGAACCTTCTCATTATTATAGTTAGAGCAGAAATTTACTGCTCTGCTACAAAGCAGAAAGGAGTTCAAGACTCACTGTCCCGGAAAGGAAGCATCAAGAGACCATCGGATCTCACCTGCAGGGTGCTCGCTGAGGCAGGGGAGCCCTGTCCTGCCTCCTAGGGGTGTTTAGCAATTTACGTTTTGTTATTGTTGTTATAAATTATACAAACATATATGTTATAAATTATACAAAAGTATTATAATTAAATCATAGACACATATTTAAATTACATAAATATGTTTTCTTAAATATATACATTTTGTTATTGAAGTTTTTTATTAAAGTACATATGCTTTTTCAGTGTGTATTTTCTTCACATTTTTGAAATTAGTTTCTCCAGGAATATAATAGGCACCTCAGGATGTGAGTTCGGGCAGAGTTCAGAGTTCAACGTAGGCAGTTTGGGATCTGAGGCTAGAGTAAGGACACGGATCTGCTCCATGTGTTTCTGAAAGGTTGGTTGCAGCAACCTCATCTCTAGAGCGTGCCCAGACCCACCTCGCAGAACCAGCCACTCCTGGAAGACGCTGAAGAAAGGATTCTGGACTTTGCAAAGAGTGGCTGTAGGGGGACAGGTTTCCTCCCTGTGCTTCTGTTAGTTAGTCGTAGGCTGCTGGCAAAGACAAAACCAAGACACAATACAGATGTGGGGTTTTTGCTTTCAAAGACACAGAAGCATCTTAAGTACCTGCTGAAACAAACAAACCACATCAGCCTTCTCAGGTGCAAAGTCTGAAGGGAGCTTTCTGCCCACGTGGAGTTTTATACATCTTTCAATTAACTTGTAGGTCTAAATGTAAGACTCAACACCTGGGGACATGGCAATATTTATGATGCCCTGAGGAATTCTGCTCATGTGCTTATTATGCAACCTGTAAGAGAAAGCAAATGCTCTTAAAGATGACTTCACTAAGCAAAAATTTATTCCTATTGTGGTAAAGACATAATCTTCTTTAAAGTATGTTTTAAAAGGAGGTCTTAGCACAAAGTAGCAATACATTGTTTTAAAAAGTAGTTCTGTCTACTTCCTAAGCTAGAGGCAATACCGATGGTATAGGTAACACTTCTTTTCCAGAGTTAATGAAGCCTACATCTTGGAACAGAAACCACTTAACAATGGTCCTGTTAAGAATCCAAAGAGCAATTCTAGCATTTCCTGTAGCAGACTGGATCCTCACTGTCCTAAGTATTGTCCAAACGGAGAATAATAAGGTAAGATTAGGTTTGTGGTGTGCACTGCCCAAATATAAACCAAGTGATGGACAGAGGCAAATCAGTAGAAGATAACAGGGACTCAGCAAAGCAATAGTTGGCAGGAAAGACAGCTGTTTCAGCAGAGCAGCTGAGCACTCATGTCCTGTTCTTTGTACGCGCTGTGGCAAAAAGAGCTTGGAGCAGCTCTGAGATAACTTTGCTGAAGAGTTGACCTGTAGACTATAGAGGGCAAAGACAGTATTGGTAGTTTTCTTCTTATAACAAGTCGCATAGAGGTATAGTTGAATGCATACTATTTTTATCTATGTTTGTTATTAAGTTTACCCTGCAGATGATATTTCTTCAAAATCTTCAAAGACCACAAGTAACTCTGGGAAGACAGAGAAAACATCAAAAATTAAGCTTGTCATTCTTGTACCGTGCATGAGAATGACTATTTACTGCAGTGATATTTTTTCTTTACACTAATACAGCAAACCCCAAGAAACTAGGAGATTTCTCCTTGGAAGTTGACATTTATGCATAGCTTGAAAAAAACCCCAAAGAAAAGGACATGATTAAATCAGAATTATAAAAACAGTCAATTACATCCTTGTTATAGCAATGTACACATTGCAAAAATGTGTAATAAACTAAGCCAGATGGCATTAACCAAATAGGCAAAGCAGTACTATCAGAGAATTGCTAGCATAGCTGCAAAAATCTAATTTTTTACTCTAAGTGGAGGCAAATAAATTATTTTCTTATTTAGTATAAGCAATTAATCTGTTCCTTGTAGAAAAATCTCTAAATGAAGTTTGAAACTTTAAGGGTAGACAGAGTTCGCAGTAGCACACCCTAGAATCATAGACACATAGAATATGATAGGCAGGACGCAGGAACAACCACGAAACCACAGATGAAATGCAAAGAGCAAATTTATTCTTGTTACCTCGCCAGCCGGGGGACCCCCGAAGCAGCACCTGGGCAGAGGCATATGAGTGGGGATGCAGGCACCATGGAGCTCGCTTCATGCCAGGGAGAGTTACTGAACCTGCTGCTCACCTGTGTTTCAGGGATGTGCAGAGGCGCAGTTTACCGCTGTGCTTTGATCTTTGCCCCTGCAGGGCAGGAATCCCAAGCACGTTTGAGAGGGTGCCTATCAGTCTGCCACATGCTTATGCTATCTGAACACAGATGTTCTACTTGTCAAGCACACAAGACTAAACAATGATGAGTGTGATACACGTCTTTTTGTACACCCCAGCTGCAAGTCACTCGAGCGCGTTTACAGTCAGCCTTGCCAATCTTCCATTCTTTTCCCACAATATCTCAGGTCGGAAGGGACCCATACGGATCACCGAGACCAAGCCCCTGCTCCTCGCAGCACTACCTAAACCTAAACCGTGCGACTAAGAGTGTTGTACGGATGCTCCTTGAACTCCTGACAGGCTCGGGGCTGCGACCGCTTCCCTGGGGACCCCGTTCCAGTGACTGACCACCTTCTCAGTGAAGGACCTTTTCCCAATGTCCGGTCTGAACTTCCCCTGACGCAGCTTCATTCCATTCCCTTGTGTTCTCTCTCTGGTCACCAGAGAGAGGAGGTCAGCGCCCCATCTCTGCTGCCCACCCTGACAAACTCAATCCGCTTGCATTTAAACGAACTTCCTGAAGGTAACTTCACACTCTCCAGATAATCAGAGTCTTAGTGAAATGCCAAATAACCCATGAACTTGTCTCAGCCTCCATGGGGTAAAATAATCTAAACAAACCAAACTTTGAGCAGCTGAATGCTGATGCACAGGGATATAGTGTCATAAAACTTCTGCACTAACAGACTCTTAATGTACAAAGAAGAATTAACAAGGGCTACTTGAACTTAGAAATTGCCACGTTCAAGAGAACATGTCAACAGTCTGATAGGAATTTGAGAAGATTTAAATAATTTAAAAAGTTATTGCATTTCTCATGAAAAATAAAATGTTTTTAACAAAAGGAAAATTCATTAGAAATGCCAAAGGCAATTACTCACGGAATGAACTCTTACATGAGATGAGGCAATGGCAAAGGACGTTTCAAGCAGATGTTTTATACGTGAATCTTGCCACACTTGGGGGTTCAGTATGGCTCCGTAGAGGGCAAGTAGAGGTGACAGGGGTGGGAGTCAACCAGGGACAAGGACAGGTAACTGTCTAAGGTTATGATCCTAAACACTGCATTTCTGAGCCAGTGGACTTATTTGCTCAGCTTCTTCACTGCATTACAAGTTGCACAAAATTCCAGGGAACTTAAAAATTCATGTGGACACATGAAGACGCTGTGGAAGGAACAATTTAATTCTCAATCCTTGTAATGTATGCCTATCAGACTCATCATAATTGCTAGATTCTTCATACTTTTGTACATTGTCTCATACATACCAAAACTTGCAGATGAATATGAATACGTATTTTACCTATATCTGGAGTTTGACTTTCAACTACCATTATACTAAGCCTCCTTTTTACTACACTTAAATTATCTTTGGAAACTTCTAGTCTTTTTAAGATGTCTGCCCAATGTTGTGATTTTGCCATTCATATATGTTTCAACAGTAAGCTGCATTATTCAGGAGAAGCGTGACTCTGCAGTAGCATCAAGCCAGGTCATGTGCTGAGGAGCTATTTTTTGTGGCATGGGCAGTAAACACTTGCAGGCCTGCACAGCTATCGCTGGCCACCATAACTGAGTTATGAGCCCTCATTACAAACTATGACCTTGACTGAGGGACTCATAAGGGTGCCGATGTATTTCATTTTTTTGTGGAATACTTTATCTAACATTTTAGTCCTCATAGAAAAGCTGTTTAATGGTATGTCAGCAAAATCCACCAGGAGATCAAGCCTGGAAACTGACACATAAGGGTGCAAGCTCTGTGATCACAGGGGTGAGACTTCCTCCCAAAACCAGAAATAGCTATTTTACCTAAAACTACTACTTCTTTTTTTTTTTAATCGGGAAAAAAACCCCAAAACTATTTTGAAAAAAAAAAAGAGCGCTTTCCAGTAGAATCCTGATATGAGAAATATGGCGCATTCTATCTGTAAACTTAGTAGAGCTGTTGCATAATTTGTATGTTTTATAACATTTAACGTGAACCATTGAAACAAAGAGGAAAGGATTTTATGCAATGTGTGCTTCTTCCTGAGGAGGGAGGTGCTGTAGGAAGAAGCAACTAAATATTAGAGCTGCCCTGTTGATACCAGTCACTCACCCGTGGCAGAGAGTTACTGAAAGCTAAGCTGGGCAACAATCAGAAAGCCTGGTTTAAACAGAGGAGATGTAATGTTCCACCTGAAGAAAGACGGACAGGAAGAGCGAGTACCACCGAGCCAGCGTGTATTTCACTTGCACTTTGTTATATATGCACAGAGGAACCGTTCCCGGGACAGAGCAGATCCCAGACGTCATAGCTGCCCTCCAAGATGGAGAATCTGTCCAACATTCATTATTTTTCCGTGCACTGATGTCTCGAACTAAGATAAATCAATGTCTAATTATTCTCCAATTTTCTATCTTCCAGGGTTATTTTCTATGCTTGTGAATATTGCTGTCTAAAACATGACATTAATAAGAGGTGAAGCCACATTTAGCTATTGCTTTACTTGCAATAATCAAAACGAGAACAGCAAACATTAGCTGCATTATACAGTTCCATGAGATTTTTTCTGTACCAATTAGTCTTGCAAAGTTGCAAAAGTAAATTTGCAGTTGCATCTGGAGCAGTACATTCCATAACATAAATCGGGCATCACAGTAGGAGCTGGGTAAGCGACACTCCTACCTTACTCCTTGCAGACATGTTAGTAGATATCTGGTGTAGTTCTGGGATGCTGCTACTTAAGGACCATCCAGCAGTGGAGCAGAGGGAAAACTATCCTCAGAGGTTTTCAAGAGCCAGCAGACTAAAACCCTGAATGACCTAATCAGAAGCCAGCACTGACTTCAGGAGGAGGTTGGGGCAGAGAGACCTCCATCCCACGAGATCCTATCCCACTGGATGATTTTGCAATTCTGTGATAATGCCCTACTGTTCTCTTATTTTTGCTATGGAGGCACCTACCCTACCCACAAAGAGGAGTTATTTTCTCTTGGGAGCTTCAAGAAGCTGTACTCCCTATGTGTCTTTCCACAAAATACTCTCTGCTTTACCTAGGCTGCCTTTTGTGAACATTTATCAGAAGCTGAGTCCTCTGTGTCTGGTAAAACAGCTCACTGTGAAGACTCAGAGCACCCAGAGACTGGCAACTGGCGCACCACCGTATGCAGTACAAAAGGTTGTGCATTTAGCTACTACTGGCCGTCTGCTGAGTTTGCATTGCCATTGTGCTGTTTAATTAGTGCCTCCTCTACATGTGCATACCTAGCCTGTCACGACACTGCATAATTTACATCATAAAAAGTATTCACTCTACATACATACTGAAATGCAGCCTGACTTGCCTTTAGGTCTCCATAGCAGCTCTATACATCAGATTAATAATATACAACACTGTTAGATATTTTTTCTAGATTACCTTCTCATTTACACCTTCCCCATTTACTAGTTTCAGCGGTTCATGCCGTTACAATTTCATAATACAAACATTTTAAATGATAGTCAGCTAAAGTGCATTTCTTCCTTCATCTTGCATTTCCATCACTATGTTAGTGCCAGTGCCACAGATACGTCTTATATTGCCATAATGCAGAACACCCTGGAACAACATGCATTCCCCAACACTATGAACTGCTGAACAAATTTAACTCTGATTTTTATCCCTGCTCTTGCACTGCCTTTTTGATTACAGATTACTTTCATGCCCTTTTGATTATGGAGCTGTGACAAATGTTTTCTTGCACTTAAACTTTACATAGAGCTTAAATTGCTTCAGGTAGTGTTGCCCAGGGGATGCTTCTAGACTCACATTTACGTTCACTTGTGCTCTTGTTCCCAGATAAGTCAGTAATCTTTCCGAGTTCTTCAGCTGCATTTTGTTTTTCTTTTCCCCCCCCCCCCCCCCTTGTCTGTGGAAAGCTTCATAGTATTGTGGTTTTCTCTCATTTTCTCTTTCCTTACTCAGCATCAAACAAGGAAGTATTGTTAATTTGTGACTGGGAGACAAGGACAAGGAAAAACTTCTGACTATAGAGTTCAGCACTAGGTGCCTCAAGAACGTATTCTCAACTCCTTGGAAATGCACATGTTCTCAAACTGTTGTATAAAAATGGGAACTTTGCCAGCTTGGAGTGATTCTCACTGTATTTTTGAAAGCTCAGATTTCAAAGCTGTTTGGGCTGGGAGTCTCTGTTGATTTACTTAGTACACTCCAGTGACTCATAATTATTCTGTAGCAAAACTGCTTGAAGCTAGCAAAGTCCATACAGTCTTTTTTCTGGGGGGGGGGGGGCCTTCATTATTCCTGAAAAATATTAACCATTTAATTCAAATGTCTAGCAAAAAAACAGCAACAAAAAGGCATAAGGATGAAAACTGAAGCAGAGGAAGATCAGGTTAGGGATTGATTTAGAAGAGCAACGAAGCTGGTGCAGGGGCTGGAGCACAAGTGTGGTGGGAGCGGCTGAGGGACCCGGGGGTGTTCAGCCTGGAGAACAGGAGGCTGAGGACAGACCTGCTGGCTCTCTCCATCCCCCTGAAAGGAGGGTGTAGCCAGGGGGGGTCGGTCTCTTCTCCCAAGTGACAAGTGACAGGACAAGAGGAACCGGCCTCAAGTTGTGCCAGGGCAGGTTTCGATGGGATAGGAGGGAAAATGTCCTCCCCCAAAGGGCTGTCAGTCCCTGGGACAGGCTGCCCAGGGCAGTGGTGGGGTCCCCATCCCTGGGGGGATTGAACAGCCGTGTAGATGTGGTGCTTGGGGACAGGGGTGAGTGGGGGGCTGGGCGGTGCTGGGGTAACGGTTGGGCTCGATGACCTTAAAGGGCTTTTCCAACCAGAATGATTCTGTGATTCTATGATTCTATGACTCCGAAAATTAGATGCTTTTACATCAGCGGGTGATGATAAAATCTCTCCGACATCTTCTAGGGGACAGCTGAAACAACATCAGAGCTGTTTTCAGCCCTTGTTGGGCACTCAGAGGATGTTTGTGGAAGACCCAGAGGAGAGAAGCGGGGTGGCTGTGTACTTACAAGAGTGCACAAAGGAAGGTGCTGTGATATATTAACCCGGGAGGTCCTGCAGGAGGCCAGGGCAAAACTGGATAGGATCAGTTACAAAGTTGTATGTTTGGGTAGGAATAATCAGCTGCAAAGCCATGAGATAAGAACAACTGCTGAATGGAGCAAAGAGGTGAATTATGGCTAAAAATGAATCAACAGAAATATGATGATTATTTATGACAAAAATAAACACTCAAGTCAAATATATTAAAAGGTTTCATTCGTGAAGCATTGGAAGAGAGGAAAAACCCCCAAATACCCAACCACTATCCTGACAGCAATAATAGCTGGGGAAGAAGGAGGAAGGGAGGATCACTGGAGCGATGATGTTTGTCTTCCCAAGTCCCCATTACGTGCAATGGAGCCCTGCTGTCCTGGGCATGGCTGAGCACGTGCTGCGATGGGAAGCAGTGCACGAATTTGCTTGTGTGCGCAGCTTTTGCTTTACCTGTTAAACTGTCTTTATCTCAACCCACGAGTTTTTGTGCTTTTACGCTTCCAATTCTCTCCCCCATCCCATGGTGGGGAGTGAGCAAGCGGCTGTGTGGGCTGAGCTGCCAGCCGGGGTTAAACCACAACAGGTAGAAACATTCTTATTGTCTTCAAGTTATTTAGCATGGCATTTGAAGAACTGTACGGCATTACAAAGGAATTTACTCCTTTTAAGCAGGACACACTGAAAACTAATTAAGATGTTCAGCTTTCCCAACCCTGACTGATCAGATCAACATGCAATAAATTATGGCCTGAGGACCTCCGGATCAAGCTTTGTGCTGCCGTCAAAGCTAGGACTTGGATGCTTAAGCAGGACATACTCAGTTTGGAGAGCTGTATCCCTAAGAATAAGTTAAGTACTCTTTGGAGGAAGATGGAAGAGGAGCAAAAAATTACTGTAGCCGAATAAGGGAAAATGGAGCATATAATACTGAGAGAAACTTTACTACTTATTAATTTACTTTAGGAGGAGATTTGGACTATTCAGAATCAATTTAGTACACCTTGGTTGTCATAAAATAATCCTGAATCAAATTCAATTGGTATAGCATAATTTCTAAGGTTATAAGGGGTTTTTTCCTCCAATAATTTTTGTTTGTACAGATGAATAATCAAGAAACTTGTATGAGACAGTACACTGAAGTACAAAATCAGTGAAAAGGGTGGACATAATACCTGTCGACCTACAATAACCTACATTATGCACACAGATTTCCTGTTTGTTCAGAATGGGGATTTTGTTATGCATTGTAATAAGGCTAGTCTTTGCGCTTAATAGAATAAAAGAAAGGTTTTAAACTTCTGGGCCAGGAATTGTTTTCCTATAGCATTGTCCTTCAGGACCCTTAGCTGCCCACCAGTTCCCTATAAAGTTCAGCATCCATTTAGAAATAATGACAGTTATGTGACTGTGACCACTTGACTGCTGAGCACATGTATCCTGTGGAAGTGAAAAAAGATTTTTTTCTTTTACAACCCTGTTGAGGTTTACACCACAGAGGTATAATTATCTATTAACGTGTACTCCTTTAAAGTAAAACTCCCTCATGATCTTGCCATTCTCATTAAATTCTACAATACTTTTCCATAAGAAACATCTTTTCTTCTTCTGTTTTTTTTTTTTTCCTTCTGTGCAGATGATTCCTAGCAGTTGGGGTTTTTTTGGCAAAAGAATTTTGGTAAAGATTTAAATTTGAAAGATACAATAGGTGGGGACACCAAGACAGTAAGGAATGTCTCCTCTACACAGATAAATTTTCTTCTTTTTATGAAATTTCCAGCATAGCAATGATGAGGCAACTATTGTTTTTTTTTTCCCCCAAGAGTTCACTTATGGTTTGTCAAAGGCAATTAATGTGGCTGCTTTCGTACCAGATTCCTGAGAAAAGTGAGCAAACTCTTTATGCTCTCAACACAGCAAGGGGTTGGGGTTTATCTGTGAGGAAAGGGAGTCCTGACAGCAGGTCTTTCAGTCCCTCTAAAACGTCCTCAGAGCCCATTCACGGAGAGTGTCGGTCAGGGAAACAAGTACAGGCTGATTTACTGCTGTGGGAAGAACAGCCAGCAGCCTGGAAGCTGTCAAGCATCTCATCCAGCTACAGTAGTGCCAAGAGAGGGAGCAAAAACAGAGGGACGAAAAGATCATTCTGTAGGGAGCCCCGCGTGTTTTGGAACACGGGGTCAGACTCCCGCTCTGTGCAGCCTGCAGGGAAGGGTCTGCGCCCAGCCCAACCTGTGCGGGGCAGCCAGGGCTGGGGTGCGGTGCTGAGCTGCGCGGGAGCATCACAGAGATGCAGGCTCGGCTGACCTTGCCCAGCTGGAAATCCTCCTTGCTGTCGGTACGATGAAAACGAGTACGCTGTTGAGCCTCTGTGTATAAGGGGGAGGGACGTTCACAGTGACGAAGGCATTGTGCATTTTTCACAGATATTGTATTCTTAATTAGCAATTAGCTTTTGACTCCATCATCTAATTAGATAAGAGGGTATCCTATTAGATTTTAGGAGACTAATTCAGAGTATTTTGTGTTGTGCCTGACTGCTTGTTTAAATGTGTTTGGCTTTAATCTACAGCTGGAGAATCCTGCCCCAGATTTCTGTACTGGATTAGGAACCCTTTAGTTCCAGTGTCCTCCGCCAAGCAAGATTTTTGTACTAACTGACTTTTCATGCCCATCTTTAATTTATTTGTGTTTTAAACTAAACTAAGAGAACTGACCTTATTAAATCACCTAGATCAAGGCTTTTTGTGTAGATATTAAATATTTATTTGTGACCTTTTTAATTGTAATAAGTACAGAGGTCAGATTTGAGCCAAGTAATTCAATGTCAGTATTTTGAGGCCCTCAGGTTTGTCATCCCACAGTCTGGCCTGTTTGCTTTTTATTGTGAAAAGAATACACGAGATAAGGAGAAAACTAACCGCACAGCGCCTCAAACCGCGGTGGAGGAGCCAAGCTGCTGATGGAGCAGACCTCTACATTAAGTCGGAGCGGCCGCAGTAGGACTGAGAACAGTTGTGCCCCCCCTACACCCCCCGGGCTTTCCCAGGGTTGCAGGCGCCTGTCCCAGCACCGGCAGTTTAGGAGTGAGCCACACAGGGGCCTTGCCCAGGCCCAGGTCCTCAGACACTGACTTAGCACAGTGCCAGGAACAAGCAGAGCGTCCGGAGGGCCTGCAGAGTTGGCATGACACCTGTACGTCTCCCACACTACAGGGAGCGTTTGTGTGACTTTGCAAAGCGGCCCCAGTGACAACCAGGGACGCCCCACGCGGGGGGGTGCTGTGACTCTCTGTCCGCTGCAGTGCCTGAGAGCTTCGCTGCAGCGCTAATTGTGGACCTGCTTTGTCTTTGAAACGCAGACCTTTTTTGAGGAAATAGCTTGAGCTGTTTTGTAGACTATCAGAAATTACAATAATCTGAAAAATATTGTGTTAGTGAGGCACAAAATAATCCAGAAAAAAATAATCAAATCAAACTTCTTGTTATATTTCATCATTACTGTGTCTTTTGTTTCTTTGCTTCTCGAGTGCTAGGGATTCTGTGGCTAATAGCTCATAGTGAGAAAGGAGAAATTAAGTGCCGAACTGAACGCCAGTCTTCAGCTCCCAGCAGCTAAATCTGCAGCTGGGATAGCAGGGACGCCCGTACTGAGTAGAGGGGCCAGGCCTCCCACCCTGCCAAGTAAGCTCTGGCTTTATAGCTAGCCAAGAATGAGGACGTCCCTTCCTGCCTGGTCCCCTTTTTTTGGCCCAGAGAATCAAAACGCCGAGTGGACACAAGCTTGAGTTCCTGCAAGTAGCTGAGGTGCTGCTGGAGGCAGCCATCACCTGCTTCTACTTCAGAGAGCTCCAAGGAAGAAGATCTATTTTCATTCCCACAATAGCATTAGTATGGTAATATAGCGACAAACAGTGCTCCATTCCCATCCCAGTGCCTGTCTCAAGCAATATGTGATGCTGCAGTTTTCCCATGGACTTCAGAAGCTTCTGAGTGAAACAGCACACAGGGGATCAGAGTGCTGATGCCACATCCCAGAGCTTCACACAAGTGGATGGAGTCACCCCCAGAACTGCAGATAGCATGACCGATCCAGGCATTGCAATGGGACACATCCCACACACCCCCTCCACCCCCAGCGCTGCAGTTTTGTAATACCTGGGTCTTTTTTACCATTACCCCAGTGTTTTGATTCAGGTTAACAGTGATGGCATGTTCAGAAGGGGGTCACTGAAGAAGGCAAGCCCTAAGTTCTTAAATCCCGCCGGTGCGGTGTAAGGACATGGCTGCCAAGCGAGTATCCTCTGCTTTCTCAGGGCACGGGCTCACACCATGAGCTGACTGAGGTGCCAGCTTAACCCTGCTGGACTGGAGCTTTTTGTACCCCAACAGCTTTTCTCAAACCTCCTGAGGAAAAACGCTCCAAGCAGTGCCCAGGAGCCACCCCTGCAGTCAGCACTCCTCTGCACCATGCCAGGCTACACACCCCATCATGGTACCAACTCCCTGCTGTTTACCTGGGGTCATGGTGCTCCAAAACCAATTCATTGCTGGAATATGCAGCCAAAATAATGGGAAGACTACTGTACTGTCCTGCAAAAGGAGCTTGTGGAAGGCTACTTTTTTCACCTTGTGTAAAGACATACTTTCCTCCCTGTCCTACAGCTGAAAATATTTATCCACACTTGGCGGATACACATTGGATGGCAGTATGAGCCTTCTGTCTCATTGCTCTAATGTAACTGGGGAAGCAGGATAAGAATTTCCAACTACTGCAATGCTTGGTGAGCTCTGCTTGTCTTATGTCTTTGGGTTTTATCCTTTCTGCAAGTCTCTTTCACTGCTCTATCTCCATCTTTTGAGAGTGACTCATATATTGTTTCATTTTAAGTCAGTTCAGTGTCTAATCACTCTACTTTGCCTTTGTTCAACATTTAGGTTTTGAAAGTCAAACAGCACAGGACAGGCTTGCCATCACTGCGCTGTCAGATTATTCATATTCTTACATAAGACAGCTGACTGTTACTGCTACAAACCCACTAGACTGCTACAAAAATGCACACAGTAGCAGGGAGAGATCAGGGAGGTGAAGAAGAAAGAATTTGAACAATTAGCATACAAGTCTTTAAAATCATCTCTTGTCTGCTACAGTACCTCCTCCATACTCATGTAGTACTTCTCTAAAATCTGGAAACATTCTGAAATCTGGTACAGTATCTCAACAGAAATCAAGAGAAATAGCACTCAGCAAAAACTTTCACCATATTGCAAAAAGCTGGTAAGACCATAAATATTATTAACCAGCTTTTTGCAGAAACATCCACAATATTCTAGGCAAACAAACAAAAAAAAATCATGGCGCTGCCCCTGAAGAGAACACAGATTGGATTCTATGGAAAGGCAGTAAAGACATATAACAGCATGAAATATGCGACGAGGTCAATGAAATACCTGATTTTAAACACGGCACATATCAGCTAGACAGGCTAGACACAACAGCTTTGCCCTTATGTGTCCAAGTACAGATTTGTACCCTTTAAGACGCAGCGTTTAGTGGAGAGAGCCCTGCTCACATCATGACCTAGGAAGTGTGATCTTTGAGACAGCTGAACAGTGAAAGCAGATGAGCAAAAACCATACCAAGTTTAAACCTTCAGTAACAACCCAGAGAACACAGAGTGCCCTGGGAAAGAGAAACACAAACCTCACATTTACATATCGTGGGAGGAGGATTCCCCGTAAGCATGAAATGGCAGAACCTGAAACAAAGCAGTGAGGGACCAGGAGCCTTCCAGCCCTTCTGCTTGTTGCCCGGTGCTCCCAGGGTAGCTGCTGAGCCTCCCATCCCAAGGGACCGCAGGAAGATATTTGATAAGGATCTGTATGGTGTTAGGGGGAATCAGGCCAGATCCGGCAGCCTGGTAGAGGCAAGGGTGCTGCAACGGCATCTGTTGGTCCAGCCGGTAGCGATGCTGAGGACGCATTTCCAATAGGCACAGACTCGCACATGCAAACACACATATTCAAAACATATATACATATATGCATGGCTGACCACACAGATCAGCGCTGGCATGCATGCAGAGCACTCATGCTAACACAAACAGCACTAAGGGCCTCATCCTGGTCCCCTCTCTGGCTGATCAGGATGAAAGTCCTTTAGCCGAAAACATTCTATTTTTCCATAGACTAGAAAATTATAGAAAAGTTATATGGGTGTCCGCGCTGCTCTCCGCCGTCATGCTGGGCTACCTGTCACCTTCAGTCCAGGCAAACACACATGTCCTGCAGCAGGGATGCTGCGGTCAGGGCGCACCAATCCTCCCTCGGTGGCATCCGCCTTCATCTGTGCCACAGGTGGGCATTTGCACCACGCGGGGCTCACCAAGACTTGCCGTGAGGAAGACGATGCAGAAAGGAACATCCTCAGATCCTCAGTGAATTTTAATGCATCCTCTGCCAGGATGACACCTGGGTCAGCACCTGCTTTTGGAGACAGGAAGGCAGAGCTGACCTGAGAGAAGGGGTGGGCAGCACGCTGGGAACCTGCCCTCCGCACCCAGCGCTGGGCTGATGCCCTGTGCACCTTGGCTGCTGCGCACAGGCTCTCAGAGGCAGGAAACAGGTGGAGGCGAAATATTTGGCAGAAGAGAGTGAACAAACTAGTTAATTTTGAGGCCGTTTTCAACTCATTACCCACCTCTAACAACAAGACTATGTGTGATACCATTAGGCCATCAATTATTGCATTAGCTCTTCAATATAAAAGAGGAAAATGAACTGAGGAACTGTTGAGTGGGAGCCAGGAAAAAAAAATATACTACATGATAGCATTTCATTGACTTGAGAAAAAATAAAAAAGAAGACTAAAAGAAAAAAATGGTGTTGCCAAAAGAAATGCAATTTAAAGTAGTCAGGAAACTTCATAAAATGTAATTGACAAACAAAACCCCAAAGATTATATCAAGAAAATAGAGACAAATTAGAAAAACTATTCTTTGGTGAAAAAAACACATTCTACTTGCTCTCATAGTGCAATGGCAGTTTGCAATCAGAAGTACAGAGGTACCACATCATCCTATATAACACAGATATAAATAAAAATGTAGTCAATAAACAAAAATATATTTAAAATCTCATTAATTCACAGTGACATGTAGTCATAAAAACTAAGACTGAACTAAGACCAAACAAGGTAAAAAGACCCAGAGATAGAATAAATTGGACGAGCAGAATTCAGTCTATTCTAGACAGATTTTATATTTAACATTTAAAACTTAATTTAAGCTTTATTAAACATTAAACTCTATTAAAGCATTGAAGAACCTTGTGGTAAACATTCTAAGGTCTCCCTCAACAGTCTGTCCCACTGCTTAATCTGCACCTACCTTTCACAACTTTTTTCATAGCTGTTGAAATTAACCCAATATTTGAAATGTCAGGGTTTTTTTTTTCCTGAATAACAACAACGTTATTAAAGAATTGCTGGAGAAAGAATGCTTTTACTTTCAAATGTTTCAACTTGTATGACTAATATGTATTAACATGAAATGATTTTTACCTATTAAAATACTTGGATTATTCTTTGAAAATTCTGACAAAGCCCTGTCCTGACAGTCTGACGACAACTGCTCTGGCAGGCTGTGGCTGTACCACCTTCCTTCTGCAGGCTTCCAGTGCGAGCACCTCTCTGCACAGTCTGATGGTGCTCCCACAGGAATTCCGCACCGAAATAGGTTTTAGGATTATAGCATTAATCCTCTTCTGTTTTCCTGCAGCAGCGAACAGTGAATGTTTTTCCCAACTCTGTGCAAGCTCCTAGTCTATGTCTGCATGAAGGGTTCGTAAGTTATGGAATGACCTAAGCAGTGGCTGGGTGATGCTCTTAGTCATACGGTTGTTTTAGGTGGTTCTGTGAGGGGCAGGGAGTTGGACTTGATGATCCTTATGGGCCCCTTCCAACTTGAAATATTCTGTGATTCTATGATTCTGTGACCCATGTCCTCCACAGAGGAGCAATCCATTAAAAAGCAGGGTCAGATTCCTGAGCTTGAGCAGGAAGACTCATTAAGATCCTCAAGACAACCATGCTGTGCTGCATGGACAATGGAAGTGAAGAAGAAAGCACAACTAGTTTTCAGACTCAGTAAAAAGCAGTCAGGCTAGCATCTAAAAGCAATGCTTATTATTAAGATTGGAAATGCACATTAAATTAACCACAGGATTATTTTTTACTTTAAAAATAAGTGAAAGGCATATAGGTGGCTTAATTTTTCTCTCTAGCTCAAGATGGAATCAGAGCAAGAGAACATGCTTAGCAACAATGAAAAGTCAGGTCTATGCTTTGTTTGACGGGACAGTCACTAACTGCATATGGTGCACTACACCAATGTTTTATGTAAACCCATATACAGTAGATACTCACTATGTGGGTTGCTCTTTTGTACGATGTATCAAACCATAAATGCACGTCCTGCCCTGGTTCAAGATGATAAGCTGCCAGAGGTTAGGTTTCAGGTTTAATAGCCTGTAAATTAGTAGTTCTTCTGACAAGTGAATGATTTCCCCTTCATTTCTGTGATGTGCAGGGTGTAGGCACTGTGAACTCTCCGGCCAATGGAGAATGCATATCTCATATCCATATTTTAGTTTATTTCAGCTTCCAGAGCATGCTGATTGAACCTTGTCTTAAAATCCGGCTGGAATTCAATAGCCATGTGACGACGCGAAACAGAGCGGTCATTGACTTGGCAATGAAGACCGACAGCCCGGCTCCTGCCGGGGCAGGCTCAGAGGGCTGCCTGGGATGCTCAGGTCAGAGCAGCCGTGGCCGTCTGGTGTGGAGCATGGTCCTGAGGGGCTGAGGGCAGTCCCTGCTCAGCACCTCAGCTGCCTGACGCCGCAGCTCCTGGCTGCGCCAGGCGAGGGGGGGCTCAGATCTGAGGCAGCAGTGAGGCTGCCTGCGACACGCTAAATGCTCTGAGGGACTCCGAGAGCAGCTCAGGCCGTGCACTGCTTGCTGCGTGCCCTGCACACGCTGCGGCCCAGGTGAAATTGTCTCGCATCAGCGTAGCAAGAAACAATGCCTGAGCAGCGTGGGCGATGCACGGCTGCTGCAGCACGGGCTCAGGTCCGGCCATGACCAGATGAGCCAGCTCTGGCCAAGGCAGGCCAGTGTCATGACTGGTGAGCACAAAAGGGACAGCAAGGTCCCCACCGACTCCAAACACTCTGCAATGCATTAAACCTTAGGTGCAAACATGGAAGGCCTCAGGCTGTGGTGCGTTACTGGAGAGAGCTGGAAGGGGAAAGGCGCCGTGGGCACGCCAGGCCTCGGGCAGCGGGTGAGAGGTGCACACCCTCCGCTCCAACGGTGGCTCTGCCCGGGGCTGGGAGCAGCGGGCCACAGCGCCTTGTCCCGGCTCCACGGGAGCCCCCGGCACAGAGCTCACTGCGCCGGTCCCATGGGAAACGCAACTGTGGCGCTGTGCCTCGTGGGCCTGCACGTGACGGGGAGACAGACGGCAGCTGATCCGTCACCTCTTGCCTGGTGCGCCACGAGCTCCGCTCGTGCAGTGCTGACAGGAACGAGAGCTCGGGCAGAACCCCGCACACAGGATATGCAAAGGCCAACTCTCTTCACTACATACTTTTTTCTCCAGTCCATACCAAAATGTAGCTGCTCATAGCCCACAGTGCTCACTTTGACTTTCAGAATCCACTTGCTTGTCTGAATATTTATCTAGTCAGAGAAATATTTCAGACTCTGAGATAAATGCATTCCCTCAGGTTTTTATCTGTGCTTCTGCCTAGCATCAGATTTCTAGATTCTGTACTTATTTTTTCTATTCATTATTACAGTAACCATTGGCCTTTTGCTTGAAAATAAAGTGTAACCTTAAACAAGACTTGAAAACAGAGTGGTAACAGATTTATAAAACATGCCAGCACAATGATCTGACATTACTGCTGCTCAAGGGCAAAACCCAAGTTCGCCATGCAGAGGCCTTCTAAAGTACAAGAGCCTTCCTCAGTGCTGTGTATAAAATCTCTGCTAAATCCCACCGTGTCCTGCAGCCACAGGCAAATTTGGGGTTTAATGACAGGACATTGCACAGATGAGAAACAGCAGCAACTGAATGCAGCGTCATGGGACTCCTCCTAGTCATGGGCGTCAAAGTAAATTCCTTGAGCGCGCCTGAGTTTAGGGGACTCTGCAGTTACGCCTTGGCAAAACTAATGCAGAGGAAACAGTAAAGACTCAGAATTCAAAAGGGAGCAAGGACTTCACAACAATAAGACTAAACCACAGTAATTTTCAAAAGGAAAAAAAAAAAACCCACCCCACAAAAACCCCACCAACCCAGAAGCCCACAAGAAAACACAAACCAGAGTTTATGCTGAACATACGACCTAAATCCTGTCTGGTGTATATATTTCACCCTGGAGAATCCTTTTGTTTCAGCAAATACATCAGGGAAGTTCTTAATGAATAAGAACAAGCAATTCCATTCCTAGTTTAAATTTCAGTTGTTACTGAAACTTTCATTCTCTGTTTTCTATCCCAATCATTTGTTCGCATTTTTCCTCCTATCTTTTGAGAGTTGAAGGAAGAATGGCATCAAATATATTTTACACCTAACAAAAAGAATGATTCTGGACTTGTTTTGAGAAACCTTCAAGCGGCTGGAAAATTTTAAATGCAACCAGGCGTCAGTGTGTCACAGTCCCCTGCTTCGCTCCTGAGAGAGATGACTTTTGTTTTACTGAGCCAGGGGTGCTTTACTGCATAAAACATCTTCCATTCTCACAGGAACGGCAGTCCGATAAGGAAGCATCTTATCTCTGTTTACATAGCTACTGCTGAGGTGTAGTCGCAAAAATCTGACATTGAGGCTTCAAAAGACCCAGTCCATCTGATACCTTTAACAAAGGCTTTGCTATCGTGGATTTGCAGGATGTTGGCAAGGCACAGTCTTGTCCTCCACTTTAGAAATACGGTCTCACCTTTGAGCTAATATGACATATAAACTTCCTTACATCTAAACTGGGGGTCTTCTGGCAGTGTTCTGACTCATGTCCACATTTAAAAAATTAGAATACTTCATGACAATATTATTATTATTATTATCATTATTATTATTATTATTCAGATTGGAAAGGAGATCGTGCGACTCGGTTCATGCAAATAGTCCCAATGAGGTCAGTTAGGAAAATGATGTATCAGGATGGCTTCTTGAATGACTAATTACACAAACAAGTTAACATTGCAATCTAGAGTGCTTTATATAGAGAAAAAGTATGGAAAACAGCACTTGGCCTGCTAAGTTTTGAAATACTAACTGACTCAGACTTCTTTTCAGCCTCTTTGTACATATTAAGCATTTATTTCTGAATAAGTTAAAATGATCAGTTTGGTTCCTCAAACAAGAGAAAAAAATCTGTGTTTGTTAAAAAAAATATATTCACCTCAGTTTTATTAATTAGGAAAAGTATAATCCATAGTAAAAATTTTGAATAGTTTCTTCTTATATTGAAAACAAGATAAAGAAACTATAAGAAAGTCAAAAGGGACATATTCAGGTATTATGGGTTCCTTATTGCTTTTTCTGCACCTTCAAGGCTTTGCATTGTCGATGAACTAAGAGTCACTTGGATGTAAACCTTAGCCAGAGAATCGAAGCCACCGATTAGATCAGGAACAATTTACAAAATCACATCCTTAGAAAGGATTGCCTGGCTCAAAAACCTTTACAGCTGTATTGACTGTGTGCAACTACACTCTCACT
Source organism: Grus americana (assembly GCF_028858705.1). Lineage (NCBI taxonomy): Eukaryota > Metazoa > Chordata > Aves > Gruiformes > Gruidae > Grus > Grus americana. Next base: position 71,207,384 of record NC_072856.1, on the reverse strand, counting down.
GATCTCTTAAGGGTTTGGTGGAAGAAGTGTTCAACAGTTCTTGGAAAAACAGAGAGAGACACAGGTAAATAAACTTGAAGTGTCAAATAGATATAAAGGAGCTCATTCTTACCTTGTTGGTCTTGACTAAAGTGCACAGAAACCTTGTCATGCAACTCTGAAGCCTCATAAAGAAGCTGGTTGCTGGAGCACAAAGACAGCTGGAGCTTGCAGGGAGCAGGAAACAGAGTGTTAAATAAGAGCACACCCTGAAACTTTCAGTCTAAACTATTTACAACCCATCTCTATGGTTTGATTTTATTTTTACTGTCCTGTTCTTCTGCATCCCAAAGCAGATGATAGAGCTGTACTTTGCTACCTGGATCGTGCAGCCTGTCGGGAAGGCCCAGCAGTGTTTGTTTCTATGTTGTTGCCCACAGAATGTCGGTGTCTGACACCCAGCTGTGGGACCCTCATCCAGCACAGGCGTCCCCCAGAATAACCCCCTCGCCGCAGGAGGTCCTGGTCGCTTGGCTGAGGGCCCCAGCCCAGCACAGACCTGTCCCTCCGGGAGCGTTGTGGTTTAACCCCAGCCAGTAACTGAGACGTCAGGGCTTGCGGTGTTTTGCACAGAGGATTGCATAGTCCAGTGAAACTGCAGATTTTCACCAAAAAAAGAGAATGTGTGAATTCATCGAACTGATGCATTTTGTAGGAATGATTTTAGAAACAAATAATAGACAGGCCAGGCAATGTGGGTGCAATGTCTTTCCATATTTCTTAATCCAGCCTCCTTCCACTGAACAAACTTGCTTATTTATTTATTAAGTTCCTTGGTAACTTTGGGGAATAAAAATTCATAGCTGCGCTAAATAACTGCATCTGCATCAAAACAAACGTGAAGAATGATAAACCCCAAATACTACCGCCCTGCCCCAAAATAATGACACACCCCCCCCCCCCAAACACATCTGCGAGAGCACCACGCGTTAGGGCGGGCTGTAGCTGCTGACCCCATGGCCCGGGGTGGTGGGTCCCACACCGCTGTCCCGAAACACTGACACCTCTCCAGGGCATCTGCCCAGCCACCTCTTGCCTGTGCACGGAGGGCAGCAGCCCACGGGCTCTCCAGGAGCCGGAGGGAAGCCTGCTCGATCCCTGACCCCGGAGAAGTGGGTCTGGCTGTGGGCTGCCATGGGGGACACTGCCTGCGTCACCGCCTGCGTCACCCCCTCATCCATGACGCTGTGCTGCCAACCAGCCTGCCCCGGGGAAGCGGCAGGCAGTGCCTTCCTGCGTATTGCTCGTGCGCTCTGGAGTCCCCAGGAATAAACCTTGACAATTTTCCTAATTAGGGGATTTCTTATCCCCTTTCTCTTCATCCGCTTTCCGGGCCGTTCTTTACCAGGCCCGTCACACCGCCTGTGGGGGACAGGGATGGGAACCGGATGGCTCAGGGCACTTGGAGTCCCCACTGCTGCTGGCTGGTCAGGGGACATCCCTTCAACCGCTGCACTCCTGTTTTGCTGACAGGGTTGGATGTTCCTGTTCCTCGGAAATAGTTGGGGTTGGAACTAATTGCTAAACAGGACTTTTCTTCTGACAAAAGTGCCTTTTCATTGCTAGATTGTTGATAGTACAGAGTTTTCAAGAGCACGCATTCATTTTTCATGAGTGTTTCAAAGCCTTAGATATGTGGTTCTCCAGACAAAGGTAGTTTTCTGCAGCTGGAAAGTGCGTCCTTTTACTATAGGCTGAAAAACTGAATACTATCTAAAGAAACTTGGGCTGCCCAGATGAAATGACATGTAATGCAAATACATGCTGCTTGGAGCTTGGCAAAACCCATTTGCTGTTTTGGGTGGCATTCAACTGCCAGCAGTAAGAATTTCATGGGCCTTTATTTCATACCTTCAAAGAGCTTTAAACAGCTCAAAAGCCTAACTGAGGAAAACACCGGGGAGGAAAATATAAACAAGTGTGAGGGCAAGTAAAAAATGAACAAATGCCCAGAGAGCAGGCTTCTCTGAAGCTCTGTGACGGCCAGAGAATAACAGTGGAAATGCTTTGACCATATCTTTTTTCCAGTCCCCACTACATTCAGTAATACTTAACTAATAACTCTTTGTCATAGGACAAAATAATTGCTATGGCAGAGCAACTGCATATGGATTCTTTTACTGATGTGACAGAAGCTAAAACGACTGTAAGATTTGGCACTAATCATCAGTGTTGTCCAGTTATGCCTCTCACTGAATCATTGCCACATGTGGAGTCTTTAATTGTGCTATATAATTTTCCAACCACAAGTGACAAGAAAGAAGAAAATATATTCCTTTATTACAAGATTTTTTGTAACAGGTGGTAATTTGGTTTGCAGTGTCATCTTTTTTAGTAGGAATGCCCTTTACACAGAGGATTTCTCAAGCACCTTTGGTATGCCAGCACGACCTACTTGTCAGCTGAAGAAGTGGCCCGCATTTCACAGTCAGAGCTACTTACCTTTATAAATTTTCATTGCTATTTTGTGGTCAGGTTTTGGATGGTTTTTTTTTGTTTAGTTTTGTTTTGTTTTAATTTCTTCAACTTTTCATTTTGCCCTTGCTCCTAAATCTCATTTATAAGCAGAATGCTTCCAGCTGAAGTAATCATCAAACAGCCATGCTTTTCTTTTGGCAATAGCCAGCTGGGTTGGGCTCTCTCTAGCCCATACAGGTATTAGAGATAGCAGATGTCCAGCTCTTCCCTCCACTGTGAAACTCAGCAGGAGAAGTCACAAGTAAGTGTGGAAGGAGGTGAGAGCCATCAGCGTAGAGAGTGCACTCTTTTCCCCTTGGATCGAGGCTGGCTCTGCTGCTTGTTTTAGGGGTGATGCTGCCAGAACAAAATTCACTTTCCTCTTGTGCTCTTAATGTCCTGGGCATCAACAGGCTCCATCGTGTCGACTGTTTCATCTGGCTCCTGACCAGCTGTGTCCAAAGCCACCAGATCCAGCGGGGTCTCCCAATGTTGAGGACTAGCAGCCAAGGGGCTGCAGCTCAGGACATGTTGAAGATGCTGTCGGTGTAGCCCTGTTGAGCACAGCAAGGGCTGAACCTCTGATGCAGAAAGGTGATCGAGATGTCTGAAGTGGGACTCACACATAGCTTCCTCCAGCCAAGACCAGAGTCTGGGAAGCCCTGTTTTTTCTGAAATTTTCAGGGTTTTTTTTTTTTTTTATTTTCTGATGAAACTACAGTAGTATAAACTGTATTATACAACTCTGCTTTGAAGCTTCAATTAACAAGCCTACTAGATGTTAACGACATTTCACATTTTCCTGCTTCATATTGCTCCTAATCAATTTGAATAACAGATTGCCATGGAAGACTGAATTAAACTGTATATGACATTAATTCCATTTTTGGTTTATGCCTAATGATAGAAAGCCACTAACTGCATTATAGTTACTATTGATGGATTTTCAAGAAATCAAAGCTGTTCCAAATTTCTTTAAAAAATGGATGAGTGAGAGGCTATTTACTGGGATTTTTTTCCTTGCTGATTTAGGTACTGCTTAGGAATCTGGAGAGGCATAGAAAAAGGTGATGGAGATAAGCTTCTTAGTGCTGAACGTATATTTTTTTTTCTGATTACTGTTGAGATGCGATGCTAATTTGGAAGAAAGTGTGTGGCTGCAGGGAACCTGTCTCTAGGAGCCAGAGAACAGAAACATGGCACGAACATCTCATGAGGTGTTTTTCTGGCATCACTCCATCCCTGAGCCTGCAAAACAGGTGCTCACAAACAGTGGGTCTTGCCAGTCACCTTCACCTCTTAGGTGTTCACTGCTTGTGCTCACTGTCACTCAACACCCAAATTATACATTGATGGTCTATTTAGAGCACGACTGTCACTCTCATTAAGAAGAAAATGAAGAGTCTATCTAGCTAGAAGAAGATAGAAGGGGTTGGATATTTATTCTCTTTAACTAGAGTCAAAAGTGATTATTATGTCTCTTTATAAAAATCTTTAGAAATAGTGATACATAAAAGTGGTAGACCGTTGATGAGGAGAGAAGTGAATTTCTGGAATGATCGATCAAGTGATGCAGTCAGGACAAGAAATTGTAACTCTCTGAAGACAGAGGCTAATAAGTGTTCCATGAATAAGAGAAAGATTATCCTTTTACCTTGAAAATTAAAGTTCAAGATATAAGGTTTGAAGCTTTAGTTTGTTGCTATATCAAGGAGTTGAAAGAAAATAAACTGATTTCATACTCTGTTGTTCATATACTTTATGCTGAATGTAGTTCATCAGTCCTTTGATTCAGCTTTTACACTGATCATCCTCAAAGACTGTAAAAGATTCCTTTGCTTAACCCTTTCCCAAAAAGTTTATATTGTCTTTTGTTGTTGTTCTTCCAGATTTCCCTGGTACAGTGGAGACTACCAGATGTAGCTTGGTGCTTCCGCTACTTTTGAGAAATGTCTCAAATGCCAGCTGAGTCCAAATTGGTCCCACATTTGTGGTTTAACAGTCAGTCACCAGGTACTGAGACAGAAAATAGCGTTCTGTTGAGAAAGATTGGTGGGGTCACTGTTTCGAACACTGCCTAGCGCAAATAAAAGCTTTTCAGCACTGGTGAAATATTTAAACATTTCTGACTTTATTTATGCATATGTCTTCATAAAGTGAGTTTAATTTGTGATTTAACAATCGAAGGCTGGTTGTACTTTATAGTTTAGACTTCTCTTTTTAATGATTGCTCAGAAGAATTGTTCATTCTGACATTTTGTTGTGGTGTAATGCATTATCCATTTTCCACAGATAGGCCAAGTTTAGTTTTAGTGGGGTTTTTTAAAGGTGTTCTGCCCAAATATCCTTTTTCTGGTAGCAGTTGCTATGAATGATGCCCTTGAATAACAATTGCTTGCTACCGCAGGAAGTGCACTTCTTACAGCTTTTTTGTTATAAGCACTCTGTATGAGTTCTCCTAATTTTATTTGGTTCTTTTAATTAGTCAGTGTCTGCTTTGGAGCACTGTTTATAGACTTGGACATGACTGAATATTCAATTCCCCCCACCCCCCATTCATTAGGAAACGTTTTAGTTTGTGCATCCTCTGATGATCAGAGCCTGTTCTTGGTCGCCTTCTCTACATTACAGAAACTCCAATGGAGTCAGCAGAAATAGCAGAGATCTGTGTTCAGATAAATGGGATCAGAATCTGCTGTTGAAAGCCAGTTTCCATGACTGCTCCTGACCTCCTTCGTTCTGTGAAAATACCCATCAGCCTTATGAATCCTAACAAAACCTTCCAAGAAATGTAGGGGAAAAGGAGAGATTAAATAATCTTACCTTTTTATCCATAGTTCTTCAGTGTTTAGCTGACCTGCATGGCCTCACCCCTTCCTACCAGGGTTTCTGAACATCTCTGCTGACAGCCACGGTGCTGAGAGCTGCCAAAGGCTGAGTTCGGGGCGGCAGCGGTGGGAGCAGGATGGGCGCCCAGCTCAGCCGTGGCAGAAATGGGCCCTTGCTCTGCAGCACTGGGGAGGCACTGGGCATCATGACCTTAGCTAGAGATAATTCTGCCAGTATATCAGCATACCATTTTCTTTGCTGGAGAGATGCCAGGGTCTCTTTAAAGAATGCTTTGAGCATGCAAATGAAACTTCTAACAGCTCTTGGCCAGGTGATGGTCAGTAACGCAAGGGAAAACTCAAACTGAGGTGCAGCAGGAGGCACTAGAAATCACCTCAATTTGCATGGATTCTGCTGTCGTGGCTGGCCCTCAAATCAGCAGACTTTTGCTCTCTCTTGCAATCTCCTCCCCTTCACAGACAGTTCTTCCCTAGGCAGAATAACCCCAGTGGATTATTGTTTTGAATACAATATGCAGGTGGTCTTCCCCAGAGTCTCTTGTGCCGCAGAAAACACGACCGCTTGCCTTAGAGCAACTGTTGTCCTGATGCAGGGTGGTTGTCATGTCCCAGCCTTGGCCATGAAATACACAGCATCGGCTTTGGCTGGCACTCAGGGATCCCTTTTCTGTGGTATAAAAAGGGTAGTACAAAGGAATTAAAAATGAAAGCTCCATCTGGGCAAGTCAGGTGAACCACTTCACACGCTGAGCTCTGCTGAGCTGAAGAAGATGCTGTCTTCATTATTATCGTTGCACTGCTGTCTTCAGTAACTGCTGCAGCTAGAAGAGCCTTTCCTTTCGTGACAGCTATTTCAGATGAGGAAAGTGGAACAATAAAAACAGTCCACCTCTTGTGACAGTTCGCAGGAGAAGTCTGTGCATTTCCACAGGTAACTTCCCTTGTGCAGGCCATGCGCTGTACGATCGTCTGTCACAGGGTCACTTCCCGGCTGTAGTGACCTTCAAGTGCTCTAGCCACCCATCGAGATCATACTTGTTGGTAGCAAAGTATAAAATTGATTAAAATTAACTGGGATAAATAATTTGAAATGGAAATGTAATTGAGATGAGAAGATGAAGAAATGAATATTGAATCTAATGAGGTAACTTTAAATACTTCAAATTAAGATTACTTTGATTCCTTATACTAATTGCCAAAGTTTAAATATGCAACAGGGTTGGAATTTAGGAAGACAATGTTGGCATCCTTGAGACATCCTTTAATGTTTGTATTCCAGCAGCAGGACAGAGACACTCCATACCAGACCTCTGAGCCTCCACAGCCTCGTTCAGGTGGAAACTCTAGAGTATTGAAAAGATCAGTACCAAAATTTCCCCTGACTTCTGCTGGTCCAGAGTGTAACTATTCACATCTTACTAACAACAGAGAAACATCTGGCAAACTTCTTCTCCTAACTGCATGCAAAAATATTTTCTTCTCAGCTAAAAAAACCCTAATAAGAACAAGAAAACTGTTTTCTATATACCTGTTTCCATAACCCCTAAAGATTAGTTATGTAGGCAAGAAATATTTGGACAGAGATTTTTGTTAAAGCCACTGTATGTAATTTTGATTTCAGTAAAAGATATTGCAGGTGGTTTAACCAGTTTTCTGAGTCTTTCCTCTAACAAAGTCAACCAGAAAATTGTCTTGATTTCCACTTCCACGTACCGTGTGACGACAGAATGCAGCTCTAGAGGCAGGTGCTGTACTGCGCAAGTGATGTGCTGTCGATGTCTCCCCATGGAAACCGAAAGCAGCCCGGCCCGTCAGAGGACTTGGCACAGCAGGGTTAGCTGGCTAGGAGCAGCGTGAGGGGAGGCTGATGTCCAGACATCCCTGGTCCTCCTGAGCTCCAGCACGTGGCAAAGTGCAGTGGGTTCCCAGGGGTCAACAGGCTATGGCCTCAGTCTGTAGAAGAGCAACATGGGTGCTTGCCCCGAGAAAACCCCTCCCTCCAGCTGCCCATCACATGAGGGCTTGCTGAAAGTGTCAAGCGATCATAAGCGTGTGGTCTGAGACCAGCAAATGGCAATTTAAATATCACCATGGTCAAGTGTTTAGTCACTCAGTAAACTCTGCTCCCGCTTTATGTTTGACTTGATCTTTTTGTTGATGTTTATCTTTAAAGACCCACTTGAGCTGACGTGAGTCAAGCCTCTGGGTTAGTTCGTGGACTGAAGCATGCAGAGCAGCAGAACTTGTCAGGTGCTCTGGAAGAAGCTTGTCACCTCCCAAAATAGGAGGATATTTCTCAACTATTATCTGAGACGCCTCATGGCCTTGTAGCAGCAGAGTCAGTACTAAACTTTGCAGCCTCAGGGCTGGACCACTGGGACCTACGTACCTTTACCACAGGTAAGGGAGGAGCTAGCTGATAGAAATATGGGAAGACAGCTCGTTTTCTTTGCTCTAATTGCCCCTTCATGATGAAGATAGTGGCTGCTTCTGTGGAAAGCTTTCTCACAGAGACTGAGGACCGTTCACATACTTGAGTTCCATACAGAAAGACTATCGGGTTGTACGGTGTCTTACCCGTATTTTGTACAGATGCAGCGTATTTTTTTCCTTTTCTGTTGTATTCATGGTTCAGACAGGATTTCTCACATCATTCCTGTTCTCCGGTCCCCCAAGGGACTGGAACAGGCATCTTGAATCAGATTAATCTCATCGCACACAACTTCATGATATAATCCTCTTTATATGGACACTGTAGAGGAGAAGCAGACTGTACTCTCACACCGATGATAACCCCCAGTGCGCAGGATGTCCCTTGTGCAGCACAAGGTGAGGCTGTCAACGGACTGTGACAGCCAAAAACATTAAAGCAGGGACAGAGCAATGCCTCGAGGGCTGTCACATGCAGGCACAGGCAGCCTGAGATCATCTGGCGTGCCCTCGGCCTGCTGCACGCAGCTCTGTCGTCTGCCGGATGCCACCACTGCGAGCCCTGCAGAAGTGTGTGGCACCCCACGGGAGCCCCACGGCTGGGGCGTGCCTGTGGCTACGTGCGTGCCCTCTGTGCTGCCCTGAGGAGCCGTGCGCGTGGCTGGGCACGGCCCCTGCACCGCGGGGGCACGGTGGAGCTGGGCCGGCCTGCCTTTGGCTGACCGTGCTGCTGCCTCGAGCCTGGCCTGGCCACCTTGCCTGCAGTCACTCCTGGTGGTCTCCACAGCTGGCTGTCTAAAATAACAATCTTCATTAATGCTAATCAGCACTGATTGGGCATAGAAGCCTTCAGCTCTCAAAAGGGCAGGCTGGGCTACTGAGGAGTGGATACAAGCCCACCTACAGCCACAGCAATGGCTCTGCAGCCTGCCACAACTGGGCTGCAATCTGCCGTCCTTTGCATTCCCCAGTTCGGAACACAGATCAGTGATAAATTCCTTCCTGTCTTCCCCATGGAGCACCTCTGCCTCTGTCCGACAGAGCCAATGCCAGCCGGCTCCAAGACGGACCCGCCGCTGGCCAAGGCCAGGCCCATTGGTGGTGGTGGTGGTAGTGCCTCTGGGGTAACATATTTAAGAAGGAAAAAACCAGAGCAGCAGCTTTTGCAGCCGGAGAGAGGGGTGAGAAGATGTAAGAAACTCTGCAGACACCAAGGTCAGTGCAGAAGGAGGGGGAGGAGGAGCTCCAGGCGCCGGAGCAGAGATCCCCCTGCAGCCTGTGGTGAAGGCCATGGTGAAGCAGGCTGTCCCCCTGCAGCCCATGGAGGAAGGATGAGGGGGTGTAGAGATTCCACCTGCAGCCCGTGGAGGACCCCACGCCGGAGCAGGTGGAGGCACCTGAAGGAGGCTGTGGCCTGTGGGAAGCCCACGCTGGAGCAAGCTCCTGGCAGGACCTGTGGCCCCGTGGAGAGAGGAGCCCACGCCAGAGCAGGTTTGCTGGCAGGACTTGTGACCCCATGGGGGACCCACGCTGGAGCAGTTTGCTCCTGAAGGTCTGCACCCCGTGAGAGGGACTCCATGCTGGAGCAGTTAATGAAGAACTGCAGCCCGTAGGAAGGACTCACGTTGGAGAAGTTCATGCAGGACTGTTCCGTGAGAGGGATCAGAGGAAGAGTGTGAGGAGTCCTCCCCCTGAGGAGGAAGGAGTGGCAGAGACAACGTGTGCTGAACTGACCACAACCCCCATTCCCCATCCCCCTGTGCCGCTGGCGGGGAGGAGGGAGAGAATTCGGGAGTAAATTTAAGCCTGGGAAGAAGGGAGGGGTGGAGGAAAGTGTTTTAAGATTTGGTTTTATTTCTCACTACTCTACTGTTTTGCTTGGTAATAAATTAGATTCATTTTTTTTTAAGTTGAGTCTGTTTTGCCTGTGACAATAATTGGTGAATGATCTCTCCCTGTCCTTATCTCAACCCAGGAGCCTTTCATTATATTTTCTCTCCCCTGTACGGTTGAGAAGGGGGAGGGATAGAGCAGCTTTGGGGGGCACCTGGCCTCCAGCCAGGGTCAGCCCACCACATTTTCACACACAGCTACCCCAGCAATTTGTAGTAAATATCTGCAGTGAAGAAAATGATGGAAAATCACAGCAATGATCCCAGGCTTGCAGCTATTTCTTTATAAATAATAATCTTTCCATGGTACCTTACGGACTTTTCTAGCTGCCTGAAGACTTTGGATTACAGTGGCTGATATTTCTGTCATATCTTTCCCCCTGCAGATTCCCAGAGCTACCATGCGCTTTGCCTCTGGGAAGCAGGGGCAAACAAGCGTGTGGTGGAAATCAATAGCTGCTTAACCAAATGTCATAAAAGAAGGCTATTGAGCCCTTCTCCTGGTACTTTACTAAACTATGAAATGTTTGCTTATCTTCAGTTCTTTGAAAAACCTCACAGCCCCACTAGGACAGCGCACGGATCCAAGCACTGCTGCTGCAGAAGGGCGGCCGGGGTCTGCCGGCTCGGGCAGCGGGGTGCCACGGGAGGTGATCTCCATCTGCAACCCGGTACAACCCCAGGGAATTCAGGGGTGCCGCGGGAGGTGATCTCCATCTGCAACCCGGTACAAGCCCAGGGAATTCAGGGGTGCCGCGGGAGGTGATCTCCATCTGCACCCGGTACAAGCCCAGGGAATTCAGGGGTGCCACGGGAGGTGATCTCCATCTGTACCCGGTACAAGCCCAGGGAATTCAGGGGTGCCACGGGAGGTGATCTCCATCTGCAACCCGGTACAACTCCAGGGAATTCAGGGGTGCCACGGGAGGTGATCTCCATCTGCACCCGGTACAACCCCAGGGAATTCAGAGAAATTCAGGAACAGTCTCCTAAAGCAAGGAAGAGCTCTCTTAGGTGTAATGTCACAATAAAACCAGTATATTGCAGGTGAGACAGGAATGTTCTGCATGACTGAAATGAGTGAATGGGAAAGATGATCCGCCTTATTTTCTCCTTTGACAGCTTATGACTGAAAATAACTGACCCAGAGAAAAAGACTGACAAATACTCTGACAAGACCAAGTGTTACATTTGCATTAATTGATTCTAGGTCCAACAGCGTCCTGTTTGTGGAATGTTTTGCTTTTACGTTCTTTTAGCACACAAGTAAAGGTAGTGAGGAAACTGCACTCCTGCTGCACGGACAGAGCTGGGCTGGTGCTGCGCTGCCTTGGCGGGGCGATGCCGGCTGCCGCAGGCAGGAGAACAGTGCTGAGTCCCAGCTAAGCAGAGTCTGTACTGCTGTATCTGGAGCACTGCTGGTCCCTGGCCGGGTGCGAGTGGCGTGGGTCGGCCCTGCAGCGGTGAGCGGGACGTCAGCGGTCCCGAGGTGCCCTCTGTGAGACGAAGGGGCTGTCTCCACAGTTGCCCATTCTGATAAAAGCGGCTGAAATGACCTACCTGTCATCAGACAAACCCTGGTCTCAGCCTGGGCTAAAGGGCGGTTGTCAGGTTTACACCTCTTCTGATTTACATCCCTGTGGGAAATTCCGGATTCAGGACCGCGGGCGCCGTGCTGCTGTTGATGGGTGTGGGACGGAGCGGGGCAGGGACGCTGACAGCCCCGTGGTGTGTGGTCGCTCTCCACCAGCCCTCGTGCACAGGGTCAGTCTCAGCTGGCTTTGAGCCGTGCTGGCAATAATAACAAAAAAAACCCCCAACCAAACACCTAAAATAATGTTTAATCCCTGCATAGGCAGTAATGTACATATAAATGTACATCTCCTTTTTCATTTTCAATGTTATGATCTTTCACAAATGCAACAAGCTGTAGGTGGATCACACTCTTGAGTTTAATTCAGATTTTTAAAAAATTCTGCCTCTTAGAAAGAACACCAAAGACTTTAATTTTGAGGTTAAAAAAAAAATTAATCTTTTACTAAACCATACGATGCTTCCAAAGCTTAAAAAATGCATTTAAAATGTTGTTCATTGCCATGTTTAATCCTAAATTTCAAAGAAAGCGATATCATGACTCACGCCTGCTTGTAACATCTAGCATTATTCCCAGAAAGACTAATCAACAGATTTGATGTAAAAGATTAATTACTATCCTCTCAGAAGACAGATTGTTTACTAAACAACCAGCGATATGCAAATTACTGACTTAACATGTCAGGTTTAATGGCTTCTTGAGGGAGTGTGACTGTTCGTGTCTCCATACAATTCCTGCAGCTAAGCAGCGTGCTTTTCAGGGCAGAGCCAGCAGTTGGAAGCGGGCAAACTTCCTCCTTCATCCAGTGCGCTGTGGCAAGAAACTCCCTGTGAAGGAGCTGGCTTGTGTCTTGGCTTTTCGGGTAGAAAGCCACAGCAAGCCGTTCTTACCCTGTTTGCAGTGAGCGTTTTGCTGCGCAGACGTCGCGTGAGAGTCAGTGAATGAAATCAGAGCTGGGGAAGCTGCGTGCGGCACGGCGTGCGCGGGGTGTCTGCCCTTTAAAGGTCCTGGGGCGTGGGGTTTTCTGGGCAAACCAGATATGCCTAGGCCAGCAAAAGGAAAGGAGTATGGACTGGGGGGCAGAGGCGGGTTTTTTTTCTTCAACACCCAGCGTTAAGTGGGTGGCTGACTGATTATCCGTTGTTGAAGGACAGGTGGGTTTAAGTCGTGGTTGTCTGGGAGTGGTTGTCCTGCAAACCTGCACTGTGTGCAGACGTGCTCCTGGAGCGATCCTCGTGCACGCCGTTGGCAGCCTGCGTGCTCTGCGACGTGCTGCCGTGGCTTAGAGCAGGGAGCACGGTGTGGGGTGCTGGCTACCAGCATGTGGAGGAGCCCGATGCCATCCTGCGCACCGGCTGACGGTGGAGGAGCCCGATGCCGTCCTGCGCACCGGCTGACGGTGGAGGAGCCCGATGCCGTCCTGCGCACCGGCTGACGGTGGAGGAGCCCGATGCCGTCCTGCGCACCGGCTGACGGTGGAGGAGCCCGATGCCGTCCTGCACACCGGCTGATGGTGGACGAGCCCGATGCCGTCCTGCGCACCGGCTGACCTGTGGCGAAGAGCCCGTGAGAGCTCTGTGGGAGGCCACGCCAGCAGAGCTGCGTGCTGGGTCTGAGCATCCGTGCTGGGTCTGAGCATCCGTGCTGGGTCTGAGCATCCAGCGCCATCCTTGAGCCCCACCACAGAGGGAGTTTCCCTGGCTTTTGCCGTGGCTCCAGTGCCCTGGAGGTGTTCCCTGAACTGAAGCCAGAACAGCAGCTTTAGTGAATACCAATAAAGCTTTCTCCCACGGCTGCTCCCTTTCTGAACCCGTTTGCTTTTCGCTTCCCTATATCACACCGGTGTGGTTTGTCCCACTGCTTTGCTGCCTTTCTCCTGGCCGGCTTTCCTCCTGCTCGGCTCTTACCTGCCAGCCGAGAGAAGGGCAGCACAGAGCCCCCCCTTCCTCCACCCGGTGTGCAGGGACCGCGCAGCGCGGCGGGGCTCAGCTCCCAAGCCTGAGCATCTTTGTCTTGCAGAAACTCAGGTGAATAACCCGAAGCCAGTCACCTCAATGAATTTCAATAGCGCTAGAGAAATCAGCATCCGGGTTTTCAAGGTGGTGTTTGTGGAAAGCAGTTTTCATGTATAAAGGCCAAATTCCTTTGATCCTAAACCACAACTCGTAATGGGTGGAACAAGATGCATTTCATAAAGTTTCCAAAGGGAAAAGAAAAGCAGTGATATATGACTTAGGCTGACTAACCGTACACTGAAATTGCGATTGTCTTACAACCAAGGATTAGACACAGCAAACACTTTTGAGGGCAACATGCAAGAAACCTTTATTAGGCCACAGCAAATAGGAACAAAGTCCAAAAAATCCAGCCTGCCAGCAGACAACCACACAGAAAAGAGAGATGTAAAGTCACCAGAGACTTTTTTTTAAAATTTGTCTCCCAATTTTAGCCTTCTGTACAATTAATTTAAAATTTAATTTCACATGAAAAGATAGCTCATGAGATAAAGATGGCCAAGAACTAATTTCCTGTAGCAGTGTGGGATTATATAGCAGAATAACAGCTCATTTAAAAATAACAGATCCATAAATTTGATGCACTGTTCACTTGTCTTTATCTGTAGTTTTTTGTGTTACAAATCATCGTATCATTCTGGTCTAGGTCATTACACAAATATTTGATTGTACTTTCCAGCCTCCTGGGGGAAAAAAATCCCCACAAACCAAACACATTGTTTGCATGATAATGCCAGTTTTTCTCCTGTGAAAAATTTTATATAGCAAATCATTAAAAATTAATTGTGTCTGTGTGCCAATGCTGGCAAAGGCTCTTGGAGGAGAGGGTCAGGTTCTTGGCCAGGTAACAGCATGGGTAGAGCTAAAGAGCTGGTGCACCCCGAGGCATTCTCTGGTGCGGGTCGGGGTCCCGCGAGCCGTTTCTTTGAGCACTGTGAACTCAGGTTGTCGCTGGGATGCAGCGTGCCCTGTGTCTGTGCTGCTCCCAAGAAGCTGCGTGCCAGGGCACGGGGCGCGGGGGAGTGAAAAGGAGGAGCAGGTCAGCGAAGAGCCAGCGCCTGCGAGAGCTCAGGCTGCATTCGTGTGCTGGACACCAGGATGCAGCTGGGCTTCCCCTGAGCTCAGAGGTGTTACAGGGATGTCACGGGGTGAGGATTCCTCACCTGGAGCAGGTTTCCTGTTGAGGCCACTTAGGGTGCCCAGCGGAGGTATGTGAAATGGCAACGGTGCGTGTGATCCACCTTCAGAGCCATCATCGGCAGTGCAAAATTATTCGACTGCCATGCGCCAAACTAGAAACGTCTCTACAGAACTATCCACACGCCAGCTGCTTCTCCTCTGCCCAGTCGAGTAAGACAGCATTTGAAATTCAGTGTCGCTCATATGGGATTTGTGCTGATGATCTGTAATGGGACAAATTTCACTCCAGGGGAGAGAAGAAACTCATGTAAGAAGGAACAATGCACATCTCTTTCCATTTCTCAGTTTTTAGCTTATCTGCTAATAGTTCCTTACTTCATTTTCTCTTCTAGTCCGGAGCTGTGATGCTGAATGCTGGTGAGATAATATTTGCCCTCAACACTGATGTTAATTTTGGGTAATTAATTTGGGTTGCTAACTTTGCTTAAAGCAAGTGTTACAGCTGCCTTGTTTAGGAAACATGACTGGAATGTGGTTTTTGAAAACCTCTGTGTCCTTGCACAGTATGCCTTTACTCAAGTTAACTGCTAGAACATTTAAGCTCTGAAAAACATTCTGTGATTGTATCAATGCAGAAGCATCCCTTTCACTGCTTTGTATGGCAGTAATTATTAAAAATGGGTAGTTTTGATCCTCTCCTCTTATTAACTTCTAATTGCTGCTTAGCTGGTAGTTATTAGTACTTCAAACATGTTTATTCTCCCAATATGACCTATCTTTTGGGGACATCTTGGTCCTTAGTTAATGAATACTGACAACTCTATGCAGCCCAAACATCCTAACGCAGACACCATGCCTGAAACGGCGTGGCATGGGCCTTCCCGTGCCTGGGTACCGCTTTGGGAAGGCGAGCATGCCGGCACTGCGGCAGCGTCTCCAGCAGCTCGGAGAGGACAGCGACGCCTTTGCTTCTCTCTGCTGCAAGGAAATGCTGCTCGGGCAGCGGGTGTTGTGTGAGCTTGGGCCTTAGGGAGATGCTCTCCCACGGAGCGATGCTCCTGCCGCCCCCGGAGCAGCGCCCGCCCTGGTCTGAGCAGCTGCCCAGCCTGCTCCGAGCCGAGAGCGCAGCCAGGACCTCACGAGCACTTCGCTGCTGCTGCCCCTCTGCAGGGGTCCTGGCCATCAGGCCCCCACAGGGAATTCATTTTCCGACGGAGGAGAAGGCTGCAGCCCCGCCACAGCTGCCCTGGCTCCCTGGGACGATCACCCGAGTCAGCACCTGCAGTCACCTGCGTGACGCAGTTTCTCAGCAGCTGCGTCATGGTTTGGCCTCATCCATGGGAAAGAATTCCCTTTAACATCTACCGTCACGCCAGCGAACGCTGCACAAAGTCATTGAATGAACTGCATCTGCCCCAGTTAAGGAAACGCGCTGATTCATTTCTGAACTCGCTTGCACGGAGAGGTTACGTCCCTCTCAGATGGGGACTGGATTGTGTCGACAGCCGGCGGGATGCCACGCACGTCCCGACTGCCTGCTGCTCCGCGGGTGCCCGCGCAGGGAGGTGTCCTGCCAGCGGGGTCAGAACCCGTCCTGTCAAACCGCTCAGGCGGGCAACGCTAACAAATGCCTTACCACATGGTGTAATAAAGGCTGGTTCCTGGAGTGGGTGTAGGGAATTTTCTGGGGCTGACTGGGGTGTTCTTTTGGCCAGGTAAAATTGCAAACAGCCATTGTCCTCATGTCCCTGCGTGAGACACATTAACTCAGTATTCATTTCATCAAAAGGTAAGTTTAGCCCTCAAAAATAGGAAGCCATGAAACTTTTGTAAAAGTAACTGAATAAACCAAGCTGGGTATTTCCTCCTTGGAAAAATAATAGCAGAAATCAAATTACAGAAAACTGTGTGATAAAATTTCTATAGCTTCAATTTTTAAAATTGTCACAGCCACTATGCTCACTCTATATTTTTACTCTGCTCCAATGAGCAAGGTCTTATTTTCTGTTCATTGTTGCACTGCAGCGATTTAGCACCAATTTGCCTTCAGTAGCTTTTGATGCTTTCAGATATGTATTGACAAAGCAAAAGGTCTGGTAAGTGTGGGGCTTTCGTGTACTTTCTATTCTATAACGTATAATGTATTTATGTCCTGCTGAGAAGAAAAATCAGGAATCTTCCTCGCACCCCCTTCTATCTTTGTCTGTCTAATTTTTTATATACTATACATAATGTAAAATGAGAAAGGAAGAGATAGATATTCAGATAGATATTGAGATAAAGAGAGAAAGAGAGAGGGAAACAGAAGGGAACATGAGGCGTTTCTTTATTTTTTCTTAACGATACACAAAAAGCAAAACGTTCATTATATGTATTTGCGTCTGTATACAGTGACCACTACAGGTATGTATTACGTATTTACATAATATTCTGTTATCTATTTTCCGTACATTTTTATAAAATGTATACTCTGCGTACAATATAGTGTGTTGTATGCACACTCTGTGTGCGTATTTTTGGGTTAAGACCCATCTATAGAAATCTTGTACACTCAGAGGTACTTTCACTGTAAAGGAAAGGTACAGGCAATCCTACTGCATAATCTAGTTAGCAATAGCCTAGTGAAACAGTCTTTATTCCCAGCCTTCTTTCTCTGCATGCCTGGAAAACACATTTTACTTAACATTTAAAAGGCAGGACATTTATGACAAATGGCATTAATCTCAAACTGCTTAAAATGCAATTTCAGTGGCATAGCTTAACATTTGCAGCATCGCAAGTGACAAACTTTCATACGCTATTAATTCCTTAACATTCTCTACACCACAGATGTTGGCAATATTGATATATGGAAAGCATTCAGAAGAGTGTTAAATTTAATGGTGGAAAGGAAATTTAGTGGATCTGGAAAACTATAAGATTCCAAATTGTGCAATAAATTAGGAAAATCATAGAATCACAGAACCCCAGCCTGGTTTGGGTTGGAAGGGACCTTAAAGATCATCTAGTTCCAACCCCCTGCCATGGGCAGGGACACCCTCCACTAGCCCACGTTGCCCAAAGCCCCATCCAACCTGGCCTTGAACACTGCCAGGGAGCCAGGGGCAGCCACAGCTTCTCTGGGCACCCTGTGCCAGGGCCTCAGCACCCTCACCGGGACTGACATATCGTCAGAAGCAAAAGAACTGCAGATGAAAAATTAAAAGTAAACTTGTGTGATCCAATAGCAAAAACTCTGGCTGTCCTTGACTATGTAGAATAAAACCCGTGCTATTAATGGGAAAATACAAGAACTACCTTAAAAGTTCCACAGGTGGTTTTCAGAGGTTCTCTTTGTCCATAGAAGGTTATTTGGGGTAAGATACGTACCTGTACAGAGGCAGTGGAACACTGAGCAGGGAGAACTGACAATAACTGAAGAAATGTTACCGAAAATGTTTTCAGCTGTTACCAAAAAGTGCGAAGGTTAGTTCCTGCATGTTCATAGACTTTTTTCTCTAGGGCTAGTTTACATTTTTCCAGACTGCCCTACAGTTCTGTATTTCAGGTTTAGAGCCTTGTTCTGATGTCAGAAGTATTGTTCCCCTATAGAGGAACAAAAAAATCCCTCTTACCTTGGTGTGCAAGTAAATCTGTATTTTGGTATTGTTTTTACCTTTTTTCCCCCAACTATTTGGCTGTGGGAGACTATTAGATATGCTGTAGTCATGTTTTTTTCACAGAAGAAATGTGAAACATTTTTTTTAAAACTTATATGGAAGAAGAAAGTTTAAAGCAACTGCAGTTGTCTCCTAGTAGGTTCTGTGGTGTGTGAAATTGTCAGATGTTGCAGTAAATGTACAAAGATGCCCTTTAAAAACGGAGCCACGGGTGAAGGAACTCCGCCGTGTCAGTGGGGGCAAGAAGGCTCCCATGAAATACGACGGCAAAGCATCCTTCCTACCCTGGATGCCCAGATGCCTTCCTGCGTCTGAAACGGAGAGACGCACGCTACTCTTTGGGTGGGGGGAAGGCTGAGTCAGCAGCGAGGAATGACCCATCTTCTGTCTTCCGAGCTTCTCCTGCCTGCCTTGAAAGTAAGGTTCCTGCGTTTGAATATGCACAGACCTGCAGGTGACTGCATATGGGGAGAAAGCCCCCGCCTGCACCCATGTGCAGTACAGGTGTTTGGGTGCTCAGGGGCGCAGGTAGTATAGACTGGATGGGTCCTTGCTCACCCAAGCTCCCTGCCCACCCACCTGAAATGCTCTTAACTTTATCTTCTGGCATCCGTTGGAGGCAAACTCCACCCCGAGCACGTAAACGTAGGATGTTTTCCCACTTTCCAGCAAAGTCTTGCAAAGTTTGTGGTTCTGGGACTGATCTTTCCAGAATTCCCTGACCACCAATTTTCTGGCTATTTAATGTTACCTTGTTTCCTTGCTTCATTTGGAATGGGTGTTACACATTTATGCTTTTTACTTTTTCCCCTATACTCCACAAAGCCTCATTCAGCTTCTTTTCACGCCTGCCAAGCGAAACCAGGGATTTCTAACTAGCTCAATCTGTTACACATCAGTATTACTCAGCCCTGCAGGCCATGGGCTCGCAGCTATAAAACAGTGGATTTAAGAGTGAAGTCACAGAATCCTTGGAAAAGCCCTTTAAGGTCATCGAGCCCAACCGTTACCCCAGCACCGCCCAGCCCCCCACTCACCCCTGTCCCCAAGCACCACATCTACACGGCTGTTCAATCCCCCCAGGGATGGGGACCCCACCACTGCCCTGGGCAGCCTGTTCCTGTTATATTATTATATTATATTTTTCCTAATACCCAACCTAAACCTTCCCCTGGCACAATTTGAGGCTGTTTCCTTGGGTCCTATCACTTGTTACTTGGGAAAAGTAAATGTAGTACTAGATTCATTAGAAGTTCTATGGGCTCCTTCACGCAAATCCGGCAGCGTGCGCGTCCGTCCCGTCCAGCCGATCAGGGCTTGCAGAAGGTCTGTGTGGAGAAGAGCCAACATTCCCGAAGCACCTCAAAGTGCCAAAGCTGCTGTTCCTCAGAGGTGTTTCAAACAGAACTATAAATTTCACCCCACTGATTTTATTCAGTGCCCGTGGTTTTTACTGAAATCACTACAAAACGCCTGCAAGAGTTACTGACCGTACCCGGGGTAACAGCGAGCGCCTTCCCTCTGCCAGCTGATGCCTGAGCTGCAGCACCTTTCCTGGGGCTGCTGCGGGTGCAGCGTCCCCGGCACCGCTCCCCGCCACAGCCGATGCTGTGGGTGCCACTGCTCTGCTGTGCTGGCCACTGCTCTGCTGTGCTGGCCACTGCTCTGCTGTGCTGGCCGCTTCTCTGCTGTGCTGGCCACTTACTTCTCTGCTGTGCTGGCCACTTACTTCTCTGCTGTGCTGGCCACTGCTCTGCTGTGCTGGCCGCTTCTCTGCTGTGCTGGCCACTTACTTCTCTGCTGTGCTGGCCACTTACTTCTCTGCTGTGCTGGCCACTCCTCTGCTGTGCTGGCCACTGCTCTGCTGTGCTGGCCGCTTCTCTGCTGTGCTGGCCACTGCTCTGCTGTGCTGGCCACTGCTCTGCTGTGCTGGCCACTTACTTCTCTGCTGTGCTGGCCACTCCTCTGCTGTGCTGGCCGCTTCTCTGCTGTGCTGGCCACTGCTCTGCTGTGCTGGCCACTCCTCTGCTGTGCTGGCCACTTACTTCTCTGCTGTGCTGGCCACTTACTTCTCTGCTGTGCTGGCCACTGCTCTGCTGTGCTGGCCACTCCTCTGCTGTGCTGGCCACTTACTTCTCTGCTGTGCTGGCCACTTACTTCTCTGCTGTGCTGGCCACTCCTCTGCTGTGCTGGCCGCTTCTCTGCTGTGCTGGCCACTCCTCTGCTGTGCTGGCCACTCCTCTGCTGTGCTGGCCACTTACTTCTCTGCTGTGCTGGCCACTTACTTCTCTGCTGTGCTGGCCACTGCTCTGCTGTGCTGGCCACTCCTCTGCTGTGCTGGCCACTCCTCTGCTGTGCTGGCCGCTTCTCTGCTGTGCTGGCCACTTACTTCTCTGCTGTGCTGGCCACTCCTCTGCTGTGCTGGCCGCTTCTCTGCTGTGCTGGCCACTGCTCTGCTGTGCTGGCCACTGCTCTGCTGTGCTGGCCACTTCTCTGCTGTGCTGGCCACTGCTCTGCTGTGCTGGCCGCTTCTCTGCTGTGCTGGCCACTCCTCTGCTGTGCTGGCCACTGCTCTGCTGTGCTGGCCACTGCTCTGCTGTGCTGGCCACTTACTTCTCTGCTGTGCTGGCCACTTACTTCTCTGCTGTGCTGGCCACTCCTCTGCTGTGCTGGCCGCTTCTCTGCTGTGCTGGCCACTCCTCTGCTGTGCTGGCCACTGCTCTGCTGTGCTGGCCACTGCTCTGCTGTGCTGGCCGCTTCTCTGCTGTGCTGGCCACTCCTCTGCTGTGCTGGCCACTTACTTCTCTGCTGTGCTGGCCACTCCTCTGCTGTGCTGGCCACTGCTCTGCTGTGCTGGCCACTCCTCTGCTGTGCTGGCCACTTACTTCTCTGCTGTGCTGGCCACTCCTCTGCTGTGCTGGCCACTCCTCTGCTGTGCTGGCCACTGCTCTGCTGTGCTGGCCACTGCTCTGCTGTGCTGGCCACTGCTCTGCTGTGCTGGCCACTCCTCTGCTGTGCTGGCCGCTGCTCTGCTGTGCTGGCCGCTTCTCTGCTGTGCTGGCCACTGCTCTGCTGTGCTGGCCACTGCTCTGCTGTGCTGGCACTCTCCTGCCAGCAAACCCGCAGGCTCTGCGCTACAGGCAAACACCTTCGCCCTCAGTTCTTTTTCTGTTGTGCCCTTTGGATATCTGTTTGATAATTTACTCCAGAGGATTCGCACAAAGTTACAGTAGTTGGCACTGTGTCTTCCTGGTTTAATAAAATATGGATAAGGCTGGACAGTTTTTTAAAAGCTAAAAATATTATTTGACCTATTGGAGCAGTTGTATTGGCACTTTTACATGACAGTTTTACTGTCATCTCAATAAGTGTCATTTTAACATAATATAATTGCTAGTCAAGTAATATAGGATGGTTGCAAATATATATTATGTTATCACAGAAAAGCATTAATAAAGAGGCTTTATCTGGCCTTTTGAGGGATTTCTTTTTCAGGCAGTGCAGGCTCACCAGAGCTAAGCTAATTAAATGTCAACTTTAATATGGAAAATATTTTTTAATCAGTTGCTTTGATACCAGTAAATGCTATGATGATTTTTCTTTTTTACCCTGAAGAAAAATTAGTTAGCAAACCAATTAGCTAGTCAGAGGTATGAAGCTCTTGTACCAGTATTGGTGTTTTGGCTAATATTTTATGAACCTAGATGTGTATAGATAGCTTCTAGACCCTTTACTTGATATATTTCTCATGGCTATCTTTGCCTTCCCAAGGAAAAGTAGATAATTACATTATTTCATTGAAAAACCAGGATGGGACTGAAATAAGGAAAACAGCTGAGTTAAGTAACATTGAGATAGATATTTTTAACCTATAAATGGTAAGACCTGTTTCACAGAGCACAGAAACAACAAAACCCACAGAATGAGACCAATTGCTCACAGTTAAAGTTTGGGAGCTACCGATCATTTTTTCCATAAATGGCAGTTGGAACATTTCAAATGCAGCACCTACCTGTTCATATCTTCCTCGTTTGCCCCCAGCATCCCACCACAATTTGTACGTCGAGGTGCGTCTGCCTACATACACACCGTGCTGTCGTTGACTCTGTTCTCCCAAGTCAACCTGAACCTTCACATAAATATCACCACATTCAGATTTGGGAAACACCTTTGTTTACTCATGAGCATGAGAACTGAGGTGAGAATTTCACTAGTTCACAGCAACAGGAGGAATACGTTAGTATCACTGTGTGTGTACACACGTATATACACACACAGGCATGCACACACAAACACACACTTCCCCTGCAACAGCAATCTAAGCAAGCGTTCAAGCTCTTTTTAAGTGTGTCTTTCCTGTTTGCTTTAATGTCCACAAAAATTGTGACCCCTTCTTTTGGGTGTCTCTTCCCAAAATATCCACTTCAGAAGGCTGCCAGGGACTTTGTTTTCAGGAAATGCTTGCTGTCACCCTCTGAGCTTTGATTGACCAAAAGCCGAGCACCTTAAAAGACCCAGACAGTCCTGACACCTGCACTCTGCGGTTTGGGCTGCGACCACGCAGCAGGATGGGTGCTGCCTGGCTGCGGCAAGGGACGATGACCAGCGAAACGGTGTGAGATGCCCCCGCCCAGGCCACGTGTGGCGACGGCTTTGGCGTCTGACGTGCGCTGGACCTGCTGCCTCCGCTTGCCGGGGGACACCGGGAGCTGCTTTGCCTGGGGCCTCAAAGCAAGCCCTCTGCCAGGCAGGAAATTTAAGTATTTTGCCAGTGTCAGACTATTGGCCTGAGCCCGCCATCGGACTGTTAAAACTTTATTTCTAGTAGGCTCAGTCACCAAAACGTTTTAGCCCACGGCTTTTGCTCGAACCAGCGTGGGCTTACATCAATAAACAAGGGTCAGAGCACCACACCGGCCGCCTCGGCCTGCAGCCGCAAGCGGGGTAGCTGTGATGTGAGACCGTCGGGTGGCTGTGTCAGCGCTGAAAGACGTCCTCAGCACCCCCGGAGATTGTTGGGAACATGCTAGGGAAAAGAACCTGCCTGACTTTGGAGGTGTATCCCATTTCCACCGCAGGCATGTACCCTACCGCTCCCTGGCCTTTTGGCTGCTAGGACGGCTATTTTTAGATACCGTAAATTAGCTGAATACAGCATAATGTCAAAAAAATAATCTGCAGAGGTGAACCTTTTTTTTTTAAGGCAATATCTTCTGATAATCCTTCCTTTCATGTCACAAATGGCAGTAAAATTTTTTTACCTTCCTACGTTTTCAGCTGAGGCTAAGCATAGGATGCTTGCTTGTTCGCAGTGCCTTATTTTGAAAATTGTAATGAGGAGAAATTCTGGACTTTTGCAACCATCGTGGTGCCATGAGACAGTCAGGTACCACATTGGAAATGGAGAAATACTTCAAGGGTTCAGCATGCACAGAGATGACTCCCTACCTGCCACCGCTGAATGTGTTATAGGATGAAAAAAACCCCACTTGACTTCCAGCTGGAAACAGACTGGGACATTCCCTGCGCCCGGTGCTCCTATCCTGCATCCTGTTCAGAGGCCGATGGTATCCACTGATTCATGGGGAATAATTTTTGCCATCAGCAGGACGGCTTTCCCAGGCTGGGAGCCATTCTGGCTGTTCTGAGCCTGCACAGAGGCGTAACTCGTTCTGCAAACAGCTCGCCCCAGCTCTCCTCTAACAGGGTTAACGGCAACAGCAGCTGGGCCTAACTAGTCGTGGGCCCAAAAAAGCCACTGTCGGCAGATCCCGCTCCACTGATTTTGCACGTGTAGGGGCTGTTTTTGACGTGAACTTGCCCTGTGTCCGCAGCGGGAGCCTTGCCGTGGGCACGCCGGGGCCCCGGGGTGCTGTCCTGGGGGACCCGTGGTCGAAGCCGCAGCGCTGCTTTCCCGAGGCGGCGGCGGAGGCAGAGCCCAGCCTCCAGCACAGGGGTAGAGCAGCCTGAGGCCGGCGTGCGTGGAAGGAGTCAAAGAGCAAGATGATGAAGGTCAGGCTGGACAGGGCTTGGAGCAACCTGATCTGGTTGAAGGTGTCCCTGCTCATTGCAGGAGGGTTGGACTAGATGGGCTTTAAATGTCCCTTCCAACCCAAACCGTTAATGGTTCTGTGATGACTGCTCCCCCCCAGGAAACACTCGCTGCAGGATCTGCCCCAGCCAGATGTGCTCTCCTGGAAACCCTCTGTCACCTCAGCAGGCACTGGAGAAGATGGATCCCTTTCTGTGCCGCTGAGCCATCCTCTTCCACATGCTTTGTTAACAAATTTCAACCACATCATCATCCCACTTAACCTGGGACTGATTAAGGAGCAGCTGCCATTTGAGTGAAACCAAGTGTTTTGATAAGGTGAGTATGTTTATTTGGGTTTGTGGGTGCTGGGAGTTTATCAACAAACCCAGTCCTAAGTAACATGGAATGGGCGATGCAGCGTAATCCAGGTGTTGGGGAACAATATTACTGAGTGAAAGATAATGCGTGGGTGAGGTTTGGGAACTAGCAAACACAAATTACTTCTGCAAAGTTTGCTATTTTTTGTCAACTTTATTCTACTCTTTCAGCACCTCACATAAATCTCATTGAAATGTGATAGACAGCTGGGGGATCAGATGACATTACATGAAAATGATACAAACCACAGAGAGAATAAATGTTTTTCTATCTATCTCTCTGTCAATGGCCTTGGGAAAGATCAAGTGCAGATAAATAACATTCATCTCAGCCAGGCAGCTGACTGCATCATCACTTCTATCAGAGGAATATGAATTCCAGGAGATAATACAGTTTGGGATAACCTCGTTCAGTGCACTGTGATATTGAGGCAGATGGGTTATTAACAGGAGCAGGATCCAGCCTGTTTCCTCTGCCATCTACCATGATCTGTTCTGCCTGTTGGGGAATTACTGCTGGCCATCATGCTTTTGAGGCTATCATTCCTTGGAGAAAAGTGCTTTGCCCTAGAGCCCTAACCCATGGGATTCTCCCAAGCAGGTCTTTGAAGAGCCCAAAGTTAGCTCTCCTGAAATCCAGGGCTGTAATCCTACTTACTGCCCTGCTCCTTCCACGCAGGATCCTGAACTCCACCATCTCACCGTCACGGCAGCCAGGGTTGCCCCCAACCTTCACACCCTCAACCAATCCTTCTTTGTTTGTTAATACGACGTCCTCATGGGCTCCTCCACCACCTGTGTCAAAATGTTGTCATCACCCAGTCAATCAGGTAATGGCTACGGTACAGGATAGGTAGCTACTGAGAAAGGGGCGTGGGGTTGCGTCTTAGCCTTGGTATATGATATCAGAGTGGGAGTCTAACATTGTGAAAATGTACTTTCTGTTTTTTCCCAGAGGAAAAAAATATCAGTTTAAGGACAGGCATTATTAAAGCACATTTTGGGTACAGATTTTTTGAAGAAGGAAATTCATGATTTAATTCAATTAAAATAGCTCAAGGAGTGCAGAGAAATTCTGTCATAATGACTTAACAGCAGAACAGAGATATGAATAGGGTAAGTTCCCAGAGGACAAAAAAAAAAGTAGAAATTGTATGACACTAGTACAGGTGCTCCTGATCTTTCCCTTAAAATGTGAATTTAAATGGCTTTTACAACGACTTCTTACAGGAGTTATTTGAAACTCAGTTTCTACTTACCACTTCTCTCTCCATAAGCCCCTAATCCTCGGTGCTAAGCAAGCAGAGTGGGGTGGCACAAGCGCTGCAGGAAGCATCCCGACCCATGCAGGAGTGCGATGTGGAGGCTTCCAGCACGACCAGCGGCACGTGCCCTTTTAACCCACGTCACCTCGTCGTGCTGTGCTTGCCTGCAAGCCGCATGAGGTGCAGGGATGGCCAAGCCTTGCTGAGTACCTGTGCCTGGGCGGGCCCCAGCAGCTCTTGCCATGTCTTCCTTCAGCATGGTGAAGCATGTGGAAAAGCAGCGACTCCACCGAGCACTGCTGGCTTCTGCTGCCCTGGCACGTGCTCTAACTGCAGAGAAACATCAGCCTCTAAGTGTCATACACAGAGACAAACCACCGGGCAGCCCTGGCTAAGTGCTATACAACATCATCTGTGCTGTCACTTTAATTTGGAGGCAACTAAAATCTGTAGATGTGCACATTTCTGTGAGTACAGAGCTCCTGGGGCCTTGATTTCTGCACTTACACTTTCCAGACAGGAAAGAGCCCCAGGGAACCCCAAATCCTGGCAGTCCACATAGAGCTGCCGTCTATACCATGGGACTGGCTGGGGAGGTGTTCTCCAAGCACACCCCACTCACACAGAAGATCAGGAAGAGGAGGTAGTGTTAGCCCCGTAAGGGCCTGCAAGGATGAGTTTCAGCCCTGCCCCCTCATGCAGTCTGGAGTATGACATAGATGTTGGCCTCCCTGGTACATCCACAGCCGTTACACATTTGTTCTCCCATGGGCGGTCTCCTTCCTCATTTCTTTGGCCTGATTCAGCTCTTGAGAAAGAGGTAGCTGTTCACAAGGAGGCAGAATGGCACCCATGTGCCAAAACGTGAGCCAAAGTCATGCCTGGAGATGGAAGAAGTCAAGTTCCTCTGTCCTTTATTGCCATAAAGCAATTAGTTATCACTGTGTCATATCTTACAAGCATCAAGAATGAAGCCTGAGTATGTTAGTGTAGAAAGTATAGTTAACAAATTATGTCTGGATACAGAAATTATGTATTAATTTATAAATATATATGTATATAAGACTCTATTGAATTTTCCAACCATTTCCTAGGAGGAAAAGGCTTTCTGATAGGTCCAGCTTCTGGACCCAGGCATGTGCACTAGCCATTGGGCTGGCCAAAGACATGGTTCCCAAGTTGAAAGACCTCTTGCCAGCCCTGTTCCAGAGACCAGGGGCGCTTGTGGTCCCACCAATCTCTGGCAGGTCACAGGGCCACCGAGGAGAACAGGAGCAGTGGTATTGGCAGTGGGCACCGCTCCGCCGGCACCACGTGAGGGGATAGGGCTGGAATGGGGACACAGATCACAGTTTATTCAGGGAACCATCAAGAACAGTGGTGGCCAAGGCGTTTTGTGGACTCCTCTCCAAACAATATTGTGGCTGCTTTACCTCGAGTAACTGGCTGAAAGCGTTTGGTGAAAAGAATACTGTTGTGTAGTGAAAGGCCAACAACCTTACTCAGATTCAAACTTTCAAAAAACCGAGCCTACGTACTAAAACTAACAAAACTGATGGGATTCCTAAACTGCCTGTAATTGGCAGCTCTTCATATTCACAGTGATAGAAAATAAAACACTGTGAACCACAAAGATTTGAATTCTCCTCTTTTCTGACATATATGCAATACAAAATATTAATCTTACTCCTCTCTTAGGCATTTGTACTTGTCAAGGAAGGATTTAGATGGAAAATACTTCTGTCACAAAACGCCTGTTTAGAGGTCAAGAATGTATGTCATATACAAAACAATAAAAAGGCAAGTTAAAAGTGAACACACTTTAACTTTTGGATACTCCATTCATATTTATAAGTCACATTTTTCAGGAAACCATTCGCTACCCACAAGTTTTCTGAATAAGACTTTAATACAAATAGATTTCCTTCTAACATATTGTTTATTTTTGAAAGCTAATACATTAATGCAATCTAGTCAAGTAGAATACAGTTCAAAGAGTTCAAAAATTTAAAAAAAAAAAGATCACCAAACCAACCAACCAACCAAAACAAACGAACAAAAAATCAACACCAAGTGCTCAAAGTCATGCTCTGAATTTTAACTTGCACTACTCACCTTTTTGTTGAAGATATTTGTTTCCTGGTGACATTATCTTCTTGTTTCCAAGTCTCTAGCATTGATCTTGTGCTTGCAAGAAGAAAGAAAAAAAAAGTCAGTTGTGACAATCAATAAAGGATAGTCCTGCTCATTGAAGAGTTTGAACAGAATGTAAAGTTACACTGAAGAGCTAGACTTCCTTTCAGAGGCTCCAAATTTTCACATATATCTTCTGAACCTTGAATTCTAATAGCTTCCTATTTACTCTCATCTTATATCCCTCCAGCTTTATCTGTTCCTCAGGATAAACAAACATTTATATAATTTATATATTATGAAAGTGAGATGGTATTGTTCTTTCACTCAAGTACCTCGGACCTTCCTTGCATGGCTGCATAGGAGTCTGGTGTTTCCCAACGATCCTCTTCGCTGCCTGGTGTGGGGCACTCAGGACGTGGCTACAGGTCATGTAGAACCGGCTTCTGTTTGCCTCTGTATGGACGGGCACAGGGAAAGGAGTATTAAAGTGAGATATCAGAAAATACTGTATTATTAAAGAGGAAGGTTATCTCATGCTTCCGAATCTCCTACAATGTTTTTTGAAAGAAAATAGGGTCAGATGCAAAAAATGAAGGAATAAAGAAGTCTTATTCTTCTTATTATTCTTATTATTATATTCTTTGTATTATTATATTCTTATTATTCTCTTAACATGTTCTTTGTGATCAGTTTGTCTGAGCTGTTGTATTTCTGTGTCCACTTTAACCAACCCAGCTCGGCTCCTCTGCTTCGCAGCCCTGTAAGGACAGGCGGCTCCTGGGCACCTACAGCGAATGGGAGGGAAAATGGATTCAGAGTTGTATGTTCATTACAGTCAGTGCTTGCTCAGAGCCTGGCCCGCTGTGACCCTGCTTCTGTGGCATTTTAATCGGCAAATAACGTGTATATCTAGGTTCCCCCATAACTGATTTCTTTGGTGAAGAAAGAAGAGGTAGACTGTCTCCTCTGTACAAATCCACTCAGGCAGAGAGGGATAAGGCAGCCTTGCAGCCCTCGGGAGCACAGTGCAGAATCAGTGTCTAAGTGAAGGGGCAGGACAAGGGGCAATGGTTTTAAACTAAAAGAAGGTAGATTCAGACTGGATATAAGGAAGGCATTTTTTACAGTGAGGGTGGTGAAACACTGGCACAGGTTGCTGAGAGGTGGGAGATGCCCCATCCCTGGAACATTCAAGGTCAGGTAGACGGGGCTCTGAGCAACCTGGTCTGTTTGAAGATGTCCCTGCTCACTGCAGGGGGGTTGGACTAGATGTCCTTTAAAGGTCCCTTCCCAATGTCAGAATGACCCAAGTCATTCTGTGATTCTGTGAAACAAAACATGATAAATAGCCATTGTGAACACCGTGACTGCTGTCTCAGTGGACAGTTGCTTGCACGCTTCTGTTGGGTAACAGTGAAGCCTTCTCTTCTGTCTGCCCTAGTTGACAAGGTGTTATGACACTAAGGCTTTTGTATTGTAAGAGCCAAAATGCATAGGGGGTTCTCATTCTCCTGCTTTTATCAGTAGGCCCCTATCCTCCAAAAGAACCTAGATTTTAAGAGAATATAGCAATTATAGTAAAAGCTTTGCAACAGAAGATTTATTTTCCTCTTAATATAACACTTATTTTTTAAGCTGCAGATTTCATTACCAGTATTTGTTGGAATAATTTAGTAAAATTACTTCCAACACTTGTTATTTTATTTTAGTAATGACTTAAAATCTGAGGTTTCGCTATATAAAACCAGTTTTCTTTAAAGAAGCACTCTTGAACTGGTTAAAACTTTAGACCCCATCACCCCAGCAATATCAAGGTCTTCTTCACGGAGGACCGCACTACTGGCATTAGTTATTGTGCAACCTTTGTCGATAACGTGCCTTAAACATGAGGAAACCTGCTGCATTATAGGAGAGGATGATTTCCCCTGTCCCCTCTGACGCGATTTCTGGGTACTGTTTCCTCGGAGGTGGTGTGGGCAGTCAGAGGTGGGGGCTCCTTGCAGCAGCTGCCGACGTGGGCAGGCTCTGCAGCACCAGAGAACTGAGGGGCACAAAAGATTTGGTAGCGCTTGGTGCTGCTCTGGTTACTAAAGCAGTTGATTTGGAGTTGGCTCCTGGCATCATCTTTCTGCCCTTGTTCAGACATACAAGTAATCATTAAAAATATGTTTTAACTGACACACGGAATATTTAGGTAACAAAATTTTTGAACTGCGTGGTTTCTTTAAAAACAGTGCTCCTTAAGTGAAAAATAATGTGTAAAGTATAATTCAGGGTGGTTTAGCTTCTTACCAAAGTTTGGATGACCTGTGTAACTTAACTACACAGCAAGGATATTTACCTGACTTGTGAAAATTGCCAGTATGTAGACAGCAGAAAAGTTGAGTCCTAATTTACATGAACGTGAATTTACGCCATGTATGAAGTTCAATAAATTAGATGACTGTTTCACTTATGGCATGGGTTAATTACGCAAACTAAAAGCAGTCATTACTTTGGTAACAAGAGATGTCTCCAGAGATACATCACAAACCCAGTTCCAGAATTTGCAATTTTAATAGCATTTAAAGAAGAACCAGCTACAGGAAAAAGTCAAAAGAAAATTCTGAGTAAAAACCCAATTTTGGTCACCTATTAAACCAGTTCGCGTAAAGAACAAGTTGTTTTGCGGATGAGGTAGCGGCTGGGGATGTCCCAGTCCTACCACTGGTTTGCAGATGTTCTCATCTTTAGGGGCTGAAATGCTGCGCACGCTCTGCTGCTTTATGCAGCATAACATCGTCTTGCTCAGCTCCTTGCTCTGAACCCCTGGGAGTCACCAGTAATTAAATTGTGCCCGTGGAAAAGTATTAGTATGCTCCTGTGCCGCAGTGGATCCGTAACAGCACAGTGCTTGTGGTGTCTTACCCCAGCACTCACGGTTCTGCTCAGCACTCAGCTCCTGCGGTGCTTTGAGCGCGTGGGCGCAGGCGTGCCTGGTGGGATGCCCGGTGCACCCCAGTGCCTCGCCGCGCCGACCCACCCGACGACCGTCCCTGTGCTGCAGCCACGCCGCCTCCCCAGCCCAGTGGGTGCTGGCCGGCGCTGAGCACCCCGAGTGTCCGCAGTCCTGGGAGCTGTGTGCGTGTGTGGAGCTGAGCCTCTGAGCAGGCGACGGCCCAGTGGTGTGCAGCGAGGGGCTGGGGGGGCACGGCACTCGTGAGCCTTGTTCGGCTGCAGTTTATAATGCCCATCTCGGGAAAGGATGGGCATGGATAGAAATAAGTCGAGGACCTCCTTGGGTAGTCTTGGAGTTGCTCCAGATTTGAAAAATATGGCTGTAAAAAGCAAAGTCAGAATGTGTCTCAGCACATGAGACAAAGTGGATTTTAAATCATCCCTGCCAGTCATATCTGGTCCCTAAATCTCTGTTGATCCCATCATCATGATTAGCCTAGCACGGTTCCCATTTTGATTTCATTGGCATTTTTAGTAAACAGGCTTCAGGATTGTCTCCTTCTGCTTCTCTTTTAAAGCGGTTTTCCTCAGCCTCCATGAGGAGGAGGAGGAGGAGGCAGGCTTCTCCTTCATGCCGGAGCCTTTTGCAGGGCTTTAGGATGGCAACTCCCACCTGACCAGGTGAGCACCTAGAGCTGCAGAGCCTCGACACATGGGTACGCCTCTCTGGGCACGGGTCAGCCTCACAGAGGGGGTTCAGGAAACTCAGGACGTTTCTGTGGAGTTTTCTGGAATTTTGGCATTCCTAAGTATGCATAGGCTGAATTCTTACTCAACTAAACATCCACCATAAAACTTCAACAATGGACTCCAAAGAAATGCCTAACAGTACAATTGTCTGCAGAACTGTTTTCAATGACCTTCTTCTGGGAAAAGGACAGTGTCAGAGGAGATCTGACTCTGTGGGAGTAAGAGCTTCCAGAGAGCAAAAATGGTCTTGAAAATTCATTGTCAAATATCTACTGTCCCTAGAAGGCAAAAAGCACATATTTGTATGGCCATATGGAGCAAAGGCCTTAAATGCAGAGAGAGCAACGCATTACAAGAAGTCCAGTGAAGATTATTTAATGGTCTATATTTTACATTATAGTTGGTGAATGACTGAATTCGCCCCAGCCAGAGGTCAGAGGTAACTGTGCCAGTTTTTGTTAAGCTGCTGACCCAGAGATGTATGCACATCACACAGAGATTTTAGACTCTGATGGACTAATAATAAGAATTTCAGTTGTATGCTGGAAGCAGAAACAATGGAGGAAAATGTACTAGTTGATCACAGGTCAGTTATGAGACACTGGTCTGATGGAGCCACAAAGGCAGATATAATGTTACGCTATGTCAGGAAAAGATTCGTCTAGGACCGGACAGGGAAACTAATGCCATTGCAGAAAGCCCAGGGAGCGATGTATCTAAATTCCCCAAAAGGCTGCAGGTGCTTGCCTGTCATACACATAAACATACACGCACACATACATATTTTGCAAGAGAAGACTGATAGAGGAGAGGCAAGAAATGCAAACTGCATAAAAATTATTTAGGTCAATCAAGACCAGAGGTGCCTGTGATGATCTTCAAAGGGTACAAAAAGATGGTGGAGCGAATGGATAACAAGAAGACAGGCAAATCCAATTTTGACAAATGCAAAGTAATATGCACAGAAGAATTAATCTGAACAATTTATACTCCTGGCTAGGTTCTAAATTAACTGTAATAACCCAGAAAAAAAAGATCTTTGCATCACTGGGAAAGCTCAAACATTCAACACGTAGCTGCTTTCTAAAGAGCAAGCATCATTAGAATGCGGAGAGAACAGGATAAAATGACACTGGAAGTATTGGAAAGCTGTCATATAAGTCAGTGTTACATGCTCACCTGAATTAATGTATTCAATTCAGGTCACGTATCTCAAAAAGGACATAGATGAAATAGCTGGATTCAGAGACGAGTTCTGGAAATGACTAAATGCTTGGAGAGAATTCTACAGGGTCTGCAGGGCTGACATGGCTTGGATTGATTTTTAGATGAGATGATTAAGAGGGACACCTGATAAATATAGAAGTAATAAGCAGTGTTGTGAAATCAAATGGTAAGTTTCTGTACGCCTTTTACCACGCGACAGAAAACAGGTGGTCAGTAACAGAACAAAGGCAGGAGCAAGTTTGAGAAAACATACCAAGTGAAATACTTTTTCGTACTATCAGCTTGTGAGACTGGCTGCTGAGAGTTATCAGTAAGGCCAAAACCTTTGCACCAGCTACAGGAGATCAGACATTTATAGGGATAATAGGAACTCCCAGACCTAGCCCCGTGAAGATGGAAAACCAAGCAAACCAAATTGTGACAGGTACAGGTCTTTATGCACCGAGGCGTGAGCTGGGCTCTGGTTTGCGTTTCCAGACTCGCAGTCTCTGGAGGGCGGCCGTTCTGGCACCCTTCGGAGGGGGAGCGAGGCTGGGCAGCTGGGCTCTCGTCTGGGCGTCACGGGAGGTCCAGGAGGACAGGGCAGACGCCCTGGGGAGCAGCAGCACGCAAGAGCTGGTCCCGCTCTCTTGGGGCTGGGATAATGGTCCTCCATGCAGACCAGGGGACGCTTGGAGGTGCTGCCAGCCCCGCACCCAGCCGGCAGGACCTTCCGCGGTGGCTGGCAGGCAGCAGCAGCCGGTGCCCCAGGCGTCTGTCTCAGCTGAGGTGCCCTTCTGTGCCGGAGACGAACGGAACAACCGCTGCAAAGCCAAAAGGTCAAAAGTCTTCCAGGGGCAAACATGGAAATGTTCTGATTTGCTGGTTAGGGACTTTGTGGATGATTTCAGAGTGACCAAAACTATGCAGGAAGTTTGGCCTCTAGCCTGAATTTCTCTAGTACCAGTAACATGAGTTTGCTTTCTTCACAGTAGGAAAGAAAGGAAAAAAAAACCCAGTATTTGTCAAATGAAAAATACCAAGACCATTAAGGGGGATTTTTTTTGTTGTTGTTTTTTCAAACTTCAGATCACAACAAATAATGAAAATAATGAAATTTTGAAATATGAATAATGAAATAACGAAAATATGAAGCATGCTGAGAATTCCCCTTTAGGTATAAACTCTAATGACATCTTAATTTGACTTTTGTGTGAAGTAGAGTAGTCTCAAAAAATTATCCTGAAGATCATTTCTTCATATCTTTTGATGCAAGTCATTACACATTTGCTTTAAAAGTAATTAATTACAGTACAACATAGAATGATTGGCACAAGGAGAGGTACCTCGCCATCGCTACAGCCTCTGTAGCAGGGACCGCCAGTTGGTGGGAGTATTTGTTCCATCCAACTGTAGTGGGGAGAGAAACACAGGAAATCTCCGAAAGAAGATCTGTTGTCTGTTTCCCTGTACAAAAACACTCAGACAGGCATGTGCATGTAAAAATACACCTGGTGCCTTGTCCTGGAGCTGCTGAGGCGTAAAAGGACAGCATCACAAGAAATACTTGCCCTGTGCTTTGTGCACGGTTTATAGACTCAGCACTATCAAAACGGAAATCATCAGCTTTGCCTTTTCTTCTTCTACGATTAATACTGTGCTTCAGAGTAACAAACTTTTATTCTTTCTTTTTTTTTTTTTTTCCCCTATCCTCAAGTGTCCCGATTAAAGTCCCATAGTCTGAATTCCAGGTTCCGCAGCCACCAGGTCGTGGTACGGCTGTGTGGATGGCTGACCAAAGAGGCTTCCATGTGGAATAGCGAGGAAAAACTGATCCCCACCTTGCACTGCCACGAGAGTGCTCCTGCGTGAGGTTGTTCATTTCCCCGCGGGAAGGGCGGTTTTGCCCCTAGTCCCGGTGAGGAGCTACGGAGTCAGTGGTCACTGGAATGAAAGTCTCTGCCTCTCCTTGCGCTCTGCGATCTCTCTCTGTCGCAGCACCGGGGAGGAGAAGGCAGGACTGCGTGGGCTGAGAGCTGCTCCCATTTTGCTTAGGAACTAAAAGAGGCCCAGGCAGAGAGTCGCACAACAAGGGTGAGATGTTGGGAACTCCATCCCTGAGCTAGCAGTGTACAAGGGGCTAAAGGGGAAGGATCAAAATGGACCAGAAAAGGTGCAGCTTTAGTTTGGAAGTGGCTGCTAGAAAACAGGGGAGAAGCAAATCGAAGGGAGTGAAGCCAGTAGGTCAGAGCTGTTGTGGGGAACGTGTTTCAGACAACACGTTCAGTGGTCTTAGAGGCAGGGGGAGAAGGGAAACGCCTGAAGGATCTAAGCTGAAGCTGACAGCCATGCAAAACTCCTAAGGAATCTGGAAGAATAAAATAATAGGCTCCTGTGGAGACAGAGCTTGTGATATTATTGCCTTGAACTTCCCTGTAGACTTTTGTAGAAGAGAGATTGAAATGTTAAAGGACAGATCAAAATATTTTTCAAGATTCCCCCTTTTTTCTTTTTTTTTTCCAAAATTACACATCCCATTCCTATTATACGAAAATTAAATGTTTTGGATTGTGGTAATGCCTAAACCTTCTGCCTGTTTTATAAAATAATGAGTAAATACGGACATGAGGTTTCAAAAAGGCCTACCCAAAAATTCCCTCAGTTTTGTTCTTGACATTTTGTATATGAAGGAAAATTGGTCTCCTGCGCACTGTATGAATTAGAAAATCAAGACAAAAGTCCCTACCCAGGTTCACATTTCTCTCCTATCAAAGCAACACATTTCAGACAGAGTTGTTGGGCTGTTTTTTCCGAATTGGGTTTGGCCCCGTGACTCCAGCTAACATGTTTTCCTGTCTTACCAAACGTACGTTTTAAGGAAACTAAATGAGTTTGCTTACTCGGACACTTCGTGCTCCCTTTTCACTGCATTACAATCCTTAATATTTCATTTGCACGTCTGTTTGAAAGACAGGAGATGGTACAGCTCTGAACTTTTTACCCTACTCTTCATATCTCTCCAATGCAGGAGCATGACTATTTGAATACTTGATGGAAATTCCTGCAGGCACAGAAAGGAAAATAACCTCCCTGTTTTGCCCCCTCCCCATTGCTGCAGAACATGACATTTTTAAGCCAAACCATGTCTCTGCCAGACTATGTGGAAACCTCGGATCTTTCTAGGGAGCCCGTTGGGAGCACTGCACGGCTGCTCCGGCCCTGCAGCCTCCCCAGCCAAGCAAAGCCTTGCCGGGCCGTGGCATCGGAGCCTGTGCCCACCTCGGCACGGAGGAGAAGCAGGAGCTGCGGCACGGGAGCAGTGACGCCAGCGGATGGAGCCCGTTCATGGACACCCCCCCCTTGGCAGGTGTCCCTGCGGGGCAGCCCGGTGCTCTGCGTCCACAGCCCGGCCCACCCCCTGCGACTTCTCCCCGATCAGATCGGGCCAGCGAAGGGCTGCCTGCCGCGGGCGTTGAGGCGAGGCGGGAAGGTGCCACGCGGCCCAGCTCTGCTGCTGCTTCCCCCGCGTCCCCCGGGAGCTGCTGTCAGCTCTGCGGGACACCGGCAGCCCCCGCACTCGCCCTCCTGCCTGCGGGAGAAGGGCACGTTTGGTCTCGTGCCTCCTCTGTCGAGTGACCCCCTGCCTGCTGAGATCGCTGGCCCTACCTGTGGGTCGCCATCACCCCCAGCTTTCCCTGGAGCAGCAGCTGGCTGGTGGAGCTTGGAGCAGCGTCAGCATCCACGCTGCAGGAAACCCTCAGCAGCGCCCAGCTCTCTCTTCCTCCTGCCACACAGGGGAATAAATGCATCCAAATAGATGTTCTCTGCCAGACTCCTGATCTCCCAACTCACAATTTGGTATTCAGAAGAGGAGTTCGCATTAATGTATCTCAGGCTTCTGCAGTTTTTCATTGTGACTGTTTCTCTTGCGCCTGGCCCAGCTCACCTCTCATTCTATTAAACTAAGAAAGCTGCCTCAGACGAAGCAGTTCAATGACTTGCGTGCACGAGTGCAGGAACTTGAAAGAACTCATTACGTGCCCGGTGCACAAGGTGAGAAATACCAGTAGCCCCCTGCGCTGATGGGCTGAGCGCGTCTGCGCCAGGAGCTCCTACGTGGGAGCGCTCAGCTGGGGAATGGAGGCTGTCGGCATCAAACTGTGCCACAGAACTATGCATTCGTAATCCCAGGCCACAGAGGGCTTTGGGAAGAGGAGCAGGTGTGAGGTGCTCCCAGGTGAGTTCCTCACCCCATAACGCATTGTCTCACTTTCCACATCCCAGTCAGGGACACACTCAGCACCCGTCACTGCCCAGGGAGCAAGAAGGGAGGGCGGGGGGTCCAACAGTAGAAGATGCTGTCATGCTGTAGCCTCTTAGGGACACATCCTGATCCTGTGTGCAGGCACCTGGCTGACAGTCCGCACAAGGACTTGGGCTGTCCTGAAGAGAGGCTGTGGCCAAAAGGCTGAGGAGCTGTCTCTGGAGCAGGTTCTGGGGAGCTTCCAGGTGACAAGGAAGGGTACAAGATTCAAGAGCTGGCCTGGGAAGCGGTGACAAATAAAGAAAGACTTCCCAAGGAAAACATTCCCCAATGAAAACTGTCTGTTTATGAAATCCAAACTGATGATGCAATCACAAAAGTTGATAAAATACAGATGCACAAAGCTCTCCTAGTTTTCTCTCAACACCAAATCCAAAAAGATCTTTCTCTCTGCCACGTGCCTAGCTGCCAAACTGTTAGTATGTACAGACCCTGCATGAACACATCCTCTTTCCAGTGCATGCCCCATGCCCTGTGATTGCATTCATGGGAGAGGTCCTCGCAGGATGGGAGGAAGACAGTTTCTAGCTTTTATAATACATCCTTTGCTGCTATTTCCTTAAATGCTCAGCTGAGTTCCACCAGAAGGACATAAATTTGGCATCCTCTGCCTTAGCAACCATGGTTTAATTTGGAAGGGACCTTAAAGATCATCTAGTTCCACCCCTCCCTGCCATGGGCAGGGACACCCTCCACTAGACCGGGTTGCCAAAAGCCCCATCCAACCTGGCCTTGAACACTTCCAATATAATGGAAAATTGGAATGTAATGTTCTCATTCCTGTGGTGTTGTGTCACTTGACAGACCAGCTGCACTCATCTCTGCTTCAGCAACTTGTAGAAAAAGCTCCGAGGGTGCTGGTGGACAAGCTGACCATGACCAGCTACGTGCCCTTGTGGCAATGGTGGCCACGAGGACCCTGGGCTGCACCAGGCAGAGTGTTGTGAGCAGGCTGAGGGAAGGGATCCTGCCCCTCTGCTCAGCACTGGCGAGACACATCTGGAGTGCTGGGTCCAGTGCTGGGCTCCCCAGTACAAGACCAGACGGGGACTGGAGCATCTTTCCTCTGAGGAAAGCTTGAGAGAGCTGGGACTATTCAGCCTGGAGTTGGCTCAGGGGGCTCTTCTCCGTGTGTATAAATGCTCGATGTGAGGGCATGAAGAAGGCGCAGCCCGGCTCTTCTCAACGGTGCCCAGTGCCAGGGCAAGACGCAGTGGGCACAAATTGAAATGCAGGAAATTGCACTTAGACAGAGATAAAAACTTTGTTATTGTAAGAGTGGTCAAGCACTGGAACAGGTGCTCCGGGGAGTGAGACAACAACTGAGTAGTGCTGCTCTTTGGAGCCTGTGGTGGAACTCTGTTCCTCTCTGTCTGTTATATAGCAGTGTAGACGTATACACTGTCCTCAGCTCTTTAACCACCTTTTTGAAATCAAAGTCATTCCATCTTTCTTGCTAGTTATATTTCCCCCATTTCTTATGTCATCGCTGTCCACTCTATGCTTTCCAGTCTGCTGACACCTTCTTCTCCAGCTGAGCTCTCACATGCCAGGAGAACAGCGCTGAGGTTCCTCCTCCTTGCAACGGCACAGCAAAGCAGGCTCGCGGGCACGTGGAGATCCCGGGACGTTTCTCTGCACGGCTGTACTAGCAAGGCGCTGTCTTGGAGTTATTCACTTTCTTTCTCTTCAGTCTGTGAATCTGACTTGCCTTTACTGAATTTCTTCTCATAGATTTGAAATCATCTGTCTGTTTTGAATAATTGTTATGCCCTTTAGAGGCCTTGTGACTCTCCCCAGCTGGATGTCTCTCTCTCCACCAGCGTACTTTTGGGCTACAGCTATGGCTGTGAATTCGACATGCCGGGCTCTTTAGGCACGGAGGCCAGCTGGCGGGAGAAGTCATATCCAGAGTATCAAAGTCCCCGCCGGTTTGCGGCTGGGTGGCTGTGCACAGACCAGGCACGGGACATCACCCTCGCCCCATGCCCACAGCCAGGAGGGGCTTGGTGAGCCTCAGAGCTCCAGGGACCGTTCCAGCAGCATCGCCATCCCCTTCCCGTGCCCAGGAAAGGAGGAAGCACGGGGGTTGCCACAGGAGCGTGGCGGCTGCGAGCTGGTCCCACGGGCACTCGGCGGCAGTGAATCTGGGCCGGCAGCAGAGCAGACTGCAGCCCCGACCTGCTGTGCCTCCCGAGCAGGCGTTGCGATGCCTTCTCATTCTGCTCTGTCCCTTCCCATGTCTTCTCCTGCTTCCTACTCTGCTCACTTGGAAAACCCCTTCTACCAACATTACATAGCCTGAAATGCCATATTTTGAAATTGTCTTCTGAGAAGAAAGTGTTATGACATCCTTTTTTGTAGAACTACCTGAAAGCTAATATCTCCATTTTCTGAAAAATGTCCTTGTTTTGAAATGTCTTATTTGTTCATTCATAAGTTCAGGAGTTGTAGTGAGACTGTGAATTTTGCTGTCTCTTGTGCTGTAACGTCGAAGGAAGACTTACATCAGAGCAGCTGCGGACCCAGGGCCCGTTGTAACTGGCAGGGGCCGTGGTTTAAATCCCGGGCGAGGTGCCTACAGACGGTGCCGCAGGACCAGTCTCCTTCCCTGCGGAAAGGTGCTGTGTGTACAGAGAACAGCTCCAACACAAACTGTGGCACAGACTCTCTTCATGACTTTGCCCACAGCCTTTTTTTCCCAGCTGGTGGCCCCTGGGCTGGTGGAGGGGGAACAGAAGCACGAGCACCAAGAGCCTGGGAGCTGGCAGGTGAGGAGACAAAGCCTCGGTGCGTTTCACGTGCATTTTGCCAGCCCAGTTGCTATGGCGTAAGAGCTTTCCTGCTGCAGATTAACAATCGCAACAGACATTTCTGTTACAAATAAATACTTTGCACATTTATCAGCAAAAAGTGGTTTGTTTTTTATTTCAAAGAATGAGAAGAAATGCATTCATTTCTCAGCCACTGTTTTCCCCTTTTCTGTCTTCAGTCTGACGGCACCAGGAAGGATCCGTTAGCACATTGAGTCTAGCCCCCCTCAGGGGTGCCACTCAAGCATGTCAGCATCAGAAGATGTCTATTCTGAGTGGAAAACTGATGTATGAAGGTTTTAAAACTTAACTTGAATATCCTGAACAGTAATACAACATTGCTTGAATTTTAGTATTTTATAAAATATTGTTAATTAGAATATCTTTGATGCCCATATTATCTTTTAAAATTCTGTTGTTACTATAATAAAAGAATGATTTTCTATCATTCTTGCTCTTCCTCTCTGTGAATAAGTATTGTATCTTCCTATTTTTCAGTTTACTTGTATTGCTTACATGTTAGTGGTGCCTCTTGACTGAGACTGAAGTTATGTGGAAACCAGATAGTGAAGTGAAAATATATTTTATCTTTGCGCATTTTGCCTTTGAACACAGCAGATGATATTATTTCTCTGCTTTCATAGGTCCTGACCATCCTGGCCAGGGTAATAAGCTTCAGAGACGATATCCTGAAAAAACAGTTATACAGGCCAGGTCTATTAACCACTAATACAGCAGCAAAAGCCCAGCTCCAGTTCCAGGTTTTCTACATCGTACACTAGAAAAATAGAGAACAGAATGAGTGAGAGAAATCCACAGTTTCTTTGTGTTCCTTAAAACAGTCTTTTAAAATTTAACTAAAACTTAAGAAATCACACATAAACGCACAACTGTCATCTTCCACGGGGCTTCCTAGAGCAGAGAGACGGAGATGCCTTCCTGATTACGACAGATGCTACTGCTGTTAATATTTGTTGTCGCAAGGACCACTTATTCCCTGAACACTCCGAGGATGTATAAGAGAAGAAGTTCCTCATCTCAGATGAGTACAGAAATTATGCAAAGTAAGGCACACATGTGCGACCAAAGTGGTTTGACAGCGCAGAGCAATTTACTTCTTTACAAGAATGAAAACTGTTGCTAATAAAGCAGACGTTTGGAATCACTTATCGGCTTGTGGGTTCCCCTTTCTCCACACAACTCATTGCATAGCCCTGTCGGTTGCCTTTCTCTCAGTTTTAT
This sequence comes from Grus americana, assembly GCF_028858705.1. NCBI lineage: Eukaryota > Metazoa > Chordata > Aves > Gruiformes > Gruidae > Grus > Grus americana. Next base: position 71,166,225 of record NC_072856.1, on the reverse strand, counting down.
TCCAGTCTCTGGTGCCCAGCGGCTTGCTGGGATCCCGCAGCGGGGTGCCAGCCGGAGCGGGGCTGCCTGGCATTGCTTCCAACTGTCCCAGCCCAAAGCCAGGAGGGGACCCTGCCCTCAACAGCTGAATCCCCTAGGTCTTCTCAAAGCTGAGTAATGCAAAATACTCAGTGGGTACTGGGCTCTGATATCACGTGGAAATTACTTCGGTGCCTGCTTCAGATCACATACCACACTTCTGGTGAGACGAGCGTGCCGCTAACGATGCGTATGTGAATTTATCTTCTAAAAGAGGCAAGATTCATTCCTTCATTTATTTGCACACATAAAAAGCATGACATCTACACTTTGAGTAGGGAGAGGGGGAAGCTGGTCTGGATTTTTTTCTTTTCTGTCCTCCTTTTATAGTATTACTGTTATCTTAACGATGTGATTATATGAGCAAGCAACTGGATTACTGAGAGCATCTAGCTCACATTTCCTCTGTTGACAAGAACTATGAAAATCTTCGTACCTATGGCAGGAAAGAAATGGAGATACCATAAAGTAAGTGTCTAGCCTGGTATCTCTTCAGTTTGGTTATCCATGTGAATGCATTTATGTTCAAAAGCAACATATTTCCCATTTCTTTATTTAGCCATTTGTGAGGAAGGTCTTTCTATTCTATGTATTTGAAATATCTGTTGATGAGAGACTTCCTTCCTGGCAGGCAATCTGCTGTGTTTGTGAAATTCTCTGCCTCAGTTTTCTCAGACCCATGTCCCTGGGGTTCCCCTCTGAAGATGTCACGTGCATCCGTGGAGGAACCCATCAATAGCCCCTCCGTATGCCAGAGACGCGGGTGCCCCTGAAGGCAGGAGTCACTGCACGGGCCCGCTGCTTTAAACGTCTGTGGTGAGAGCGGTGAACGTGGGTGTGCTCGTGCACAGTTGTGCGTGTCCGGATGTGAATTGTTCCCCAAAAGACAGCAAAACAACCACTCTGGTAGAGTTCTTGGAAATAAACTGGTTTGGATGACTCTACCTGGATACTGGAGAGAGACAGTCTCCTACCAAGATCCCGAGTCACGTACCATCATTGTCTGAGAAAATTATACTTTTCTGTGTTTATATTTCCCCGACACAAACTGAAGATTGTTTTTTTTACTATTATTTTTTATTGTACAATCAGTTCCGCCCCAAGTCTAGTGGCTTCTGTATTCAAGAGAGAGGAGCAGACAGCAGTAGCCAGGAAGGACACCTCTGGCTCCGAGCGTAAGCACGTATGTTACATGCCAGGGCTTAAAAGAACGATAGGGGCTGCTGCTGCAAGCCAGCCAGATCAAATAAAAGGGAGGGACTGGAAAAGCAGACTAATGGTAATCATGGAGTTGCACAAAAAAAGTCCAAATCTTGTGTGGCGATATTGCAGAAGGCGACGGGAGCTAATGTTATCAGCGCCGTCAATAAAACAAAAGATGTGTAGATGAACAAAAATATTGCCAGCAAAAAAATGCTTCTTTAGAAAGCCTACTGAAAAATTTTAAGTAGCTGGAACAGAGGTCTGGGAAGAACTTAATCACAAATGAACACATTTTTAACTTTTTTAAACCACATGATTCTTTGGCAAAGTGAAATGAGAAATCAAATATTGCGATAAAGTTCTGTAGTTAATCAAAGGGAAGTATTGACCAAAGCTGAGTAGAAACAGTGAAAAAATTGAAGAAAATGTTTTTTCTAACAGACAAAATACAAGAAGGGAATAAAATCTATTGCTTTTACTCAGAGTGCTAAGTAAACCTACATCCGAGACTCCGAATAAATCTGGAGTCACTGCTGGGACAGGTACACCCAAGGAGATGGTGGAATGAAGTGCTGCGAACAGGAAAAAGACCACAGGAGAAGGGGACCTGGTGTCCTGTGGGTACAGCACTGGTGCCACGCAGGAGCAGCAAAGAGGGAGCCCCGAGTATCCTGTCCACACAACAACTGAAATGTGCGAGTACTGCAAGAGGTATTATCTTTAAACGGTTGGTCATAACTATTGGCTTGCTTCATTTAATGTTGTAACTGATAAATATTTTCATTTATTTATCCATACCTAATTGAAAAGGATGAAGTAAGCAGTACAGATAATAAGGGTTACTGCTCTGAGATTATTGTGCCAGCTATGGACCTCATACTCTATATCTATGGGCTTAGATTCATTAATTTCCTCACTTGAGCAAAGCCAAAGTACATTTCCTGCATGTGAATTGACTCAAAATGAATTGAAACTGGTACTTCAAATTCCTTGACTTTCATTTACAGAAGGGGAATAAAATGGATGTGAATGTTTTCCTTAGATATTTGTTATAATTCTGTTTGATCAGTCTCATTAATGAATTCCTTTCCACTTTAATTGTGCATAATTTCTAATTTGTTTCTGTTTCATCGCCAGCTGGAATAAAACCAGAAAACAGAAGAACTTTTCTCATGCTAAAGTGAACTGGAAAACAATAATGTTAATCATTCGGTCATGACTGATCTTGTCCTTGCTTCTGAACTGTTGCTCTGGAGGGCGATGCTTTCCTCGTGGCATGCTGAGCTGTGTGGGACAGGAGATTCAAGAAGCCGTAGGGTGTATGAACATGTCAAACGCGCTCCTGAGTGACCTCATCCGCATCCCCGCAAAGCGTAGCTGAAGGTCCCTTCCCGGGCAGGAGCCAGCAATGCTGAATGGTGCAGGTGGAGAGCGAGGTGCAGGTATGCTGGGATGTCGCCGTGTCCAGCAGAGCCTCTGGTGGGACCAGGCACTGCATTCAACACAGACCTCGTCTGCGCGGGTGCCAGGCAAGCCTGTGGCACCGAGATCTGCCCTGACCAGCCCACGGGCTCCGGCTTGCTCCCAGCAGGAACGTTTGGGCTGTTTCAGAAGAGAGGTCTGGTTCTTGAGGGCAGGTCCCGGGAAGGACACGGCTTTCCAGGTGCCCTTTGGGGCTGCCTGGTGTCAGCACACTCAGACAGGGTGCTCAGAGGGCTCCGACCGCATCCTGCACCACAGGCACACGTGATGGGCTGGGGCAGTGGTAGGGAGCTGGGCATTAACGCCTGCCTTAAATGTGCCCCGTCCCCAGGTCGCAGGTAAAGTAGTCGGGTATTTAGATCACATCGCTTTACACGTTCTGCTACCCGAAACGAGTGGAAAGTAATCCTGTTCACATTTTACTTTAAACAGGCATTCCAGAGAGTGTCTATAGCTTTAGGGATCCCTGCTTTTGCTTGTGAAGAGAGTAGTGGTGTTTTTCTCCAGGATGCGTTTTGCTTGTCAGCAAACCTTACGGTAGCACCGTCCTGCTCTTGCCCCCAGGCGCAAACAGCGTTCACAGCTTGTGACAAGTGATGGTCTTGCAGATCATTTGGTATACTTTGAGAAACTGTTAAAATGCAGTTCAAAAGACACTAGGAAAGCAAGAGGCAGAGAATAACTTTTTAGAGATTACTTTAATGAAACTATAGAGTATTTTTACTCGTCATTGTGTCATGGAATTCTTATTAGGGCAATAGTGTGGAATTCAGCAAAGAGATGTGAAGGGGAAGGGGCCAGACTATCCCGTCCCTGTCTGAAAAACCATCAGCACAACTGACCTGTCTTGGGACTTAGTCACAGAGCAGAAAACTCTGACAAGAAAACAGTTGATATCCCTTAGCAAATTAAAATACAGCTATGAGCGGAAGTTTACACTTTGGGAAGTCCCAGCAAAAGGCTTTTTAAGCACAGATGATCAGGGCTCCAGCTCAGCCCATAGCTGTGCCCGGGGACAGGCAGGCAGAGAGGCCAGGACCCCGGTGCCCTCAGCATTACACCATGGGCGGGACTCAGCCGTGCAGCCGTGCAGAATTTTTCCCTTTGTGTACGGCGGTTTGAAAACCTTGCTTCATTTTCGTTCTCTCAAAAACTTCTGGCTCAGCTTGGTAACCTTTCCCAGGACTCTGGACAAAAGCTCCCCGTTAGAAAAGTTATCCCCACAGCCCTGACATCCCTTCAACTTTCTCCTCTTGCCAAACATCCAGCTTACTGAGAGGCATCGCAGGACGCAGGTATGGCACACTCTCAGAAGGACTGGTGAAAGGAGCAGGGGCTCGGCGCTGGCTAGCAGGGCCTGACCCTGGGTGACGCAGCCGTGCCGTTAGCCCGACGGAGCTGACGCCAGCGGTCCTGGAGCCCTGCTCCCCTGCCAACCCGCCGTTAGCGAAGGACTCGCCCGGTCCGCAGCGCCCAGGCTGTGTGGGCACGGCTGGGATGGCATAGCCCCCGTGCCCGCACGGCAGGAGCTGCTGGCACAGCCCGACCTGCCCCTGACCACAACCCGCCCAGAGCCGCTGCTGCTGCCGGCAGAGCCCGCGATGGCCGAGCGGCAGCCCGGCACGGTCCCGTGGCGTCCCCCCGCTGCTAGGTGCCCACTGGCCCTGGCAGACCCCTCTGCAGCGAGAGGCTGCGGGCAGGCTCAGCGCTTCCCCGGGGCAGGGGCCGTGCCGGCGGAGGCACATCCCAGTGCCAATGGCACCAGCTGCCGCAGGAGAACCCACGGCCGCAGGTTGGGGCATCACCCGCGCTGTGTGCACACCGGCTCCGGCTGCTGTGGTTCCGTTGCCGGCAGCACCGATTGCTGCTTTCTGGCAACGCCGAGTTAAACCGTAGTAGCTCTTTTCTTGTACCATCTCCCACCCAGCTAACAGTTGGTTTGCTCTGTTTCCCCTGTCTTTCTGTATTTTTCATGCCTTGCTCTGCTACTTACATTTTTTCAGTGGATTCAATTAACAGCACTTTAGAGTAAGAAATGGGAACACTTACTGGGCTGGCTTTTGGAAGCAGAGCTTGCTCTGCAGGTGTCACTAGACCTTACCGACCAGAAGCTCTGCAAACCTATTAGCTTCCTCTGCCAGGGAAGGTTCTTCCACAGAGGCTGAAGAAGTCTGAACAGCAACTGATTTGAAAGCTGAAATGGAAGAATATTTATGGTCTGGAAGGTACAAAGCTCCACAGAGATCCCAGACAAGCCTGGATTTATTTTTAGTGCTAAGAGCTATTTGGGCTTTGGGGTGTTTGTTACCAACTTGCAAATCTGAATTTTTTGATTAGTGCTTGAAGCCTTATTACTTGATTTGCAACATTAATGCCTGCAGGAACAATGACTGTGCTTTGGAAAACTCATGTTTAAAGAGCTTTTAAAATACACAGTCTGCCTCAGAGAAAATTAAAGTGTTCCATTCCTTAACCAGGAATTGCCAAAAATGTAAAAGAATATATTTCAGTAGAAGGACTAGCAGAAGAAGCAAACGTTATTAATTTCAGAGCCAAATATTATGATTTTTTTGTTCTCAGGTGCCCATGAATTTTCCAGACAGACATGTGTGCCAGGCTTCCCCGTGACACTATCAGTTTGAATGACTCATTTATGACTGTTTTAAAAGACTTTTAAAAATAATTTTTCATCCGTACTCCTTGTAGATGGGTAGCAAAGGTGGCTGTGGAAGTTACACCGGCAGGACACCACGTATGCAGGAAGAGAAGATATATTTGATTGGTACGTTGATGAAGAAGACCGGAAACAGAGGCTGAAAGCATTAAGCGACCTGTTTTGGTACAACGTGTACCAAGAGCGCAGAGATGGCTGAGGCGTGGAGGCAGTGATTACCCGCCAGCCGCGCGAGTGGAGGCGCTGGGCTGCCCGGGCGCCGCGGTGGGAGACCTGCTGGGTAGCGTGGCTGGTGCTCACCCTCACCGCTCACTGCGGGGGACGTGGCGCGCACGGAGAGGCAACTTCTGCTCCTTCCACACAAAAGAGATTACAAAAGCAAAGACTCGCCTCTGGTATGAATAAATGCATGCTGACTCATGGCAGCAAAGGACCGTCCCACTATTTTTATGCAATTCTTCATGTGATTTTCTAAATCCTTAATATTAACACTACGACAAAAGCATGGACCAAGAGAGTGCTTTCAGATATGATAGGCATCACTAAAACGTAGCTAGCAATTTCCTGTTCCAGATGGTCAGATGCGCATTTAGTATTCATTTATCGAGGGCTACGCGGATAATATCTGTCTCTACTTACTCTTCTGACCAGTCCAGGTTCAGAAAAAGTTATTTTCTGTGAATTTCTAATTAGATCTGAATGGAATTATTTGATTTAGCTAAACAAAGATACTTCCGTGAAGAACGATATTGAGGAAACAGAGGAGCACACATTACAACTGGCCAAAGCAGAGCAATCTCCACCCTTGGGTTACAGCAACGTTTGTCCCAAACGCGGCACTTGCGGTAGTGCGTGACATAAATGCTTCTGCTTTAAGAGATCCCTGTGAGTCTCGAGAGGTGGAAATACCACGCAAATAACATCTGCCCACTTGGCATTTTTATTCATCGATCTGAAGGGCACAGTGTCCCGTACGCGCATCAGCTTCACATTTAAAGGAAGTTAAGGTTAACAATTACTTTCCCTTTCCTCCTTCTTACGTATAGCTGTTAGGTAAGAGAGGGAGACCGCACTTTTAGTAAGCAGTCGATGTGTTAAAATTGGCACTTTTATGGTCCCCGGGTGCCTGGCATGTATTTGCTGTGTCCCCGGCCCGTGGAGGGCACGGCTCTGCCGCCTCCCCTAACAGCGCCCGACGGAGAGCTCTGAGCGGCGGCCGGGCAACGCGGGCTGCGGGAGGGCGTCCCCGCGGGAATGAGGAGTACATGCGGGGTCGGGGCCAGCCAGCCCCTTTGCTGCGCGGGGCAGGACTTGACCCTGCTGCTACTATGGACAGTGTGAGAAGAGGAAGCTACAAAGCACACGGGGCCAAGTGTCTTGACTTCCAGTTGCAAAATGCTAATAGGGTGCGCTGGGCGTTGCTTCAATCACAGGCTCATTCAAGTGAGACCTTAAATTATAATTAAATGTAGGATGCACTTGTCCTGTGTAAATATGATAATTGGTTCATAAATGTATAATGCTGTTAATTAGCGTGTGATCTCTTGTAACACAGGAACGTGAGTTGCTGTCTCCTGAGCCCCTGAAGGCAGAATAATAAATCACAATTCAGCGCTCTTGTAGCACTTGGAAAGGAAAGAGCATCGTTCACGCAGGTCAGGCTGTTTGGAAAACTTGACAGAAAAGTAAGGAAGAAAAGAGGAGGCTTTGCATGATCACATCTTTCGTGCTGAAAAGCTAGCGATCATCCAGTAATCAGAGAGAAAAATATTTCTGTTCAAAAGAGGGGAAAAATCTTTTTACTCTTCGCATTACTCTCTGTCCCGTCCGGTGCTCCTTGGTCACATCAATATGACCGAGGGACATTCCTGTTTTGTATCGTAGCATGAAAGCTGTCATATAAACACAGTAATTAAAAGAAGCTGGCAGGAAAATGTACTAACACAGGCACGCAAGCATAAACACATCTAATAGCAGCTCCAGTTGCAGGAATATAGAGTCAGTCACGTTGGAAGCATAAATTCATGGGCTCCAAGAACAAACGACTCCATCCAGAAGACCTGTAACACTCACTGGGGTTTCATTAATTATTCATTCAGCTGTTCACTTTGTTTCTCCTCAAGGTTTGTTTGTTTTCACTCGAAAGATACGCTCAGAAGCAACTACAAACAATTGAAGACTATTAGCGTTTTGTTCTGAATCAACATTTTTAGTGTAACATCTTGCTGGAGACAGAAGGGCTTTCACTCTGCTTGGCTTCAAGACATCAGTTTAAAGCGGATTTCATCCACTGTTCCCTGGTCTGAACAGATCTAAAAAAGGTGAATTATCTCTCTCTCAGCCAGTCAAATTCTGCTTTCCTTTTAACAGGTTTTGGTGCAAGCAAATATATGGATGGAAAAAATAGAGAACACAACTTGATTTCAAAGGAAATACATCTTTACACAAACCCAGAGCACATCCCCTCTCTGTCTGCTTTGAGTTACAACAAAACATCCTCGGTTCAGAAAAGTGTTTGCAACGCAGAGCTGCTCTCAACCCGCTCTCCCCGACGCCTCTCCAACCCTGTAGTCTTTGCCTTTCCGGGTTCACAGAGGGATGGTTCCTGTAACCCATTCACAGCCAAGACAGGTAAAACACGTATTGTTCCCACGAGCTAACAAGCCATGGCAAACCGACCCAAACCCCGTTAGAAAAAAGGAAGATGTGGATATCGCAGGGGAAAAGAGGTGCTGAGCTGGCTATCCCAAGCCCAAGGAGACTGAAGGCACCGTGACGATTGCCAGAGGGTGCAGAACGCCCCTCCTTGGGTTCGCCATGGCACAGCAAGGACACCGGTCGGGGGACACATGGGGCGGTGGTAGGTGGAGGTTACGTGACAGAGCAGGGAGCTTCGTGTTCGAACGTCCCCGGGCCGTGGATGTGGTCAGACCGCTTACCCCAGAAAAACACCTGGGTCATCTTTAGTGAGAGGAGGATGGGCACAGCCTCTGGCTGTTTCTCTGACAATGGGTTAAGGTCGGAAAAGAGAAGATGGAGAGCGCTTTTCCCATTAGTTGGTTTAAATTTACTCCTTATTGTCTCAGCACTCATTGTAAAAAATAAGTTGTTGTGATGTTCTTAATCTGCACTGTGATAGCTGGTATTTGTCAGCTTTACAGGTTTCATTTCATTTGTTGCTTCCATTTGTATAAAGAGAACAAATGGATGAGAGTGGATAATAAAACAGCTGGCTGAAAACAAATAGTTGGTTTAGTGAAAGATTTTCTATTACAGAACTAGATTTCTGAGAAGACATAAAAATATGACTTCTAGAAAGCGTCATATAAAATGAAAGTAAAAGCAAGAGAAGTTGCTGAAACAATCCCAGACAGACAATGGCTGAATGTCTCCTCCAGAAAGTTATGGCGTCAAGGACAGAACAGAGTAAATTTCTCTGAGTCCAAGGGCAGGGGAAGAACCAGATAAAAACAGAGTGGGGGTTTTGTGGGATTTTGTTTGTTTTCTTCATTAAAATGCATGTATACACCCCCAACCAATCTGCCACATACGATATACCATGTCATTTTCTTGCCTCCTGAGTAAAACACAATTCATTTTTAAAAGAAAATTGCAGGAAAACATTTGCAAAGGTCTGTCTTTGGCTCTGTTGGCAGGGAAAGCAGAGACAGGGAAAAAAAAATAGAAAACTAAGCAGAAGCCTGCTTTCTCCTGTGCATTCCCCAAGTATTAATTTAATAACATCCTTCTGGTGTTATTCATAGCCTGACTAGGTTCGTTTATCTCACTGACCAGTGTGCTCAGCATCCCTACTCACAACAGTTTTTAATGCCTTCAGGATTTTCAGATAAATCCTTTTTTATGGGGAAGACAGGTCAAAATTATTATACATAAAAGTGTGTAGTTTTGAGATAGACGTTTTTTCTTAAGACAATGAGGCTTTTTTATTGCTCTGGAAATTACTGCCCCGAAAAAATCCTGAACTCAAAGCTGAGACCTGGTAGCAAATTCAGGGCTTTGCTGCGTTAGGATGGAGGGTGAATAAAGAGAAGAAACACACCCTTTATTTCTGCCTTGTTTTCCACACTGGTCGTGACTCGCCTGCCGGTGTCCTCCAGCCAGCACGCAGCCAAACCGGTGGGAGGGGGCACGGGCCCCCGCGCCGCCCAGGGGGTCTCCTCCCTGCCCCGCACCCGCCGGGCGATGAGCCGCAGTCCGGGTCCATCACTGCTGCCGGTGGCCAGGAAACGCGGCTAAAGCTGCCCTGCGGTGCTGGGGAGGCATCTGGGGACCTGCGCGAGGGACACGGTGTGCCCAGGGCTGCAGGTGCTGTGGGTGCCGTGGACCCCTCCCCGTCGGTCCTGGATGCTGGGGGAATAAGGCCAGCTGGGGACCATCCGTGTCAGCGGTGGGAGCAGGCACGTGGATCTCAGGGTGCCCATCCCGGGAAGCACCGGCGGTGTCCCGGGGAGCACACAGGCTGCAGGGCACCGGGCAGGGAGCCTCCAGGGAAGCTGGGCAGGGAGGAGACAGGGCTGCCACCCGAGGAACATCTGGGTCTTGTTGTCATAGAGAAGTTCAAGACGGAAGTTTATTAAATCTTAGATCCTATCAACACTGCACAAGTAAACAGATTAAGAAGAACGAGATTGTCCAAAAGCAGATGAGAGTTCCCCTTCAAACAAAACGCCCGTCTGCAGACGAGTAGAGGATCCACAAGCCCAGTGCGATTCCTGGGGGGGCTCTGGGGTATCTGTCCTGAGCAGGGAGATGTTTTGAAGTGTCTTGCCCTCTTTTTGTTCCAGAGGAGGCTCTGCTATTAGACTATAACAAAGACAAGGTTATGAAATTGTTTTGTCATTGTTTTATTAAAGCAACCTTCTCATAAAGCAGAATTTCCTTCTCAGAAAGTGTACTGGTTTGGGCTGGGGTAGAGCTGGTTTTCGTGACAGCAGCTCGCGTGGTGCTCGGGGTCTGTGCTGAAACCAGTGCTGCTAACACAGGGGTGGGTTGGTCACTGCCGAGCAGTGCTTGCACAGCACCAAGGGCTGTTCTGCTCCTCACCCTGCCCCACCAGCGAGCGGGCTGGGGGTGCACGAGGAGCTGGGAGGGGGCACAGCCGGGACAGCTGACCCCCCTGACCCAAGGGATATCCCAGCCCACAGGACGTCGTGCTCAGCAATAAAAGCTGGGGAAGGAGGAGGACGGGGGGACGTTGGGAGTGAGGGCGTTTGTCTTCCCAAGTGACCTTCCCGCGTGATGGAGCCCTGCTGTCCTGGGATGGCTGACCCTGCCTGCCCTTGGGAAGCGGTGGGTGAATTCCTGCGTTTGCTTTGCTTGCGTGCGCGGCTTTTGCTTTACCTGTTGAACCATCCTTATCTCCACCCAGGAGTTTTCTCACTCCCACCCTCGCGATTCCCTCCCCATCCCTCAGCCCCATCCCAGCGAGCGGTGGCGTGGGCTGAGCTGCCTCCGGGTGGAACCAGGAGAGCTGCAGCAATCTTTAAGTGAAACTATACTGTTTTCTGGACAAAAATGGGATATGGGCTCCTCTCCCGTTTACCAAGGAAAGCGGGGGGGGAACAGAAGTGGCTGCGGGAGTTAATTCTTTTGCCAAAATAACTGGTGCAATTTTCCCTGTAAAAAACATTGAAGGCTTCAGCAATGGCAAGAAAATAAGCTGCTTTTCTTTTTTTAGTATTCTTTTTATGCCCAGTTCTTTAACAATGTGTAATTTAGTAAACATTAAATTTTGTCTTCCAAGGCCCCTAATTAAAACAATTTCATAAGTTTTTTGCACTGAGAATTTTTTTCCAGAGGCAACATAAGCAAATGTAATGAAAGAAGAAAATCTGGGTCTCTTTAGATTTTTAATAATGTGTACTTCTATAAGAAAAGGAAAACAACCTAATTTTACACTGTGTGTGACACTGTTCCTGTTCTTTGCATGGCTGGCTGATGATGCAATTGAACAATGAAGCATGTGGGGTTTTTTTAAATTTTGAAATCAAATATACTATTTGAAATTTGTTTCTGAAAAATAATTGGGTATTTAAGTTACATTTTATGTTCATAAATATTTACCTAAACAAAATAAAAGGTGGGCAAAATATCTGGAGTCAATCTTTTATTCTAGTTCTAAAAGTCTGATCATTGGTTTTTTTCCCTCTTATTACTTTGTTAGAGCTTCTAGATAGGACTGGAGATAAAAATTACTAATTTATTTTCTAAGATCATGAAGCATAGACTTAAAAGTGTTTTAAAAGCTTTATATACCTCATCCTTCATGTTAAAGTTCTACCTGGAGTGGTTGATGAAGGACTGATAAGTGATGGGAGGATGTTCAATAAGTGATAATAAAATGTTCGCTGTGATATGTATTAAAGATAATTGTAAGCTTCTTAGCAAAATGTCTTTTAAATGGTTATAAAACATCAGTAGCAATGAAAAAGCACTAACACTACTGATATTTTTAAAGTATTTTATATTTAAAGTTGTAAAGAAATTTATAGACTTTAATATAAATTGTGACTAAGTTTACAAAGGATTTTTAAAATCCTACATTCATCAAAACTTAGATACTATTTATTATTTCCCTCATCCTCATAGCAGATCGCCTCTTAAATAGGTTTTTAAGGATCAAAAAAGTGATTTGGGTTTTTTTGTGAAAGAAAAGTAAATTGCAACTTCGGCTCCTAAGCCAGAAGAAGTTTCAAGCTGATGAAGGTACAGACTGTCCTGGGGGCAGACTCACACTCGCTTGCTCATGGCCACTTCTCTTGAAAACTGTGATACGACCCAGGTGAAGCTGTTTCCAACCCCTTCCCGTTGTGTTTCCCAGTCCTGACAGAAGTGGGGTCAGCCACCTCAGCCGCAGTTCTCCCTTTACTTCCACTCCTTTGGGGGGGCGGAGGCAGAACAGGGTGCAACCCGTCGTCCTGGGGCAGGGCAGATTGCTCCCTCCTGCTCGGCAACTCCAGCGCGGAGAAACGCAGCCCACGGTGCTGGCGTCTCCACGAGCATGGTTACCTGTGGTCAGCTGAGGAGACAGTCCCTACTGTCCCTCAATTTCACGTGGAACAAGCCTGTTCTCTCAGCGTTATCTGCCTACGTGTAAGCGTATTCAGATTGCCACGTATCTGTTTCTGCGTATTCAGGGCTTTTTTCCTAAGTAGCATGCACTTTGCAGATGCGCAAACTATAGTCTAACGCACTCCTCTGAGGCTGAAAGTTCGAGACGCTGTAATCTGACAAAAATCACTTTGCACAACATTTAGGGATATGCATGGCTCTAAACTGCTCCTGTGGCAAACGTAAAATATCCCAGTTAGTAATCGCATTATTTGCACTGACACAGGGCAAAGACCCTTCCACCCGAAGCAGGACAGTGACATTCCGGGCACGGTGCAGTCACAGGTCCGGCAGCGCTCCTCCTCGCAGAGCAGGGGCTGCAATGACTGCAAGCTGAGGGGACACACGTGAGGGTGTTCTCTGGGTGGTAGATGTCTTCGCTCTTGAACCAAGGATTTATCATGCTCCAGGGAGCTGAGAGTTGTATCAGAGTATTCAAAGGCTTGTTGTCATACAGTTAGAAATGAAATAATATTCAAAAGCATAGATTTAGATAAACAAAACACAATTGCAAACAAACAGATAAAAACACTGCACAGCACAACTGCTAGGCCAAGCAGAAAACATCCTCCTTAGCAGCCCCAGCACATGAGCTTACTCGCAGCTCTGCGAGCCATGCTAGCCCGGCGCAGCCCAAAACACTTATGACCAGCACCTCTCCCTGTCTTCACCCAAGCCTGGCTGCAAGGGAAGGCTCCGTGCCCGCAGCCAAGTTGCCAGGTATCGCGCAGCCGGAGGGTGTGAGATGCTGAACCCAGTGCATTTCCAGGGACCAAATACAGATCTGTCCCCCTAAGCCACCCGCAGCAGCACCAACCGCTGCTCAGCGATGGCAAGAAGGCACTCTCCTACAGTTCCACGGGGAAAGCATAAATCAGCGTAAGTTCCGTGACTTGGACGTTGCCCTTTCAGCCTTTTGCATCAGCCGAGAGTCTGACTCAACCCGGGATACGCTTACGCGGTACCATTTTGACCACGACTGGGAAGAGGAAGGTCCAGTCTGAGAGTGGTGACCAGCATCCATGACTGCTCATCCGCTGAAGGCTGCGGGTCTGCGTGCGAACATGCATGCCTGCAGAGATCTTAACCTGTGTTGCGCTAATTAATGTATATACCGCACTTTTCAGAACACTAATCACTAAATAAGATATCATAACACGTTTCAAAACTAATTCTCTGCTCTTATGACCTGTCATGATATTTTCCCTCTTTATAAATAAATGTCTTGAATAGAAGAGCAAATAGCAATTATGTAATGAAGGTTGCTCAGAAGCATCTCAGAGGCTCAGAACTCACTGAATCTCCCACAGTTTTTGTGTCTCTAATTTATTTCTTTGCACCAAGATTTCCCTAAATCTTTCGTCTTTAATAGAAGAAGGATTCTTTACACTGCAAAGCTGTAGAAAGCAAATTACTTCATTGGAGACTGACATATTGAGCAGCAGCTGAGTTTGAGTTTGATAGCATCGATAAGGAGCTGAGAATTTACTTGGTGAAGTTAAGATAAAGGAGGACACGCAGAATAAAATTGCATTGTTTGAGTGGTTGTAATACTTCTGCACGAAGTAATATAGAAAGGCAGCAATAAGGGCATTGTTGTAAAATGAGAAAAGAAACAGAGTACATCTAGATGAAGACATGGCAGAAACTGGCTATAGGGAAAATGAATAAACCAAGAGACACCTAGATGGATTTGCAGAAAGATTATGGTCAAATGAACTGTTAATAACTGGTTAAAGACAGAGCTGATTTTCAGGGTTCTTGTGGTTTCACAGATAAGAACAGTTGCTGAGCAGATGAAGATTGGCGCAAAAGAGAGGAAAAAACAACTTTGAAGATTTCTACTTAATATTTTTTAAATTCTTTTTTACCTTCTTTTCAGTAGTTCAGATTTGGTAAGAACATACATATTTCATACATTTTATAACACTACCACTTACTTCCACTGCTGCCAGCTCTGCAGGTTTCTGAAGGAAAATAAGCCTCCTAGTTCTAACCAGACAATCATAGAAAAACCCCCTCATAATAAAGAACATATTGGGAATGTTAGGAATTGAAATGGCTTTTATGTTTTTCTTAAATTTTCACTGGATCCCACACTGGGATATTTTTATTCTATGACTGCAGGTCCAAAGAAATTGGCCACTGTGCATGCGTATGTGTGTTTGTGTGTACACGTACAAGGAATTACAAGGGAATGAATTAAAGCGATGGAGAATTCCTCTCTCTCAGTCCTGCATATCCATAGATAAATCTTTCCAGAAGAAAAGCCATGCTGACAAATGAAATCCTACCAATAATTTATATGGAGCACTATTTGACTAGAATCATAAAGGCCAGACCTTGTATTATTTATTAATAAATAGTCCCCTGAATTAATGCACCAGAGAACAAAGGCTTCCCTTCATCCCTGGACATTTCTGCAAACGCTGAAAGAGGTGCCGACAGCTGCTTGGGACAGCGGCTCGGTGTGACTGCGCGGCGCAGCGCGGGGCCTCGGGGAAGGCGCAGCTGCTCACCGGGTCCGTCACGGCTCTCCGGCCACAGGCAGATTGTGCCGGCCAGGGCAGGCTCCCACCTCAGGCACAGCTTGCTCTGAGCCAGCCCCAGCGGATGGCTTTCTCTCCTGGTTCCACCCGCTCGCTGGGATGGGGCTGAGGGATGGGGAGGGAATCGCGAGGGTGGGAGTGAGAAAACTCCTGGGTGGAGATAAGGACGGTTCAACAGGTAAAGCAAAAGCCGCGCACGCAAGCAAAGCAAACGCAGGAATTCACCCACCGCTTCCCAAGGGCAGGCAGGGTCAGCCATCCCAGGACAGCAGGGCTCCATCACGCGGGAAGGTCACTTGGGAAGACAAACGCCCTCACTCCCAACGTCCCCCCGTCCTCCTCCTTCCCCAGCTTTTATTGCTGAGCACGACATCCTGTGGGCTGGGATATCCCTTGGGTCAGGGGGGTCAGCTGTCCCGGCTGTGCCCCCTCCCAGCTCCTCGTGCACCCCCAGCCCGCTCGCTGGTGGGGCAGGGTGAGGAGCAGAACAGCCCTTGGTGCTGTGCAAGCACTGCTCGGCAGTGACCAACCCACCCCTGTGTTAGCAGCACTGGTTTCAGCACAGACCCCGAGCACCACGCGAGCTGCTGTCACGAAAACCAGCTCTACCCCAGCCAAAGCCTGCACTGGGATTTTAGGTGGAGGGTGAGGTTGGGAAGTGATACGATGTTCACTTGGTCCCACAGCTGAAGAACTTTATGTGAGCAATACCCGGGAAGAGAACAAGGGAGGCACTGCCCATGGTGGCTGGGTCAGTCTCTTCGGCTGTGAAGCCCAGTAATTAAATCTCTGCCCGGCGCCATCCAGCCTCGCGGCCAGCCCCTTGTCTGCTGTGTGAAAGCTGTGTGAAAGCTGTGTGAAAGCTGTGCGAGCCCGTGGGGCTGGTCCAGGCAGGCGCCTCGTGGGGTGGCTTCACCTCTTCTGCCCAACACCAGGGAGACATCCCTGCACCCAGCAGGACGTCACGCTCGTGCGCTGGAGCTGACCCTGGCTCAGCAGAACCAGCCCTGTGCCCCAGGAACAGCCCTCCACCCGTCTGCACCCGATGTCCCCGTGGCTCTGCTCCACAACAGGTTTCCCTGGGCTCTTTGGCCTCAGGGACACAGCAGAAGCTCTAAGAAAACAAGTTCATTTAGACAAACCTTGTGAGGCAGAGAAGAGATTTCAGCCTGATTTTTAATTTCCCTGTGTTCTTGTTTTTGTGACTGCAGTCTGATCTTCTTACTGAATTGCACAAGTTAACATTTGTAAAATTTTATTAGTGCAATCCGCCTTTTGCAACACTGTGATGATTCAGTTTGAGCTAATCCATTGTTCTCAGCCTTCAGCAGAGTTATGAGACCTCCACTCAGGAATTTCATGAGCATCATTTTGGATCATGATGCAGAGCATCACAGTATGAACACCTGTATGTGAATAGACCCCACAAGTGACGGGTCTTTAAGCGGAAAAGATGTAACAGAAGCTGTCAGTTTTACATGTCAAGATGCAGAAGTCACAGTCTTCAATGAATTATAAATAAATTCTAATAAATACTTAGCATGCTTTTACAACAGAAGAAATAAAAGGGGAAAAGGGAAAATGCAGAGGCCTTCACGGTGATACACAGAAATACTTAGCCCATCACACACATCATAAAGATAATCAGTGGCCCCAAATAATTTACGATTGGGGTTGTCTTACAGAAAAATATAGAGGAATATGCTTAGTAAACCAACCAGCTTTGTGATGCATTTTTGAAGAGGCACAGCACCATATGTTATGCAAGAACCTCATTTTGTCGGTGAACAAGGAAACTTTGCCCGCACCTCCCAGGGATGGGGCAGCTTCATATTCTGCCCTGGGCTGTGCTGGCATGAAAGCCAGCAAGTGCCCTCAGCGGGTTTGTAGATGACACAAAACTGGGAGAAGAGACCGATACGCCAAGAAAGGAAGAGCTGTTGGCACATCTGATGATAGTCCTCGGGTGCAGGAGGCAGCCCTTCCTTCTGCACTGTGAGCAGCCACTGAGCTTCTGATCGCAAACCTGCCACCTCTTGTGGGATCGAACCCTTGTCTGCAATTGTTAAATAAAAATACTGACTCCTACACCACATGGATTAGTTTGCAGGAATTGTAATGATGTGATGAACGTCATATATTGGTCTAGGTTTTCATCGACAAAAATCTAGAGGTCTTTTAAACTTGTGTTTAAAGCTAGCAGTTCAACAATAAGAGAAGGTAAAGCATGTAGACTGAACAAGCCGAGCAAACTATAAAGTACACTGGTTGAACCCGCTTGTGATCTGTCTGCTCGTCGCAGGTCCAGTGTGGAACCGCAGGTAAATCACAGGAGCCAGAGGAGACAGGGGAGCCTGGCACAGCGGCCTCTCGTTCACGACGAGGTAGGCGTTTGGGTAGCTGTCTGTCAAAGCAACTGACAGGGATGTCCTTCTGCTTTAGAGTGTGAAATAACATCTGAAATGTGATGGTGTGTGAAATCCTAGCTAATTAAGTCAATGACAGTTTTGCTGTTGATTCCAGTGGTGCTTAAAGAGGTGTTCAGAAACATCAGTCCCAAGTAACATGCAAATTGTAGTGGCAATCATCGAGTTTAGGCTGATAGGAAGAACATTTCTGATTTTTAGGGTTGCAAAGGGCATTCCTCTTTTAATTAGTGCCTCATTAAGAACCTTGAGGTGTTCAAAGTGGAATATGATAGCAGTAAACAAGCAAACACAAGAAAGTGAAGGTCTTTCCTGAGATATCCTCTCTTCTGCTGTGGGGCAATAAATTCCTGCTACAAAACCAGAACACATACGTTCTACCTCAGCAAGACACTCGGCAAAGTATACATTATGGTAAGTGTGGCAGAAAAGGACTCGTTCGAAATGCAGAACATGCCTATAAGCGTGGATTGTGGGCATTTGCTGACAGTCCCAGAGTGAGATCCAGAGGTTAATTTTGTGGAGGAGTCTCAAAGGAAATACCCAAGCATAAAGAAGCTAACAGCAGGAGCAGAGGGAAGTCCAAGCTGAGCCCAGCAAACATACCTCTTCCACTGACAGCCTGGACCTCAAGGCAGGCAGAGCCATCAGAAGGTCATCCAGCTCTTGGCAAACCTTCTTGTCCATAGCCAGAGTAACAGCGCCCTGCTGCTCCTCGCAAGTTTTCCACTCTTCCTCAAAAATTGTCTTTGTGTGGAGAAAAATGGATTATCTCAGTCACGATGTGCCACAAATCACTGAGCTTTTTGTGCAGGGTAACGGGGTTAAGCAGCCTGAACAGGAAAACAGAAGCAAAACTCCTCCCTGGAGAACCTGAGCCCTGGGGTTAGAGCTGCACCTGGTCATCGCACATCTTGTGACAGCTCAGCATTAAATCCTGCAATGCCACTGACAGCACTGATAGCACTGATAGCACTGCTTTGCCAGGTAATTGCTCCTTGATGCCACTGAAGAGATTTTGGTTTCCATTTTTGAGTATGTATCTGATACATGGGACACTGAAGCAAGATATTCTAAGGCAAGATACTGGGGATAATAGTGAAAGAAGAAACCCACCGTTTATCTCCACAACTTCCCTGCATGCCTAAACACGGAAAGCATTTCAAGTTGTGATTGACACATCTGTTAAATAGTCAAATTGCGCTTTGTGCACTTTCTGCTTGGCAGTAACAGATAGGAGGGTATTTGGGCATGCGTTTCTGATATTTAGATATAAACAGGAGCAAAGGATCCCATCTACAGATTTATTTAGGGATTTTTAAAACCTTTTACTTAGAAATGTTTATGTTTTGAAAGATGGGAAGAACTGATCTGTGGTTTATATGGGAAGGAGACACTGAGGCTCAGTGGAAGCCCTTGAGGCATGCCTGAAGCTCTGGGGGAGTTAGCTGGCTTGGGCCGCGAGGAAGGCAGCTCTTTGGTGTCGGGAGCAGATACACTTGTGCTCATCACCTACAACGCATTTCTTGCCTGTACCTTGTCTCCACGTGCTGCTGCAGAGTGGGGACTCCTGACGAGACAGCGATGTTCAGTTTCTGTGGACGCGTTCCCCAGCTGCCCCGCACCGGCTGGAGGCAGATGGTCCCTACAACATGTAACACTGCACTCTTGGAGACAAAACTCCTGTTGCCTGTAAGACGCGAGTCTGACGGCAGTCACAGTGCAGGAGAACGGTTCTG
Source organism: Grus americana (assembly GCF_028858705.1). Classification (NCBI taxonomy): domain Eukaryota; kingdom Metazoa; phylum Chordata; class Aves; order Gruiformes; family Gruidae; genus Grus; species Grus americana. Next base: position 71,146,943 of record NC_072856.1, on the reverse strand, counting down.
GTTTAATGTGACACTCTTGGTCTTGGTGGTCGTGGTGTGTGCCCCACCATGCCGCCGAAGCCCAGGATGGGAGGTCTGGCCGAGGGCGGCAGGAGCTTGGCTCCGCCACCCCCTGCTCCGGGCATGGGTGGGACAGCGGGACCCAGAGCACGTTTGAGCGTGCACCCACCTGCCCTGGCACGGGACGGTGCTGCGTGCCTGTCGGTGCGACACGGCTGCTGCGCACGCTCATCCCCAGGCCTGGCTCCGTCCCTCTGGGCAGGCACTGAGCTCGGCTGGCCACCAGCTCCTGCTCCCCGTTGTGCTTTCACCCGTCCTTCTCCTCAGACCCCCGCTGCTCCTTGCCTGCTGGGATGCTGGTTGTGCCCCTGTGGCAAGCAGGGACGTGTCTCAGCGTGTGCAAAGCCCGACAGACCTGAGCCAGGCCTACCCATCAGCGAAGGCACAGAACATTTGCAGTGCGCTGGCTGGGGTAATTAATCTCCTGCAAAGTAATTGCTCTGTGCACAGACAGCGCGAGTGTCCTGGCTGCCTGGGGCCGTGGTGGCCGTGCCTGCACACCGGCTCCGTGCTGGGGGGCCGGGGCCTCACAGGTGAGCCTGCTCATGCAGGAGGCTGGTGCTGAGGTGTCCCCCCCCGCGAGTCCCCACCGTCCCAGGCCCCCATGACCCAGCCCCAGAAAACCGGCACTTCCAGCTACCCGCTGGCTCTTCTCCAAGCTCTCCTTCATAGAATCCCAGAACCCCAGGCTGGTTTGGGTGGGCAGGGACCTCCCAGCCCACCCAGTGCCACCCCTGCCATGGGCAGGGACACCCTCCACTAGCCCAGGCTGCCCAAAGCCCCATCCAGCCTGGCCTTGAAGCCGGCCTTCTCACCCGGTTTGTGCATTACGTCGTGGCTGCTGTTTAATTGCAGCGCTGCCTTTATGAAAGCTACAGCAGCCTGGGCAGAGGCTGCTTTGAGATTGCCTCTTCATATGCAGATGAAGAAATAAATATCCTTGAAAAGCTTGAAGTGAAGGCTTGCAAAGAAAGATATATGCAACATTATGATTAAAGTACACAGCATATTGTGATTATGGCACGCAATATACTATAAATCATTTTATTTGGATTCAATGATAAGGATTAACAGAAAACTGTGGGTCTTATTTATTGCTCAGAGTGACTAATATACATAAAACAATTGAATTTTAAAGTGTAAGTACTGTCTTGTTTATAAACAAAAAAATGCATGTTATATCTAGATGGAGTAAGCATAGTATCAATGACCATATTTTGCATTTATCACTGATTTTCTCTACATTAATCCATCTCTCTTCCAGCAATTTATTTCAGCGTTACATTTTCCTTTACAGGCATTTGAATCAGGCTTGAAGAGAAAGGGAATAAAACAGAGCTATCCCCTCTGCTTTCTCCTCAACGTGGCGTTTTCTTCATCCACCAAACAGAAAAGTTAATATTTCCCAACTCCTGAATAGAAAATACATTACAATTGTTTTGTAGAGATGTTTTAAATGTGCCAGTCATAAATTCTTTTCTGTTGAGGCCTGTATTATTTGGCTCATCATATTCAGTTTTTAGGTGTTACGGGCAGACAGTAACCGCAATGCAATAAATAAAATAAAATAAACACCTAGCAGCCCCCCGGCTGGGAATCGCTGTGCTGTGGGAGAGCTGTCCTGTGCCGTGCCCCGCTCACGCGCCAGGCTTGAGACAACCGGCCCCCGCGCGACCAGAGCCGGGTGACGCTCCCGGCGGAAGGCAGAGCGGGTAAAAAGCTGCACCGGTATCTTCCCTGCTGAAGTACCCAGACCAAGAGCTGCCAGATCATACCTGAGAACTACTGCTGCCTGCCCCCTCGCCGCCTGTCGCTGGCTGTGCAGCAATGCCCGGCAGCTTGGCTCAGCATAGCCACACGTGCAATTGCCAGCACTGCTCTGCAGCTTGAACGTGGGGGTTTAACTTTTCCTGAAGGAATTTAGAACTGATGGGCATTGCCAGGAGACGTGTTCTTGCAGCAGCAAGTACTTACCAAGAAGTCCTGAAACAGCACCGGGGGGCAGGGAGGCGTCAGGGACTGCAGGACTGGAGGACGGGAGAGAAAAGAAACCCTGACCTGCCTGCCCGGGAAACGTGGTGAGGCCTCCCAGGGCTGCGCAGGAGGGGGAAGGATGGGCACTGCTGGAGACCCTGCGTCGAGCCCGAGTGCAGGTGGGTCTGCTGGGGCAAGGGGGCTGTGCTGCGGAGTTGGGTGGGAGGGACAGTGACGCTGCTGGAGAGCGACGCATCACTCCGGGAGCAGGTGCGGTCCTCGATGGCTTGTCCTGGGACTGGCCTTGTTCAGAAGCATGCCAATGACATTGCTGAGTGAAAAGCCAAGACTGCGGAGGAGGGAATTGTCATTTTGGAGGCATTGGCTGGCCTGGAGAGCAGTGACGACAGAGATTGTACATAATACAGGTTTGAAAATTGCAAGACCATGCCCTCAGCAATGAATTGTAGGAATTTCTCCAAATAAGCTGGATGTCATTAGCTGGAACTGGCTGAAATGGATCAGGGTGTGCTCTGATCATGAGGGATGGTAGATACAGTGCAGGCAACGTGGCCCTAGAATGAAAGCAGAGATTGTTGCCTGGAAAAAAAAAAGTTTGTCCTGATGTACAAGTCCATCTTTAAGACTGAATAATTTTGTTCGTCTGTGTCCAAAAAGATTAATTTGAAAAGGAAGGGATGTCAAGGAGGACGACAAGGTGATATTGAGTATGAAAAGCCACTCTTGTTGGAGGAAACTGCAGATGCAATAAATAATGTACTTTGGTAGCAAGCCAGAGGTCTCTCCCCGGCTGCTGCTCACTTCCACCAGCACCTCGCTGCAGACTTTGTCCTCCCTTCTCTCTCCTCCCTGCTCCTTGCTTCGCTGTGGCAATGCGGGCACTTGTGCAGCTGTGCTGTGAAGGGAATCACGGAAACGGCCCAGGCTCATAACAGGCCTGCAAAGCAACATTTTGTTAATTGGGACGTCACAGCGAAGCTGCTCACTGCAGGCACCACAAATACTTGTGTTCTCTTACGGTGGAGCAGCCATGAGCTTCGTGGCTGGAATGAGAAAGGTGTTTCAACATGGGGCAGAACTTTTTACGATGGTTTCTGTCCAGAACGCTCTGCATCGTGCTGCACCACCCAAAAAGAGACTGGCTCTAAGGAACAGGCTGGGTTGCTGTTTGTGAATAGTCATGGGGGTAAACATCAGGGAGGGAGAAGGACTCTCTGTCTAATAGCCAGTGTAGGCTGATGAGCACATGGATATAGGGGGATGTCTAGGTTGTGATTTAGATGGCTTTTAATCAGGATCATGCTAAGATTCAGAAGAGGTCTTATAACAAACCACGCACTCACTCTTACCTGAGAGCATGAAATAATTGCAGAGAGGGCTGTGTGGTGGGAGCGTGTGCAGGAGCGAGGGCTGGATGCGACGGCTCGCTTGGTCCTCAGTGATCCTGTGCTCTTGCAAATGAAGAAACACGTATGAGCAGGGAAGGAACAGCGCTGATCGGTTCAGATGTGCCTTCTATAAGATTACCATGCATGTATAGAAGCATATATATATGTACACACACACAAATATGCATGTGTGTATGTATATGTATAAACCTAGATATGTGTATGGCTTTTGTATAAATGTCTGGTTTCTAAAGGCAAAAACTTGTAAAGCGGGCACAGAGAATGTTAAAGCAGACATCCAGATGATTGATCACCCTCACCATTCACTTGGACAGCAGCACCAGCTTCTGTGTTCCATGAGCTTACTTTTTGCTGCGTTAAAAAGAGTGGTTTTGCCATTGCTCATAAGAGCCACAGGTTAAGCTACGGGATTCAAGAATTCTGACTTAGAAAATATTTGAGCAAAAAGCAAAAAAGCAAACATACAAAAGCAAACACACTCTAAATCAATGGTGTAAGAATAATACATGCCTACAAGCTTCAAACATATGCAGCAACTCGCTGCTCATTGGGCTGCCTCATTCAAATGTCTGGAATAACTTTGAAAGTTTACAAAACTGTGGCATTTTAAAAGCATATGGGAGTTTTCCTTTTTTTTGGTAAATTTTGTTCTCACAAAGCTTATTGTTTCCAGTTCCAGTTTGAAAAAGATGCCTAAGATGCCTGTCAGGAGCAGAGTGCTTCCTTCGCTGTTTTACACCACATGCCACCTGTGCCCAGCAGCTGATGATGCAGTCCTGCAGCCTCCTGCCTGCCCAGCACGGGACCAGGCGTTACCCTGGTGCTGCTGTGGGACTCAGTGGAGGTACTCAGCTGTGATACCCCTGTGAGGACAGGCTATTAAAGTTGCTGTCTATTGCTGCCCTAATGAGCCAGGTTAAAGCTGTGCTAATGGAGGCTTTTGAACCAGCTGATAACACAGGCTGGCATTTCAGAGGTCTAAGCTTCAGTGGCAAGGTGCCTGTTTGTGCCTCCTGTGGCTCAGATACAGCATAAAGAGAGGTGGGTTGGCTTAAAGATGTTTTTTCAGCTGTTTTACTCAGAAGTTCCTTTGCTGAGACACATTGCTTGAGTTGTGCTTCCATGCTTGTGCCTCTGACTTTTTGGTCAAGCACTCTTCTAGCATGCCAAAGAGGGAAGAGGCTGTAACATGCTTTGCAGCAGCTGAGGTGAAGCTGCGGGTTTATATCACACACAAAACCAGTTGAAAAGGAACTTCAGAAACCTCAGCATGAGACTCATCCATCCTGTCCTTTCAGGAAAACCCTGCTAGGGATGCCTGATGCTAGTGCTAGCATGGCATCTTGTCACATGCCAACCTATCCTTTCCTGTGAACATACACATTATATTTTGGGCAGGGTTTTTTGCTGGAGCAGTTTGGAAAGTTGTCCTGGAGCCTGTTTTGGTCACCTAGCTAGAAAACCTCCCAAACTATCACTACTGGCCAGAATTTGGCTCTTTCAGCTTGTAAGCATAATAAATGGCACACCAGATAAGTTAAAGAAGTCTTAGAGTCACTTTGCTGTCTTGGTAGCGATGGTCTTCTTATATGTTTTATATCTCTTGTTCCAACTGAGAGAATAGTCACAGAAACAGATATGTGTTACTGGAAGGAGACAAATAAAATACTGCATGTCCAGGCCATGTTCTCAATGCAAATCACATTTGGGTAAAGCCATAACTGTATCATGGGTTCTGCTCTGCCCTGTATCAGAGCAGGCACCGGACCGTTTGGTGAGGATCAGCCTCCAGCTGAGACTTGTGCTGGCCGTGGGGCAGGCGGTGGGACAGTCACGGCCCCCAGCTCAGTGGGGGCCACTGCCCGGTGTGCACACCCTGCTGTCTCGGGCGTTTGGAGATGTGCAGGAGTGGTGCTGAAGGATACCTGGGAATCGCTGCTTTCCTTCACAGGCCCCTCGGTCCTGAGCCAACGTTCCTGACTCTGGGATGCTGCCGGCGGCTGGAGACAGAGAGCAGCCAGGGTGCAGGGCGCTGTGGCTGGGAGCCTCTGCTCGCAGGCAGTGCCAGCCTCCGCACTGCTGAATACTCCTCTTTGCTGAGTTACAAGAGAAAAGAAAAGGAATCATAAAGAGAGAAGCATGTAAAATACATGAGCAGGTTGAGTGACAAATCCCCAGAAGTACGCACTCCATCACAAATCACTCCTCAGCATTAGCACCGCAGATCACCGTAATTCAGCCATCTGCTGTGAACCCTGCAACCTGATAGAAACGTTTCATGACTGAACAAATGTCTCAGTCAGAAGCAGCTCAACCTGAGCATCGCTGTAATGCCAGCCAGAATTAATGTGCACAGAGCTGGGGGTGTGCCTGTGCCGCAGCGACAGGCACTCGCTTGCTGTCACTGGGCGAGTGTGCCACCTCTCTTTCCTGCTTGTGCAGATAAGAGCAAATGACTCCGCCAGGCTTCTTTAGTTGCCTTTGCTCATCTGCTGCTCTTGAGCAGATTTGTAACCTTGCTGGCAGTTTGAAAAGTGATTTAAACTGAGCTAGTGAAGCTCTCCATTACCCTTTACGGGAAATGACTGAAGGTGAGTCGAGTGACGTGAATCCCTTTATAGACTGTGGCAGCAAAGGCCGCTGTTGCCAGAGTCCCAGACTGTCACTTGAAAGCAAAGTGCAAGAGAGGGAGCAGACCGAGAAGGGATGTTCCCACAACTGGAATGTTGGATGTTCCCTTACACCGGGGCTCGTCCAGGAGGGTGCATGTGAGAAAACCAGGGTGTCAGCATGCTCCTTCTGGCTCTGTCCAGTTCATTGATATTGCCCACCTAAATCCATGGTGCTGGAGGAGGAGAGGTCAGGTGAAGGTGGACAATGAAGATGCGAAAGTAAATCAGAACACGGGTAAATCATAGAATCATTTAGGTCAGAAAAGACCCTTAAGATCATCGAGTCCAACTGTTAATCTTACACTGCCAAGTTCACCACTAAACCACATCCCTAAGCACCACATCTACAGGTCTTTGAAATCCTTCCAGGGATGGTGACTCAACAACTTCCCTGGGCAGCCTGTTCCAGTACTTGACAACCATTTCAGTGAAGAAATTTTTCCTAATATCCAATCTAAACCTCCCCTGGTGCAATTTGAGCCCATTTCATCTTGGATCGTCCTTTCTAGTAGTGACAAGAATTTGCACTCCAAACTAGCACTGTGGCTATTTGCCAGAGATGAGATGAAAAGCTGAGGCAATGCCTGTGAGAAGGAGAGGCTGAGAGGGCATTCCTAGGAAAAACTGAGTATCTGTGAGCACAGAGGTCCTAAACAGAGGGACACTGTTGTTGCTGGAGGGGAGCTGACCCTCTCCTCCAGCCAGAGATTCACAGATTCACAGACTGGTAGGGGTTGGAAGGGACCATCTAGTCCAACCCCCTGCCAAAGCAGGATCACCCAGAGCAGGTCACACAGGATCACGTCCAGGTGGGTTTGGAATCTCCCCAGAGAAGGAGACTCCACAACCTCTCTGGGCAGCCTGTCCCAGGGCTCGGTCACCCGCAGAGGGAAGAAGTTTTTCCTCATGTTCAGGTGGAACTGCCTGTGTTCCAGTTTGTGCCCATTGCCCCTTGTCCTGTCGCTGGGCACCGCTGAGAAGAGTCTGGCCCCTTCCTCGTGACACCCGCCCTTTAGATATTGATAAGTGTTGATGAGATCCCCTCTCGGGCTTCTCTTCTCCAGGCTGAACAGCCCCAGCTCTCTCAGCCTTTCCTCATACCAGAGATGCTCCAGGCCCCTCCTCATCCTCACAGCCCTCCGCTGGACTCTCCCCAGTAGTTCCCAGTCTGTCTTGAACTACTGGACTTGCAGGAACAAAACCAGAGCCTCCCAAGTACAGGTAGCAAGGGCCAAGGGAAGGTGCCAGGGAATATGAGAGACTGCGCACACACTCATCCACATGCTTATTAAACAAAAAGCAGCAAAGTGAACAAACGGTGATGATCTTCTTGGGAGCTGGTTTAGGGCTCTGTATAAGCTAAAGGTTTTGCATAGCAGGAGTGCAATGAATTTTTATTATTTATTTTTTAAAATGTGGGAACATTAATTTCCACAAGTTGCATAGTAGCACTCCAGGGCAGGCACACAGAACAATGTGCTCGTTTACAAAGCATGGAGAAAGAACAGTAGATAAAAAAGGAAATCTTTGTAGTGAAAGTTGTCGCTGCTGTAAGAACAAGGAATTTTCTTCACAGAATTCTAACAAGGTGAATCAGTTTTCTGTAAAGCAATCTGGATTGTCTCTATCAGCAAAGGTGTCTTTTCCAGCAGACTGACTTCCAATAATTCATCTTGCCAAACACTTGTTGGCAGGCAAGAAAGCAATTTCCAAGTCTGAAACAGTAATTTCTTTAACATCACTGACGCTCATAACACTGATTTTTAAAATTTTTATAGAGACATGCATAGAAGTTAAGTGGCATTTTCAAATGACTGGGTCTGATTTGTACGTGTGCATTTCAAGAGCCAGCAAGAGAGCTCAGCTGCCTATGGAACCCTGGGAATTAAAGCTTAAGGGATGGCTCTGTAATAACCTGGTGGCATGAAACTTACCACATCCATCATGTTCTTGGCCACCTGCCACCTATTGCAATTTGCTGTCTCTGCCTCAGATGAGTGGACCCTATCTTGGCATCACCAACCTGTCTCAGCTGTGGCTGCCAGCTCATGAATAACAACTAGTTGAATGCCACAAGTCCTGTTTTGTGTTTGGTGTTTGGGTTTTTACTGTCCCGGTGGTCAAACACTGGCACAGGTTGCCCAGAGAGCTTGTGGAGTCTGTCTTTGGAGATAGTCAACATCTTACTGCACACAGTCCTGAGTAACCTGCTCTTGGTGACCCTTCTGTAGTAATGGGGTTGGATCAGATAACCTCCAGAGGTCTCTTCCAACCTCTGCCATTCTGTATTTTCATAGAATTATATAATTTTTTAGGTTGAAAAAGACCTTTAAGATCATCAAGTCCAACTGTTAACCTAACACTTCCAAGTCTACCACTAAATCATGTCCCTAAGCACCACATCTACAGGTCTTTTAAATACCTCCAGGGATGGTGACTCAACCACTTCCCTGGGCAGCTGTTCCAGGGCTTGATAACCTTTTCAGTGAAGGAATTTTTCCTAATGTTCAATCTAGACCTCCCCTAGAGCAACTTGAGGTCACTACCTCTTGTCCTATCGCTTGTTACTTGGGAGAAGAGACCAACACCCACCTCCCTACAACCTCCTTTCAGGTAGTTGTAGAGAGTGATAAGGTCTCCCCTCAGCCTCCTTTTCTCCAGGCTAAACAACCTTAGTTCCCTCAGCTGCTCCTCATAAGACTTGTGCTCTAGACCCTTCACCGGCTTCATTGCTCTGGACACGCGCCTCACCAGTGCCATGAATGGGGGGACGGTCACTTCCCTACTCCTGCTGGCCACACTATTTCTGATACAAGCCAGGATGCTGTTGGCCTTCTTGGCCATCTGGGCACACTGCTGGCTCATATTCAGATGGCTATTGACCCCAAGTCCTTTTCCGCCAGGCAGCTTTCCAGCCACTCTTCCCCAAGCCTGTAGCATTGCATCGGGTTGTTGTGACCCAAGTGCAGGGCCCGGCACTGACCCTTGTTGAATCTCATACAGCTGGCCTCGGCCCATCGACCCAGCCTGTCTAGATCCCTCTGTAGGGCCTTCCTACCCTCAAGCAGACCAACATTCCCACCCAACTTGATGTCGTCTGCAAAGTTACTGAGGGTGCACTTGATCCCCTCATCCAGATCATTGATAAAGATATTAAACAAGACCAGCTCCAGTACTGATCCCTGGGGAACACCGCTTGTGACCGGCTGCCAGCTGCATTTAACTCTGTTCACCACAACTCCTTGGGCCCGGCCATCCAGCCAGTTTTTTACCCAGTGAAGAGTATGCCTGTCCAAGCCCTGAGCAGCCAGTTTCTCCAGGAGAATGCTGTGGGAAATGGTGTCAAAGGCTTTACTAAAGTCCAGGTAGACAACACCCACAGCCTTTCCCTCATCCACAAAGCAGGTCACCTTGTCATAGAAGGAGATCAGGTTAGTCAAGCAGGACGTGCCTTTCATGAACCCATGATGACTGGGCCTGATCACCTGGTTGTCCTGTACGTGCTGCATGGTGGCACTCAAGATGATCTGCTCCATAACCTTCCCCAGCACTGTCAGGCTGACAGGCCTGTAGTTCCCCGCATCCTCCTTCTGGCCCTTCTTGAAGATGGGTATCCCACTTGCTAACTTCCAGTCAACTGGGACCTCCCCGGTTAGCCAGAACTTGGTGAGCACTTCCGTCAGCTCCCTCAGCACCCTTGGATGGATCCCATATGGCCCCATAGTCTTGTGTGTGTTGAAATGGTGTAGCAGGTCGCTAACCATTTCCCCTTGGATTATGGAGGCTTCGTTCTGCTCCCTGTCCCTGTCTTCCAGCTCAGGGGGTTGGGTACCCAGACAACAACTGGTCTTACTATTAAAGACTGGGGCAAAGAAGGCATTAAGGACCTCAGCCTTTTCCTCATCCTTTGTGACTACATTTCCCCCGGCATCCAACAAAGGATGGAGATTCTCCTTAGCCCTCTTTCTGTTGTTATACTATATTTATAGTAACATTTTTTGTTGTCTTTTACGGCAGTAGCCAGATTAAGCTCTAGTTGGGCTTCGACCCTTCTAATTTTCTTCCTGCATAATCTCATGACATCCTTGTAGTCCTCCTGAGTTGCCTGCCCCTTCTTCCAAAGGCCATAAACTCTTTTTTTTCCTGAGTTCCAGCCAAACTCTCTGTTCAGCCAGGCTGGTTTTCTTCCCCGCCGACTCGTCTTTTGGCACACGGGGATGGCCTGCTCCTGCGCCTTTAGGATGTCCTTCTTGAGGAATGTCCATGCTTCTGGTCTCCTTCACCCTTCAGGACTGCCTCCCGAGAGACTCTGCCAACCAGTCTCCTGAACAGGCCAAAGTCTGCCCTATGGAATTCCAAGGTAGCAGTTCTGCTGTCCTCTTTCCTTATTTCTCCAAGAACTGAAAAACTATCATTTCATGATCACTATGCCCAAGACGGCCTCCAATCGTCACATCACTCGCAAGTCCTTCTGTGTTTGCAAGATCCAGCAGGCACCTTCCCTAGTTGGCTTGCTCGCCAGCTGTGTCAGAAAGTTATCTTCCACACACTCCAGGAACCTCCTCGCCTGTTCCCTCTTCACTGTATTGTATTTCCAGCAGACATCTGGTAAGTTGAAGTTCCCCATGAGAACGAGTGCTAGCGATCGAGAGACTTCTCGAGCTGCTTATAGAATATTTCGTCTGCCTCTTCACTTGATTGGGCTGGTCTATAACAGACTGCCACCATGATATCTGCCTTGTTGGTCTTCCCCCTGATTCTTACCCATAAACACTCAACTCCATCACTAAGCTCTAAACAATCAAAACACTCCTTAACGCTCCATACAGGGCCACCGCACTGCCTCTCCTTCCTTGCCTACCTCTTCTATCTATTGCAGCACTCCAGTTGTTGAGTCATCCCACCATGCTTCTGCGATGACATCTATATCATAGTTTTCCTGCTGCACAATGGCTTCCAGCTCCTCCTGTTTGTTGCCCATGCTGGGTGCATTGGTGTAGATGTACTTCAGTTGGGCTACTGATCCTGCCTCTTTTTTTGGGGGGGAAGCCCTCATTCCTACGTGACCATTCTCAGGCACTTAAATGGTTTCTAACTCATCAATAACCCTTGTGTATTTGCTGCTGCATGGATCTCCATCCCCTACCTCCACTGAGATGGCCAGACCAAAGGACCTCACTAGCACACCATCCCTCAAACATTGGTGTGCTGTCCCCAGGCTTATCTCTATCAAGCCTGGTTTTATCCCTTTCCCCTTTCAAATCTAGTTTAAAACTCTTTCAATGAGCCCTGCTGACTCCTGCACAAAGATCCTTTTCTCTCTTTGAGACAGGTGTACCCCATCTGTCACCAGCAGGCCTGCTGTCGATGTCTATGCTTCATGGAAGAGAGGGAAGCAGATCTTGGTGGTGTTAATGAATACAGTTCTCACAGATTAGTACGGGGAAAAGGCCAGTGTGGCCAGTTCAGCCTGAAGTGTAGGCTGCAGAAGAGATGACCCAGCTGGCTGGGATAAAGGGGGAACTGTGGGAGTATGGAATGAGCTGGGGGGTCAGTGCAGCCAGCTAACTCAGCCGTCTGTGCAAATTGCAATGTTTACACCTGCAGCTTCCTAGATGCTAGTGTGGGATCTCGTACATTTGAGCACAGGAAACACCATGGCTAGATGAAGGAAAGCTAAACCCAAAGCTGCCATAGACATGAACATTTACTCAGAAAAAAGGAAGGCATCGCTACTGTGGTGGCAGGAGAACAACAGGAAATAAAGAATCTGAAATGAAAGCAAAAGGCATAATGAGATTGTTAATGACATTCAAGAATAATAAAAAAAAAGCACTGACTTTTAACACTGATGAATATTAACCTCTGGCAGTGACTCTGAGGGAAACAACAGATTTGCACCTCTGGAAGGCTCCAAAGCAAGAATAGAAACGCTTCTGAAGGGAACACTTTAGTCAAACAAGCTACTGGGATCATGCACATATCAGAAGTGAAATTCTCTGACTTAAGTTACTCAGTCCATAAGATAAAATGATTTAATGCTCCTCTTTTGTCTTAAAATCCATGTTCTTAAGAACAAAACGCACAAGCAAACAGAGACACATCTCTGTGGGATCTCACATTATGCATGCCCTCCTCTGATGGTGGAACTCTACAGACATGTGGATAACGTGGTTCATTGAGTGAGACTTTCTTTTATAGGTATTAATGCAAAGAAAATGAATTGACAAGGTACAGACTGAACATTTCACACTTTTTCAAAACCCTTTGCCAGATTTCAGAATCATATTTTCTTTGCTGAGATGCAGAACTGCCTGGGTGTATTTCTTCCTCATTTCTGGTTTTCTTTCCTTCGCCATGCAGGTGTGGAAGAAAAGATTGCTACCGTATATGCAAGCAAAGACAGAAAAAAGGCAAATCTACAGTGGTGTCCAGCCCAGACTTGCAGGTAAGAAGAGGTCTAACACCTGGGTGCAAACATCTCCATCCCAGAGCTGGTGCCAGTTTTGCTCATCATTAATCTTTATGCCCTTCCTAGCTCGCAAGCAATAGCTTTGGACAGAATTCTTAACAGCAAATGGGTTATTAATTTCAATATGTAATAGCTATCACAACATTCTGAAATGGATGCAATGGGTTCTAGCATTTGCCAGTGGTTTTATCTTACAATAATTTTTCTTCACCACAGTTTTTCCCATTCTCTCTAATACACACCAAGCACATTTTGTACAGTACGCTTATAACTGTTTTCCTTTCATGTTGTGTAAGAAGAGAAAAAACTGTAAGCGTAAACCCTATGCTAATATATTGAACTTTCATAAACTTGAAAGTGCTGATGGAAGAGAAATTTGTAAACATGTCACTACTCACTCTTCTAGCATGTGTGAGGAACTGTGAAAAAATGTCCTTTCAATATATTACTCAGAGAGAAATTTTATCACCAAGAGGGAATGACTACAGAGCTGGTGAATGTGAGAACTGAGATCCCTGTGTACAATTTTACCAAAAAAAAAAAAAAAAAAAATCACAGTTGCTTCTTATTTCTATGAGTAGACCCCTGATTGCTAATTCAGCCATAGCACCATTGTCACATTAAAGCTGAAAAAACCTAAAAGCTAATGCAGGCGGGCTAGCTGGCTGAGGATGGATCTACTGTCAAACTACATAGACAGACGTATACCCGGCACAGAAGTAACTTGGATCAAAACATTATTTATTAAGTAAAAAACATCCAGTCAGATGTTTCTTCCACTAGTAAAAGAATTTAAATAGAAGACATCCCTGTGGATTTTAGGGGTTTTTTTCTAGCTGTAGTTTAGCTTTTTCATTCAGCTTTCTTACTGTTATTTCATAACTCTCTACATCCAAGGACTTAATATATATTTTGTTGCCAGGTACTACTTGTCACCTTGCAGAAAGCCTACAGGACCCATCACTGAATGACACGATACTTCTCCAAAGGAATTCCAAATTCAATAAAAGCCCATGAAGTGCCATGTAAAATACTTATTTCTGATTCCAGCATTTGTGTTTTACAAATATGAGTTAGGAGAACTGGTCTCATTTCATGCAGTTTGTTTTAGAAATACCATCTGCCCATGTTGCCATGTAGAAGGAAAGCCAGGAGGAACTTGCAGGTGAGGGTGAGGTGAAGGTCTCTGCTCCTGCTGCTGGCTCCCACGTGTTGCAGGGCACCAGGTCAGCAGGGGCTTCGTCCAGAGAACATAGGTTCCGAGATATGCAATTGCTTGGTTATTTCAATAATGAGACAAAAAAATCAATGTTTTAAAATAAAGAGGGATAACAAATACATCCATAATCTTCTGTCCGTGTCAACTGTTGGATACATTACTTATAAAAGCATTGCTGGCTCTTGGTCACAGTCCCAGTCTGTCAGGTAAGAAACCAAGAATACAAAATTCATCGCTGAAGAAAGGAATTCACAAACAGGGAAATGCAGCTGGGATGGGTTTGGCCCTGGTACCTAACAGAAAAACATTCCAGGAAATTATCTCTTATGTTACTGTCAGCAGAAAATTGAAATGTCTTTTTTTCTTGGAAGTACGTTTATTTTGAAGTAGTTAGTGTCAAGTGGTGATAAATGTCCTCTGAAAGTGGAAGAGATGCCTTGGTTTGGGCTTTTACTGGGAGATTCCTTTTTATGTTTTAGGTTTCAACAGCTTCTGAGTAAAGGCCAGCATGAGGTTTTATTGGCGTAACTTTGGGACGAATTCAAAATGAAATCCCGGAGTACTTGCTGAAATTTGAGGTCACTGCACAAATACTTTTTTGTGTAGTAGTAATAGGACAACATTTTCATTTACTTCCTGAACACTAATTTAATATTATTGAAGAGTTTGGTCACCACAGGTAGGTCGCTTCATTTTCTAATTCGTTTTACCGCCAATGCTCTCATGACCACTCAACTAAATAGTATATGTTTTGCATTTCTGTGCAAATCACCATTACTCCTGACCTCTTCCTTGATCGCAGGCAACTGCCTACAATTAAAAATACTTCTGTTCGCTGCCGATGCCAAGCAGGAAGGAGCCTTGCACGCTCGCAGTGTGTCCTGGCTGCGTGCCCTTCTGTGTCTTCAGCTGCTCAGAGAAATGCAGCAATACTGTGAGGGCTGGCAGCCTGAAAGCTTCTCAGTGAAGTCCCTGACTTCTTTTAAAAATCGTCCCATTTTTGGATGCGTCCCAGAATGTAAAGTATGTAAATAAATTATCCCATGGTGTTCTCTCTAAAGAAAATATGTTCTCTGTATTTGCCTCCCCTTAATGTTGAGGTAGGAGTACAGCCCCTTTTCTGAATCTAACATGAAGATGAGTCCAATCTGAGAAGCACTTCAGAGTCCAGTCTTTAATTTTTCATAACCACCTCTGTTTCATCTTGTTAGGAATTTCTTTGTTCCTCTAAGTGTCTGTTGAGATTCGTGCTGCCTGCGGTCTGGCCTTGGGGAGCAGGAATGGCGGCTGTTCCTGGTGCGGGGACCCTGCCAAGCGGCTGTGCCGCCACCCCGCAGCCCCTGCCTCGGCACCAGCTGGCGCAGGGGCAGAGCCCCGGGCCCGGCACGGCCCCCTCTGCTGCCCTGTGAAACCTCTGCCCCAGGAATGGCGCTGCCCGGGCTTCGCCCTGCAAGCTCAGGGGTGTGGGTTATCGGTCCATGGCAGAGCGGGACACGTTTTGCTTCATTTTGTTCCTGTGAGCGCCGGACACAGGCTGACAGGAGCCATTGCCTTCTCCCAGGATAAACACGTCAGAATGCATATATCCTGGGCCAGACGCTTCCTTCAGACGTTTCAGGTGGTTGGCGTGGTTTACACCTGGGAGGTGTGATGGAGGCCCTCCGCCCCTTAGCCAGAGTCGCAGTAGCTTGGTACAGGCTCCAAAGGAGGCAAAGGCCTGAGCCGTAACCAGTCCAGGAGTTTCTCTAGTTCCAGTCTCTTCTCCGAAAAACCACAAAGCAGCAGAGTGGCACAGTGAGCATCGACACGTATGAGCTTGGAACACCAGTCCTGCAATTAACGCTTGCACAGTGGGCGGCTTTTCCAAGACTCATTTATCACGGAACAAAGAAAGTTAAGAGCACAAGGAGTCTCCCGCATACCTTTTCCATCGCATGTAATTTCACTGCAAGCTAACCGCTTTGCTCCGTACGCGTGACAGGCTCCGTGAGCCTCCTTTGCACTCTGCCAGCTGGCACGACGGTGATGTGCCCTGGAGCTGGGACACCCTCAAGGTCGCTCCTTGAGGCAGAGAGATCTTTCACCGACGGCAGATCTTTGGAGAGCGACCAATATCACGCATAACCTTGTAGTATGGCAACTTTGATTTGTGCCTTGGTAACTTTGACTTTGCCTTGGTAACTTTGATTTCTGTCTTGGTAGTTTTGAACCATTGTTCAAATGATTGTGCCGTACAGTAGCAGAGTGAACCTTGCCATCGAACTTGGTTAAGTCACGCTTTTACACCACCATATTAAACCCACTTTTGATTATACCTTGACAGTGATTCTTTCAGCAATCTAAATCACCCATTTGTGACAAATTAGCGTAGTGGGCAGGATGCTAAATCAGGATTTTTGACAGGAGGACCAGGAGGAGGGAGGCTGGGCTGGTGCCCCGGGCCCCAGCAGCAGCACCCAGGAGGACGCTTCATAGACTCTTCACCTCTGTCGTCCTCCTGCCTGCTCTGCTCGGGCTCCAACCGGGGACAAATCCTCTCTTCGTGTGAGGTGGTTGGGCACTAAGGTAATAAACCTGATGATGGATGATAAAGGAATAAGCACTTCCAAGTAGAAATGTGACAGATGTGTGAGTACAGCCAGCGCTGCCAGCTCTACCTATTACGCCGTTCTGTCATATACTTCTCTGAGAGCAGAAAACCTTCGAAATTACATTAATTTCATGGAAAAATGTATGAAATATCATCAGTGGTTCCCAGGCTTGCAGGATTCATTTAAAATGACTAAGAAAGATTTTTCCCTGTTGGTTTTTTTTTCCTGAGGACAAATGTCAGTGTCAGTTAGAGTCATCATAAATACAAGTATTAATCGCAGATGCTTGTATGCCAAGGGCAGATGGAGAAAAATGGATTTACTCAGTGCTGGAAGCAGAAATAACAGATGTGTAAATTACTTTTGAAATTTTCATTCTACTTTAAAACAGAAATATTTATTTTAATACTTTCTACATTGGCTGGATCATATTTGCACAGAGCAGCGTGACTGTGCGGGTGCTGGAGGCAAGCATCCCCTCAGCTGCACCCAGCCCCAAAGCCTGGGGCTGGTGAGAAACCCCTGAGCGTGCAGCAGAGCCCTCAGTCCCCAAGATGCCACTGTAAGGACCTGCCTTCCACCCGCCACCTTCCCAAACGATGACTATTCATGAGGAGGGGACATCTTCCTCGGGTGACTGTGGGGGTCCGCATGGGTGCACGGCTTCGGTGAGCATCGGCTGTGGACCCCGAGCTGTGTCTGCCAAGGGGACTGGTGTCTCCCAGCGCTGCTTTAGGCTGAGCCCTGAGGTGGGTTGCACGGCCCAAGAGAGGGCACAGAGCAGCTGTTCATGTGGCCGGGGACACAAGGCAAGGACGGACAGAAGCTGTAGTGCCCCGCTCTTGCTCACACCCTCCCGTGCTACCATTGTCAGTGCACAGGGCTCTGTTTGATGCAGGGAGGCAGGCAGCATTGTGGGGGGCACGTCAGTATGTGCCAGGGCAGGGATACTACATTTCTTGGTGGGGAAATCCCAGTGACTGCAAACTCCAGACTCAACTTCACTGGATTAAGGACAGCATTTTCCCTCTAAGAGCCCTCACGAATGACACTGCCACCTCAAGCAGAGGTGTCTGAAGAAATCTGGAAGGGAATCTCCTCAAAAATCAGATTTGTCAAAGACTGAATACTTCCCCAGTCCAATTTAACCCTTGGCAGCACAGAGAGACAAATCTCACAATTACCCATCCAGAGAGACAAAGCTCGAGTCTCTGGAATATATGGCTATGAAGAAAGATCAAAAGGAGCTGTAAGAAAGTCTGGAAGTAAGTTTCTTTCAGCTGATTTAGTTTCCTAATAACAATGAAGAGGAGAATAACAACAACAATTCAGGTAGAAAGAGAAGATTTTATTAATCTTTTCCTGAGCTTCTCTGGCAGACATACTCATAGCATCAGTAATGAAACAGAAAGAAATGTAATTGAGTCAGCTACCACGCAGGATTACCATGGTCAGAACTCCAGCCACAATGTTCCGGCATCATACAGGACACGTGAGCTCTCTCCGTGCCTCGCTCTAAGTGAAGTTTCAGGCAGAGCAGCCAGCCCTGGGGAGGGTACAGAGGAAACCCAGCGGTGATACCCTCCCATCTCAACTGCACCAGTGTGCCGCTGCGGCGGTGCGAAGAGCGAGGAGCTAGTTTCTGGCTGTGCTGGCAGGCAGGGGCCATGGTCGGGGAGGAGCAGTGGCTGTGCATTTCTCTGCAGCAAGAGGAGCTCCTGGAGAGGGGCACTGCCTTGGGCATGCATGGGCTCCCACCTGAGATGCACTCAAGGCTCAGCAAAGACAGATTGAACTCCTCATTTCACAGGTGCCT
The DNA here is from genome assembly GCF_028858705.1 of Grus americana. Classification (NCBI taxonomy): domain Eukaryota; kingdom Metazoa; phylum Chordata; class Aves; order Gruiformes; family Gruidae; genus Grus; species Grus americana. Next base: position 71,128,709 of record NC_072856.1, on the reverse strand, counting down.
CTCCCACAGACAACACGGCCAATGTGACACGACCTGTGCAGCAGAAGTCATTTGGGGTTTGCTTGATGGCCAGGCCAATTCCAAGTGTCTCAGAACTGGAAGGCTGAGGTTTTTCAACTGGGAGGGCCATCCAAAAGCTTCATTGGGTATCTAAAATCCCTACAGGAGATCTTGGATCTCTTTGGAAGGTCAGTACTGTCATGTGCAAAACCAAGCATGACTACGTCGTTAGAGCAGAGCCCTCATCCATCCACGTCCTGCTCCTGACAGAGGCCAGTCTCAGGTACCTAATGAAGAAAATTGCTTTTGTTCATACGCTGAACAAAATTAGGGGCCTGGAGCATCTCTGGTATGAGGAAAGGCTGAGAGAGCTGGGGCTGTTCAGCCTGGAGAAGAGAAGCCCGAGAGGGGATCTCATCAACACTTATCAATATCTAAAGGGCGGATATCAAGAGGAAGGGGCCAGACTCTTCTCAGTGGTGCCCAGTGACAGGACAAGGGGCAATGGGCACACACTGGAACACGGGCAGTTCCACCTGAACATGAGGAAAAATTTCTTCCCTCTGCGGGTGACCGAGCCCTGGGACAGGCTGCCCAGAGAGGTTGTGGAGTCTCCTTCTCTGGAGAGATTCCAAACCCGCCTGGACGTGATCCTGTGTGACCTGCTCTGGGTGATCCTGCTTTGGCAGGGGGTTGGACTAGATGATCTCCAGAGGTCCCTTCCCACCCCCACCAGTCTGGGGTTCTGTGAATCTGTGAACAATGCCTCAAAAAACCATAGAGTGATCCTGGTCCCCGTCCCTGCAGGCTGGCAGAGCTGTGGCTGTGGCTCTGATGTCCAATTTCAGATCACACTGCTGCTCCTCTGCTCAAAGCTCTGCTTGGCATATCTTACCCATGTAAACAGAGTATTTTATCTATATTTATATTTATATTTATATTTATATTTATATTTATATTTATATTTATATTTATATTTATATTTATATTTATATTTATATTTATATTTATATTTATATTTATTTATGTGCATTCTCTGCACATAGATGAATTAATTACAGCTGATGGTCTCTCATTGCTGAGCTCTGTGGTGAGGAACAGTGGTGACCAGCTGAATGGTATCTCCATCTCCCCAGTAACGTTAAGAAGTACCATCAGCAGATCACCAAGACAGACTCTCAGACAATGGAAAAGTACCGTGACCCAAGAGGACGCTGACCCAGCGATGAACTCAAGGCACACACAGGACAAGCAGGCACTGATCAAGGATAGGTAGCAACTGATCATCCCACCTCTTCACACGGGTGGCTTGCTTGTCCAACACAGCTGTACTGTAACATATCTAACCCTGCCTTCCACAGCGTCGGGGTCTCCCGACATTAGCCTGGGGCACTGCATGCACACTGCTGAAGATAAAGCTCCTTGGTAATCTATGCCTTGACAGTGCGTGTCTCTCCTTGCCTGGCGGTGGACTCCCATGGTGCAAGTGTGGTTTTGAGTTCCACCAGAAAACAAGGTGCACTGGTGGGTTCGAGTCCCACTAGAAGGGAGGTGTTTTTGAGTGGTACCAGAACTCCCTTGACAGTTTGGGCTCAAATCCTCAGAAGTCAGAGCAGCGCAGCCAACCTGCTGCATTTGCTTCCTGGTCTGGAGTGCTGGGGGCACGGTACAGCCCAGAAAATTTGTTTTGAAAGGGAAACCAATATGATGGGTGTCTGTGCAGAGCTCAGACTTCAGTGGCGGCAAGGTCCCCTCTTCTCCCTCATGCACTCTGACCGGAGCTCTGGACAGGGGCAAAGGCAGCTGCCCTGGAAGCGTGAAGGGTCGGCTGCAGCACAGGGAACCAGCGGCTGCCAGAACATCAGCCAGTGCCAGCAGCCCCGCTCCCACCAGCACAGCCACCTGTCCCAAGGGTAACGTGAAACAGCAGAAAGGACAGTGGCAAACATCACAATGCACTTCTACAGTCAGCCGTGTTCACTAGTCCTTTTGTTCCCGTCTGGCACATCCAGCTGGGAATGTGATCGTCCATTATTTAGTTAGTAAATTTAAATTAACACATAATCTAACTTTATTATTTTCAGCATTTCTTTATCTTTCATGTTTTAATCATTGTAGCCTAAAGCATGAGGTTATTATTAATAATTCCATATCCAATTTATCCTCCCATTTTATATGTTAGATGTAAATTACAGAGAGGAAAATACATAGACGAGCCTTTCTATGAGGCAAATATCCTGGAAAAAGTATAACCAACTAAATTCTTTCCCAGAACATTTCTACCAGTTCCGTCTGCTGCATCATGCAAAAAGGACGCCTTTTTCTCAGCATGTCACGCAGCACCGTGACAGAGCACTGGCCGGGCAGTACAGCGCCTTTGTGCATCACACTTGTGGTCACTGGCCAAGCGCATCACAAGAGGATCGGACGCACAGAGGCGCACGGGCACACGTCTTTGAAGCATGAGAGTTCCTAATTACTGTTCATTGCTTTGGTTTCCAAATGTTATTTGCTTGTCTCACAATGAGTTGGTAATTTGATGATTACCACTTAACTTGTTCAACAAATACAAGGCAAATTAGAAACATATGTTGAACATTGGTTTAAAAAATCATATTAGTAACAAAAGTTCAGTATTCAGGAAAGAGCTAGTAAGGTCTGGAAAACGCAGTGCGTTGACTGTTAAAATGGCTGACTATGATGTAATACATCATATTTATGGCTATGGTGTTAACAATCCTAGCATTTATTTTTTTTTGCAATTGTGTTACCCTTCTGTGCATTTCGGTATGGTCAAAACCAACATGAAGTTTTTATACCTGCTTTGCAAAAATGCCAGAGCTCCCATATTAATGCCACTGCATTTTAACTTCAATTAAATGGTTTTACCTCATGGCTTGCTTATCTCACGCTCTGTCCCCAGCTGATATATAGTCATCAAAACGCATACTCCTCTGATGCTTTTCCGTAAGAAGCCACCCAGAAGCCAAAGGCTCCCCTCTCCATGAGCCCTGCCTTGTGCGTGACCTGAGACGACGTGCTGCTCTGGACATCACCCTCCAGCTCAGCCGCTGACGCTCTGCCTGGTATTCAAAAGACAGAAAGGGTTTGCACAAATGTGAGAAACTAACGGCGTGTCCTCTTGCAAAGATGAAAGTGAGCACCGTCAGGGCTCGGTGGGAGAGCTGGCGCAAGCTTACTGCCAGGGGCGTTTTCTGGCATCAGCCCCATGGGCTGCCCGCCTGTCCCCGACACCACGTAGGAGGAGAACCTAAGGGATACTCACAAGTGTGCTCACGCTCAGTTTTTTTGCTGTCATAAAAGGGCCTGAAGTCACTGCTGACATCTGTCTTCTGTGGCCTGTAAACGTTTAATGTAGAGAAAAATTCAGCTGCCAAACACTAGTAAAGAACAATAAATGGATTTGATTGCTATCATGCTCTACTCTGAGGTAAAATGGAGCAGAACAAACATGTTCTGTGTTCAGCGGCTGACATATGTTTGAAAAATTAGTTTTAAAGGCAGCCAAAAGAGGGAAAACTTGTTTCTTCCTAGGCACACTAATTGACAGGGTGATTAATTGTTTGTTAACTGGGTTCAAAAGTAGAGGAACAACCAGCAAAACGTAAGCAACTCTTATTAAATTTCAGTTAATATTTTTCAAATATTTTGCTATAGATAAAGGAAAACATATTACTATTATAAATTAATAATCTCCTCAATTGGGTCTTGCTATGTTAATGGCTACAGTTGGTCAACATTCGTAATAATAATTTTCAAAATGAAGAGATATTTTCTCCATCCCTCAAAAAACTTCAAATCTTTTGTAACTTCTCCGTTAATCAGTGTGCTGGTTTCATGTAAAGCTTTTCAACTTCAGTATCAGGCAGAAAGCAGTTCAGAAGGCCACAAGCAGTCCAGAAAGCAGGGACACCCCTGGTTCCACAAGGTGAGCGTGCTGTGGGAGCTCTTCTCCATCATTAGCAAGAGGTGGTGTTCAGGCTTACATTTTCTAAGTTGGCCTTTAAGTAGGAGAAAATTCGGGTGAAATATGATGAGTAATCTCACCTGGGGGAAAATACGGACACAGTGGTAGAGCATGTTGGCAATTGCAAACTATTTTGTTTTTCTGGGATAAATCCAGAGGGGACCTGGCTGCCATAACACAAACCTGGGAAAGGTACTTTCCATTCACTTCCAGACTGGTGGGAAGAGCAGCTACCAGCTGAACAGGACAGTGGGACTGGATAGAATCCCAGCCTGGTTTGGGTGGGCAGGGACCTCCCAGCCCACCCAGTGCCACCCCTGCCATGGGCAGGGACACCCTCCACTAGCCCAGGTTGCCCAAAGCCCCATCCAACCTGGCCTTGAACCCTGCCAGGGAGCCAGGGGCAGCCACAGCTTCTCTGGGCACCCTGTGCCCGAGTCTGGAGTTGCCCGTGACCACCGGCCACCGAAGCTTGTCTCTGTTCTCGCGTATGTCAAAAACCAGACCAGCTTGCTTTGATGGGCTGTTTGATACAGAGGAGGCTTTGCCATTATTTGACGTAAATGATTAATGCTCATCAGTGATTTTTTTTAAATTAGTTAGTGTGAGATGTAGTTGGAACTGATGACACTGCTTCCACCTCTACAAGTCACAGATGCTAAGGTTCATTAGAGTGAATATTAATAAATACGCTGGCACATGCAAAACAATTCCGAGACATTGGTAAACCCAAAGCAAAAGCCGAGAGATATTGAAAGTAACTATTAATGCAAATCATTGTGGAATGAGTCAGTGCCGTGAGTCATAAGAAAACACAGCCAGGCTGATGTGGGAGGTGGGCACTGGTCTGGGGGACCTGAGTTCAGTCTCTCTGTTTGTAGCAACGTGCTTAAGTATTTAAAGTACCTAATCTGCCAAATAAAGATCTGAGCTGTTGTGAAACCTCCACCAGCTGTACCGGACTCAGTGACAGCACATAAGCATCCTGCAAGACACGGTCTGAAAGGTGGCTGAAATGAAAAAGCGCATTTGTAAGTCGGTTAGAAGAGAGTGTTGGCTAGGTAAGTTACACATAGTGAACAAACTCTGCGACAGCCTTCAGCACACCAGAGTCCTTCCAAACTGCAAAGCAGAAGACTGCCCTGGCATGATGCACTGCTTAACGGGCTCGTTAGCAGCCTTGGGACAGGCAGATCCCACTCTGAGCACAGCCAGAGGAAAAGTGAACGGGGGAGGAATGATGCTGCCTCAGGTTCATCTTTGCAACACGGAGAAAAGAAGTGTCAGATTGGGTTGAGCTGATGTGATTTCAAACATATTCAGAATCTTGTTACTGCTATTTAAAAATAAATAATCTGACACTTTACATATTTATTTCAAAGGCCATATTTGTTGGGAAAATAATCCTGCAAGCAGCTTGCCACAAATTCTTTCAAGCAAGTACTGCTGCGGATGGTGGCCACCACTGGCGGCTGTACGAAGGAGCGCCTGCCTGCCCGCGGGCACGTGTCTCTGCACGCTTGCCAATCCCAGCCGCACCGGCAGCGAGAGGACTACGGCTGCTGTTGTATTTTATCGGGTCAAACGGTTTGCAGTCTGCAGTGGCAATGGACTGGCTTCTACTGACTCCACCCAGGGATTCATTCTTTCCATCAACATATTCCATCAAACTTTCCTGTTGCTATGCACAACACATTCCTCCTGCTACCAGTGTGAAGCCAGTCTTATAGTTTATCAGAACACGGAGTCACTAATGCCTCCAGCATTTCGATCAGACATTTCTATGGAAATCGGTATTTTGTACGATGTGCTCTGTCATGGAAAATCTCAGAGAAGATTACTTATTCACTCTAGGAGGAGGTGAGCGTGCGGCCTGGGACTCGGCTCCATACACAGCAGCGCTAATGGTAAGGTAAGGACGAGCCTGGACGTAACCGGTGTCTGCAGCCCTGCCAGCAGCACACGTGGCTGCGCGCTCACAGCAGCGATGGCCCCGCACGCCTGCAGGAACCAGCCCCCACCTCCACCTGTGCCAGCAAGAGTTGCAGGCAGCCTGCCGTCTGCCTCCACGTGTCCGACACCGACAGCGCTGCCGCAGCGCTCAGCGAAGGCGGGACATCCATCCTGCAGGACTGCTGTCTCCCCTGCTTCCCCGGCAGCCTCGGAGGCCTCGGGGAACACCGAGCACTCAGTCCTCGCTTGGTTCCGTGGGGTGCGTCTTGCTCCCTCGGCACCGGGCTGCCTGTCCGTTCCAGGACCAAACCCCCCGGTTTTCAGATGGACGGCTGGGTCCAAGAGGTGCGAGCGAGCCCCTTGGCGCGGCTCTCAGCCCACAGCTGGGCAGGCTGGGACACTCGTGCAAGGGGCAGGGAGACGCCAGTCAGGTCACCGCTGTTGTGCCAGGGCCGGCTGCTTCCAGCCCTCGTACGTCAAACTGCAGGGACGGCACCGCCTCTCTCACCGCCGCCTCAGCACAGCGTGCTTTGCATGCCTCCACACTGACCTTTCCTTGCCATCCCCCTGTTTCATCACGTTTAGTTGCCAGATGAGTGCTGCTGCTGACCTGTGACTGTAAAAACGAAAACCTCCAGAACAGACTGGGGAACAGATAATGAAAATGGGTGCAAATGCAATTTCAGAGTGATGTTGTTACCTGCCTTGAGGTGGAAAATCAGCGCCCGTCTGCCTAGTCAAACATTACAGTTTATTATGCTACTGCACAACACCATTTCTAGCACGGTAGGTCATTTCAGATGACAATTCTCTGTCCAAGGCATCTGCCTGAGGCTTCCCCAACCCCAAAATCTTCTCCCAACCAGCTGGCTGGTGCTGCAGTGAGTGTGGAGGTAACTTAGCTACAGCGGGGCATTCCCAGCTCCTTTGCCTTCCTGCGAAGTACCCCTCTCCTGGCACAGCCTGGCGGGGAGCACCAGCAGGCACTGGGCTGGGAAGTGCTGAACTGGGCTGTCGTGCATCTCCTCACTGGAGTGATAATGATGTGACAAAATAAACCTCACAGGATCGTATGCCCTCCTGGACCTCTCAGGTGCTGCCCGTGCTCCACTTGGCACGTCGAAGCGACTCCGTCCCCAGGCTGCTCCTGCAGAGCCCAGGTCAGGGGCACCGCCAGGCTGCGAACAAGAGGTGAACAGAGGGAGAAGCACGATACGGTGAATGAATTATTCATTATGACTTGCTCATTCAGCTCTGGTCTTCACTAAAGACCTGCTTTAGGAGCAAATGCTGTACAACATTGCTCTACAGAGGTAGCAGAGAGTATATTTTCTGCAGTACATTGTAAATCTATGCACGTTTCCACCTCTAGCGCGCTCTCCCTTTCTCTCTCCTTTTCTCTCTCTCTCTCCCTCCCCTCTTTTCTTACTGCAATACATTTCTTAAGCTAGATTTTTCTGTGAATTAGTTTTTAATGCCTCCTTATGAGAGGCAGTTTTTCATATTTTATATCTCCATCAATAAAGATTTCTTCCTTATCACCAGTAAAATTGGAGTTTTGATTAAATATGATCCGGCAGCACTAAGCACATAGTCTGTATTAATTTCAGTGCCTCATTATATGCCAATGGTATTTATATGGGTTTATATATCAAATATACTATGTGTATATAAGCAGAGACTTTCAGAACAAATACTAGATATATGAGCCATAAAAAATAGAATGGAAAAAAGCCTCTCACTTGGTCCAGCCACAGAGCATTTACTGACCCCTCCATGAAGGTAGGGGAGACAGTGGTGGGGAAGGGACATTGTCGGGGACAAGGAGAGCCCCCGGAGCAGCAGCAGCATCAAGCCTGGTGCTGCTGCAGCAGAACAACCAGGAGGTACAGAGTCTCATAGCGCTGTGCTCACTGCAGCCAGTCCCTCACTCTTCTGGAGAAGTCATGGGTAGAAGGCACTGATGGACGAACATCTTCTCTAGCAGCCATCTGTTCATTTAAGAAAAATGGTGCAATGCTCTGATGGTTAGGTTTGAGGGAATCCTGGCTGCGTGGGCACTACATAACACGGGGCAATGCCCTGGGGCTTGGTCGCAAGCAACCATTAGTAGCAACCACTGGTACTTCTAGCCTAGGGCTCTGCATCGCACTTTCTTGTGGGTTTGATTGAAAATACCTTCCACTGAGAAAGCATCATTTATTTGTATCCAAACCCCAAATTAAACAAAGATTACAAAAATGTGTATTGGTGGCCTTAACAAAGTGGGCAGCTCCTTGGCTTGCAGAATGGCTCTGTGAAGAGTGTCACCCGAGAGGACCAGAGGGGTTGCTCTGAATACAGGCTTCAGGGCTGTTTGCATTCTGGTGTTGTGTGTGTTCACCCCAAGGAGGAGTTAGCGGTGCTTTAGAGGTCATTAAAAGGAAAACGCAGATGGCAGAAGTCTGTATTCAACCTGATGCCACACAGCAGTTGCAAATGTATGTTCTCCCTCCTTGCATCACTCCATTACTCTCTGCCTTGAGCCCTGTGGACAGGCTGGAGGTGTGCGTGAGCTGCTGCGCATGCATCTGGCTTGCTCTGCACACAGGCTGTGCGGTGCTGTGCAGTGCTGAGCTGTGCTGTGTGGTGCTGTGCTGTGCGGTGCTGTGCTGTGCTGTGTGGTGCTGTGCTGTGCGGTGCGGTGCTGTGTGGTGCAGTGCTGTGCGGTGCTGTGCGGTGCGGTGCTGTGCTGTGTGGTGCTGTGCAGTGCTGTGCAGTGCTGTGCTGTGCAGTGCGGTGCTGTGTGGTGCTGTGCTGTGCAGTGCTGTGCAGTGCTGTGCTGTGCAGTGTGGTGCTGTGTGGTGCTGTGCTGTGCTGTGCTGTGCTGTGCAGTGCTGTGCAGTGCTGTGCGGTGCTGTGCGGTGCTGTGCTGTGCGGTGCTGTGTGGTGCAGTGCTGTGCTGTGTGGTGCTGTGTGGTGTGGTGCTGTGCTGTGCAGTGCGGTGCTGTGCTGTGTGGTGCTGTGCTGTGTGGTGCTGTGCTGTGCGGTGCGGTGCAGTGCTGTGCAGTATGGTGCTGTGCTGTGCAGTGCGGTGCTGTGTGGTGCTGTGCTGTGCTGTGTGGTGCTGTGTGGTGCAGTGCTGTGCTGTGCTGTGTGGTGCTGTGCTGTGCAGTGCGGTGCTGTGCTGTGCGGTGCTGTGCTGTGCGGTGCGGTGCTGTGTGGTGCTGTGTGGTGCTGTGCGGTGCTGTGTGGTGCTGTGCTGTGCTGTGTGGTGCTGTGCGGTGCTGTGCTGTGCGGTGCTGTGCAGTGCGGTGCGGTGCTGTGCAGTGCGGTGCTGTGCTGTGTGGTGCTGTGCTGTGCAGTGCTGTGCTGTGTGGTGCTGTGCGGTGCTGTGTGGTGCTGTGCTGTGCTGTGTGGTGCTGTGCGGTGCTGTGCTGTGCGGTGCTGTGCTGTGCGGTGCGGTGCTGTGCAGTGCGGTGCTGTGCTGTGTGGTGCTGTGCTGTGCAGTGCTGTGCTGTGTGGTGCTGTGTGGTGCAGTGCTGTGCTGTGTGGTGCTGTGCTGTGCTGTGTGGTGCTGTGTGGTGCAGTGCGGTGCTGTGCTGTGCGGTGCTGTGCTGTGCGGTGCGGTGCTGTGCAGTGCGGTGCTGTGCAGCAGACCAGGCTGTCCCGCAGCAGTGACTCCGGCGCAGGCAGCGTAGCACAGCTCACGCCCCTGCAGCGCCGCACTGGGGGTTCGGCTGCCCAGCCAGAGCGGGGGCTGCTCCGGACCCAGCACCAGCCCCCCGGACCCCCGAGCAGGTACTGAGTACCCTCGAGGGCAAAGCCTTGGGGTGGAGCAAGGGGTGCACCTGGCTGAAGGCCAGACATACGGCAGCGTTAGATTAATTCAAGTGCAGCGAAAGCTGTCCTGTGGAACTGCAGGGAGCCAGCCGTGAGCCTGCTTTCTCAAATACGTGCTTTTTCATATGAGATTTCTTACGCCGTAGCCGGGGCGGTGTTTCATAGTACAGTCACACTTCTGCCCTCTCTTCTCAACAGGTAACTGCCACATGTCGTTAAGTCTGAACAGAAAAATCCAGAGGATTAGAGAAGAAGGAGAAAAAGTCTAAATTCTGCTCTGCTTCCTGTCACAGTTCCCTACCATCTCACCCAACCGCTTCTTAGTCTTGTTTGGAGTAGCTGGTCACTGGGGTCAGTAAGATACTCCTGCCCTTAAATGTAGTGCACGTTTGGAAATGCTACTGAAATCAGCGGGGACTCCGCTCTCCTCCTGCCCTCCATTCGGCCCAGCGTGGGCGTAGCATCGCCTTGGCTCCTGAACGTGAGGTTCATTGGGGTGAGCAGGGTCCAGGTGACTGAGCCCTCCCAGAAACCCTCGTCTGGGTCAGGACCAGGGCAGGGTGGGAACGTCCATGCCCGTCCTGGGCAGGGGGCAGAAGCGGAGCAGCGAGGTCAGGGTGAGCAGCGGCAGGAGGCGTGACGTGCTGGTGAGGTCTGAAAGGCCGGAAGAGGAACCGCGTTAGCGACGCGGGGTGCGGCACCAGCACCCGCCTTCCGCCCGCGAGGCAGTCACCTGCCAAGGCGCAGGCAACGCAAGGACTTGCAGCGCTGGCCCTGGGGACCAAGAAACACCTTGCTCAGCTCTTCTCTCGGCCCTGGCTGGGAAGCAGCTCTCTGGTGGATGGCCCAGCGCTGCTGCAGCCCCAGGGCAGGTGCTTGCCCGTGCAAGGCTCCTCGGGAGCTGCGTACGCCCATTGGGAGCCCGGGCAGCGGCACCCATCCCAGCGCATCTCCCCACACCCCCGCGTGCGGAGCCTCTGGCAGCTCGTCCCACAGGGAGTTCAGCAGCGCCGCGGCTCGTCTGCGCCTGTGCTCCCGCTCGGCGCTTGTAACGATGATCTCTCCTTTTTCATTTCATTTTGTTTCTTGCTGAAAAAACATCTCTGGGGAACGTGCCTCTGCTGTGCCGTCTGACAACAGCTGTGAGATACCATCGTCAGAGGACCAACGGAGAGACACATTTGCTGCTGTTTCCTGCTCTCGTTAATAATGGTGTCGCTGAATCAGATAAATCTCACAACTGTTGTAAAAAATGTGCAGTGTGTGGCTCCCTGAAAACAGATTGAGATTTACTGCGCTCCATTTGGATAACAGTTGATGGGGATAACGGGTTATCTCTGCATGGCACCGTACAATTTTTACTCTCTCAGACTTCATGGAGCACCTTATTTTCATTCTCATATATATAACCAAACATGTCAGAAGAACAGAAAGGGAAACAGATAAATCATCCATATTTGAAACACAGTTATGACTCAAGTAAAGAAAAGCGTGCAAATGCCAGATTGTTCTCAAGGAAAATTACGGGTATGTGCACAGTAATGGAAGCTTTTCTTATCTGAGGTTTTATGTTGAATATCTTTTTTTTCCCCATTTGCTATTATCAGACAAGAACAGAAAACAATTAACTTCTAATAGTCCTTGAACCTCCTCTCTGAGACTTCTCTGTGTTTCTTCTTTAAAATAAAAGGCAGGATTTCACTACCGCGTAACAGATGTCATACGTGTGTGTGGTTTGTTGCTGCAAAGGTGAAAACAATGCCCGTAAGCAGAGTCGCGTCTCATCTCATCCCTGTTCAGAACCTTTTCAGGTACTTTAAGACGGGTCTGGAATGGAAAGTCAGGACTTTTCACACATCCATTTATTTCCCTTCCTCAAAAATGTTGGGAACCAGCTCCAGCGGAGCAGTGCTCGCCTACCAGCCGACGACCGGCGCTGAGTCGGCACGCAAGCCTGACCTGCACAACCTCTCTCCGCAGGTCTTGTCTCCCAGAGGAAGCCTGTCCCTGGATGTTGCCTGGGAGCAGACGAGCAGGCAGCAGAAACCTGTTTCCGAAGGGCCGGGTTTGGGTGTCCCGTGCCAGGGGAGGGCAGGGAGGGCAGGACTCTCCTCCTGAGCAGGACCAGCCCCTCGCACGGGGGTCAGTCCTTGCCCGTGCTGTGCCGCCGTCCTGGGCTGCCTGCGCCTCGCTCAGCCTTGCCGGGACCCACACCGTGCCCCGCGCTGCAGGAACTGCTGCCAATCCCTTCGGGACTGCTGCAACCTCCCCTGCACCCGCCTTTCCAAAGTGGAACATGCAAGGGCTAAATATCGAAGGTTCTCCGGCTTATCTGACTTACAAGGTTTGTGAAGACGTATTCTCACGCTCGCCATACTGGGGTGTCAACGGGTCGGGGCCAATTAGTGTTTAAAAAGTATTTTATGTCTAGTTATCTGCCTTGAAGTTATGGTTTCGAATCCTGTAGGATGCTTTCCAGACTTCATTAGGGTATAAACATAGAGTAATTTTAAGTAACTTAGTAAGCCGGATTTTCTGTGAAATTTTTTTATTAGGAATCCAACAACAGAAAGAAAAAGGTAGAGATCAGATATTAAAATTACCTTTTATACTACAATGTTGCAAAAGAAACCAAAGTAAAAATGCAATTTCAAGACTGTTAAGCATATATTCACACTGCTGTGGGTGTAATTTTTGGCTCCTCGATGCTGGTGACTCCAGTAGCCATCCTTCATAACAAGTTCTGGTTTTGTCTCGAGCTCACGCAAGTCTTGGAACTTAATTATAGTTCTAATATTCTTGCTAATGAATTTGAGCATAATTATGGAGTGGAGGTACTTTATGTGAATACTAATCACTCTCTTTAAATGCCTGTGTTGGTTAACTGAAAATACGGCTTCCTGCCCCGGGGGGCTCTGGGAGGTGGGGCGGTGGTGAGCTCAGCAAGCGCTGCCGAGGTGGAGGGAAGGGGCACGGGGAGCATTGCAGGGGGCTGCGCATGCCGCACACCACCCCGCTGCAGGCACCCGTGAGTGCACCGGAGCGGCTGGGAGAGGGGTGCTGCCCTGGGACCTGCCTGGGGTGCCATCCTCGGATGCAGGCTTTCCGCGTGCAGCACAGGCAGGCGAGGGGACACCCAGCCCGGGACTCTGCACGCCTCTTGGGAGAGGTGGGATTCGGCCGCACCCCAGGCACGGGAGGAACCAGGGCAGGGGCCTCTCACAGCCGGCTGCGGCGGATGGGGACCTGACTCGCACGGCCAGGAAACGACTCTGAAACTGCTTTCTTAAACTGGTGCTTTATGTGCGTGTGCGCGTGTTCGTATGTGAACATCCATGCCTGCACGGCCACGCGCATGGGCAGCCAGCAGAGATGAGCTCTGTCCTTCCCTGGCCAAGGCACCGGCAACGCAGCACGGACCACCCAGCCTACGCCTGCCAAGCTGCGCTGCGTGCTGCCGAGTGCTGGGGGCACAACGCCCCAGAGGCCCCTGAGGTTGGCTTTCTGGGCTGCGAGCGCACATTGCTGGCTCATGACCAGCTTTGCATTCACCAGCACCCCCAAGTCCTTCTCAGCAGGGTTGCTCTCAATCCCTTCATACCCCACCCAGTATTGATACTGGGGGTTGCCCTGACCTACGTGCAAGACCAATTCCTCACCTGTGGCACAGTCCATCCATTACATCTGTATCTCTCCAATTTAGAGAGAAGGATGTTGTGGGGGACTGTGTCAAAGGCCTTACAGAAGTCCAGATAGACAACATCCGTTGCTCTTTCCTTGTCCGCTGATGTAATAACTCCATTGTAAAAGGCCACTAGGTTGGTCAGGCAGGACTTTCCCTTGGTGAAGCCACGCTGGCTGTCTCGAATCACCTCCCTGTCCTCCATGTGCCATAGCATAGCTTCTAGGCGGATCTGTTCCATGATCTTCCCAGGCACAGAGGTGAGGCTGACGGGTTGGTAGTTCCCAGGGCCCTCCTTTCTACCTTTTAAAAATGACTGCAATGTTTCCATTTTTCCAGTCACCAGGGACTTCACCTGACTGTCATGACTTTTCAAATATCATGGAGAGTGTCTGGGCAACTACATCAGCCAATTCCCTCCAGACTCTGAGATGCATCTCGTTAGGTCCCGTAGACTTATGGATGTTCAGGTTCCTCAGGTGGTCATGAACCTGATCTTCTCTTACAGTGGGAAGAACTTTGCTGCCCCAGTCCCTGCCTTGCTGTCCACCTGCTCGAGAGCTGTGGGAAGAGGGATTGTCGGTGAAGACTGAAGCAAAATTTGTCAAGTACCTCAGCCTTCTCCTTGTCCATTTTTACCAGTTTGCCAGTCGTGTTCATCAGTGGGGTACATTTTCTTTGACCTTCTTTTTCTGGCTGACATACCTGTAGAAACCCTTGATGGTCTTTGTGTCTCTTGCCAAGTTCAACTCCAGCTGCGCCTTGGCCTTCCTGACCCCATCCCTACACAACCGAGCAGTGTTCCTATACTCGTCCCAGGATACCTGTCCCTGCTCCCGCTGCCTGTGCATTTCCTTCTCGCCCTTTAGTTTGACCAGCAGGTCTGAACTCAGCCATGCTGGTCTCTTGCCTTCCTTTCCTGATCTCTTACACCTGGGGATCAAGAGCTCTTGTGCTCTACGGAGATGGTGGGACACTCCTCCTTCCCCACGCCAGCGCAGCCCCAGCTGGGACCTGGCAAAGCTCCTCTTCAGGGAGCATTGCACTAGCAGGGATTTGCCTTCCAGCGGTGGGAGCACCAGGGTGGGGGGCAGCGCTGGGGGCTGGGAGGAACGGCTGCAGGTCTCACTTGTGCAGCGGCGGTGGGTCGACGTCCCAGTGCTGCGGAGCACTGCCCAGCCGTAGTGGCATAAGAAGCAGTGTGCATGAAAAGGCACATCAAGAAGGGGTCATGGATGGATGGATGCTCTCCTGAACCATGTCTGATGGAAAGGAAGTAGATGTTCCAGCAGAACAGGGGGCTGAAGGATCCAGAGGAGGCTCCAGCTGTCAAATGGGCCAGGCTAACTTGAACAGAGAGCCTGAATTTTACAGTATTTGCACAGCTAATAAAATCAACAGAATTCTGTTCCTCCAGGCCAAAATAACATTGCTGTTTCTCTGCCTCTTTTTCATGTCTCATTTTATGCTTGCAAGACATTCCAGGAGTCTGAGACATGACATTTCTCTTCTTACGGTCTCTGTCTTAAGGCAAAATTTAACCTCTGGGAAAGATTATTGATTTGAGAAGTTTTGCAAAGATCAATACGAATGACAACCATTATTGAAATGGAAGCTTATGGGTTGCATTGAATTAACGCAATATCCATATTCAGTTGTGTTTTCTTTCTTTCAAATAATTTGATAAAGTTCAAATCTCCTCTGCGAGAAATAATTAATTGAGCAAAATGTTAATTAAAGAAAATTATTTTTTCACAGCACAGTTCTTCTAACGAAATAATACTGAGTGAAATGACTGAAGTTTAACTTGATTAAAACTGGTGTCAGTGTTTGTACAGTCTCACAGTGTGTGCACTCTCTGTGCCCGGCAGAATTAGAACTTTGCTTAGTGATGATGCTGTTATGAACGGCCCACAGTCAGCCCTTTGCACAGCGACGAATGGGAGATGCATATTTACATCCTTATGTATACTTTATGGTTGTTTACATTTGAACCTATTTCCTTGCCCTTGTTCACGTCATCACACTTACTGTTGTGCAAAATATATCAGATACGGGATGTTTCTGTATGTGATTTATTGGGATTTCTGTAGCTTAGCATACAGTGGAAAAATGTACATGCGTACACAAACACGTGTGTCTGTGTGTGTGTATATACATATATGCACATGTAAAGAGAGAGGGTAGAACTAGAGTTGGTTATTTGCTCGGGGGCAGAGGGCAGTCCTGCGTGCAGTGATCCATCCACGTGGGCAGGGTTCCTGTGCTCTGCACGCAGCAGCGGAGCGGTTGCACGAGTGCTGCCTTCGCTTGCTTCTTGCGGAGCTCTGACCGGGCGGTGTTAACGCGCCTGCCCCGTGCCTGCCTCAGCGGGCAGACCTGGGGGGCCTTAGACATCTCCTCCTGCGGCTGCCCTGGGCCGCACACAGACGGCTTCACCGCAGCGTGCTGGAGCCTGTACCGGTGCTCGCCGTTATTTCCAACCTGGTGCAGTACGCGACCTGTGCTCCTCTGAATTGCATCTTCCTGCTGGAGTCATTCATATGTGCCTCATTCTGCACAGAAAAACTGCCTGTTACTACAGTCCATCTAAAGACAGTGCTTGTTGCTCGCATGGATGAAGTTGAACAAGTCAGGCATAGCCACCTGGGCAGCAGACAAACTCCTCTTCCAGCTCAGGAAGACTCAGACCGAGCAAGCCTGACCAGCCGCAGCCCTGAGCCCCTCCAAACCCCGTGCCAAGCCTGTGCCAACGGCAGCCACGTGCTGCTGGGTCCCTCGCTGTCGCAGCCCGCGAAAGGCCCCGACACCCTGTTGTGTCCCGGGGGTGCTGTGCCAGCCTGCTGCAGAGCCCCGAGCACCCTGCTTTGTCGCAGACAGCCCCTGGTCGCCGCGGGTGGTGCGGGGGGGTGGGGGGCAGCACGGGCAGTGCGGAGGGGGGGCGGGGGGCTGCCTCCCCCACCTCTGGTGACTCTCCAGCGGCTGCTTTGGGTGTGAGCCAGACACCTGGGACCCCCGAGGAGCCCCCCGACCCAATTCCAGAACTCTCTGGGATCTCAAACTGCGCAGGTGCAAAACATCTGCACGTCACCGCCCCGAGGGTGGTCCCTGAGGGCAGAACAGGAGAAAGGCAGCACGTGGCCACGCTGCGCTCGGCCCACCGCCTGCGGGCCAGGACCAGGACCAGGGCCAGGACCAGTGGACCAGGACCAGGACCAGGATGCTATTCCTGTGACAACATCCAAGGGTGGTGATACCTGTTCTGTCCTCTCTTCTTCTCTTCCTTCTTCTCTTCCTCTCCTTTCCTCTCCAGAAACTTACGCGTTATAAAACCGGTGGTTGCCTTTGCCAGACCAGTTTGCCCAGCTGTGGGTTGTACCAGTTGGTGTTTGTGGCCAGGGTTTTACCCGTGACCCGCACAGTTGCCAGCTGTCGATGCCCAGCCCGTGGGTTGTTAATAAAACTCCGTTACGATGTTCCTCTGGGTCATCGCTGTGACTCAGTCCATGCGCAGCACCTTTGGGGGGTGCAGAGATTCTCACAACCCACCCAGTGGGACCAGACACAGGGCTGCAGAATAAATGCACAGTCTGGATGTGAAAACCAGTGAGGCTTCAGGATGGGTGAACTGGGAACTGCTGGTTATTTGTATGGTCAGAAAGATGGGGCTTCAGCCGTTGTTTTCTCATGATGAGGAAAGGCCGTGCAACCATAGAAATATAAAGAGCTGAAACTGTGGAAACACTATTATCATTCATCACCATTGACACCGAGATCCACACGCATGGCACATGGGAATTTGCACCCCTAATTGCTACTAACCTCCATCAGAAGAAGTTGGGTAGTGAAAACCAACAGGACACCATGGAGGAAAAGGAGAGTAAGAGGTTCAGCAGCACTACTCAAAGCAGCAGCCACCCTGGCCCTGCCGAGACTGGCATCAGATGATAGTGGAGAGTACAGGAACCGAGTTCATGGCCTGGATGTGACAGTCACTTTCTCTAATTTTAGGTGATGCCTTGCAAAGCTTCCAGATTGCTGGAAAGATTAGAGGCAAACTGGTGTTTATTTAGTACTGTGGTTTGCTGTTATCAAAACAGGGCACAAGTAGAAATTCCCTCCTGCTGCTACCGGGCAGTTCAGCCACCCAGGTCACGCATAACAGAGGAACAGAGACATGTAGCATCCAATGCTCACTACAGATAAACTCTGCGTGTAAAAAATGAGTAAATAAGTAAGACTTGGAAATGTACTTGATCTGCTGTATGGGAGGAAGAGTTTAGAAAAATTCATATTGCATTATTTTGACTTGGAATAAACAGATGAACCTCATGGGATTTAGCCTCTTTGAGCTGTAATCTGGCAGGCACTTTCTTTCCCGCAGCTACTTTGTTGTCATCTTGCAGCTCCTGTGATTCCTCCTCGGGCTCCTGTGCAACGTATCTCTGCCTTAGACACCTCTGAAGCTCTCCTCCCTCGGCTTTAAGGCTTCCTGTCCTGGAGCACGCTGTTGCCTTGTAAGCCCTCCTGCTGGGGGCGAGCCCGCTCTTATTTGGGTTAATGACTTTCAAGTATGAGGAGTGGTGGTAGCCGGGGCTGCAAGTTATCAGGCACTGGGTTCCTTCTGGCTGCTTCTCTGCTGACCTCAGTGTCTCAGCACATTCACCCTAACTCCTGTCGAGGCTCAGGCACAATAAGCGTGATTTCTTTTCATAGAATCATACAATCCTAGAATGGTTGGGGTGGGCAGGGACCTCCCAGCCCACCCAGTGCCACCCCTGCCATGGGCAGGGACACCCTCCACTAGCCCAGCTTGCCCAAAGCCCCATCCAACCTGGCCTTGAACCCTGCCAGGGAGCCAGGGGCAGCCACAGCTTCTCTGGGCACCCTGTGCCAGGGCCTCAGCACCCTCACTGGGAAGGATTTCTGCCTCACATCCCATCTCCATCTCCCCTCCTGCAGCTTCAGGCCATTCCCCTTGGCCTGTCACTCCCTGCCCTTGGCACCAGCCCCTCTCCAGCTTTCCTGGAGCCCCTGCAGGGACTGGAAGGGGCTCTAAAGTCTGCTGGTCACGCTGCTGGACACGCAGCCCAGGACATGGTTGGCTTTCTGGGCTGCCAGCGTCCTTCCCTTCCACTTCCCCTCCCTGACCCTCTTTCCTTTTTTTTTTTTAATTTCCTCAAAAATTGTTGCTCATATCATTTATCAGGGAAAACTTTTTTGGAGCAAGATGAGTCATTGCATTTTGTTATTTAGGAGATGGTTACAGCTTTTGAGATCAGTGGCAAATGTGTGCTGCCCTCTGATTTTCTGTTTGAGGAGCAGAGGGGAGGCAGTGCACAGCGCTCACCCTGCGGCCAGCGACACCGGTCAGGCTGGAGCTGGGCTGTGGCAGCTGATGGAATGATGGGATAAGGCAGCAGTTTCCTAGGGCCAAGCTGGGCTAGGAAACTGGTGGTTTCTCAGATGAATTAGATGAAGCCAGTGAAAACTCAGAGCCAACAGCTCATCCACAATTTTCCATCTCTGAAAACACAGCAAATTGTGGCAGAGAAATAAATGAAGAAGGTGAAACTGAAAATAATGCTCCAGCAGCCAGCTGATGCAGTTGCACGGGGAGTTGCTTCCAGAAGAAGGACCCCAAGCCTTGGGGCTTTTCTTTCTCCCTTTTAGCAGTCCCCAGCAATGAGCACGGCAGTGAAAGTGCCTTTCAGCCATGTGCGAATACTCAGGTGCTTTTCCCCGATTTGTGAAAACTCAAGGCAGGCAGTCGGAGCAGGATGCCCCCGTGGTCAGCGGGGGGGTGTGCCAGAGCACAGCCGGGAGACGAGAACAAACAGAGAGCAAGCTCCTGCACTCCGGACAATACTTACTACAGCACGGATTGAACGAGTGTCCAGGACGACGACTGGTTGACAACGCCCCCAGACAGTGGGCACGCAGAAGTGCCAGTTAATTTGTGACGTAAAACTGAGACCCCTGTTGGGATGAACTCAGCCCCTGTGGACCAGCTGCCTCTTAGGAGCTGGACCAGTTCGGTTGCACACTTCTTGGCAGCTTCATCTGAAGGGAAACTAGTTTTTGTGTGCAGAGACAGCACACCGCCCACTGCGCACAGTGCAGCCAGTTGGGACCACTGGAGCCACCCTCCAAAAAGGAGCTCCTGAGGCTCACCAAGGTCTGCAGGCAGCGGTGGGAGCGTGCAGGGAAAACCAGCACCCCACAGCTTCACTCGTGTTCGGAAAACGGGTAACGACATTTGAAAACTCTGGCTTCGTGGGTGCTGCTGGGCTGCTGGCAGTGCGCACCACCCAGAGCTGAGCCAAACTGTGCACCGCGGCATGAGCTGCCAGGCACGGCTACCTGAGCGGCACTACCCACCTCCGCTTTCTTCAAGAATATTGACTCTTGAAAAAGAGAGTCAAAGGTTTGGAAAGGAATTAATAATTATTATTAATCAAAGTACGTAAACACATGAATAAATAAATAGGTCACTGGCTAATGCAAAAGCAGACAAACATCTACAGAGAAGTGTGCAAGGGGACGTGCACGCCCTTGGGCAGCAAAGGCACGCTCCGCTACTTGGGCACCATGCTTTAGTGAGTAACTCCAGAGATAAATTCCTAATTCTCTTATTTGGTGGTGGCAGTGTCTGCACAGGGTGATGTGTAATGGAAGTGAAATGAACTCTGAGGGTAAGGCACTTAGCAGACAGCTAAAGAAAGACTATTTCTTTGATTTTAGACAAATCCTCCCTTCAGTGTTCTGCTTTTGATCTTTGCATGGAAGGATAAGTTTTATGTAAGACAAATGCCTATCAAAGTTTTATTTAAAAAGCATGCTTTTAACAGGAGGTGGCACACTGATTAAATTTGACATTTGAAGCAAGGCAGTCTAAACAGCCCATGAATGCAGAAGGATTAAAGTGAGGTCTCACATAAAAACTATTGCTGTTTTATGAGACAAGCGTAGCCTTTTAGGAATGAAGTTTGGGTGCTATTAATCTATGCTGACAGGTAATGGTTAATATTTGGGCAGTTGTAATTTTTTTTCTGCTGTCTTTTCTGGTTAATAGAGCATGACTCGGTGCACAAAAGATTCTTCAATGGTTCTACTCGATGTAATTTTGGTAACAAATAATAGTTATCTCTTGGAAATACTGTGTCTAGCTCTTGGGGACCATTTGAAAAGCATCATTTACAGTCATAACTGAGATGGTTCAGAGCTCCTGGGAGCTAGGGACGCAGAACCAGCTGCTCAGGGCCTGCATCCCCGCACCATCAAACTGCAGCTCTGCAGAGCTGGGAGGAGAGCCTGCGGCACAAGAGGACCCTGCAGGCTGGGAAACGAGGGCTGCAGCTGCTGAAGGGACTCTTTCACCTGGTTACCGTGGCTGCCCTCACGAGACCTACAGCCATCTCTCAGAGCAAGAAGAGCAAGGACGGCACGGACCAAATTCCTTTGCAACAGGCATGACCCTCTGATGTGCGTTTATTCCAGATGGAGAGTTCTTCTGTCTTTGTCTGTGCTTTTCAAACCCGTTGCAAGGTCGCTACCATTTCTGAACTATTGCAGCAGTTCAGTGAACCATGAGAGTTAGTCTCAGCACTACATTACATTTCTTGTTGATTACTGTTTTCTTTTGTCCAGTTCATCCTCTTGCCTAGCAGCCAGAAAGGTGCAAGAGCAGCATTTATTGCTGTATAAAAGGAACTGACCAACCCGTGGCCATGGCCGCACCCGGCTCAGGGTCTGGTCAGAGGCTCCTGACAGCCCCCGCTCTGATGAGGGTTGCTGGTTTACCCCACCAAGACAGTCACTGAGCTGCTCTCCATCCAGGGTAAGGGCATTTTCCATACACGTGCTAATTTTAAACCAAACGCTCTTCCCCAACTCCACCGCTGCTCCTGCCCAGGCAGGCAAGCGTAAGGGCAGATACGAATATCCTCGCACTTAACTTCCTACCTCAGCTCCCTTGGTGGCTCCAGGGCCAGGCAATGCAGTGAGGGGTAAGTAATGGCAGCGTTGAAGATCACGCAGGGCATCCAGGTTCTCGTTAGAGAACTGGGTCCTCAGTCAATGGACCGGCATCGCTAATGGCCCTGTATTTAAATAATAATTGTGGCAAACTAAATACCCTGCCATTAGAGACCAGAATGTGTTATAAAAGATCAAAAGTACATTAAATGTCAGAAGATGGTATCTGGGTAAAAATCTGTGGTGCCTCATAATTAAATAAAGGCTTCTTTGAATCAGGAATGGTAAAAGCCAAGTTTTAAATAGGGTTGGCATTAAAGCGCTAGGGAAGATGCTTTGTCTGAGCGGATGGCTCAGGTCTGAGCAGGCACAGCCACAGAAACCTCTCACGGGGAGGCACCACCTCATTCAGCATGGGCACCGGGGTTGCTGGGGGGCTGGTGCCTGCAGGTGGGGCAGGGGATGCCCTCAGAGCCCGGCTGAGCCCCGTCCTCTGCTCCCGATGCTTATCCTGGGCGTGATGGCCGGATGCTGCCATGGCCCGCGCCCAGCCGGGGGGCTGACTCCTGCCACACGTGGAGGGACAGCCACGGAGCACAGAGCAGGCAGCGAGGCACCCTCAGCCCTCCTTCTCCTCTCCCAGGGGGTCACCCACAAGCCCCGCTTCGGCAGCGTTCTCAAACCGTTAGCTAGACACAAGGGTTGTGGGAGAGAGCTGACAGGGCTGGGGACGGGCAGGAGCCACGTGAGCAAGCCTGGCTGTGCAAAGACGTTCTCCTGGCACTGATAAATGCAATGAGAACTTGATGTCAGGGTATTTACTGTGAAATCAGTTCTCCAGGGAGAGCAGCCGCCAAACGGCCATCAGCTGCAGCAGGGACACCATCCGCTCCCGCACAGAGCACCCAGGGAGCTGCAGCAAGCGCAGGCTGTGACCAGCATGGGAAACGCCACCAGCGTGCTGCTGCTAGAAGTAAAATCTCTAATAAATTTCTTGAAGAGCACTTGAATGCCAGAGTAACGATGGAGGTGGGAACATCCTTGCTAATTAGAGGAAGGGCTGCCCTGGGAAGTGGAGCGGGCAGGATTCCTCCTCCATGTTTGTGCTGTACAATCAAACATTTCTCTCACTGCCCAGAAATCTTCCTGTTTCCTTAACGCCTTGTGTGGAAAGAACAGCATGTTGGAACAAAGTCGTGGCCGCAACAACTATACCTACGTCGAAAAATACAAAAGGACGGGGAACGCGCTGCTGACCCAAAAGCAAACGTCAGCACTGCGGCGTGCTCAGGCCACGCTGGCCGCTCTGCTGGGGACCAGGCGCGGCGCGGGGGATGCAGGTGGGCTCGTCCCAGCAGAGCTGGGCTGCGGCAGGGAGGCTGTGCTCAGTGTTGCGCTGTTATTCGGCGCTGCAGACAGAAAGAATGGCACTCCCGCGTCA
The DNA here is from genome assembly GCF_028858705.1 of Grus americana. Lineage (NCBI taxonomy): Eukaryota > Metazoa > Chordata > Aves > Gruiformes > Gruidae > Grus > Grus americana. The sequence continues at coordinate 71,105,846 of NC_072856.1, read as the reverse complement.
GTGCGCGATACAGACATGAGGAGTGTTTGCATGCGAGCTGTAGGTATAAGACTGAGGGGGAGAGGAAAGTGAGGGAGCTGACCTCACAACTCTTCATTCAAACTGTTCGAGAGAGTCTGTTCAACTGTGCTTCCCGCTCTGGGAGCAGTCTGGAGACTGTGCGCTAGTGATGACACTTTTAACAACATAAAAATATAAATAATGAGCAAAATATGATTTAGTATTGATTTAATTGGAGAGCTTTAATACTGATTTAATAAAAGAGAGCATCTGTGCCATATGCTCAGCTGGTGGAACTAGTCATTTGGTCAGAAGAGAGAATCCTGAAGGCATTCCTGCCCAACCTGAAAAGCAAACCCAAACAGCTGCTGGTCAGCAGCTCAGTGTGCTTCAGCCAATTGTTTAAAAAAAAAAAAAAAAGAAAGAAAAAGATGATGATGATGATGATCTTAGGACAGCTGGCAGGACATGCCCATTGAGGGCTGCATAATTCTGCATGAAGACACAAGGTACAGCCTAGGGCAGGGCTAGCATAAAAGATTGCGTTTACCCCCCGCACAGCAGTAAGACCTGGATGACGGAGAGTGCTCCAAACCCTTTAGGACTATCCTGAACTATATTGCTTTGCAAGAAAAAATACTCTGCGCTACAGCACATCACTAGCATGTGCTGCATCACAGAGAAAGATGCAGGCTCTGTCCTTCGTACCTGGGTGAGCTGGGTGACACGCGTTTGCTGATGCACCTTGCCTGGCAAGGCATTGACCTTCGGAGGGTTTCTGAGCCCGGAGCTTCCACCTGCAATCCAGAGCAGGGGCCTCATTCTCCAGCATCTCCAGCTCAGCGGTGCGGGCAGGCAGCGTCAGTGCCCCCGAGAAGTGTCCCAGCCGGGGGCACAGAGCCGCCAGCCCCCGCGCCCCGTCCCGCTGCTGGGCTGGCTCTGGGCAGCTGCAGCGGCAGCAGCCTGGGGGGAACCGGGGAAAGCAGAACCTGGGAACCCGTCTCAAGGCCAGGGACTGCCGGGAGTGCGGGGGGGACTGGGAGGGACGCCGCGGGGACAGCCCTCCTCTGAGAGCTGCTGGGGAACGCTGAGCTCGGGGAGTTCCAGCCCTGAGCTGCGGGGAGCAAGTCTGGCGGGGAAAGGGGCTGACCCCCCGGCCGCAGAAACCCTGCAGAGGTGAGCCCAGGCCAGCCAGGGCCGGGCAGGATGAGGTCATCTCCAGGCTGAGCAATCCTCACGGATTTCCGGGGAAACAGGACTGCGGGAGAGCACGCCTGCCGCTTGTACAACTGGATGGCGTTGCCTTCGCTTTCCGTATCGCGGTGTCTGAGCTGACGGGCTCTGGTCTAGGCTGAAGAGATGGTTTCTGCCAACATGAAATAAATGCTTTCTGGTTTCCGTTTCAGTGAGAAAAATTGTTTCCATCCAAATTCTTTTCCCTCCTCAGGTTTGGCAGCTAATCCCAAACCCCAGGTTTTTTCCCAGACTCCTAGTTACAAAGCCTCACGCTGGGGCACATCATAACATAAACAAGAAAGACCTCCACACTGGGCATGTGCCAGGGACACATAAATACTGACATCAGAAAAAGATTCAGTGCTGGAGTGATTCAAGAGCAACACTGACTTGTTGCTTCTCTGAGTTTCTGGCATCCTCTCACGGTCACAGAGGCAATCTCTTCCCTTTTCCCTCCTGTCTTTTACCCTGTTGGTTATCTTTACTTGGCAGTGGGTCCACATTCATTGCAGAAGTAATAGAAAAGGAAGAAAATTAGTCTTTCAACATGCATTTGCATGCTGTGCTCATAAACTGCTTCTCTGATTGTCATCATAATAAATTACTAAAGTAGAAACAGACCAAAGATGGTTTTGCTATTTGTCGGGTGTACTATAGCTACGCTGGGGCAGACGCACGCTTAGAAGTTAAAACAAGCCCTTCAGTGGACTACTCAGGTATTGCTTTTAATTACAGGTGTTAGTTAAATATTATTTAGATTTTATTTCCCAATCACAAAAACCCCTAAATTTTTCTGCAAGATGCTTTTAGCAAAAGATAAATACAGAGCCCTCGGAGAAATCATGCTACTTTGTTAACGCGTATGCAGGTTTTTGGTTTATCTCCTATTGCAATCCTGCTTGTCCTGATGCAAATCAATGTATTATTAATAAGTAAGGCACATTTTTGGTTGACTAAGGCTGCCAGACATCCTACTTGTGCTTCATGAGATGTGCATCCTCAGAAATGTTTATTAAGGGGAGAACGCTCACGGTATCAGCATTCTCCATTCTCTGGTACCAACCAGTCTATTGCTGGTTTGGGGAAAATCAGTTTAACATGGAAGAGAGTGTTGGAATTTTTATTGACTATTTTTTCTCTTGCTTTTTGTTGCTATGGAAACAGCAACTACTTATTCTTAAATCATTCGCTCGTACCATTTCCTATTAAGCAGATTTACATTTCTCTCGCAGTTTCGGTCACGCCTTGCCATAGCAGCTCCTTCCAGTCATCGCTGGCTCTGCACAGCCCCAGGTTTTTGCATTTCTTCATTGCAACAGAAAACTAAACCGGCGACGTTTCCCCCCACTGTCCTTCGGAGCAGCGGTGCAATAGGAAAAGTAAAGCTCTGCAGGCTGGGCTGCATGGTGCTCGCCTGCACGCAGCGACCGCAGCGCTGGCTGGGCAGCGGGGTGTCCCAGCATGGGGGGCACGCCAGCACCCTCAGCCTCCGCACCCAGCGCGGCTGCCTGGGAGGAGAGCGGCAGCCTGGGCTCGCAGCGCATGGGCTCGGGGATATAACGAGCTCCTCGTGCTTGGTCCTGCTTGGCATGAACTGCCCCAGGAAAAGAGAGAAACGGGGGAGATGGGCCTGTGAAACAATCTTGGGGGGGGGGTGGGTACCTGCGCCTCCCCGTGCCTGGCCAGCCCAGCACCTTTCCCACGTGTGCTGAGCCTGTGCGTTCTCTGCCAGGCTGCTCCCTCTCTGGGAGGGGACGGGTCCTCTGCGGGGATGGCAAAGCGTGCTGGTGATTTTCCAGAGGCACGAAGCTCCTTCGGGGTGAGGACGGTGGCAGCCTGGCCCCAGTGGGGAGTCTCACAGGGCTTTAGCATCACCAGCACGACCCCCCGTGGAGGCGGAGGGGCTCATACCTGCCTCACGTCTCTTGGCACGCAGGGAGTGCTCTGAATGGAGATGGCATGTCCCCAGCCTCAGCAAAGATGTGTGTACTGGTTTGGGCTGGGGTAGAGCTGGTTTTCGTGACAGCAGCTCGCGTGGTGCTCGGGGTCTGTGCTGAAACCAGTGCTGCTAACGCAGGGGTGGGTTGGTCACTGCCGAGCAGTGCTTGCACAGCACCAAGGGCTGTTCTGCTCCTCACCCTGCCCCACCAGCGAGCAGGCGCTGAGAGAGGAACACAGGGACTTTGGGTTTTGGACCTACTGGTCACCAGGGTCCGGATCCTGCTTCATCCAGTGTTTGCAAAACTTTTGCGTAAAAATCTGGGGTTTGTTCTCTCCTTTGCTTCTTCCTGTTATTATTAATCTCAAATTAAGATCTACCAAGGCCATTGGCCACGGACCCATGGATAGGTCTTGTGGTGAATGGAGGAAAAGGAAGAAACAGCGTTCTGAGCATGCGCGTAAGGTAGACGGATCCTCAATAGACAGGTCTGGATTGATTTATTTTGGCAAACAGTTACGGTGTGGGCTTAGGGAAGTATTTCCTTTAGAATGCGAGGTTAGGTCAGCAGTGCGTGCGGTACTCGACGCTCCTCATTTATTTTGATCAAACACTGGAGAAGACAGATGGAGTACTCGGACTAAACTGTATAAATCTTGCTTCGCTTACCTGTGAAGACTGGCAATCTCTTTGTTAAGCTTCTGAAAAAAACAGAGCATCAATGTTTGACAACAGTTCTGATTACTGAATAAACGCTGGTAATTATATTATCAGTTTATCACAGTTTATTACATTAAAAATCCTCTCCATTATTCAAGACCCACCTGTGCACATTATTTTTGGAGACGTCTCAGGCTTGTTAAAGTTTTCTCGAGTATTCTAACAGTAGGTGTACGCTTGCCTTTATATTTTTGTTGTTTCTACCTCACAGCTGATGATTGATGTTCTTATTTATCATCACATTCAAGTCAGAATCTGGGCTGATGGATGTTGCTCTTTGTAGTTTGCCTCCCACTCACAAATTCTCAGCTTGATCCTAATGTCGATAATCTTAAACCTGGGACTCCTCATTCACACACGGCTCCGTTAACCAGTGCTTAACGGGTGGCGCAGTTAACTTTGTTTTCACTGATGTCTCCTGGCTACCCTCCTGCTTTTAATGCAGATTTGGTGTGACAAGATACTTACATGTTTAGAAAAATAGAGTGGGAATGTGAAAATATACCTTCCTGAAAAATCAGAAATTATGCATAGCTCACAGTTTTATGCACTGAGTTTACAGTCAGGTTAACATTACTGAAAATCTTTAGGAAGCCAGTGTCTATGCCGGCCCACATGCATGACTCATAATGCGCCCTCAAAAAAAAGAAATACAAAAAAAAGCAGCAAAAAGTCCTACTCATTGAACAACAGGGAAATGCTCGCCGAACTCTGCACACAACACGCATTTTCCAGTGGTGACTTGGACACCGATGCAAGAAGGGCCGAGCCGAGGAAGGAAGAGCACTGAAAACAGAGAGCGCAGCAGGGCGGGTGCCGTGGGCGAGCGGCGTCCCCAGGGCAGTGCGCGGTGCTGGGTGACAGCTCGGCTCTGCAGCTGCACGCCGGACCCAACCGCCGGCATCTCCCTCCTGAGCACCCATTGTCCCCGGGGGCCCACCGCGGCCAGGCACCAGCTATGCCCTGGCAGCCCAGCCTGCCCGCAGCCCTTCCCCAGGACGCAGAGGTGGCCCCTGCGCGGGCAGCGTGGACGGCGTCTGCTCGCAAGAGCATCCGGCGACCCCTCGCCACGGCCCCGCCGCGTGGACCAGGCGGTCTTCTGCAAGATGTGGTTGGGCAGAGAGCAAAGGGTTTCCAGGTCTCCTGGAGAATGAAGATGACAAGGTGGAGAGCCTGCGACGAGCTGCTGGCTGCAGCTACTGGCTCCTCCATCATGAATAAATGATTGATGATGATTGAAGGGGAGCGCGGCACAGAAGGGACCTGTGTGCTGAGCTGGTATTGATTGACTGTGCAGGGACAGCTAAGCTTCTTGGGTTGCTCTCCCGTGTTGGGGATGCAGATGAAGCAGAACCTTGGTGTAACTGAGAATTAAAACTGATAAAGAAATCCGGTCATTTCAAAAGACACATAGAAATTGCCATGGGCATGGAGAAAAGGACATTTCTCTTCCACATCAACATTCATCTGTTCAGAGGCAAAGTGTCCTATTGCTCTCCTGAGAAGTAACTTAGAAATTATAATATTAGTTGCTAATTATCATTTGTATTATACCTATGCATGTATTTGGGGTCTAATAGAAACAAGACATACACAATCATTAAAACTAATAAATCATTTTACTGTATGGCTTTACTCCTTATTTATTCTAATCTAACACAAAAAATGTTTCTAATATGATGCTATCAACTAATCTATTTCTTCAGCCTCATCTGAGAGGCAGAAGTTCAGGCAGCAGACAGTCTCTTTTCCCTGCAGAGGTCCCAGACACTGCGCATGACACCACGCGGCAGGGAGACTGGAATCGCATAGACGTTACATATGCAATGGCGTTTCAGTTGGTGCTACTAAGCATGAAATTCAGCAGACCCAGCACAGAGGGCTTCCCTGGCCATGGAGCTGAAGCTCGACTTGGAGAGGGCAGACACTTCTCAGGGAGCCCTGCAGCCAGTTTGCAGCCTCTTGCTAAAACGAGAACCGCTCGCAGCTCTGCTTGCTTCGGGGTTCAGGGTGGGACCGACGGTTTTGTTCTGGCTATGGCAAAAGTTTGAAAGCAAATTTCAGTGGCCATTTCATTGAAACCAAGGGGAACTTCCGCAGAGCACGTGCTGGGTCAGTGCACGCACACAGGGTGTGTGCTGCTCCCATCTGCACGCACGGCGACACCTTCAGTAACAGTACCGTCAGACCCTGCCACAGCCGTCACGGCTTTTCCGTGTGGCTGTATGGGCTACGGAGAGACCAGAGCTCATGTTGTGTGCAGCCGGGTGTGCATGGAGGGACAGGTGGTGAAGAGGAAGGATAAGGATTAAGCCAACAATTTCAAGCTGATATTGTGCAGATAGAGCAATTCTCACCCTTTGCACCAAATATCGAGGTTGCCAGGATCCTGCCCCTCCCAGAGTCAGCCTGAAGGTGCATGTCCTGGAAGAGGACAGAGTGGAGGTGGTTGTTCCCAGGTGAATTCCCACACAGGCACTGCGGTCCTCATTGCTGCTGCTCCCCTCTGCAGCTCCAATCTCACCCGGACTGCCCTGCATACCCGCAGGCGCTGACAAGGGCTGGGGAAACGCACCGGGTCTCACAGAATATTAAATCTTTCCTATCAAGGGCCTGTGCGTAGCTGCTAAGGAATGACATGAAACAAAGCCTCAGAAGGCAAAGAGAGTAAAATGAAATGCAACAGAATATTGATTGTAATACAAGGAGTGGATGTTGGTTATTACCAGATCTTAGAATCCCAGCCTGGTTTGGGTGGGCAAGGACCTCCCAGCCCACCCAGTGCCACCCCTGCCATGGGCAGGGACACCCTCCACTAGCCCAGCTTGCCCAAAGCCCCATCCAACCTGGCCTTGAACCCTGCCAGGGAGCCAGGGGCAGCCACAGCTTCTCTGGGCACCCTGTGCCAGGGCCTCAGCACCCTCACAGGGAAGGATTTCTGCCTCACATCCCATCTCCATCTCCCCTCCTGCAGCTTCAGGCCATTCCCCTTGGCCTGTCACTCCCTGCCCTTGGCACCAGCCCCTCTCCAGCTTTCCTGGAGCCCCTGCAGGGACTGGAAGGGGCTCTAAGGTCTCCCCAGAGCCTTCTCTTCTCCAGGCTGAACCAGCCCAACTCTCTCAGCCTGAGGTCTCCATAGCAGAGGTGCTCCAGCCCTCGCAGCATCTCCGTGGCCTCCTCTGGACTCGCTCCAACAGCTCCATGTCCTTCTTGTGCTGGGGACCCCCGAGCTGGACGCAGCACTGCAGGGGGGTCTCCCCAGAGCGGAGCAGAGGGGCAGAATCCCCTCCCTCGACCTGCTGGTCACGCTGCTGGACACGCAGCCCAGGACACGGGTAGCTTTCTGGGCTGCCAGCGCACATTGCTGGCTCATGTTGAGCTTCTTGTCCCCCAACACGCCAAGTCCTTCTCCTCGGGGCTGCTCTCCATCCATTCTCTGCCCAGCCTGGAGTTGTGCTTGGGATTGCCCCGACCCACGTGCAGGACCTTGCCCTTGGCCTTGTTGAACTCCATGCGGCTGGCATGGTCCCACCTCTCCAGCCTGCCCAGGTCCCTCTGGATGGCATCCCTTCCCTCCAGCGTGTTGACCCACCACACAGCTCGGTGTCATCGGCAACTCGCTGAGGGTGCGCTCGATCCCGCTGTCCATGGTGCTGACAAAGGTGTTGAACAGCGCCGGTCCCAGTACGGACCCCTGAGGAACGGCGCTCGGCACTGGTCTCCACTTGGACATTGAGCCGCTGACCACAACTCTTTGAGCGTGACCATCCAGCCAATTCCTCATCCACCGAGTGGTCCATCCATCAAATCCATGTCTCTCCAATTTAGAGACAAGGATGTCATGCGGAACACTGTCAAATGCTTTGCACAAGTCCAGGTAGATGACGTCAGTCACTCTTCCCTTACCCACCAATGCTGTTAACGTGGCATAGAAGGCCACCAAATTTGTCAGGCATGATTTGCCCTTAGTGAGAAGCCATGTTGGCTGTCACCAATCACCTCTTTATTTTCCATGTACCTTAGCGTAGTTTCCAGAAGGATCTTCTCCATGATCTGGCACAGAGGGGAGACTGACTGGCCTGTAGTTCCCCAGGTCTTCTTTTTTTCCTTTTTTAAAAATGAGGGTTATGTTTCGCCTTTTCCAGTCAGTGGGAACTTCACCATGAGTTCTCAAATATGATGGATAGTGTCTTAGCCACTTCATCTGCCAGTTCCCTCAGGACCCGTGGATGCATCTCATCAGGTTCCATGGTCTTGTGCACCTTCAGGTTCCTTACATGGTCTTGAACATGATCTTCTCCTAAAATGGGTGGTTCTTCATTCTCCTAGTCTCTGCCTTTGCCTTCTGTGACTTGGGCAGTGTGAGTAGAGCCCTTGACGGTGAAGACTGAGGCTAAAAAGTCATTGAGTACCTGAGCCTTCTCCATATCCCAGGTCTCCCTTTTCCTTCTGGAGAGGGCCCACATTTTCCCTACTCTTTATTTTATCGCTGACATACCTATAGAAGCTTTTCTTGTTGCCCTTGACATCCCTGGTCAGATTTAATTCTATCAGGGCTTTGGCTTTCCTAACCTGATCCCTGGCTGCTCAGAGAATTTCTCTGTTTTTCTCCCAGCCTACCTGCCCTTGCTTTCACCCTCTGCAGGCTTCCTTTTTGTGTTTGAGTTTGCCCAGGAACTCCTTGTTCATCCGTGCAGGCCTCTTGGTGTTTTTGCTTGGCTTCCTCTTTGCTGGGATGCATCGCTCCTGAGCTTGGAGGAGGTGACCCTTGAATATTAGCCAGCTGTCTTGGGCCCCTCTTCCCTCCAGGGCTTTGTCCCATTGTACTCCACCAAGCATATCCCTGAAGAGGCCAAAGTCTGCTCTCCTGAAACCCAGGGTAGCGAGCTTGCTTTGTACCCTCCTTGCTGCCCTAAGGATCTTGAACTCCACTATTTCATGGTCGCTGCAGCCAAGGCTGCCCTTGAGCTTCGCATTCCTCACCAGCCCCTTCTTGCTGGTAAGAACAGGTCCAGCATGGTAAGGCCCAGCATGGCACCTCTCCTTATCAGCTCCTCTATCACTTGGAGAAGGAAGTTATCATCAACCCATTCCAGAACCTCCTGGATTGCTTATGCCCTGCTGTGTTGCCTCCCCAACAGATATCAGGGTGATTGAAGTCCCCCTTGAGGACCAGGGCTTGTGAATGTGAGGCTGCTCCTAAGTGTCTATAAAGGGCTTCATCCGCTCGGTATTCCCGGTCAGATGTCCTGTAGCAGACCCCTGCTATAATGTCCCCTGTCCCTGTCCTCCCTTTAATCCTGACCCATAAGCTCTTGGTCGGCTCCTCACCCATCCCCAGATGGAGCTCCATGTCCTCCAGCTGGTCAGTGACATAGAGGTGACACCCCCTCTCATCTTCCCTGCCTGTCCTTCCTAAAGAGCCTGTATCCTTCCATTCCCACACTCCAGTCATAGGAGCCATCCCACCACATCTCTGTGATGCCAGTGAGATCATAGCCCTGCAGGCGTGTGCACGTCTCCAACTCCTCTTGTTTATTCCCCATGCTCCGTGTGTTTGCATGGAGGCATTTAATTTGGGCCCTGGATGAAGCTGACTGACTGGCTGGAGTGGCTGGAATTCCTTTGTGCTGTACTTCAGGTGCTCTCCTGCCGATCTGCCATCCTCCTCCCGGCTCTGGGCATCTATAGCTGGCACTGGCATCAGACTGGTAGGCGGGGGATGGATTGAGGTTCCCCTCCCCTGGCAACTTCAGTTTAAGGTACTACCAATGTGGTTTTCACTAGGGTTTTTGTGAGACCGGACATAAGCACCTTCCATCTGGACATTTGATCCTTGCCTCTGATTAAAAATTGCTTTAAATTTGATTTTGATTAATTTAAACCTAATTCTGATGAGAGCTGTGTTCCTACACTGAACTCAATGACATGTCTGTGTCATAGGTTATGACAAGGCGTCTATAAAGTGATGATGCAATGATAACTGGACAGCTGAGTAATGCATGCAGTGCAAAAGAATTTCAGCAAACCCTCTGTGACCTCTGCTCAAGCAGTAATGAACGTTGGTATGCACAGAGAGCTTGGGATCCTGGCTGCCTTACCAGAAAACTAATGAAATGCAAGTATAGTGAGTTTGATTTCTTTATGACCTCTTCCAATCACCGTTTAGTTCTTCACAATCTTGTCTGTTGTCTGTCTGGCTCTTTGCACTTGCCATGTGCTCTTACGTTTTGTCAGAAGGGAGAAAATAAAACTCATGAGCACAATTCTGCTGCATCTGCTTTGTGATAAGTTGGCTTTGTGAAAAAACTGACAGTATATTTCTCCTGCTGTATTTAGGTGAAAATCATCTGTGTCTCTTAACTGAAATGTTTTAAGCGTGTCTTTGTCAGGTAATAAAATTGTGTTGCTTTTTATAACTAAATGCCTTGTGATATCTGTTTCAAAGGCTGACATTCCTAATGCACTAACGCCCTTGAGCAGAAAAGAGCTATTCAATTTCAAGTGTAAATTCATCCACAGATGTTCTAAAGATCTAAGAAAAGGTCGATAAGGGCACTGTCAGAATAGTGTGGATGCTCCGCACTAACACTGTCCAAGATGCTGCTTCAGCAGAGGAGAAAGGGGATTTGGCATCCAGGTTCATTTAGTGAAGCTAATAATCTATGCATTTCATACATAGCGGGAGTTTATGGGTTGAAAGCAATCTCAACAGGGAAGCTTGAAAAAGCAGTTAATTATAATAAAAGATCTCTGATATGGTCTTCAGTTTTGAGCAATTTTCTACTTTTTCTGTTTATCCGGAGTCTGAGGTTGGTGCCCTTTACTGGAATTCCTGATCACAGGTTTTATTTTGTGCATTCACACAAAGAGTTCCTGTTCGGTCTCTTTGTCTATTTATTTATATTTGTGTGAAACGCCACCAATAAATTTTTAACTTTATCTTAATGCTAACCGATGTCATCTGGCAATTTTCAGAGTCTGCTGGTGTTCTTGGCCCCTTTGAAAGGTCTGTCTGCATATTTAATGTGCTGTTTTTCCTCTTCGGAAGCTGTTCATGCACTGACGTTATTTTTCTGAGGTCGGTTGTCCGACAGGCAGAGGGCCCCTGGCCGCAGAACCGCGGGGCAGTGTCGGGCTCTCGCTGCGGGAGCTCGGCGTCGCAGGTGGGGTGTCAGCCGAGGTGTCCCCCAACGGTCCTCCCTCGACGGCCCTGGAGGCTCAGAAGAGATGCTGATCTTCACACACCATCTGAGCCTGACGGGGCTGTCACGGGACATGCCGCACCAGACGACCACACCACCACTCTTGGGGTCTGCTGCGTGGCCGGGAGAGGCAAGCCATTTGCCCGCACCGTAGGCAGGTGGCTCTGTGACGGGCCGTTGGCTGTGGCCCTCTGGTCTCCGGCACGGGCAGGTAGTGACCAGCAGAGCCCGGCCAGCCCCGATGTTCGGTTTCTGGGATGGGGGTGGCCTGCTCTGCCACAGCAAACAGGTCCTAAAAAATAAGATCACAAATGAGGGTGAAATCCATTCCTTGCAGAACAGATGGTTTTGAAGGAAATGCAGGCCATGGACCAGTCCCGGCGGGCAATTGGACGGAGCATCCCTGCTCTGGATGCGGCCCCTGTACGACAGCTCAGCATTAGGAGCAGCACCCGCCTTTGTGCCTTACAGACTCAGTACCAGGGAACGGTCCTGAGCACATTTAACTTCCTAAGGTATGCGTACCTGCCTCTAAAATAAAGTGAAAATGGAGATGGGTTCAGCCTTCCACGGCGCTTTGCTGGGAAGGGCACCTGCGCTTCTGGACTTCACAGGAGTGTGTCTGAGCTGACCCCCGGTCCAGACCCCAGGAGACCAGGACCCTGCGGAGGGCAGCTGGAGGCCGGGGAGAGGCAGCCGGTGTTGGCGTTAATATCTCCATAAGCTGCACCCTAACTCCGACGTGCGGGCGGGCTGGAGGAGAGCGACCGACTGCAGCGACCACCCCGGGGTGGCAGAGGCGATGGTGAATTTGGCACTGCACATCTCAGGCTGGTGTGTAACAAAGTCTGGAAGGGCCAAAAAGCATCAGTTAGAACTATCTTCAGACGCCCTGATTTTACTTCCTCCCTCACTTCGGGTTGTAAAGGCAGAGCCAGCCTCAGCTGCTAGCACCTCTCCATGCCTTGATATCAGATATTTATCCTGCAGTTCTCAGTGTGTGGGAGTCACTGAAGCTCACCAAATTATCTAAAGGGAAGTGATAGCCCGTGGCATTTTACCAGTAATCCGCTGTGGTGTGTGGCGTGGTGCCTCTCAGGCTGTGGGAGACCTTTCTCTACATCTGCAAAAGACAGACGTGGTCTCTGATGCCTACGCTTCCAAGAAGTCGCATCTTCCGTGTCTGAGGGAATTCATGCGAAAACCCACTGGTGACAATTGTACGCTGGCCAGGGAGGTGTCTGCAGCCCAGCATCATCTGGACCTATGTGCACGGTGAAGCGGTAGGGTGGAGAGGTGGATAACTGTAACTGCAGCAGGTTCTTATTTTTGAGGGAAACATAACTGCAGTCTGCAGAAGTACCAAGATTTTCCAACTGAAATTATCTTCCCTCTAATAAAAACTCTTTGAACAGATAGAATATTTAGGAGTACACATGCCAAGACGTGTAAGGCACGAACACCATGCTAGGTTTTTCAACTAGCTACTCTGCCAACAGCACTGATTACCCAAAATTATAACTGCATATATTTTACATTAAATTTTCCTGTTAGGGTGCCCCTGGACTTGCCCATGACCGTGGGTTTTCTGGAAGGTGCATTCCTATAGCCATCCATCATTGTCCTCAGAAAAAGTCCTGAGGAAACGGAGGTGAACATGGGGAAGGGGGAGAACATGAACTAATGTGTGTGCACCCCGCTGCCAATATCCACTGGAGAGTCCTTTCAAAATCTGACTTCCTTTTAAAATTCTATTCTAGAAAAGTTTATTTGTGTGTTTTCACAGGTGCTGTTAGCCCTGCTATGCTAGCTTCAGGCTTTCCACAATGGCTGTCAGGCACTGAAATGTTCTGCAATGCAGAAGAGTGTTCATCAGGTTGTCAGTGATGCCGCAAACCTCATTTACTCTGAAATCCCAGTCAAATTTTGAATGGGCAATTCAAAGCTGAAGGCAAGTGCAGAGCAAGACAATGGATTAAACTTCTTTTGTTTAACTTAATAATAGATTTTTTTTGTTCATTATCAGTTCTGAAAATCACAGTCAATTTTTAAAATTCTGAAAGATGAAAAGGCCAAAAGTGGAGTGATAAATCCAGTAAAGACCCTGTAAATCAGCCTCACATGCTATCACATGTGCACGATGACAATGCATGCGTGCATTTAGGCATACTGAGAATTAAATTTTCCTCTCTCTTGCTCCCCCCCAAAGAATATATTTAGGTGGACATCTACATGTAAAAAGAGAGAGAAAAAACATTTTATACATTAAGAGAAAAAGAGAAACAAGCAAGGACTAGCACTTCTTAGCCATAAGTTTTTATTCTTAAATGCTTAAACCTACCCATGTAGGGGTGTAGTTAGAATGTATGGATTGACACACCTATCGAACAGTGGTGGTTAAAAGACACCTCTGGAGGTACGCCCATCCAAATCCCTGCTCAGAGACGGACCAATCTCAATGACACACCAATGCCAAGGTTTGCCTAAGGTCAGAACCGTCAGGTTATAAACGCCTGAGGACGGAGATACGCTCACCTCTCCTGGCCTCGGCTCCAGGGTTTGACCACTGCCATGGGGAAACACTTTTCCTAATGCACAGCAGGAGTTTTCTGTATTCCAACATCTCGTTCCCCTTGAGCCTCCAATGCTGTTTGTTATTTATTTATTACTTGTTATTTATTCATCAGCTGAAGCACGATGCCTGGTATGAGCACAGGTACGCTGGCAGGACTGTGCATCACTGCTTTTGAAGCAGTCTGCAGTCATGAGACCTTGTGGAGGACCCTCCCTGGCAGGGTTCAAGGCCAGGTTGGATGGGGCTTTGGGCAACCTGGGCTGGTGGAGGGTGTCCCTGCCCATGGCAGGGGTGGCACTGGGTGGGCTGGGAGGTCCCTGCCCACCCAAACCAGGCTGGGGTTCCGTGATTGTACCTCACGACCCCAGCGGCACCACCGGTGCTCACTGCAGGAAGCCATAAGGATGCAGCGGTGTAGGACAACTGCCTGAGCGGCCGCAATTCCGTCACGCTGGTGGAAAGGATTTTGTGCTGGGAGGGTTTTGCTGGGTTTGCTGGACTCATGCAGAACTGGAACCACTCACTTGTTCAATGACAGTGAAACTGCTGATATAAACACGTCCCACGTTGGGCAGCAGCCCACACTGCCAGGCGCGTGTTACCGGGGTGGGCACGGATCCTCGCTCTGTTGCCAGCTCCTCCAAGGACATCGCTTCCCGGCGCCGCTCTGCGGCATCAGTCCTGCCTCCAAGCCTGGTGAAACAAGCTGCCAGTGGAGGAAATCGCCCTGCTTCGATATCCAAGGGGAAAAACATCCTCTAAAACAAGTAATGTCATAAACAATCATGACAGCGATGGCACAGCTGGTGTGTGACTCAGACTCATCATTAAAAATTCAGGTGATACCTGGATGAAGGTTAAATTCTGATCCTCTTGAACAGCCTACCTGCTGAAGGACAGAACCAGAGGAAATCTGACAGAGAAAATGAGTGTAAATTTGGGAATAGCCAGCATAATGGAAGTGTGAGATCACACACAGGACTTGAAAAGAGTGCAGGAAGGGAGTTTTGATGATAAACAGGGACTTCATGACCCTGCAATTTAGAAAGCTCTCTATTTTATCTTCATGGCATCTCCTATCTGATGGATATTACAGCCTGTCTTTTTATTTCTCTCAAAATTTGGGAAAGCTCGCGAACAAAGACCCTCTTCCCCTTTTGAGAATGGCGAGTCCCATCTGACGCCAGCAAGCCGGGTGCTGTGCAGGCCATTCCATTATCGAAAACCCCCAAATTGTGGCAGTGACACCAGCCGTGGAGCCATGTATTGATAGACTGCGTCCCTCTGCTTCTTGCAGCGTCACTGCCCGCTACTGGCAGAAGAGAGGAAAAAAATCACCTGTGCTCCGGATTCCCTCACCAACCATCCCAAGGTCCCGAAATCTCTTTTGCTCACCCTTGCACTACGCGTTGCAGCTTCGCTGCCGCCCCCGTGGCAGAGCGGTAGTGGGTAACAGTCCGAGGGCCGTACCAGGCTGGGAACTTTCCTTAACCCGGGATGGGACCGGACTCCCTGGAGGACACCAGGAAGGGTCCACCCGCCACCGCCTGTGTGCCTCACCGGGAACGGTGTCCCCAGGGAGCCTGAGGTGTGGAGGATGGACATCTCTGATGGGGCAGATCACGTCAGCATGCCAGCAATAAACCAGCTGGAGACAGGGTGGTAAACAAACCTTTAACATACGGTATTCTGCACAAAGAAACCGAGTCTCCAGTCTTTTACAGACATCTTTCAGACTGTGTTGTCTCTGCCAGGTGTTATAAATAACTGCAGTTTGCAGTTTAACTTAGCCTGTCCCGATGTACGTGTTATTTCAAGGCATTTGGCTTTCGTGAAGATTTCCTTTGGCACAGGTGTAGATATATTTGTGACTTTTTATTAATTCAAATATTTATTTGTGTTCCAAATAGGAAGGGTGGGGGGGGGAATCTCCCAATTCTGCATCCCTTTTAGCAAATGTCTCTGTGGAAAGGTAATGGGGAATCCTTTGAAAGGGAAAAGTGTGGGAGTGGCAGCAATATCGCACTGGGGGTCTCGACCCCAGTGGTGATGGGCAGCGGTGCCGGCACCACAGCACCGTGCACGGGGTCAGCCTTGCTGCAGCTGGTACCTATGGGTGCAGACAGGCACCTTCCAGTATGGCAAGGAAAGGACCGTTAACACCTTTCGTTTGCAAGTTTCTTGCATGCTCGCAGTTTCACTGCCTACATAAATGTGCCCTAATTACTGAACTCTTCTCTGCTGCTTTCCCTTATTTTATGTATCTAGAAAAGCTGCCCCGTAGTTTGACACCCGTGGTGTGCAGCACACATCTGTTACCATGGCAGCACGATCACGCCATCCTAAACTCCCTCAATTTTAAAAACCTTTGATAGTGTCTCATAGGCATGATTAACTATATGTGAAAATCTTACTGGTGTTTTTCTGTACAGACTCCTTCAAAGAAAGTACAGAGCCAACAAGCAATTGTCTATTGTTCAGTTGTCAAAGCTCTGTGATTATCTTCTACGTGAAACCGAAGGGAGCACAGCGTTACCTTGCTGCTTTTGTAGACTGCCAGTGGACAACCTGGATCGCTGTTACAGAAACAGAGCAAAGCAGAACGCTTTTTTGGGGGAAGCTAAGTAGCAGCCAGTGTGCATTTTACAGTCAGAGTGTATTTTAACCTTGCATGCCTTGGAGAAGTGGTAGAGGACAGAGCACAAGTTCTGTCAGGCATATTTCCTAAAGCAAGTTCTTTCCTCCGAGACCTGCTTCAGAGATACACCGCAGGGCGCTCGTCACGCTGGAAACTGCTTGAACCATGGGCTGACAAAACTGAAGATCTCTCATCCAAGATCTTTCTTCGCCACCATTGAGTGTGAAAGAGAAAAAGACACCCCAAAATTATTATTGCTTTTAATTTTTGTTGTTTGTTGGGTGGTTTTTTTTAAATGTTTTTTGGATTTTTTGTGAAGGTCAGTGCTCAAATAGAGCGGTTGGAGGGAGGTGATGCTTCCCCTCTGCTCAGCACTGCTGAGGCCACACCTGGAGCGCTGTGTCCAGAGCTGGGCTGCCCAATACCGCAGCGACGTGGGCGTGCTGGAGAGAGTCCAGTGAAAGGCCACATACGTGATGAAGGGTCTGAGCACCTCTCCTGTGAGGAAAGGCTGAGAGAGCTGCGACTGTTCAGCCTGGAGAAGAGAAGGCTCCGGGGGATCTTACCCATGTGCCTAAATACCCGAAGGGAGGGTGCAAAGAGGTCAGAGCCAGGCTCTTCCCAGCGGTGCCCACCGACAGGGACGTCGAGGTTCTCAGTCGCACTGGAGATGCACTTCGCTGTCCTTCCCCAGTCTTCCATCACAGGAGCAAAGAGTCCCTGTCCTGCTGGGGCACGGGGACCGGGATGTGTGCTCCTCAGGGACACCGCAGAGCAGGGCAAACAGCGCTGTGCAAGTGCTGAATAAGAGCCAGGGGAGACACCTCAACACCGCTTGCTGCTTGCAGACATAAATGATGCAGGGCTTCTGTAGAGTCACGCTGTCCTGATAGGAACGTGAGCTGAGGAAGAACAGTGGTCTTCTTCCAGGGCAGGGCAGGCAGCCTGGCCGCTGCCGGGACGGCTGGGCACCGCGGGGCAGCCGAGGGGGTCTGCCACCCCACGCCTGGTGCCGAGGGGGAGCCAGCGACCGGAGACCAGCACCGTGCCAGGGGGATGCAGGTGAGCCCAGACATCACCCACGCCATCCCAGTATCAGTGTGACAAACCCCTCAAGGTTCAGGCTGCTGAAACGATCGCACCCGTTCTGCGCCTGTTCCGTGAGACCTGCCCTGTTAAACACGCCCGGCCGTGACTTCCCGAGGTTAGCACAACAGCTTGGCAACGGACGGAGCTGCTTACACGTTGGGCCAATACGTCTTGTTCCTAATGGAGGGTGTGAAATGTGGGGGAGCTAAGTGCAACAGACTGCCTTTGGAGAAGCATATATAAAACATTAATTGCATCTGTCTACAAACAATAGCAAATAATTTCTCAAATCTGCTTCGAATGGTTTTGGTTTTACTGTTATTGCATGTTATTTTCTAATTTTCTTTGTAACACCAAAAGAAAAGGGGGAAAGCACTTTTTCAGGAGTCTGTCTACAAGCTAAAGAAAATGCTTTATTTAAAGCTTTTGCAGCTCTATCTTATCTTTTCCTTTCTGAAGGATTTGATCATGAATTATACATTCCAGCACAACAGGAAATATTTAACTCATGCTCTTCAATTCCAGTTCAACTTCCCAAACAAAGAAATGAGTTTGAGCACAGAAAAGACTGGGTACATAGATACGAATCCACTAGTGCTTATAACAGCTTTTCCCTGCTCAGTGCCCAGATCAATAGGACCGAAGCCTCAGAAGGCTTCAGGTGGTCGGCGCTGCTCTGCGTGCCATTCACTTAATTACAGGAGAAGCTTGGCTTCAGCAGATGGATGGCGCAAATATGAATTCAGGCTTGATGCTCTGACAATGTGCCTGCAGATTTCTAAAGGTTGGGAGGAAAATATGTAAGAAAAATGAAGTGCAATAATTGCTGTTCACGCAATGAAGCTATTCCCTTGTTTCAGCATTTTTCAAGCCATCAGGAAGGTCACAGCACTGTAATGGGATGGCAAACGTTAAGGGAGGATACAATCTCCACGTCGTGGACCGCTCGCTTACACCATGCTGCAGTTGTGCTGGCTTCTCCTTAGAGCTGTGCTGGAAGAGATCTGGCACAAAGCAGATGTAAATCAGGTCAAGAGTTGCAAGCGAGTGCATTCAATTTAATTTTAATGAGCGTGCGTATAATTGGATAAAAAATAGGAATTAGAAAGGAATTCTGATTTAGTATCCGGAGGTATGGAGGCAGATACTATATGATTACACACAATGATGTCATTTGCTCTGCTTGTCCGAAGTGTGTCATGGTTATCGATTAGTGGCATTATCTTTAAGAGAAATAATGGAGGAAGCCATAAAGGTAACTGCGTCCATTTTCCAGCTACAGGAATTACACAAATATTTGTTACACACAGAAATGGAATATACAATAACTTTTTAATTCAATGTGCCTGTGGAAAACATCATTTCAGATCTCGAACAAAATAACAGCTTATCTTAAGCATAGCCCGCCGTTTGGAATTATGTAAATAAACTTGTTTAGGAGTGGAAGAACAAATTCCCTGAGACTTGGGGTAGGGGAGTGAATGCCACCAGTTGCTCCATTTTCTCGCCGTTAGAGCATGTAACGCGCTTTGCAGAGCACGGCAGCCAAGTCACTTCAGGAAGTACCGCCTCGCAGAGCTGCTTTTTGCTGCGCAGGAAGTGACGCGGAACTCCTGGATCTTGCGGTCCTGTCCGACCGGATCACGCGTCATCTTCTTGCATGGTGTCACTTCACTGACGTGCCATCACCTTCAGAAGCACACTGAATTAATTATCTTCTGGTAGGCTTGGAGCATGATGCCTGAAACCAAGCAGCCTATGCTAGAAAAAAATCAGAACGATTTTTAATCTATGGGCGTCAGCTAGTCCGCTTTGGCAAACCTAGAACATTTCTGCCTGGTGACTGGAAAAGCCACATCCCTTGGTTTGTGCTTTCAGATACAACAAAACCTGACAGCCTTGCAGCGACGAGAGATAAAACCCATTCATTCAGACACTTTGAAACAAGCAAACTAGACTCGCCCTCTCCCACCTGAGGGCTGACCCTGAGGTGTGATCGCCCCGTGTCAATGTTGGCTGTGCTCGTGGCCCTGAGCCTGCGGAGATCCTGACCAGCAGGGAGCCACAAGCTCCACAGAAGTGTCACAAAGTCTTCAAATTTTGCTTGAAACTGAATTTCTAAGAGGAATTGCTGGTTTTCTCCACTTGACCTGAATGAGCTTCCAGCCTGCCGGGTGCTATGTCCTTGCTGCCGCTGGCCGTCCTGCGCAAGGGCTCCTGGCCCTGCTCCACGGGGCAGCCCGGACCTCAGATGCAGAGCCGAGAAGGGCAGCCTGCCGCACGCAGTGATGTGCTCAAAGGCACGAGATCTGAGGCAGAGGATGGCCATGGCTGGGCTAGTCCAGAAACAACGGCAAGAGCCTTTAACTATCACAAACCCCATAGCGAAGGAGTCTGCTTTAAAATTTTGGAACCTATGGATAACGCTATCAGTTCTGCCATCCTCAGAACCGTATTCCTGTCCTACAGGTCTCCTGCGGGGAAAGGGAAAGAGTAGATCGAGAGGATGAGCACGTAGGCTGGTGTCACGGCAAGGGGAAGCACCACACGTGCTGTGTCACCAGCCTGGAGCTCTGGACTGGACATGGAGATGTTCTCCTAGGAAGGACTTGCTCAGGGCCATGGCCTCAGACAGGGAGCAGCTGTCCCTCTGGCTGTCCTAAACAAGGGACACGACCAGAAATTATGGAGACGTTGCTGATGTTTCCTCAGAATGGCCTTGCAAATGATGTTGATTGGGGCTGGCATTTGGGCAGAGAAGAAGAGCGTAACGCAGGAGGCTTCCAGGCACTTCTGGGAGTGGGAGAGGATCAGATCATACTTGGCCGGAGGTCGTGACAAGCAAGAGGCAGGATCTTGTCATGGGGATGCCCAAGAGGAACTACCAAAACTGCTTCTGCACTGCTCTCAGGCAATGACTTGCGTTTGTGGCTCGACGGTGCTGCACGGCTCAGCCTCCGAGGCCGGGCTGGTGCGGGGGAGAGTCGGGCAGCTCTCGCAGCAGCGTGGGACCAGGGCCGCCTCTCAGGCTGGAAACAGCCCCTGCAGGGAAAACGCGACAGAGGAGTGTGCTTGTGCATGTTGCACGTGCGAGGAGGTGGAATAAAGACACAGCTATTCCTCTCCCTGGGCACGTGTGGGTTTCCCTCAAGCAGATGGTGAATTCTAAAGGTAACACTTTCCCCGAATTTTGCCCCTCGGTGTTATGGATGGCAGCGCTAATGGGGTAAATAGGTGCTTATCGTGTACAGCTGGAATCCTTACTCATAGGAGACATATTTTATACGTGAGGGTGAAGTGAGGCTTGTATGTAAATTATTCAGGCTCAGTTTCTAAACCAGTAAAGAAAAGTGCATTTTCCTGGGCCAGTAAAAATAGATCACTTGTGACACGAGTCATCGTTACGACTTCCACAAAAGTGGAGCTGCACTCAAGTTATGGACTGTGTGTATTTCACAGGGGAGTGCCTGCTGAAATTAAAATTCAGGAGGAGAAATGTGTTTCCCTCTGGCTCATTTCCTGTTACCGGCCTTAAAGGCTCGTTCTGTAAACTGCAGAGCTGCACCACCATCGCTAGGAAAGACATTGTGAGCTGGGATGTGAAATGCTGTTACTAAATGATGGATGGATGTGGGGTTCTTAAAAGGACGTGTTTTGAACAGGAGAATGTCAACATCTGGAAATCTCTGAACCATGACCTGTCCTTTCTGTCCATGCAGAAATCCCCTCCTGCTTTCAAAGTGTCCAGCCTTAGATATGTGGAAAGTGAAGACAGGAAGGGCATCATATGGTCTGATTTGAAATCCTCATGAATTATAACAGCAGTGATGAAGGATGGACTTAAATTACACTTTTCAGACAAGGCAGTCAAGATTAACAACCAAAAATCTCTGATTCAGTAACAATAAACAATGATTTGTGTGTTGGCATCAATCTTGGTCTCCGGGATTCCTGAAACAGCCACATTCATGATGGCATTTCAGCTAGCGACCGCGGCCAGACTCCTTTTTCCTGGTCTAGTCATTTATCCGGCTGTAAAACCTCTGCCATCCAAAGTTAGCACAGGCATTTTTTTATTAGATGCTCTTAGGAGGGCATGCATCCCAGGCAGCTTTTTGCGGCAACATACAGATGAAGGTATAGGCGACACTGTTTCTTCTTTTGCCAAGATTTTTCAGCAGCGGTAATTTCTGATATCTCAATAAATCCTGTCATAGATATAAATTTCTGATTATTTCACTGTAGCCTTTCTTTTCCCATAAACTGCTCCTCAGATCTACCGGGGAAGGGTTGAGCTCCCTGTCGTCTACGGGAGCAGGACAGTAACCGCTCCACAGCATTCAACCACGTGCGCATCTTATTCACGTCTGGACCATGACCGCCAAAGTTCTGCCTCAGCAAACGGTGCTGGTGGGTCCTCTGAGAAAAGCCCGAGCATCGGCGAAAACAAATCAAAAGGTGACTTTCTGTCAAACGCTTCCTTCGTGGCTACTTCAAATTTGATTTGGTAACTTCTTAACTCCCCTCTGTAGTTTTGGTGGTGGCATTTCCTAAGGCAAAACAAAACCATACTGAGAGAACGAAAGCGATTCTAACGCTGTTCTGAACAATCCTGCACTATCGAAACTCGGTTCACTCCAACCCTAACGCTTCATAGACCGAAGCAGGGAGAATAAATTCACTGTGTGAAGAGGTTACCTTTTTATCTGCTTTGGGTAATTTCACATACGGCTTTCTTCCGTAACTGTAGATATAAAGTATATGCAAGAACACGGCTAGTAGTCATGTTGGTGGGCCAGTGTTCCTGCCCAGAGAGTTCTTAGCGGGAGCAGAAGCTGTCCTTCAGACAGCGGAAGCATCACACGCTGACAGTCATCTCAAGCACAAACGACCCACTCATAAAAATAAGGCACAACAGAAAATTCAGATGAAACGCATTTTGTGTGCATGCACCCTCCGGGAAGGGCAGGAAAGGATGGTGCTCTCTAAAATGCTGCTGAACAACCATCGGGTTTCTCAGTCACCAGTGATAACACCCACAGAGCAGATCAGACTGCAGGGCATCGGTACGGGCTAACTTTTGATGTCCCTTCGCTGGATGAAACTTTAGGGAAGAGTTCATAAGATTGATCTTGTCAGCAGTATTTAACAGCTCTCCTTCCCTCGGTGAGCTGTAGTGATGCTGCGAGGAAACACGTCCCCGGCAAGAAGGGCTGCCTGGTGAGCCGGACTCCCACGCTCTTCGGCCAGGGAGCTTCCAAAGCATCCAGACAGACAGACACTCAAAGACTGGCCGGTGCCTTTATTCAGTAAAGCTACCAAGCTAAGGAAGTCAGGAATTGCTTTCTCAGAGCCACGCGCCCCACGAAGGCAGCATCGGTGGGGAGACGGCAGCTGTCCCAGCGAGGAGCACATCACCCTGACAGCCTGGCACACGCTTTCTGCTGGCGCACCTGGGGCTCGTCCAGAGGCCCCTTTTAAGGTTTTACCTGTAGTTTTTACTTTTAGTTTTACCTGAAGTTTATAGTTTCACAGATCGATAGTGGTAAGGCCCGGCTTGTACCGACTTGCATTATACCCACGCTCCTGCAGCAGCCCGAGGGAGGCTCACCCCGGGCCACGTACCAAACATACGGCAAATCATCGGGATGTACGTTTGGAGGCCATCTGCCTTGGTGTTAAGTATCCAGCTAATATGGAATCTACCTAATTTCCTAACTACAGTGTTTCAACAGTTATTTAGCCTTCTTTGTAAATGTAAAGGGGGGGGGAAAGCAACACCTGAAAATTCTGGTCCAGGTCTGTTTAGTTTCAGGTTCTGTCTCTATAACTTAACATTTACTTTTCTCACGCTTTCGTACTTTGGTGAGGATAAGCAGCAGTTTAGAATATCTAACTTCTCTGGGACGGTGGAATAAGTAGGGTCTTCTCCATCCCTCAGTGTGAGTGAGCTTTTCCTGGGTTCATGCCACTCTTGCAGACTTTTCCCAGATCCTGCCCGGTTTGTCACCCCCTGCGTGAGCACTTGCACCTCCTCACAGCACACGGCCCCAGCAGTGCTTTCCGTTCCGTCTTTCTGTACCTCGTTACCACCCTCCTGCCGGCACAGCACCACGCTGGCCCTTTTGCCCGTGCGCGTTGCCTGCCAGACAGGGAAATGAGGGAAACTCGGCACGGCTCTGCACAGCACGTCCGTTCACAGCCCTGAGCCCCCTCCCTTCAGCGTTTCCCAAACTTTTACAGCAGTCCGTCTCTCTCCTGAATCACAGCCCTGGTTCTCCAGCCCTTGCTTTCCCTCCGCTCGTTGCACAGACCCTGCCTAAACCCCGCAGCATGAGTTCCTGTGCCGCACGGCTCCCACGCAGCCTGTTCAGTGCAGTCCCACCTCCTGCAGCTCTGCAGAAAGGGGTGCTGGGGTGCTTGCAGAGGTGCTGAGCCCCCCACTCCATCTCTGCAGGGGCAGGTTTAGCCACTTGCCCGTTTGTTTGGGGAGGTTTTGTGTGAAGATGGAAAGTAAAATAACCCAAAGCTGTAGCTAAACCTTGGTGGGTGCCTTCTGTCCTGTGGGTGCGCTGGCTCGGCGGGGGCAGAGCAAGAGACGCTGCGGGATGACAGAGGGGCGTCAGACGTGGCGGTGGCCACAGGGGCGATGGCTTCACGGGGGGATGGCAGGACGGGGGTGGCTGAGCCGCCCTGATCGCGGGGGATGCTGGGACCCCCGGGGTGGAAGATTCCTCCTCCAGTGCTCAGAGGGGCTGGCTCTGCCCCACAGGGCTGCCTTGTAGCTCAAAAAAGCCTCCCACAAAACCCAAACCCAAACCACAAATCCACTCCATATAACTGTGTGTAAACTCCAAGCAAATGCATATGAAAATCTTAATCTGATCCCTAAATTCCCTGAATCAAAATAATTTACAAGGCTTCTAAAAATGCTAAACTCAGTAAACCAAAAAGCTCCTCTGGGAACTCTGCTCCGCATGCGTGCGTGTGGAAGAGGATGTCTTATTTCCGGATCCCCGGTACCTCTGGATCAGCAGGTCCTTGCAAAGCATGTTAATGTGGAGAACCTGATTTATTCTGTGTCTGAAGAACAAGGATGAATACACTAATAGACTTCTTGGGCAAGGCTAGAAACAAGACGACCAAACTTATAGAGGGAAATCTAAGGAAAGGCAACCAATCCTGATCAAAGGGCTTATTGTATAATTTACACTCATTCAGTACAAATTACTTCAGCCTTTTAGAGTCCTTAATAATTAACACATCACTGGTTATGACATTAATGCATTAATTTTCTATCTTCCATAATACCTAGAAGCTACCAAAAAAGCAGAAAATAAAATCAGATGCAGAAGACAGGAAGGTCTCTCCTAACCTTGCTGCTTTTTGTGTAAATCTAAAATTGAGGGTTTGAAGTGACAGAGGGATAATTTTTATGGTTTTTTTCCTTTTTCTTTTTTTTCTTTTTTTTCTTTTTTTTTCCTCCACAGCACAGAACTATCAACAGATCAAAGACCATTGTGAAGAAACATAAAGCTGAATAAAGGCATACTAAGCATTTAATTCAACCTAGATTTTAAATTCCAATGATCAATGTAATACTTTGGAAAGGAACTATTTCTGTTGTGAAGCTCAGTTCTTCAATTAATCAAATGTTATGAATTTTCTTTACTAAACCCTTTAAAAGAAATGCAGATATTTTGAAAACAGCATATAATGGCATAGGTCCATGGGAAAAGCCTTTTTCTTTACTAACAAATGTTAATTGAAGTCCCCTGCAGCATCTGAGTGGAGGGTATTGTATCAGAGCCATCCGTCGCACTTGACCTGACTAACACATGTTCTTCCTTCTCTGCTCACGGTAGGAGAGACTAAGCTTCTTCTGATTTCAACTTATCCCAGACGTGCTGTCCTGATCCCGGTCTCGTCCCTGCGCCCTGCCCTGCCGGGGCACCGTGCCCGCCCCAAGCATTGCGGGTCGCTGGCAGCCACGGGCGCTCTGGGTCCTGGGCAGGAGGGTGAGCAACAGCACGAGAGCGATGCCACGGAGAAAATAAGGATGTTTCTGGCACCAGCGGGAGCAGAAAAATGTCAGAGACGCTGGATGAGCAATGCAGGAGGACTGTGAGTCCACGCCTGGAGCTCTGCCATTCGTCCTCACCTCTCCTGCCCGCGGGCCACGATCACGACGCTGCAGCATTTGCTCGTCGGTGTGCACCCCCGTGCGACAGCCCGTGCCAGACATCCTCGACCGAGTCCTGCCGAGCAGCTGCAGGGAGGGACGGCCGCCGTGGGGGTGGGTGGCAGCTGTGCAAGGCTCCTCTCGCTGCTTCTCCAGCGCCTCGAGTTCTTCCCCGCAGTTCACGGCACTTCCCCGACTCAGTGCTTCGTAAGTCGTGGGAAGCACCAACAGTAACTGCGTCTTAGCAGATCAGGTGAGTCTCATCTCATGAGCTCCTCGCAGAGGTCGTGCAGGATGTCAGAACACCACTGACTTGTTATTTCGAGAACGTTTTCTGCGCGCCTCTCAACTGTTGTAGGGGTGATGCCATTTCAGTGAAATAACTCTCCAAAAGTGTCACTGTAATGCTCCCACGTGCAACATGGGACTGAGAATAAGCAGATTTGCTCCCAAACCCTTAAGATTAATAACCATCCTTTGGATTTATTTCCTTCTTTCCAGCACAGCCCGTCCCACCTCCCGTTAGCTGGCTCCCTGCCTCCTTCATG
The DNA here is from genome assembly GCF_028858705.1 of Grus americana. NCBI lineage: Eukaryota > Metazoa > Chordata > Aves > Gruiformes > Gruidae > Grus > Grus americana. The sequence goes on along the minus strand of NC_072856.1, from coordinate 71,079,714 downwards.
TTTTCTGTATCGGGTTCAACCTTCTTTGCTTGTCATCTCCCCCATGTAGCTGGTGACTGCTGACCAGGGAGCATTGCTGAGCCCGCGGCAATTCCCTTTACAACTATTTCATTAGGGCAACTGTTGCGGCCTTGGAGCGCTGTCCTGGATGCTGCCGCAGTGGAGGGCTGCAAGAAGAGCTGGATAAGACAGGGATTTCAGCTGCGTCAGAGCCTGTGATCAAACAGAAGGAAAGACTGCGCCGGGGGATGTCGGTCTGTGCTCCCTCATCGCACTGACCCCCTGGGAAAAGGCACTTGCTCTTACCTTTGGGAAAGCTGAAGTGAACAGAAGCCTTTGCAATATTGAAAAAGAAACTACAAAAAAACCCCAAAACAACCCTCAACAAGAACAATTACAAAAATCTCAAACTCCGCAAGTCATGTGAACAGTTCCACCACCCGCAGTTCAGTGAGAGGTTTAGTAGGAGCTGCCCGTGCTGTGGATGTATTTCGCTGCGCATTGTTGATTTGGCTGAGGTCCTCGGATGCTTTTTACCTTCCTTGCTGCAGTTTTTTCAGTGACCACAGACCACTTAGTGTTTCTTGTTACATATCTGACTTCCCTTATCAACGAGGAGGCTCGGCTGCTGTTGCTCTCCCGAGCGCGTTGAGCAGAGGGCTGCCTCCACAGTGCTGCTGGTAGCCACGGAAAGATGGAACGTGCCTTCCTCTGGCAGGACGCGCTGAGCTGCTTTGGGCTTGCCAATCAGCCCTGTCGTCAGAGGCTTCTCCCTTCGGTGACGCAGGTGGCTTGAAGGAATAGCAAGCCACGGTCTTTCTGTTAGAAAAAAGAAAGTTTTGCTTGAGTAAGATTGCAGAACAGAAGCATTAGTGCTGGTTTGTTTTTCCAAAGTTAAAAGAAGTTACTCCGTAAAGCTCCACGTTAGAGGGAATATGACGCGTGTTTGTCAGGGGTTTGATTGTCGAAAGTCACTAACTTCCCCAAATCTGAACAACTCCCCACGTGTCATTTGTCTCTCGGCACCCAGCGCTTGTCCCTGTATCCCATCCCGTCCTGTCTCTGGGTAATATTTATGATGGTTTTTATCAGCTTTCTGGAATCCTTCTAACTGTGTGGCTTCATGTCCCACGTATAAATCACACAGCCCCACAAATATGTGCTTAAGAGCGTTGCTTCTGCAACTGTTTCCAGAGGTAAGTGAAAAGGGCTTTCACAGAATCAGTAGTACCCCTCTGAAATGCTAGCTGCTCACAGCGTTTTGTGGGCAGCGTGCTCTGAAGTTTCATTAAACAAACTCGCTAATTAACAAGTGTTTGTAGTTCATTCATGGATAACAAAGGCACAAAAAAGGTGAGAAGGGGAACCCTTAAAATAGTAACTTCCCTTTGCAGAGTTTGCATAGCCAGTACAAAGAAAAAAATCCGACATGAACAATATTGGAAGATAACTCTTTCTAAAATTCAGTTCCCCAGCAGTCAGCTTACTTGCTTTGTTTATAATATAAGTTTATTAGATATAATTCACTCTCTGAGAAAGCAGCAGTATCATAAGTTTTCTGATGAATTTACAACTAGGTCAAACACAGAAAACAAAAGATCTTCTACTGAAAATAATGTAAAATGAAGTGTTGATGCGTTGCTGTCTGCAGCTCATTGAAGCGATTCACATCACTGGTTTGAACCAAGTACTCTGGGATGACCTGGCAGACGCGCGGTGCCTTCTCTGAGGGTCTCCGTGCGGTTGGTCCTGTCTCAGGACGGGAGGGCAGAGGGGGCTAGATGAGCCCTTGAAGCATCCTCCAGATTTCTGCGCGCTCAGCCTGGTGACACGAGGCTCTTGCAGCTCAAGGTGCTGGATGTTCGGGGTCTGATCCCTGCCTGGCCCTGAAATGCCCAGAAACCCGAACATGTGGCACACGGGACTGCAAAGTTTCACTGAAATACTATAGGAATATTTTTTCCTGAGCAAAACTTTTTCTTATGTTCTTTTCCCTTCCTTCAGGGTGAGGAAGACTGAAGGAGCAAACTCTCACCTTGGCTTTTAAGGCAATTCACAGAGGTCCTCGAAAGGACCAGAACATTAAGGTTAATGAAAAAAGTGAAGGTAAGGCTTCCTCAAAACTTTTTCTGGACCAAATCCAGAGTGTTTTGGTTTTGGTTTTTTTTTTTTTATTTTGTGCAAAAGTGGGCTTTAGCTGACCTCTTTCTTCCTATCCTTAAATATCGTAAGGATGTGTTCACGTGCGTGTCTGCTTTCACGAGCACTTGTCTGGCCGGCTGTCAATACACTGCTGTTCAGATGGCTTGGAAGGCATAATTATTTTGTAAAGTTACACAATAGGCCAATATTAGGCAAAATGGGGCTTATTGTTGCCTGATGGAAATGTAGACTTCATGAAAGCTGCATCAGGGATTAGTTCAGTCCATTACATTCATTAGGCAATTTTTTTCATGTCCCACATACAAACTTTTCCGAGAAAGATGAAAATAATGGATTTGGAGAAAAGACTGTAACTGAAGATAAAGTTGTTCTCAGCGTACCAGCGGTGCGGGCCAGCTCCCGCGCTGCGACTGACGGCGCTCTCCGTGGCGCGGGGCCGAACGCTGGCGCTGTGGCTTGCCCCTCCTTGCCCCGGCGCTCGGCCTCCCCGGAGCCGCGTGCCCGGTGCGGCGACAGCCGAGCCACCAGCACTGCCTCTGCCCGTGGGACCGGCCGCCTGGGCACCGCCGCCGCACGGGGTGGGCAGGGGCAGCGGCTGGTGGTGCCCCCGATCCCGCCGTGCCGCACGCTCTGGGATGCCGGGGAGTTGCACCCCCCGCTGCCGGGACGCTGCTCTGGGGCACCCTGCAGTTTTGGTGTTTCTGACACCTGACCTCCACGGTTCTTCTGGAGCCCAAATCGGGCAGTCCTGTTCCTTCCGGATGCCTCTCGCCATTCCGTCCTGCTTCCACCTCCCCATGCCTCCTTCTCGTGGAGGGTGTCCCTGCCCGCAGCAGGAACTAGGTGAGCTCTGAGGTCCCTCCCAACCCAAACCAGTCTATGATGATTCTATGCGCTGTGCAAAGTTGAGTTCAAAAATCTTATTTGCATGCATATAGTGTCTGGAATCTGTATTAATATTTTTGAGAAAAAAGGATAAATCTCAAGTTTTGTTTTTATTTAAAGTAATTTTATTTAAAATTACTTGGCAGTTTTATTGGTGCTAATAGGATTATGAAATCCATTTGAATTTGGGGGAGCAGGGAACATAAGGAATCAATTTAAACTTCTCTGTTGATTGTAAAACCTGTCAAATCTTCTTAATAACAAGTTTCCACTAGCTCTGTGTCACATATTGGATAATCCAATTAGGAACTTTAAATTACATATTTTGCTAGAAATAGCATATATGAAAATGGAGTAGATTTCAGGCAATCTAGCAATAAAATAGTTTTTTGTTTTGTCACTGTGATACCTGAAAATGTAGGGGTACCCATAATTTGAGTTCGTTAACCTGTTGTGTTCACTGGGGCTGGATTTTGTAGGAACAGCGCACTCTCTACGTGCCGTCTCTTGCTCGGAAGCAGCTTGGCTACACGATTTGAGGACTCTCAAACAGAGATGCTCCGAAGTAAGTGGGCAAGGATTGAGCTGCTTTTAGGAGTGAATCACCGTCACATTGTTTTCAGCAGACTTTTCCTCATTCATATGTTGCAGGGGGGGCCGTGGACTACAACCCACAAACACACCGCACCGCAGGGCATGTCCTGCACGTTCCTGTTTCAAACTGGAGCCCCCAAGCCAGCGCTTGCTTTCAGCTGCACGGGGGAAGCAGAGAATGGGACAGAGTGGCCGACGTCACAAGTGCGGCATTCGCTCCGAGAACAACGTTTAATTTAATTCAGTCATGCTTTTGTGGTGATCCATTCAGGGGAAAGGTGAAAATCGAATAATCTGTCTCCCAAAGATGTACAGTGTAATGCTACCTAGTGCTGCACCCGTATTTTCCCTAAGACATCGCTGCAAGAGCTTTGCCCGTTGTATGTTGGCACTGCAAAGCCGAGCCCGGGTTTGGATGTATCTTTTACAGGTTGTATTGAGGTGTCCCACACCCAGATGGAAATGCGTCAATGTTGGGCTTGACAAACGTGTTATAAAAGGTTTATAAATCCATGGACCTGAAAAGAGCCATTGCCTTTCACTGTTGTGAAAGGCAGCAAAATTGTTTCTGTAAACGTGTTACTGTATCCCTGCTATGTCTGTATGGAAATTGTACTTCCTCCTGGTACTCCTGCCTTGAATCTGTCACCTTTGAGAACCCAAACACAGCAAGAAATCTCTAACCGATGTATTCTTTGGGCAGTACCGCAGGGGCTTTTTGCATGTAAATGTTTCCATGCCAGGGCATCAATCTTGCACGATACTCAGCTTTTGGAAGTCTGTGCAGAATATATACCACCAAAATGGATTTTACTTTCCCGACATAACAAAAGAGATGTGAAAATCAAGATAAAAGTGTTTCCAAACTTCTAAATGGATTTCTTCTGCAGAGGAAAAAAGCTCTCTCTTAAAAATTGGAATTGGATGAGTTTTTCCAGTGCTCTGAGTTAGCATCTTGTCTTTCAGTTACACTTCTGTAAACCGAAACACAAAATACTTCTTAATGGCATTGCAGCCAGGATTATCTAACTGATATGTCTATCAGAGGGGTTCACAACAATTTTTGCCTTTTTAATACTTCTTCCATCATTGTCTCCACAGAAGCACAGAGACTTATTGATCGTGGACGTGTAAACACATTTTCATTTGCATACCATCATTTTAGCAGCTGCCAGTACAATTACTCTGTTAAACACTGAGTATGTGGAAAATAAATGACACATTGGTACTTTCATACCTTAATATCTTTTTTAAAGGAACTGGCCTTTCGGTGTCCAACATTTACAAAGTAGTACTTGGCTGCTACTAATTTCCTCGCTTTCTCTTCCTTCTCCTTCCTACGTAGAATTTAAATATCCCCTGTTAGTTTTATTTCTGGAGACAAAGGTTTGCATTTTGGGGTTATAGCTGCTAGACTCTTACTACTGCAGTAAGCGCAGGTTGTTTCGTTGGCATCTGGCAGTAGGTGTGCAGGCAGCTGCCAGCTGCAGGCAGGAGGGCAGTGCCATGGGGGTGTAGCTGTGCAAGTCACGGTTCACCTCATGCTTTGAGGGGAACAGATGACACAGCAGTGCTAAACAAGGTTCATCCCCATGTCACCCACCTTCATGGCGGGGCTGTGGGGCAGCAGCCGTCATCACAGCACGTCTCTGACCGGGGAGGAGCAGGAGGCTGCTCAAGCCCATGGGATAAAGCCCCATTAAACGTTTCTCGTGCTGCTTTCGGTGCTCCCAGCGCCAGTGTGGTGCATCTGGTCCGTGGAGGCGGGGAAGGCATCGTCACAGAGCTGAGTGGCTCCCCGGAACGGGGCGTTGGGGTTGCCTTTGCTGGAGACTGAGGGGAAACTCCCGGTGCCCCTCTGCCCTTTCTCGCCTTGCCCCTGCCCCGAACCCTTCCCTGCCAGCCTGGGACCCCCCTCGCCCCGAGACCTTGACTCCTTTTCAAGCCCTGGCTGAAACCACGGAATGGGTTCAGCAGCTGTTAGGAGCACAGACTGCAGCAGACAACAAGGGTAAGTGGTTTGGATCTCATTCTGAGCCCAGCAGGGACGTGAGGTGAAGTTCTGCCGCAGGATCCCAGGGAGCTGTGGTTTTCTGCACAGCCAGCTTCCAGCAAGTTGTTCTCCCCCGTGACCTTCACCTGTGCTCCCTGGTTATTGCTTATGCTGCACGGTGACGTTAAGGTGACCTTTCTGCACCTATGACCAAGTTTCCCAATGCGAGGGCAACCAGCTCAGGTCACTCGGTTTGAGTAGGTGACTCTGTTCGGTGTCCCCACGGCACAAGAAGCGCGGCATCAGGGACGGGACAGGCTGAGTCACGAAGGGCGGGCAGCAGCTGCTCTTGCAGGAGCAATGCAAAGGGTGCTCAGGGCCGTCCGGGTCTCCTCACGCCACGGGGGCAGGGTCCAGCCGAAAACAGGCACCGTCCCCGGGGCTCGGCCAGCCACACGGGCACTGCTGGGCAAGCGCGCTGCTGGCAACAGGCTGCTCTCTCTGCAGGACAAAGTGACCTTTCGGAACAGAAGGCTCCACCGCGAGGGCAGCAACCCCCCTCTGTTAGCCCAGAGTTCAGCAGCGAAGCTGTGAGATGACCTGGCTTTGTCTGCTGCAACACTCTTGGGAAAGTGGGGGCTGGTTGGTCCTTCCTGGCCGCCTGCTACGCAGGGGCTGCGCTCCCCGCTTCCAGCAGTGCAGGTACTGTCCCGAGGCAGGTTTGTGCTCCTGCCTCTCAGCCTGGCTTGTAGAGGCAGCAGCGACCCGGCCACTCGCACGGCAGACGCTGTCCTGCGTGGTCGGCGAGCCGGCGGTGCGAGGGGCAGGGTGGCTGGGAGCACCCCTGCTGCGCCCAGTCTGAGCAGAACCGGATACCTGAGAGATGGGGAAAGCGTCAGTAGATGGCACTCGTGATATGCAGCAGATTTTCTGAATTTTTTGCAAAGAAAGGGAAAATATATTCACTTTTGTGCATTTTGGCTGGCCTCCGCTGACAGCTTTAGGTTCAGCTGCTGGCACGCAGGGCTCAGCGGGAGGTGAGGGCAGCGAGGATGCTGGCAGGCGCGGGATGGGGAGATCCGATGTTCCCGACACCGCCAGGCCTCCTGCCTCTGTCAGGGAGGGTTGGGGGCTGCTAGCGGGGGCTGTGGGGGCTGGAGAGCGGAGTCGGGTGCGTCACACATCCGGGCATGCGGCTAACTGCAACCCGGGCGAGCTTCCAAAGAGCGTCCTCGCTCACGCTTCCCGCCTGTGATTTACTCAGCAAGAAAATCCATCCGTGCGAATGCCGCTGGAGAGGTGAGTCTGTTTTAATGCGAAGTCAGCTCAGCATCTAAACAAGCCACCGGCTGACTCAGCAGCGTGCGTGCATCCTCTGTGATCCCATCCCTGCCTGCAGTCACTGTGCTCCCGCACACAAAGAGGTGTTTAAGTTCAAGAAGGAGAAGGGGTAGGATCGGCCATGCATCGGCGCAGGCTGGGAAGTGACCGCTGCACGAGGTCTGGAGATACCGGGGCATGCCAGGCTAGGCAAGAGCCAAGGGGGCAGCCCCCCACAAATAGGAAAAGCGGCTGCTGAGCAGCATGAGGAGGAGCATGGCCAGCTAAGCAAGGGATGTTGTTATCTCCTCTGCTCAGAGCAGGCAAGGACACCTGGGAACTGCATCCAGTTTCAGGTCCCCAGTTCAAGAGGGATGTGGAGATGCTGGAGTGGGTCCAGCAGAAGCTGCCGTGATGGTGAAGCGCCCGGGGCCCGTGGCCAAGGGGAGAGCTAGAGGCTTGTTGAGCCTGGCTACGAGAAGGTGAAGGGATGGTCCAAGCACAGCCTGGCTCTGCTGTTGGCACCGGGAAGTCTTCTCCACCAGGAGAGCTGGGCAGCGCTGGGACAGGCACCAGGAGGTGGAGGAGTCCCCGTCCCTGGAGGTCTGAGGCCGGACAGAGCCATGTCTCACCTGACGGAGAGCTGACGACAGCCCTGGTGTAAGCAGCACGTTAGGCCTGGGTGCCTTCCAAGCAGCGCTCCTGTGGGTCTGTGGAATATCCTAAGGAAATGAGGAGAGAGCTGCTAGATTTTCACGGGCTGAAACATATATGAAATGCTTGGTTTCATGTACTCTGTCCTTTGATCCACATTTTCTTTTTAAAGTTTACTTTGTGTAATAAATAATTTAGAGCACTTAAGTTCCAAAATATTATATCAAGATTAAGGATATGTGATAAGTCCAAAATTTATATTTTATTATGAGAATTTCTGTTCTATTACTCCTGGTACAGACATCAAGAAAAACATTTGTATTAAATGCAGAGTCATTACTAAATAAGGTGTTTACGAACATTTAAGGCTCATGGAAGATACTGATGCACCCAGAATTTAAAACATGTACGTACAATTTTTCAAGTGATGCAGCTCATAAGCCAGCTGCTCCTCTACAGATGACAAAAGAATGTGTTGTCTGTAGAATTCAGGCTCTTCTGGAATTCAAGGTATTCCAGAGAACTTTCTACAAATAACGCCCAAGAGAGACAACTGATAATCCTCTGGAAATAGGCTTGAGCTACAACTTACAGGACTCTGAGGACACCGGACTCCTCTGTGTAAGCAGACATATCTGTCTTGCTCTTTGTGGATTAGTCCCACGCCTTTTAAGTCAACTGCTAATACCTTATTAAAATATTTGCTTGTGTTTTGTGCACGTGCTTTGGAGCATTTGTGTCTTTCAGAAAACCAATGTTCTTCCTGAAGGGCTTGCAGAGCGCGTAGCAGTGGAGGTCTGCTGCTTTAGCCCTGTTTCATTAAAATTCAAGCCCAGAAAAATGGTACGACTTGCGCAAAAATCACTTGGGAGGCTCGTGGCAGAGCTGGGGACAGAGGGCAGCTCTCCCGATCCCACAGCACGTTAATCACCGAATCAGAGTGCAGTACGTGGGACGAAAGGACAGTAAGTTCTTTAGTGACGAGTTGACAGTACTATCACTGCCTGCACCAACCCCCTCCCCACCTTCCTGGACACCCACGCAGGGACGCAGCGTCCCAGTCCCTCGCAAGCCTTTTGCTGGGCGCTGGGCTTCGAGCCTGCCCTGTGCCCAGAGGGATCCCTGCAGCCAGGAGACACCTCGTGCTGTCCGCGCTGCGCCCTTTCCAGCCTGAAATGCCAACGAACGCTGAAGACGAGCCTGAAGAGCACTGTCTGACCTTCAGTAAATGTCCCCAGGGAGTGTTTCTTGGGCATCTTCACCCTCCCAAAGAAGGCTGACGTGGTGGTGTGGCAAGACAAGCCGGGGAAGAGCAGAGTGAGTGACATTTTATTACCAGAAAGGTCGGGAGTGTACGGGGGGGGGGGAAACAGCTCATCCACTCCAACCTGATGAAGGGCAGTGTCCAGTGTGTCCCGTCCGTGAATACAAAGTGGTAGCTGACTCCGGAATGGCAACTCCATGGCCGTGTCCCAGGAATGCAGCTGTTCTGCTTGCACAAAACGCCCCTGTGTTGAGCTATATTTGTGTCCCTGAATTTCTATTTGTGGTTTTTTGCGAGTTTGACGTTGTCACCCATGGTTTATTTGTAAATAGAACAGCTAAAGTTCTAAAGAAAAGGATCATGTGGGTATCACATTTTGCTTGTTTTTAGGCTACGGTTGTGCTGTAGAAAAAGTCACTCTCTTCCACTAGACTCCATCGCAGCTAAGCACGAGTTCCGCAGTGCAGATACGGGTGCCTGACTGAAGATCATCTCAGAGGGCTCTAAGACCACCCTCGGCCAGCAGCCTGGCCAGCAGTGCAGATGTCCTGTGGCCAGGGTCCAGCTCCCCAGGTCCCCACCTGCACGGCTGGGCAGCTCTGCCCGCCCGGCCCAAGGACACCCTGATGCCCGGCAGCGAGACGTGCCTAACCCAAACGCTGCCCCATGGGGAAGTGTGCTGGTCTCCTGGGAAAAATCACTGTTATTAGCAATCGTACGGAGAGGTGATTCTTGGTTTTGTTTCCAAGCGCTGATAGGTAATCAAGGTGTTTCATCAGAATACTCATTTTCCTCTCTTTTCCTGTTCCTCCCTCCAAAAAAATAATCCAGAACCCAATTCAAAGAAATTCCTTGCCTGGAAGCATTTCCTTCTGGTGTATTTTAATGGTTTATCTGTAAGGATTCCATTTTGGCAGCAAGTTTCAATGGCATCTTAAAACTCATTGCCCTGGTATGAAATAAGCATTTTAAAATCACAGCTTATAGGTTAAAAGTGGTTCTGTGTATCGGTCTTTTGGTATCCTTCTCACAGATGCATGAGGATAATAATAAATTTTGTAGATTCTGGCACTCACGAGTATAGTAACAGACATAACACAGAGCAGCAGAGGTGCTGTCCCATATCTGATGCCACTGAAAGGCAAATAATGGAATAATTTACTGTTATTACAATTTGAGACATGTGAAATATCCATGAAACTAGAAGAAAATAAACGTGTTCACCAGCTTCTCAAGCCATGTCGACCTGTGATGAGCACTGCAAGCACGCCAGAGACAGCTGCCTCAGATGCAGCCCTTGAGAAGCCAGAGGACGAGCCCCTGCCGCCCCGTACCGCCGGCCGCGCTGCTGCGGGGCTGCTGCAGGAGGGGGCTCGGGGCTGGCTGCAGGGGCAGGGTGCCCTCCCGCTCCCACGGCGTGCGGGCTGTGCTGGCAGCCGCCAGACGCGGCTCGTGGGTGGGAGCCTGGGTTGCACAGCGGAGCCTGGAGGCTCCTTCCTGCTCGATCTGTACCAGGGATGCTAACAATGTCAGAAATAGTTTTAGTAAGAATTTTTAATGTGCATAAAATCGAGACTGTTTTAAGAGTAGAAATAAGAGAGCCTCTGTGTTCATAATTTCATTCCCATGAGCGTCTCTCTGCTTATAAATACCTCCTATTTGCATTGAATTGTTTATTGTTAATAGCTTTGGTGTTTAGAAGGTACAAATAACATCTCCACTGGGAAAAAGGAAATGTCTTTCCTGACATATAAAATATCTACTTTGTCTACTCTTGAACTAAGGAGGAGTATTTTAAGAACTATTAAATAGTTTTTAACATCTAATGGGAAATTATGGTTTGACTTGCAATGCTACCGTCTTGCTGGTCCCTTTGTCCAGAGCGTAAGTTTAGGAAGGGTGATGCCACACGTGCCACCAGCTCTCGCTGTGCAGCCAGCCAGCCCCCCCAGACTCCAGGTCTCTGGCAGCGCCTGGGGAGGGTCGGCTGTGCCCCCCAGAGCAGGGCTGCCGCTGGTGGGACAAGGACGGAGGGTGCTCAGCCTTGCCGAGCTGCTCTGGAGGCTGCAGCCACTTGTGCACAAAAGCAGCAGTGTGCAAATACTATGTCTGTCTTCTGGGGGGTGCATTTATAAATTTTGCAGACTCCAGCTGAGAAGCATCACTCGGCCTCGTTCAGTGAGGATTTACAGGTACTGGCACCATGAAACCAGCTATCTGGCAATGAGCAAGTTTCAATAAACCAGTTTTCTGCTGTTGTCTGTTGGTTTAAACTGTAGTATTAAATGAAGAAATTACCCAGTAAATTCACTTATTAGTCCCTTCAAAAATCTAATAAAGAAATATGTCAGGCATTAATTTACCTGGAAAGACAATCAGAGAGACTCTTCAGCTGGAGCAGGCAGTCTGGACAGCGTCTTTAAAGTTAATAGTCTATAAAGCGAGAAGCTGAGAGTGTGTAGCTTCAGTCTCTCTGTTAGCATCTCTTTGCTGGTGGTATGCAGCAAGAGGTAGCAAAAGAATATCGATTTCCTCCAAAAATACTCCATAGCTCTCCCCAGCCCTCAGCTCCCCACAGCAAATGAAAACTCCTCAGGGGAGGGAGGATTTTTCACTGTCACAGCAAGGCAGGACAGAGCTGGGACCCACCTCTTCTGGGTCAGAGATGGCTTCTAGCTGTGGGTCACGGCTGGCGGAGCGTGGTGCAGCACGAAGAGGGCAATGGGAATGAGTGAGCGTGCAGGGGCTGGGGAGCGCTGCAGGGGACCAGCCCGCTGGCCCAGGAGACACGGCTCCTCGCCGCAGTACTGGGCTCCCATGGCACTGCTCCGACCTCTGCCTCTTGGGCTGCACCACTGCCCATCAACGCAACCGTGCCAAGACCTCTCCAACCTCAAGGATTCACTGATTGAACACTGAGGAACAATCTTCCGAGGTTTGTAAAAAAGTTATGATTTCTGAGTTACATGAAGGCACACATTCTGCCCTCTTACAGCAAGATTACGTAGCACCACACCTTCGCTTTTAGCCTTTTTACGCCGGTGCCGTTCTCTGGATAACCACACCTGTGGCTCAGAGGCCCTTAGTGCTTGCCTTGCAGAAGCAGAGATTTTCTGGGGGTGCAGGGGTCTCTTCATGAGCAAAAGCTTCTTGAATCATTTTCTATACGGGGCATATTAATATTAAACAATCATCTAATATATGGGGCATATCAACATTAAAGAATGGAAAAGTATCTTGGATTGTAGGACCGTGCTGTCAAGGGCTGGGAAGGGACCTCGAGGGTCTCAGCCCTGCCCCCGCTCAGTGCGAGGCCAGCTCCGGGCTCAGACCAGGTTGCTCGGGGCTCTCAAAACCCCTCACGGACACAGATCCCACAGCCTCCCCACATCCTGCTCCGCTGCCCGGGGAGAAAAGACTTCTCCCCACGGCCGGCCCGAGCGGCTCCAGCTCCGCTGTGTGCCCCGTGCGGGTCCAGCCGAAGCCCCGCGGCGCTGGCCCCGTCCCCGCCGTGCCCCTGGCAGCGCAGGCCGCTGGCTCTCAGCCCGGGGCCGCCCCTCGCCCGCCGACCCCCGCGGCCCGGGCACCCTGTGCGCTGGTGCCCCAGTTCGGAGCCGCCTGCAGACCCAAGTGGCGCCGCCTCCCCCCGCCAGGCCAGGTTCGGCCGCGAAGTCCCACGCTCAGGGGTGCTCACGGAGCGCAGGCGGTGGCCGGGCGGGAGCAGGGCAGCGAGGAGCCTGCGGCTGCCAGCGCTTCGCCCGTTCCTCCCGGGGCGGCGGCAGCGACCCGGTGCCGAGACCGCGTTCCCTCGGTGCGGCTTCACCGGCGGCCGCCTCAGGGGAAAACGGCCCCGTGGCGGCAGGGAGCGCTTCCCCGCGGGGCCCCCCGCTGCTTCCACCAGCAGCGCTGCCAGGCCCCGGCGCCGCTCGGGGAGCAGGCGCGGCCGCGCCCGAGGGATCTCTCGGAAGCCCGGAAAGCCCACGCTGGCCCGCGGAACCGGGACGTGCCTCGGACCAGCGGCAGCGGCCGCTGTAACAGCCCGTCTCTCGCAGTCAGGCCGGGCCTCTGAGGCCGGGAGCCGCGCCCCGCAGCCGGCGGGCCGACATCTCTGTGCGGCCCTTCCCCGCCCAGGCTGAGGGCCGGCCCCTCCGCCTCACAGCCCGCCCGGCCCGGGCCGCTCCGCCGCCCGGCACCCCCCGCGGCCAGCAGCGAGCAGCGGCGGCGCCGGCCCGGCAGGTGGCGCTGGAGACCCCGTGGCCGCGGGAGGGGCGGGGCTGAGCGGCTCCGGGGGTTCCGGGGGGCTGAGGGGATCCGGGGGGCTGAGGGGATTCGGGGGGCTGAGGGGATTCGGGGGGCTGGAGAGGATCTGGGAGGGTCCGGGGGGATCCGGGGGGCTGGAGGGGATCTGGGAGGGTCCGGGGGGCTGGAGGGGATCCGGAAGTTCCGGGGAGCTGGAGGTGATCCGGGGTTTCTGGGGGGTTCCGGGGGGCTGGGGGGGATCCGGGGGGCTGAGGGGATCCGGGGGGATCCGGGGGGCTGGAGGGGATCCGGGAGTTCCGGGGGGCTGGGGGGGATCCGGGGGGGATCCAGGGGGATCCAGGGGGTACCGGGGGGCTGAGGGGATCCGGGGGGATCGGGGGGGGATCCGGGGGGCTGGAGGGGATCCGGGGTTTCCGGGGGGGATCTGGGGGTTCCGGGGGGATCCGGACCCCTCCCCGCCCGAGCGCCGCGGGGGTCCCGGGGGGGCTGCGGGGCTGGAAGCGCAGCGCCGGTCGGCAGCGGCGTCCGGCGGAACCGGGGTCCGTGTGAGCGCTGCGGCCGCGGCAGTGCCGGGACACGGCCCGGTGACAGCCCGTTAATTACACTAATTAGCAGCGTAATGCGCTTAGTTCCCACGCAGCACGGTTGATGGCTTCATCTGTCACATGCCGCCTTCCCGCGGTTTGCGTGGCTGTCACAGTGCAAATGAACCCTTACATTTCCACCAAATTCCTTGCAAAAAGCTGGGCGGTGTACCGTGTCCATCAGGAGCTGGCGGCCGTGTGGCTGCTCTCGCTGCGCCTCTGCTGCACCTCCCGATAGCCCGGAGGAAGGAGCTGCAACAGGCCCGGGGTCTGCACGGCGGCGGCATTCTCTCCTGGATGAGAGAGGCTGGGTGCTGCTGCGGGTGTTCGCCATACGCTAAGACGTAAAATATCTCGTGACGTTCAACGTGCCTTGCTTTTACATTCGGAGCAGGTATCCCAGTTCCACTTTGTTCTTACTCCAAAACTGAGGGATGAAAACGTGGCATTTTTAAAGGCAGGATATCCTACAGAAATAGGACCAAAATAACATAGTGTAAAACAAAGTAAAATACAAATCAGGAACAGCAAGTGCATAATCCACAGCCCAGATGCAGCCCACAGACTCGCGGCTCGGTCTGGCCCACAGCGAACGGCGCTGGCCTGCACGCAGCCTGCTCCCGGGCGCATCGGTGCGCGGGCTCTGGGGAACCGGCACCGTTATCTTGGTGAGATGTTCGCCAGCACTGCTGGGTCTGCAGGGACGTGAGGTTATGCCCTCATATATACCCTCGGGACGAGTCTGGCCGTGGGGTTGTAGAGAAGTTTTAATCTTGTTCCTCTGTCTGTGTGCTCGTACCCTTGAGACTGAGAGATGCCTGCATCCGATGAGTGGCGTGGCATTCTGCCCAGCTTTTTGGTGTCAGCATTGTCTGACTACGAGAGAGCCTTTCACCAAGGGTGTTTCTGAAAACGAATTGCCACCCCACTTTTCTCCATGGGAAAATCAACACTTAAACATTCTTTCTCCCTTCTCTAGAGATAGTTTCCTCTCCATGCAGAAAAAAAAAAAGTCACCAGTGGGAAATTGGTTTATAGTGATTTTATTTTGTAAGTTATTTTTCTGTATCTATAGCACAACAGATAAGGTTTAACAGGCAGCTTAGCTTTTCATCAGTGAGGTCTGTAGGCACTGCTTTTGCCGAGTTCAGCGCAGCACCGGTCAGTGAATGAGCAGGGAGAAGTCCGGGACCCCGTGGCACGGAGGTGGAAGGGCAGGCACTTTGCAGCCGGTTACTGCTGGTAAGGCAGCGCGTGGTTTGCTTTTCCCTTTGGAGTTACGCTTCCTTGTGGGCCGCGTTTCACCTTTACGTAAAGGTGCATTTTCACTTACAGTAATGCTAGCTCTGCAGAAATCAGTGGAGTTAAAACCAGCTGTTTTCTGGCTTTTTTCTTAACTCTCAGTTTTACCCAGTCCCACAAAAGCTGAGCTATAGTATTGAGAGGGTTATGCCACTTCCCACGCTGCCCACTGCACTTTTCTCTGATTACTGCTAAAACTACTGGCTCCATCTCCCACTAGCTAACACTTTTGTTCCCTCTTATGTGTACTTTCACCTTAGCTGAAGTTCATCAGCTTGCATGAAAAATTATGAACAGGCTTCTGAACTCAGGAGTCTGAAGAGATTTGAGCAGCCGTCTCTCAGAAACTGCAATAATCAAAGACGTACAAGTCCTTTCCACTCAGTAAAATCTGATGGACATTGCCTAAAATCCTATAAAAACTGTGAGGTGGAAAATGCCACTTCTGCAGCCTCTTTTCCCTCTATCATAACTGTATCAGAACGGACGTGTCGGCTCTGTCTTTGCCAGTTCGGGTTCTTCTCGTGCGGACTCCAGCTGCCCTGACTCAGTCTCTTCTGTTCAGAGTCCTGCATTGCACTGATCCTGTATGCTCTTTACAACTTACCGCTTCCAAAAAGCCTGAAAACTCAGCGCGCTGCTGTGCGAAAGGCAAAATGGACAGGTTTTGACAGACAAATAGTCATTTTTCCAAACCATTTGTTGCCTTCATCCCTTTTTTGATTTTGTACACCTTTCCTTTCTGTCTTCTCTTAATTAAAGTCTACTTGGACTGCAAATCTTTGTGAGTGTTGACGTCTCATTTTGTCACATCTGTCCACAGCCCCTCACATGGAGTGCCTTGGGAGTAACACCGCTTTTCAGGACAGACAGAACGAGGGTACTTGCTTAGAAAGGAAATGGCCGTTTCCCAGCCTGAAACACCATCTCCAGTATGAAGATGTCACAAACTTGGTGACTGAAGCGGTAGTGCTGTTCTCTTTCATCGCCTAACTGCAAAATCCTGTTCTAGACCTAACGACAGACGTGCCCCGTCACGGCAGCCCAGCTGGAGAGGGGCCACGTCCTGCAACGTGGGTGGAGGTACCGACCCAGCCCTCCCCACCAGGGACCCCTGCAGCAGATGGGGGCAATGGTGCTCTTCGCTGGGTTCCTCTCTGACGGCTCGCGCCCCAGCATCCAGGTGTGCTTGAGAGCCGCAGCAGTGTCCCTGTCAATCGTCAAGGAGTCGGTGCTGCACCGGCTGTGCTGCTCGTGGTAGGGTTAGCAAGCCTGCACCGGTGCGTTGGGACGTGCAAATTTCTCTCAGTGAAAAATTAATCTTCTGCCCTTTCGTGCTGAATTGTAACTCCATTTCTGATCACCTCACTAAAAAAGGTTAAAAAAATTCCGCATGTTGTCCTAAAATAAGAAAGCAAAAAGTTTCTTGTTTAAACAAAAAAAAAAAGAAAAGAAAAAAAAATCACTCGTGGAAAAAAGCCACTTGTTCATCCTCTATAATGTAACCTTTTCCACTAGGATTAAAAGGTTTTTAAATATCTTCTTCAATGTCCACTGTTTAATTGTTTTTCTCAGGTCCCAAACCATTTTGCATAGGGAAAGAGGAAAGTACAGCTTGTTCTCTAAACCTGCACTCCCCTCCTGCCTTTCTGGGAAATCTCAGGCAAGCTGTGTATTTTGGAAACAACGGCAGATTTCCAGGAATACTCCGGTGAGTAAAGACGTTCTCGCCAAAGCAGAGCCCAAAGGCTGAGCGCTGGGATCAGAGGAAGCGCTGTGCTGGATGCAGCCCGGCCGGCCGAAGCCCCAGAGCCCCTGGGGGTGCAGGGACCTGCCGCCGCAGGACACCCCTGCCTCCGCACACCCCGCTGCGGGCGGGTGCGAGTTACTCCGGTCCCTCACGGCAGCAGGAGCTGCTTCCCCACAGATGCTCCTCGGCTGCAGCCGTGCTGGGAGGAGCTCAGGTGTAGGAAATGCACTGCTGGGAAATGACCTTTTTAGAAATTTTTAGCAGAAACAATGGTCCAGTTGTGCTGTGGTATGAAAAAGGTTGGAAACTGTGCCCTGGACTGGTTGTAGTTGGGCTAGAGAGGAAGGCTGGAGAAGCCGAGCCCTTCAGGAAGGGTTCGCAATGGGCTGTGCCGTGTGTGCAGCAGGAGCTGCCTCTGCCCCGAGCATCTGCTGAGCTGCACCTCCCGGGGCCAGGACAGGGCGGCGAGATGGACCTGCTCCTCTTAATTGCAGCTCTGAACCGGAGGGGCTGCTCTGGATTTACCCCTGGAAACGGCAGCGCTGCGTTGCTGCAGTCCCGCACGAGGGCTGGGGCTCTCTGTGGCCCCGTGCTCTTCCACGCTGGCTCAGTCCATTGTCCTTCTCCTTGGTGGATTTTCTCTTTCACTTGGTTCTTCTCTTCCCTCATTAACTGGCCCGGCCCTCTCGTTTCCAGCCTGGAGGATTGCTCTTTTGAGGCCAAGCGTCGCACCCATCTGCCCTTGCAGGTGTCTCTCCAGCCAACTGCACCCTGGGTTTTCCCTACACAGGTACCCTGGGTCCATCCCTTCTCCCGCCAAGGGGTCCTCGTGGGCCCTGGACGGGGTCCTGTGTCCTCAGCTGTGGGGAGGGGCTGCGCTCGCAGCTATTCCCTGCTCCCTGCCGCCGCTGCTCCTGGGCTCCCCCCACCCCACCGAGAGGGCAGGGAAGATCCGCAAGGCTTGATTTGATCTCACCAGAAGAAAGAAACCCGCTCAAGGTCCCGCCGTGTAAAGCACAATGTTAAAACATTTCAGAATTGCACAATAGCTCAGCCTAATGGTAACCTTTTTCCTTAAAGATAGATGTTGCCATTAATCAGGTGTTCGCTTGCTTTGCTTGAATAAGCCAAGCTCATTCCAAGAACAAAAGGGCTGCCACTGGAATAGCCCAGCTTTTCAATTTCAAGCCATCTGCAGATTACAGAATAAATGAAATATTCAGCATACACAAATACTGTACAGAATGATATGATACAGACCATTTCATTTTCTTTCATCCTTTTCCAACTTATTGGCTTTTGAGTAATGGATAGACCTACATCAAAAGCTCCACTCAAATAAGAATAAACAAATACTTAAAGCACACATTACACGTGGCATTCCTAGCCATCGGTAAAGGATACAGAATTATTCGCTAAAGAATCGAGAGGGAGATTCTTGAACTCCTCCACGGGACCAGAGCATGGCACAGCGGCGGGGCGACGTGTCTGAACTCTCGGCACGTGTCAGGCACCAGCTGTCCGGCGGGGAGCATCTGTGCTTGGTGACGAAAGTCAAGGCAGACTTTGCTGAGAGGACCCGACGGCCCACTGCAACCTTTCCGCCCCCCCCGTTTCTTCTCCCCCTTTACTGTTCGACCACCTTGAAGACTGCCGGGCAGTCTCTCTCTTGTCAAACTTTTTGTGCTCCATCTTCCACAGCTCTGCCTCCTCCTTGCTCTCCTCTTACAGGTCTGTCTCCTAAACGGCTCTGTTGGGGGATACTTCTCCCCTCCTCATCAGCTCTTTGGGGTGGCAGCGTCCCCAGTCCAGCTTTCCTCCCTCCGCCCTCAGCCCTGGGAAACCTCGTCTGGGGCGAATTCATCCACGCTGGGTGACGACTGACAGACGCACCCTCTGCTCCGGACCCGCCTCTTGCTGACCGGCTCTGTCCTCTCACCTTCCCACAACCAAACGGGGAGGATTCTCCTGCCACAGCTCTCGCAGGCTGTGTTCTGGTCATTCGCGCAGCCCGGGTTCTGCCTGACGCCGTCCTTCCCTCTCACACGTTTGCAGCTTCCCTTTCTCTCGCCGTGACGCGCAATCCTGGCCCAGCGGAGCCTGGTCAGAGAGCTGTTGCAAAGATCTCTGTGTTACTCCACGGCATCGCTCCCTTTAAATCGCTGCACCGGAACCTGTTTCTCTGCCACACGAGGCATAAGCTGCCTGTCGCGACGCAGAGGGCTCCTGGCACCCAGTCCCCTCTCTGTCTGTCACCCCCCCGTGAGACGCGAGCTCATGACAGCAGTCCTCAGCACCACACTGCCAACGGTTCAAGCAATCTCTCTTGTGATTCTCTTGCAGTGTCCCTTAGCTTGGGACGTGCGTTCGGCAAGGCTTTGAGAGGCAACTTCGTTGTCTGTCTCTGCGTCTGCATGAACGCCTCGTTCTGCCGCACAGAGCCGTGACGGTCGGCGGCGCGGTGCATTGCATCGCCTGCTCCCTTGAATCTCCAAGTGCTTAGGCGTGTGACTTGCAGGCTGTACCGGCCCATCACCCTGCTCTCCCAGTCAGGCACCATATGTTTATTTAGAGTTGTATTTGCGTAGGACCTACCGCAGAACAGGAGCTGTGGTCAGAAGTGCTGCAGGGATCAATGCAAGCCAGGCGCGGGGAGTATGGGCCGTATCCTGCTGGGGAGAAGTGACACTCGACCAGAAGAGAGCACTGGGTCGTGGATCCGACGCCCCGCTCCACCCAGGGCAGGTGCATTGCCTTGGAGACGCAGACGACGATCCACGCGGAGCCTGGCCAGGGAGCTCAGCCCCACCGCTCCTCGCCGGAGCC
Source organism: Grus americana (assembly GCF_028858705.1). Classification (NCBI taxonomy): domain Eukaryota; kingdom Metazoa; phylum Chordata; class Aves; order Gruiformes; family Gruidae; genus Grus; species Grus americana. Next base: position 71,060,119 of record NC_072856.1, on the reverse strand, counting down.
TGCGGCACCAGCTCTCTCAGCTGGGTCCAGTCGTCTGCCGACGGCAACTGCAACTCTCTCATTCCTGCGGGGGTCTGTCTCTCTCAAACAGGAAATTCGGGCATTATAGACAAAATGCCAGGTGTTGGTAAGGCCTGTGCAAGGACACTCATGATTTCTTAGCGTATCTTTATGAGTCATGCCTCGGGCACACTGATTCAGGTCGTGATCACTCAATCCAGTGACTTTGCATGATTTCAAGTTTTCCATGCTGCCCATGCTATTTTCCAAAATAACATGGTTCATACTCTTTGGACTGCTAATTATGCCACATATCCTGCAACGGTCCACACTATCGTTGGTGCCATTTGTTCCCAACTCTGAAGTTTCCCACAGTGATACAGTGCCCGGTGCCAGAAAGGTCTCTCTTCGTACACGCGCCGTCTCTGCTCTGTAGCGAAGTCCCACCGTTACCTACCCAAAACCTCTCTGACGGGTTTCCAGTTGTCTCCACCCAAGGCAGGAGAGTGTCCATGCCACCTTGTCGGGAGTCCTCACAGCCTGAGGAACAGCCTCGCTCCCTGTCAGAGCCACACGAGCAGCACCTCAGCACCGCGGAGGGACAATGGGAGAGCACCACAGCACAGCACACAATTCCGTGTTTTTATTACGAAATCCTGGATGAGAATCAAATCTCGCGCAGTGTGATGTGACCTTGTGCCCGGTCCAAGTACCCCTCCTCCCCGGCACAGGCACGTCCCTGCCGCCGCAGTGGAGCCGATGTTTCTGCTTCCCTGGGCATTCCCACAGCGTTGGCTGCCACCAGCACTGGATATGGGCTCTCCAGCGAGCGTCAAAGTGCAAAGGAGTCAGCCAGGCTCCTTCTAGGAACTGCCCTTCTTTCTTCTTGCTTCTCGACACAGTTGAACTGCAGTTTTGATTTTGGTTTAGTGTCTTTGAAATTGCAATGAAACACTCTTAAGCTGTCTGAAACCAAAGGGGTTTTGTATTTAGAGGGTACTTGGGCATGTTTTTCTTTGTTTTATTTTTGTTCTGCTCAGTACACAGTTGAATGACAGCTCTACCTGACTCTGATGCCTCAAAAGGTGACGTACATATTGTGGAGGGCTTTTCTTGGAACTATTGTCCTACACAACAAGTACTGCACATATTAATGACACAGTAGTTCCTATAGACTCCTGTTTTGCAATGTGCTGCTGTATTACTCAAGATACCACAAATTATTTTTTTTAAATGGCACAGATGGCTGACATTGATTTGTCCCCAGCACCTCCTACTCATACCACCTTTTTTCATGCCAGTAGGTCAGACTGTGTCCTAGCCTTCATAACTTTTCCATCGTGCCCCTTCTTCCCAAAGTACCAGCTCTCGTATGTCACTCCAGAATTTGAGGCCCCCGCAGCCGGATGCCCCCCAGCTCTTGCCACAAGTACACAATCCTTTCCATGTTCCTTCCTGCCTGCACCCCCTCCCCTGCTTGTTAGGCACCTGCCCTCTTCACTGAGCTTATCATTGAATTAATCATTCATTTCTGGCCACTCCCCATCGTTTTACCTTCTGATGTTACTGTTCCCATTGCTAAATTCTCACTCCCTGATTTCCTCTACCTTTGTGTACAAGTCGACAGTGTCTCCCTGCTCTTTCCCTTTCTTTCCTTAGCGTTAATTTTATTTTTATTTGCTACCCTCAAGCTCTGGCGGAAAGGCCTGAAGGATGCACCGTTCCCAGAACGTGTCCATTATCCTCCCATTATGTGCCCTGTAGCACCAGTCCTGAGCCCTTTACTTCTCTCCCTTACCTCCTGGCATCTTCACGTTCCTTCCTTGGGAGGGGCCTGATGGCTCAGGTCTTCACATCGCATCTTCACACTGCATCAATCTTCTCTGATCTGTGCCAGCAGGCATCTGGCATTGTCAGCCCTTTGAGTTTTATTCCTTAAAGTTAGTCCTCTTCTCTTTTGCTTACAGCTTCTAATGGGTCACTCTGTCTGCTGTGATTTATGGTGTCTCCACAAAAGGTTGTGGAAACGGCACATAACTCCCCGAGCAACCCCATCCATCAGGGCAGAGTCACGGTAATCACCTATTTATCTCCTGTTCAATAGACTTGCTACGGCGCTCATTATGAATTCATTTCAACTGATGTACAGTGTCCCATTATGTACTAATGGTGATGAGAAACATGGAAAAACAAATGCTGTTTTAAAATTGCAAAATGTATCTGTGCAGCAATCTGCATTACTACAGCTGCTGATGGAGTCTTGCTCTTGGGGTCCGTTTGCTTGTACGTTAAAACTCCACACCCAAACCTGACGTCCCGGCGGGGGCACTGCTCGCGTCCGTACATGCACATGCGCAGCCAGTGTGCACAGCTGCCTTCGCAGAGGGTCGTGTGTCCCTCACCTGGGGACGCGGCTGTGGGCTCTGCCTGACCTGCTCCCCGGCAGCTGGCGGCTGTTTCTGCCTCTGCTCAGGGCAGTGACTTGTGCTCTGGTGTCTCGCTGCGCAGAGGGACGTCACAGCTGGTGATGGCCGGGCTGGTGTCTCCGCTGCGGCAGCAGTGATCTCCAGCTGGGGTGTGACGCGCGGGAAGGGGCCAGGAGCTGCTGTCTGGCCCCAGAGAGGCCTGTGTAAGCTCTCCTCGCTGCCGGACAGGAGGCAATGAAGATCTTATTCACACTGGTTTTACACATGCAGGGTATTTTGCTTTGTTTATGGATAATCCATATCCTTTTTAATTAGCTGTTGTCAGTGGAGTACTGCCAGGAGATGATCGTGCCGTTTGTTGACGGGGGCTGGGATCTCCATCCTTCTCACTCTGAGCACACCGGCCTCGGGGGCTGGTCCTGGTGCGTTGCACGTGGCCGCGCGCAGCTCGGCTGGCAGGACCTCTGCTGCTCCGCAGGGTGCAGGCGCTGTCTCTCTCCCCAGTGCAATCCCCACAGTCACGGGATGCACTTGGGTATCCGTGCTGCTGCCGGCACCGCGGTGCCAGAGCTGCCAGGAGCGGAGATGACCCTCCTTCAGGTGCCCGCTCAGACCACTGTCCTTCCTCAGTGCTCTGTTCGTACGGACGCACCCCGACCCATCCTCGCAGCCAGTCTCCCGGCCCCTCGGCAGCCAGACCTTGCACCCAGGTGCTGCTGCACACAGGTGGGAGCACCCAGATGTAGCAGCACCCAGGGGCTCATGGCTCCCTCGGAGCTGGCTCGGCTCAAAGGTGAGGTTCACGGCCAGGGAGGCTCCCCCACCACCAGCAGCAGGACCTCCAGCTGCGGGACACCACGGCAGCCCAGGCTGCTCACCGTTGTACGAGTAGGTGACCCCCTGCAGTCCACTGCCGGGGGGGGAATGGAATGGAATGGAATAGAATAGAATAGAAATTTCAGTTGGCAGGGACCTCCAACGATCACCTAGTCCAACTGCCAGACCACGTCAGAGCTGACCAAAAGTTAAAGCCTGTTATTAAGAACAGTGTCCAAACGCCTCTTCAACACTGCCAGGCGCGGGGCACCGACCACCTCTCCAGGAAGCCTGTTCCAGGGTTGGACCACCCTCTCCGCAGAGAAATGCCTCCTAATGTCCAGTCTGAACCTCCCCCAGCGCAGCTTTGAGCCGTTCCCAGGCGTCCTGTCCCCGGATCCCAGGGAGAAGAGCTCAGCACCTCCCTCTCCACGTCCCCTGCTCAGGAAGCTGCAGAGAGCGATGAGGTCGCCCCTCAGCCTCCTTCTCTCCAAACCAGACAAACGCCGAGTGCTCAGCCGCTCCTCAGAGGACATGCCTTCCTGCCCTGCCACCAGCTGTGGTGTCCTCCTCCGGACACGTTCCAGTCCCTGAACATCCTGCTCAAGTGCCGGGGCCCAGAGCTGCACACAGTGCTCCAGGTGAGGCTGCACCAACGCTAAATACAGAGACAACGTGTGATGAACTCACCACAACCCCCAGTCCCGTTGAGCCTGTGCCGCTGGGGGAGGAGGGAGAGAAACCAGGAGTGAAGTTGAGCCCGGGAAGAAGGAAGGGGTGGGGGGAAGGTGTTTTTAAGATTTAGTTTTATTTCTCATTATCCTACTCTGATTTGATTGGTAATAAATTAAACTAATTTCCCCAAGTCAAGTCAGTTTTGCCCATGACAGTAATTGGTGAGTGATCTCTCCCCGCCCTTATCTCGACCCACGAGCCTTTTGTCGTATTTTGTCTGCCCTGCCCAGCTGAGGAGGGGGGTGACAGAGCGGCTTTGGGGGGCACCTGGCCTCCAGCCAGGGTCAACCCACCACACCGCACCTTCATTTGGGGAGTCTGCATTTGTCTGCAGCAGCTCCAAGTTAATAACTTTGTTAGGTTTGGGAGAGAACTTCTTCCCCTGCGTTCCCCAAACGTGGACACAGAGTTGGTGCAACACCCTGGGGCATCACCAGATGTTCGACCACTCTCGAGGGAATGAAGAGAAAGGTTAGGTCTGGCCCTTATGTCCTGAGAAATGTCCTCCCCACCCCCAGCAATGCACATTTATCCGGACGTTTTGGGCTTTACGGTTATGCAAAGGCACTGTGAATGTTACCTAGCCTTCCTTGAATGCTGCTGGGAGAGACGGAGACGTAAGGGCTCGATTGCCACCGTGACAGTGATGGACAGTAACTGCTAGTCATGGGACTTTCCAGGATGATGGGAGGGGGCAAAACAGCCAGAAAAAATGGTGGTAATTCAGCTCCAAAGACCCAGAAGCCAAAGCCCTGCGGTGGTTTCATGGCATTTGCTCCTCAGTGACACTGTGTCCTCCTCCCCACCTCCCCTTCCCTGGCAGCCTGGACCCTAAAAACGTCCCCGGTGCAGACCCCACAGCTGGCTGGGCACGGGTCGGTGCTGGCCGTCAGCAGGGCCAGGCTAACGGCTCCGGTGTCGCAGGTGGCTCGACTGACACCCACGACCATACTGGCCACGCACCAGCGCGCACCGTACCACTGCCCCCCAGTACTGCCCCGACTATTTCGTATTGCCAGCCTCGTCCTTGCTCCTGCATCCAGGAGGGGTGGATTCGTAGCGTTGCTAAAGCGTTTTCTTTGGGGCTTAAAGCAACATTCACAGTCCTGGGACGTCTTACAGCACTGAAGGGAGGAAGCCTGGTTTGAAATAAACAGAAACAAGGACTGGACTACTCCTCTGCTGACAAAGAGCAGCAACTGGAATAAAGCCGGGGAGCCCAAGGAAGCCGATGTCACACGTGCAGCAGCGATGAGCTTTCACCAGCACTGTATTGCCTGCCCCGGCTCCAGGATCCTGCCAGGGTCTCGCAGGGCGCATAGGGGTGTGCTGGTGGGGGCAGGAGGGGCTCCCTGTCTTGCTCACACCAGAGGTGTATTTTCATCCTAAGCGATTCTTTAATGTCTTCACGCAGTCACACTGGACTAACTAGGCATCTCAGAAAGCCACTTACTCCCTGCTAAGAACATGAGCCGAGTAGTTTGTCTAACTGGGGAGAAAGGTGGCTTTAAGAACGGTTATGCCATGTGGAGCTGTTCAGAACAGCCCAGGAAGAGATGGCACAGTGAGCTCGTTTTCTGAAGACTGGCACAAGCTTTACGGCAGGTTGTGCCAAATGTCTTCTTGCATCAAATTCATCTCTGCAATTCTAGGGACACTTTTATTTTGCAGGTGCAGAGAGGCATTTCCAAAACCAAATGAGACTCCTAATCATGAAGTAATGATTGCTCTTGGCACACTGCTTGATGCACGAAGGCAAACTTTGGCGTGAGCTGCTGTGGTGCCAGCTCCAGTCAGCATCTCAGCAGCCTGTCCAGTCCAGAACAAGACAAGAGATGGAGCTCCTCCAGCCTGTGTCAGCGTCTTCTGGAGAGACGCCTTGCTGCAGTGTCCTTCATTGCAGCTGCAGGTGCTGAGTACCACAGATGCTGCTATCACGTTACTGCCTCAGAACATTATACATTTATTTCTACGCAGAAGCAGCTCGTGTCCCTTGTCACTTCGGCGATGCTTTTTACACCACGCCAGGAGATTGCCTGCAGCCCGGCGCGGAGCAGCCAGCGCGAAGTGCTCTGCTCACATCATTCCGCGCCTCGTTTTGTGCTTTCAGACAAAGAGAGAAGAGTCGGATTCACCTTCCATCTGCTGTGGAGGGTCTCTTTCGAACGAGGCGGGTTCCCATAGCCCTGCGGTTTGTATCTGACCTCTCCCTGGACCGTGACTTCGGCACTGGCGGGGACAGTGCCTGCCACCCAGCTGCTCCGGGGACCTTCTGGCCTGGCTGCAGCCACCCTGCCCTGGAGCTGGGGGGGCTGTGGTCTCTTAGGGGCAGCTGCCTGCCCTCCGCAGGGAACGCCTCCCTGGGGCGTTTGGAGGTAGAGCACGTCAGGACCTCCGGTGGCTTGGAGAACACCAGCCGTGGTGTCCACGGCGTGCAAGACTTCGGGCTGGAGTGGGGTCAGGGGCAGGGAATTACTGCAGCAGTGCTTTTTAAGGAGCAGCACTGGGGGAGCAGCACGCTTCCAGCCGCCGCTGTCAGACCTGCCTCCACTCAGCCTGTTTCTCCAGGCAGGAAAACGCTGAATTTTTCTGGAAGGTCACAGAAGAGAGATACACAGTGCTATCGGCCAGAGCTTTTGCTTTCTGGAAACAAACAATAATGTTCTGTTATTCCGTTTCATTTAAAATAATAATTCAGGCTGAAAATCCACAGCAGCCTTTGTACGAAGGCAGAGGGCAGTTCTGAGTCAGCCGCAGCACCGAGCGGCTCTCGGCTCTTGTTTGTCCAGCACGAGGATTTACGGCCCCGAGTGCCGTTTTGTTTTCTCCCCGCGCTCGGGGAGCAGCGGTGGCTGCTGTAACGGCTGCCGGTTGCCTCTCCTCGGGCGCCTCAAGCAGCGCGCCATTGCAGTTCTGTTTGCAGACGTGCAGTGCCTCGAGGAGACGCCCGCAGCCGCTGCCCACCGGCACGCTGCTCCGCAGCCGCCTCCCAGCCTTCGCAGGGCTTTGCTGACACGGAGCTGCAGCACCAAGGGCTGCTTTTTCCTCCAGGAAAGGCAAACCTGTCTGCGCTTTGCCCAGATTTTCTCCCTAAGGCAGTAGCTCGGCCGCGGTTCTGCAGCGTAGCGCTGCGCTCGCCTGGGATGCTGAGCAGAAACCCCAGCGGTCCCGGCCGTGTCTGTGATTACCCGAGCAGCTGATGTCTGGAGTGGGAAGGATGGGTCCAGGAGGGTTCGGACCTCTTTGCCTTTCCATAAAGCCCTGTGTTCGAGGAGTTTGCCCCCTTTTTGAAAAAGGGGCACGCTGGGAGTTTATGGCAAAAAGACATCTCCAGCAAAGGAAGCGTGCGAAGAGCAAAGTCCTCCTTCCCTCGTCAGCCTCTCTTGGCGACGCTCCGGGTGCCTCAGCCTCCCAGGGCCTTCTCCGTTCTCTGCAGAGCGGCCCTGGATGTCCGGTCCTTGCGTAGGGAGCCCGCGGCCGTGTCAGAGAGGGCAGAGACCCCCCAAAGCCCCTGGGTGCCACGGGGACCCCCGCACTGAGCGGGGAGCTCAAGCCTCCAAAGCCACAGCTTGTACCGGGCGGGTGCAGACCGGGAGGGGCTGGTGGGACGGGAGCGATGTGGAACCCCCCCTCACGGGCTTTGGACGCCGATGCCATAGGGCAGAGGTGCCCAGCTCCTCTCGCTGGCGGTACCTCTTTCCTCCCCAAACTTGCCGACTTTTACAGGGAACGTGACCCCGGCTTCGGTTCCCGCGGGCACCTGGGGGCAGAGGTCTCAGCGTGAGCCCATTTCGATGCCGTACCAGCATCTTACCACCAGGGAAAACCCGCACGGCCAGCCAGCCAAAAAAGTATATCCTGACGTGAGATCACAGAAATGCTGCGACAGGAGTAGGGCGAAGACAAGGCCACTAATAGCTATTGATTTTTTAGAACGGAGCTGCCCTTTGTGCTGGGATTAGTGACGGAATTTCCTTGCGTGCGCCTGTAAAACTCTGACGTGTCAGAGGCTCGTGTGCATTTAAAACTGCGGAAGCAAAATGAGGTGTCACTGCTCAGCTACTGTAAAGCAGCCTTTTGGGCGTGCGGTGCGGCGCCTCCCCTCAAAAGCCACATCGCGCAGTGCCTGCCTTGGGCTGACCAGCCTCTGCCTCAGGAGCAGGACGGTTTCCATCCCTCAGCACCCAAGAGCAGGATCTTCCCATCAATTCACGGTATTCCTTTGGCACGCCAGGCGCCTCTTCTGAATCACCTCTCTGTAAGTCAGGGCACACCGCAGGCACGGCGCAAACCCACGCTCGCCGTCACCGCCCGGTGTGACTCCTCTCGGCCGCTCACGGAGATTTCCTCCAGTTCTTGGGCTCAAAACGCGACTAAAGGCAAGTGCCAAGAGCGCTCGATACCGCGAAGTCCTTTGGCTGCTGGCAACAGCTGTCATACGCGGTATAATTAAAAGAAATGTGTTGCCTGGAGTATTAATTAATAGGCAAATGACCAGCACTGTACCTGTGCACCTGAGCTCTTCCATCACACCGCAGAAGCGCGGGTGCTGGCCGCTGTGCTTGAAAGCCCGCTGTGCAGAGCAGCGCGTTGAAACGGTCCCTTGGTTACTGCGGTTTCATTACAGGGAGTTTAGTGAAGACATTTCATTTTCACAGATGCCAGTCATCCAAAAAAATCCCCAACTTGTACTGAGCGCAAATTAATTAAAAAACATTCAAGTAGAGAGAGGATGCAGGAAAAAAGGAGAATTTTCACATTTTTTAGGAACTATTGCCCCCAGTTTTGTCTTTGTGTCTGTTTCCCTATCTCTCTGTCAAGAAAAGGGGGCTGCCTGCTGCTGCCCAGGGTTCGACGCCCACGGGCAGCTCTGACTGAGGCAGGGGTTTGCTCCCCAAAATGTGCAGCCTGAAATGCCAGGGAGGGTGAAACACAGCACATTTTTGAAAAGTCAACACGTCAGGTGAATCACAACGTCACAGCTGGAACTAGTTGCAAGCACAGCCCAAAAATCGCGTCCTCGGATATCTCCGAGTTGTGCAGCATCCCCTCAAGGCGCAAGCCGGATACACCAGCCGTCGTCCCAGGGGGGAGGCTGAGCCAGGGCGGACGAGGGGAGCGGGGGGATCCGCAGGGTTATGAGCTGCCGATGGAAAGGAGGAGACGTCGGAGTGAAACACAAACCGTGAGCGAGTTCGCACGGCCTGACACAGAGGGTCCGTCTAGCCGCACAGCCCATCTCCCTCGCCGGGCAGGGCGGGTGACGGGCGGCTGTTTCCCACGGTGTGACGTCCTGCTTCCCACCGCCCTGCGCTTGGGGAAGGTGCTCTCTGCGTTTAAGGTGAAAGGCTCTCGGTGGAATTTTCTTCCGAGAATTTGTCTTATTGATTTCTCGGTTATCTGTACTTTTGGTCTCTGTAACAGGCCATCTCGGCAAAAAGCACCATTTATTTACACGTTACTTACTGTCGCCTGATGTTTTCATTTGATCTTCCCGGTTCTTGCACAAAAGAAAGAGCAAGGAGATTATTTGCGTTCTCCATGCTGGTTATTCCTTCCAGATCTCTACCGCTTCCTTGCGCTTATTTCTCTTCTACAGTTTGAGGAGTCCTGTTCTACTTACGCATTATTCAGTTCTATTCTCTGTCTCCTTTTTCGAATCACAGATTAATTTATGCTGAAAAGGACACCCGGAGGCCCCTGGTCAAAGCAGGGGTAACGTCAAAGTCAGGTCAGGTTGCTGCACAGCCTGGGTTTCCATCCTGTATTCCAGCCTTCCGGTTCCCATCTCCCTGCTCTGGCTGCCGGGGTGCTGGGGCAGCCCGTGCCGGAGGCGTTGCTAAAGCCAGGATAAACGGGACTCCTTGCTCCCTGGTTTCCCCTCTCCCGCAGAGCCAGCCGTGGGGTGCTCAGGCACAATCTGCCCTTGGTAAGCCCGTGCTGGCGGTCCCCAGGGCTCCGACACGGGCAGGATTGGCTCCATCGGGAGGCTGTCCCGGCCGCGGTCCCCGACGGTCCCTCTTGCCCCCCTCGAGGACGGAGCGGTGCTTGTCTTCACTGCAGCCGCTGCGGAGCGCCCCAGCTGCTGGGACCTTTTGGCGAAGCTGGAGAGCGACATTGCGACGGCACCAGCGCCCTTGGGTTCATCTTGTCCGATGCATAACGACGCAGCGTCACTTTTAACGATTGCTGGCAGGGAACTTGCTTTTTGGCAACGTACGAGCACTGAGTTGACATTTTCTTACTTCTGCTGTAGCTCCAGGTCGTCATTGCTGAACGGCAGCGATCAGTTTTCGGAGCTCGTCAGGGTCTCTCCACGATTCAGGTTGTTTCCTGCACGTCCGTAATTTTAAGGTTTACCAGTGCGGAATTTCACCTGGCACATCTGCTCGGAGAGGTGCAGGGATGTAGTTTGCTGCGCAACTGCGTTTGCTCCGTCGGTTTGTTCCCTCACCCAGAAGCCCCGTCTGTGCTTCGCAGCGAGGCCCTGCCGATTTTGGGGCGCTCCCTCCGTCCGGGCACACGCCAGCGCTGCGGTGTAGGTGCCCCCCCGACCGCCCCACAGCAAGGGTCCCCTGCCTGGCCCCGCGGCCTCTCTCGGCTCGGCCGCCTCGGGGGGGGCACGGCCGGCGCTGATGGGGAGAGCCCGCGGGGTGCCGTGCCCGGGCCGCAGCCAGCACCCATGGGTGCTCGGCCCCAGCGTGCAGCCCCCGGGGGCCGGCCCTGAGGGGGGCAGTGGGCACGGCACGGGGGGGCACGGCTCCTCCCGGGGGGTCTGCAGCCCCCCAGAGCCCTGAGGGGCCCCGCGGCAGTCAGGGGAAGAAGGGTGCCGCACGGGCACACGCACGTGGCGCGGATGGCACGCGGGTGTGCGTGAGCGCCGGAGAGTCCGGCAACGCCTTGCACCGCTGCCGCAGCCACAGGCCGCTCCGGAGCCTCGGGCAACCGGGTGGGCTCCTCCGGCCCCGCGCCAGGTTGGCCGCTCACACCAGCCGGAGGCTGCCTAAGGCGATCGCACGACTGGCGTGTGCAAATGGTTGGATTCAACAGCTCCTGGGCGACGTCTACAAAGGGTTTCACTGCCCCTGCCCGGGCGTGCTCTGGTGCCCACCACACCTGGTGTGTGCACGGGCTGCTGGCGTGTGCACGGGCTGCTGGTGTGTGCACGGGCTGCTGGCGTGTGCAGGGACTCCTGGTGTGTGCAGGGACTCCTGGTGTGTGCACGGGCTGCTGGTGTGTGCACGGGCTGCTGGCGTGTGCAGGGACTCCTGGTGTGTGCAGGGACTCCTGGTGTGTGCACGGGCTCCTGGCGTGTGCATGGGCTGCTGGTGTGTGCAGGGACTCCTGGTGTGTGCACGGGCTGCTGGTATGTGCAGGGAATCGTGGTGTGTGCACGGACTCCTGGTGTGTGCAGGGACTCCTGGCGTGTGCACGGACTCCTGGTGTGTGCACGGGCTGCTGGTGTGTGCACGGGCTCCTGGCGTGTGCACGGGCTGCTGGTGTGTGCACGGACTCCTGGTGTGTGCAGGGACTCCTGGCGTGTGCAGGGACTCCTGGTGTGTGCACGGGCTGCTGGTGTGTGCAGGGGCTCCTGGTGTGTGCAGGGGCTGCTGGTGTGTGCAGGGACTCCTGGTGTGTGCACGGGCTCCTGGCGTGTGCACGGGCTCTTGGTGTGTGCAGGGACTCCTGGTGTGTGCAGGGACTCCTGGTGTGTGCACGGGCTGCTGGCGTGTGCAGGGACTCCTGGTGTGTGCACGGGCTGCTGGCGTGTGCACGGGCTGCTGGAGTGTGCAGGGACTCCTGGTGTGTGCAGGGACTCCTGGTGTGTGCATGGGCTGCTGGTGTGTGCAGGGACTCCTGGCGTGTGCACGGACTCCTGGTGTGTGCACGAGCTGCTGGTGTGTGCATGGGTTCCTGGTGTGTGCAGGGACTCCTGGTGTGTGCACGGGCTCTTGGTGTGTGCAGGGACTCCTGGTGTGTGCACGGGTTCCTGGTGTGTGCAGGGACTCCTGGTGTGTGCACGGACTCCTGGTGTGTGCACGGACTCCTGGTGTGTGCACGGGCTGCTGGCGTATGCATGGGCTGCTGGCGTGTGCACGGGCTGCTGGTGTGTGCAGGGACTCCTGGTGTGTGCACGGGCTCCTGGCGTGTGCACAGGCTCTTGGTGTGTGCAGGGACTCCTGGTGTGTGCACGGGCTCCTGGTGTGTGCATGGGCTGCTGGAGTGTGCAGGGACTCCTAGTGTGTGCACAGGCTCTTGGTGTGTGCATGGGCTCCTGGTGTGTGCACGGGCTCCTGGTGTGTGCAGGGGCTCCTGGAGTGTGCAGGGGCTCCTGGCGTGTGCAGGGACTCCTGGTGTGTGCACGGACTGCTGGTGTGTGCAGGGGCTCCTGGAGTGTGCAGGGACTCCTGGCGTGTGCAGGGACTCCTGGTGTGTGCACGGACTCCTGGTGTGTGCAGGGGCTCCTGGAGTGTGCATGGACTCCTGGTGTGTGCAGGGACTCCTGGTGTGTGCACGGACTCCTGGTGTGTGCACGGACTCCTGGTGTGTGCAGGGGCTCCTGGTGTGTGCACGGACTCCTGGTGTGTGCACGGACTCCTGGTGTGTGCAGGGACTCCTGGAGTGTGCACGGGCTCCTGGTGTGTGCAGGGGCTCCTGGAGTGTGCAGGGACTCCTGGTGTGTGCAGGGGCTCCTGGTGTGTGCAGGGGCTCCTGGAGTGTGCAGGGACTCCTGGAGTGTGCACGGACTCCTGGTGTGTGCAGGGACTCCTGGTGTGTGCACGGGCTCCTGGCGTGTGCAGGGACTGCTGGCGTGTGCAGGGACTCCTGGCGTGTGCAGGGACTCCTGGTGTGTGCAGGGACTCCTGGAGTGTGCAGGGGCTCCTGGTGTGTGCAGGGACTCCTGGTGTGTGCAGGGGCTCCTGGAGTGTGCAGGGACTCCTGGTGTGTGCAGGGACTCCTGGTGTGTGCAGGGACTCCTGGTGTGTGCACGGGCTCTTGGTGTGTGCAGGGACTCCTGGTGTGTGCACGGGCTCTTGGCGTGTGCACGGGCTCTTGGCGTGTGCAGGGACTCCTGGTGTGTGCACGGACTCCTGGTGTGTGCAGGGGCTCCTGGAGTGTGCAGGGGCTCCTGGAGTGTGCAGGGGCTCCTGGTGTGTGCAGGGACTGCTGGCGTGTGCAGGGGCTCCTGGTGTGTGCAGGGACTCCTGGTGTGTGCAGGGACTCCTGGTGTGTGCAGGGACTCCTGGTGTGTGCAGGGGCTCCTGGAGTGTGCAGGGACTCCTGGTGTGTGCAGGGGCTCCTGGAGTGTGCAGGGACTCCTGGTGTGTGCAGGGACTCCTGGTGTGTGCACGGACTCCTGGTGTGTGCACGGACTCCTGGTGTGTGCAGGGGCTCTTGGTGTGTGCAGGGACTCCTGGTGTGTGCACGGGCTCTTGGCGTGTGCACGGGCTCTTGGCGTGTGCAGGGACTCCTGGTGTGTGCACGGACTCCTGGTGTGTGCAGGGGCTCCTGGAGTGTGCAGGGGCTCCTGGAGTGTGCAGGGGCTCCTGGTGTGTGCAGGGGCTCCTGGTGTGTGCAGGGACTGCTGGCGTGTGCAGGGGCTCCTGGCGTGTGCAGGGACTCCTGGTGTGTGCAGGGACTCCTGGTGTGTGCAGGGACTCCTGGAGTGTGCACGGACTCCTGGTGTGTGCACGGACTCCTGGTGTGTGCACGGGCTCTTGGTGTGTGCAGGGACTCCTGGTGTGTGCACGGGCTCTTGGCGTGTGCACGGACTCCTGGTGTGTGCAGGGGCTCCTGGAGTGTGCAGGGGCTCCTGGTGTGTGCAGGGACTCCTGGTGTGTGCACGGACTCCTGGTGTGTGCACGGACTCCTGGTGTGTGCACGGGCTCTTGGTGTGTGCAGGGGCTCCTGGTGTGTGCAGGGGCTCCTGGAGTGTGCACGGGCTCTTGGCGTGTGCAGGGACTCCTGGTGTGTGCACGGGCTCCTGGCGTGTGCAGGGGCTCCTGGAGTGTGCACGGGCTCCTGGCGTGTGCAGGGACTCCTGGTGTGTGCACGGACTCCTGGTGTGTGCACGGGCTCCTGGTGTGTGCAGGGGCTCCTGGTGTGTGCACGGACTCCTGGTGTGTGCACGGGCTCCTGGTGTGTGCAGGGGCTCCTGGTGTGTGCACGGACTCCTGGTGTGTGCACGGGCTCCTGGTGTGTGCAGGGGCTCTTGGTGTGTGCAGGGGCTCTTGGCGTGTGCACGGACTGCTGGTGTGTGCAGGGACTCCTGGTGTGTGCAGGGACTCCTGGCGTGTGCAGGGGCTCCTGGTGTGTGCACGGACTCCTGGTGTGTGCACGGACTCCTGGTGTGTGCAGGGGCTCCTGGTGTGTGCACGGACTCCTGGTGTGTGCACGGACTCCTGGTGTGTGCAGGGGCTCCTGGTGTGTGCACGGGTTCCTGGAGTGTGCACGGGCTCCTGGTGTGTGCAGGGGTTCTTGGTGTGTGCAGGGGCTCCTGGTGTGTGCACGGACTCCTGGTGTGTGCATGGGCTCCTGGTGTGTGCAGGGACTCCTGGTGTGTGCACGGGCTCTTGGTGTGTGCAGGGACTCCTGGTGTGTGCAGGGACTCCTGGTGTGTGCAGGGGCTCCTGGTGTGTGCAGGGGCTCCTGGTGTGTGCACGGACTCCTGGAGTGTGCACGGACTCCTGGTGTGTGCAGGGGCTCCTGGTGTGTGCACGGGCTCCTGGTGTGTGCAGGGGCTCTTGCTTTGAGGCCAAGCACCGGGCAGATTTTTAGCTCTGAGGAACGGGGAGGGCACTAAACAAAACTGCCTTTCCTGACGGCTCTGGTGTTTCCGTACTTTTACTGATTTAATGCTTGAAGGCTCCTGCGGCTTTGGTAAACCTCGGCTTTGGGTAGCGCCCGCAGCCATCGCCCGCGCGCGCTGCTCCGCCGGTTCCACCGTGCGGGGGGCAGAAACTGCGGCAAAACCTGGGATGATGGGAACAGGGATGGGAAAGATCTCCCAGGAAGTCTGCGGGCATTACGTAAATCCTGCCCCAAAGCTCCAGCAGGGTTTGGATTCAAGCGAGGATCCTTTTGCTCTTAAAATGTTTGGTTTTGAGGAACCTGGGGACGCAGTAAAGTCCCGGCCGGCACCGGGGGAGCAGGAGAGGGGTTTGAACAACAGCGACTGCGGCTGCTCCCGACACGCACACACACGCACACGCGCGTGCTGAGACATGAACACACGCGCACACACACGTGCACACACACACGTGCACATGCACACTTGTGCACACACACGTGCACACATGCGCAGACATGAACACATGCACACATATGCACGCTTGTGCACACAAGCACACACGCATGCACACACATGCACACTTGTGCATACACGCACGTGCACACACGCACAGACATGAACACACACACATGCACACACACACTTGTGCACACAAGCACACCCACGCACACCCACATGTGTGCACACATGAAGACGTGTGCACACACGCACGTGCACACGCACATGTGCACAGACATGAACACACACACGTGCACACGTACACTCATCCACACATGCGTGCACACGTGCACAGACATGAACACACACATCCATGCACACACATGCACACTTGCGCACACACGCACATGCACATGCACACAGACTTGAACACACGCACACACACGCATGCACATGCACACATGCACACATGCACACACACGCATGCTTGTGCACACAAGCACACGCTTGCACACACGTGTGCACATGCACACATGCACACACACGCACACTTGTGCACACACGCACGTGCACATGCACGCAGACTTGAACACACGCACATGCACACACGCACGCACATGCACGCACACGTATACCCACGCACATACACGCACACGCACATGCACGCACACGCACATGCACGCACACACACGCACACTTGTGCACACACGCACGTGCACATGCGTGCAGACATGAACACACGCACACTCACGCACACCCACGCACACCCCCACGTGCCCCGCTCGGGCCTGACAGAGGGCTGCAAGGCCGGCGGGGCGGGGCGTGGCCGGGGGCGTGGCCGGGGGCGTGGCGTGGCGGGGGGCGGGGCGTGGCCGGGGGCGTGGCCGGGGCCGGGGCCTCACCTGGACGCCGGCGGGGAGCGGGGGGCGGGGCGGAGCGGGGCTCCGGCGGCGCTGGCGTGGCCGGGTACCTCGGCGCTGCCCGCAGCCCGGTCCTTCCCCAGGCGCTGTGCGTGGTTCTGAGCACGCTTCCCCCGGGCTGTGACGTCACGCGGGTACGTCCGTTTCCCCGGATTCGTTCCGCCCGTTTCTCGACGCCGCGCTGCAGCGCTGGAGCTGCCGGCGTGCCCGGTGCCCGGTGCCCAGGAGGCAGCGCTGCGCGGGGAGCGGCCCTTCCCGGGGGCTCGGCTGTGGGCAGAGCGCGGCCCGTGCTGCCCGGGTCGCCCACGGCTCGTGGACCTTCTGCCGGCAGGCGCGGGGATGGGCCTCCCTTCGCGCTCTGCCTAACGGGGCGTAGAGCGATTTGGTGGAGCAGAAACGGGGATCCGTCACTGCCACAAGCAGCGGTTAATCTTTCCAGTTAATCTTTCCCCGCCAGCTTGTGAATGCCGGGCACAAATTTTGGTCTGGCGGGGAAGGTAGAGAAACGCACCCGTTCTCGTTAAGCAATTCTCGGATGCGTTGTGAAGGAAAATCCTTGCTCTCGTTTTGAACCCCCGATCAGAATTTCACCCGAGGCAAGGAGCTTTGCAACAGCCGTTCTCACCAGCTTGCTCTCTGGCTTTATCTGTTTGCATCGAGGCTTTGTGATCTGCCCTTTCAGGAGCATTCCCGTCTTGTTCAATGGCTTTTAGCCAAGCTGGTTAATCACTTCTGTTAACTTCCCTTCAGTCTGAACAATTTTAGCTCCCTTGAACGCCTCGCTGTCTCTTATTAAGACACAAGCTACTACTGGTGAAAGATGACTGACTGCAATAGCTGCGGGCAGACCCCGTGCTGATTAACAAACCACTTGAAAATAATATGCTCTTTAGCCATTAGAATTATTAATAGTAGCTTTGCTTTCCTTTCTGAGGGCATTTAACACTCTAGGATTTAAAGATTTAGCCAATCGAGAGAATGAAGCTTTTAGCTCTTGGTGGACTTCAGAGTCCCTCTCCCCAGCTGGAAGGAGGCCGTGTGCTCCTTTGCTTTTCAAGACCCCGCAGCGTTTGGTATTCCAGGAGGAGCTGCATTGCTAAAGCTGTTCCTGCCAACCTGCGGCAAGGCTGAGAGGAGGAGTTTG
Source organism: Grus americana (assembly GCF_028858705.1). Lineage (NCBI taxonomy): Eukaryota > Metazoa > Chordata > Aves > Gruiformes > Gruidae > Grus > Grus americana. The sequence continues at coordinate 71,042,848 of NC_072856.1, read as the reverse complement.
TGCAGGTGGAACTGAATGGACGGGCCACGTTCAAATCGCCGACCGGGAGGATTCTGCACTGCCTTTGACAAGTCCCGTGGCGGCTCTCTTACTCGCCCTGTGTAAGTCTGAGAGAAGACCTTTCCCTGGCTGCCGCGCTTTGCTAGGGTGAATGGCATCTCTGTGTTCGGATCGCCATGTGCAAATCCTCTTTCAGCACACAAATATCACTTGGGAGAAGAATGTGGATTTAACCAGTTGAAGAGATCTTTCTCTCCCTCTCCAGTGAATAAAATTTTGCTTTACATTTATGCCAGTAGCACGTTGTTTTGCTGCTCATCTCCTCTAAAATCTGATAGATATTTTGCACACATTATGCTCAAATTATCCTACACCTCATTTAAGGCACGCAAAGCGGAGCGGGTACGCTGTGGTACAGCAGTGCCGTCGCTGCTTCCAGGCCTCCGACAGCGCTGCAGAAGATGTCGAGATCGCGTGGAGCATCGCCAGCGGGAGCCTGCTCAGAGGCAGCAGGCGTTTCTAACTGAAATTTTCATTCTGCCTGGCTTTTATGGGTTCTTTACCTTGTAAGACCAGGTATTAGTAATTAGTATTTCCACTTTGCAGGTTAATTGGCAGCTGGGATAGGGTAAGATCTCAGAGCTCTTCCTGGGCTCTCTGTCCACCTCCACGGGAGCAACAGTTACGCAGATCTGTGAGCAAAACAAAACTGCGGCTCACACACTGAATGTTCTTTCCTTCTCTCTCTTTTTTTTTTTTTAATGCTCCTCTATCCACGGTATCACAGGGAGGAGGTGAAAGGCCGTATTTCGGCTGCTCCTGGAGAAGGTGATTTAGTTATTAGTGTTAAGTTCCTGGAAGGACAGCCCAGCAACCCGTGGTGTTGATGCTGTTAAACTGCTGAAGCTCCTTCACGTGTGAGAAGAAAACATGTTCCCCTGGCAAAGGCACGGTCTGGCGGTCCTGAGCTACATCCACACACAAAGTGTTTGCCCAGGACAGAACAGAACCGCTCCTGTGCTATGAATGGGGTCCAGGTACAGCCTGGCCTAAAAGTCCTGTTTGCAGCAATTCAGCCAATTCAGTCTTTAAAACTATTTATCATAGAATGGTTTAGGTTGGAAGGGACCTTAAGGCATTAATTTTTGTGCATTTTCTGCATTTATAAAACACATTGCCAGATTTTCTGGCTTCAGGGTTTCATTTGCAAAGTCAGCACACATTTTCATGGAATCCCAGCCTGGTTTGGGTGGGCAGGGACCTCCCAGCCCACCCAGTGCCACCCCTGCCATGGGCAGGGACACCCTCCACTAGCCCAGGTTGCCCAAAGCCCCATCCAACCTGGCCTTGAACACTGCCAGGGAGCCAGGGGCAGCCACAGCTTCTCTGGGCACCCTGTGCCAGGGCCTCAGCACCCTCACAGGGAAGGATTTCTGCCTCACATCCCATCTCCATCTCCCCTCCTGCAGCTTCAGGCCATGCCCCTTGGCCTGTCACTCCCTGCCCTTGGCACCAGCCCCTCTCCAGCTTTCCTGGAGCCCCTGCAGGGACTGGAAGGGGCTCTAAGGTCTCCCCGCAGCCTTCTCTTCTCCAGGCTGAACATCCCAACTCTCTCAGCCTGAGGTCTCCATAGCAGAGGTGCTCCAGCCCTCGCATCATCTCCGTGGCCTCCTCTGGACTCGCTCCAACAGCTCCATGTCCTTCTTGTGCTGGGGACCCCCGAGCTGGACACAGCACTGCAGGGGGGTCTCAGCAGAGCGGAGCAGAGGGGCAGAATCCCCTCCCTCGACCTGCTGGTCACGCTGCTGGACACGCAGCCCAGGACACGGGTGGCTTTCTGGGCTGCCAGCGCACATTGCTGGCTCATGTTGAGCTTCTTGTCCCCCAACACGCCAAGTCCTTCTCCTCGGGGCTGCTCTCCATCCATTCTCTGCCCAGCCTGGAGTTGTGCTTGGGATTGCCCCGACCCACGTGCAGGACCTTGCCCTTGGCCTTGTTGAACTCCATGCAGCTGGCATGGTCCCACCTCTCCAGCCTGTCCAGGTCCCTCTGGATGGCATCCCTTCCCTCCAGCGTGTTGACCCACCACACAGCTCGGTGTCATCGGCAACTCGCTGAGGGTGCACTCGATCCCGCTGTCCATGGTGCTGACAAAGGTGTTGAACAGCGCCGGTCCCAGTACGGACCCCTGAGGAACGGCGCTCGGCACTGGTCTCCACTTGGACATTGAGCCGCTGACCACAACTCTTTGAGCGTGACCATCCAGCCAATTCCTCATCCACCGAGTGGTCCATCCATCAAATCCATGTCTCTCCAATTTAGAGACAAGGATGTCATGTGGAACACTGTCAAATGCTTTGCACAAGTCCAGGTAGATGACGTCAGTCACTCTTCCCTTACCCACCAATGCTGTTAACGTGGCATAGAAGGCCACCAAATTTGTCAGGCATGATTTGCCCTTAGTGTAGCCATGGTGATTGGTGACAGCCATTTGGCAGTGTCCTGCACAACATCCTTGTCATAAATTGGAGCAACATGGATTTCACTGTACTCTGGTACTGTGACACTTCCCAGTAAGTGAAAATAATGTAATACTGTTTTATTTGATTATTTTTTTCTACCGATTACTGGGAATATTACTATGTATTTAAAATTGGACTGCATTTAGCTGCAGAGTCTTTATGCATCTTTCAAAAAATTTAGTAGTAAAAGAACATCTTCCTTTAAAAAGGATGACTATGTTCCATGCACTAAAAAACAAGAGGATGAAAGACAAGAAGAGAATCTTCCCCTCCAAGACTTCTGCTGACAGCAGAGATGTCCTCAGGAGGGGGAACCCGAGAAGGAAGATCAGGTTTTGTGCTGCGTTGGCTTCAGCTGTGAAGAGATCAGTGGCTCCCCAGACTGTCTTGCAAAAAGGGAATCTGCCCTCTTCTCATCTCACTTCTACCAACTGAAAGCAGCCTCAGAGCTTTCATCAGACAATCTTGCTTTCTGCTACCTGAAAGCAGTAATTTGATACAACACACAAAGTCTCCAAAGAAAAACGCTGTCCAAAATCCCGCCCTCTGGCAGACAGCATCCGAGGGTGAACAGAAGTTGTCTCTCATGAAAGCAGAAAGTACCCTGAGAAGATACTCCCAGATTAAGGCGTCTGTGTGTGCTGACGGTTTGATGTGGAGAGCGGATGGCTACAAAGGAGTTCAGTTCCTGGGGAAGGGATTAGAGGCTCAGTGGGCTGACACTCAAGGCTTTACCACGGGCTCGGTCTCACTGCTCTGCTCTGGTTTGCACGTCTTTTACACAGCGAGATGCAGCTGTCCGTCGGTGACAGCCTGCTCTCTGTCAGCTCCCACTCGAGCGCCTGACCCCGCTAGGCACAGTCCTATTAGGAGCGATCGGGATTGCTTTGTCTTCCGTCACAAGCACAGCTGGTACCTCAGCTGTAAAAATTTGTGATTTATCATTGCCCGTTTCTCCCATTTTACGTAATGCATGAGATGGGCACAAATGATCAGTGTTAGATGTTAATGAGCTTCCAAATACTATGCTACTTCTGTGCTGGATAAATGTGGAGTAATTACTGTAATCCTTACATGGAAAATGAAAGCAACATAAATGCCACCAAAACTCAGAAAGCTTGGGGTTTACAACTTTGATCTATGTACAAGCAAACACTCTTCAAAACGGTTTAAAGGAAATAATGGTGATATGCACGCTCCACATAGCCATCATAAAAAGGAAATTGTGCAACAAAGCATTCATCAGAAATCACTGTGAGTGAATGATGGCTCCCTTCAGGAAAATCAGGAACATGCTGAGTTATAGGCAGTGTCTAGAAATGAGGAATAAAATGAACTGAAACGAAGCAAGCCATGAGATCACTAGTGGAAGTATTAAAATATTATAGTTCTGGGCTAAGCACAAGTGAAAGTCTCCCCATTCCATTAAAATGTTCCAGCTGGAGGACTGGGAGTGAGTTTCCTTAACAAGTATCTCACGTCAAGGCTGGTGTTTTCTGATCGATGTGGACAGCTACCAGTCTGTGAACGTGACTGGAACAACGTGCAAGGTGTTAAAGTAATTTAGAAGAAAAGGATAATTAAGGACATGGATTTAACGTGCAGCATGCATTTGCCGAAGATAAGTCATACCCAACAAAGCTGAGAGCTGATTTTCTAGGCAAAGGACACCCTCAAAATTGCATTTATCTGAAAATCCTTAGTGACCCTGATATGCAGCCGCATAGGAAACGTATTTGTGTTACTCCAAAAGAGGGGCATTAGCAGAGAAAGGGGGTTTAGTGGAGAGCGTTGTAAGGAAGAATATCAGGCTCCAGTATATTTTCTTTTACATTTTCATGAAAGATACTGCTAAAATACTCTGGGTGTGCTAATTAAATTTTTCAATAGCAAAAACTTCTGAAACCTTTCAGTACAGAGAAGGTTTGGAACAATCTCAGAAGCCAGCCTTAAGTAGTGAAGCTGTCAGCATGATGCCAGAGGCTGGAATATTTGATTATTTATATTGAGGAAAATACTGTTGTTTTGGGAATATGGTAAATGTATGTACGTATATATTAAATACATAAACACATAATAATTATATATGCCTATATAATGCATGTATAATATATACACAATATGTGTATATATCTCTGGGAGACAGCCCTCCAATCCTCCGCTCAAATACGGCCAGCCTGGAGGTCAGATCCGACGCCAGAATTTGTCCGGGTTGCTCAGGTCCCGTCCAGCCCTCTCCGAACACCCCAGGGATGGAGATCCCGCGGCGGCTCCGGGGCTCAGCCCCGGCATCTCACCACCCTCACGGTCACAAGCGTTTCCCGGTGCCCAGTCATACCCTGCCTTGTTCCGGCCGGTGCCCTCCGCCCCTGCCCGCCCCGCAACGTCCCGCACGGCAGCCGGAGAGAGCAGTACGACTTCTCTTCTGCCCGTCAGCCCCGCTTGCGCGGCATTGCTTCTCCCCGCCCAGGGCCCGTCATGCCCCTAAGTGCTTCACAGTAGGAATTTTTGGAAAATATTTACTTGTACACGTGTTGAAAATATGTGCCATCACTAGGCTATCAGCGTTCTGGCTAAGCCATTTCTGTAATACACGGAGTATCTGAAGTGATGAAGGACAACTCACACAAAATTGCTGTAGTAGCTTTCTGACAGTCCAAGCTTGTGGCTGGCACACGCCATAAAGATCTCTCTGGCTGCTTCACGTGCCTTTGACAATGTTGCTTAGAGGATGGGCTGCACTGAAAAAACCATTACATCCTGTGTACATGATGTTATTCTTCAGAAAAGATTACTTCTTGAAGTTTCAATTAGTGTACCAGGTCTCCATGTAAAATAAAAAGAACTCATTGGAACGTTAACATATTTTGCCATGGAATTTTCTGTAGGTTTTCACAGAAACCAGCATTCCACAGCTCTCATTCTCCATGCCTTTCTTTTAGCCTGTGCTTCATCAATCACATGGAGCCGGTGATACATTTCCATGGAAAATCATATTGTGATACAACGCAGCGTGACAGCCGCAATTTGGCACACCACGACACATCAGCCGAGGAAATGGCAAGGAGCGTTTCCCCGAAACTGCGGTTTGGAGAACAAATCAATTACTGCAGCAAAGCTGCTGCTCGGAAATTAAACAGCCTTGGTTATCCTCAAGTACGTTTCAGACCAGAGCAGCTCCCGCTGGGGCTTGTGCGGGGCTGGCAGGAAAGCTCTGTGTCGGGGCACTTGTAAGACGTCCCACCCGTATCGATAAGCCCAGCTGCTACTTGTTGTAGCCCAGATCCTCAGACGAAACAATAAAACAAATTAATAAGTGCTCTCTGTGACTCCTCTGGCACCATTCCATTCCAAATGTAAAAATGGATTAAAAGGAAAAGTGTAAGCCGCGGTGCGAAGAGCAGCACTGCTCAGTCTTCACAGTGACGCAGGAAAAGACGTTGTCGTTTGCCTTAAATTTTGGATGTTACTGGTAAAGCGGGAAACCCAGAGAAAAACTTGGAGCGGGCAAAGTCCTGGCCTGCACAAGCCGCAGTTGTACAAAAATGCCCCGTGCGGAAGGAAGGAAGGAAGGAAGGAAGGAAGGAAGGAAGGAGGGAGGGAGGGAAGGGAAGGGAAGGGAAGGGAAGGGAAGGGAAGGGAAGGGAAGGGAAGGGAAGGGAAGGGAAGGGAAGGGAAGGGAAGGGAAGGGAAGGGAAGGGAAGGGAAGGGAAGGGAAGGGAAGGGAAGGGAAGGGAAGGGAAGGGAAGGGAAGGGAAGGGAAGGGAAGGGAAGGGAAGGGAAGGGAAGGGAAGGGAAGGGAAGGGAAGGGAAGGGAAGGGAAGGGAAGGGAAGGGAAGGGAAGGCTGGCTGCCCACCCCTGCCCTCACCCACCCCTGCCCCAGCCCTGCCCTCACCCTCCCTCAGCATCCTCCCTCCGGGGCAGACTTGGTCACAGCCCAGGGACTGGATGTCACCCCCCAGGTCCTTCTGCCCCTGCCCCCACGTCCCACACGGACAGGCTTCATGGAAACACTCGCTCTTGCATCTGATAACTCAGGCAACAGCTAAAACTCTGTGTGGAGAAGCCACCCAATATTCACGTTTATTCTTCGGTATCAGCTTCTGAATGTAAGGATTTTCACTCAGCCGACAGCACCGACACAAATTACCCACAGCAGTGTGTGCAGTTTAGCTCCCAGACAGAAGGTTGTGTGGAGTTATGGAAGCATAAAATATATATACCTGAAAATAGGAGAGGGGCTGTCAGGAAGGAAATAATGATCCTATCTTAAGGGTGCACTTACGGACCGGTACAGGTATAACATTGATCATCAAAATTCTACATGCGAGTTAATTTTGCTTGTTGTTGTTCAGCATGATTTAAGGCTGAAAAAGCACCGGGAAGTGAGTCATTTAAAAAAATATTCTGTGCCAAATAAAACAGTCCTCTCCAGACTTACAGCTGTTGTACAAGGGTGCGACGTGTAGGACGTGAGCCGCAGCTGGCGGGTTTTGCTGCTGACACCGTGCCTCAGAGCCGCCCGTCTGCCGGGGCAATGCCAGCCCGGGCACACGGCTCTGCCCGCGGCACCACCCGCGCCAGGCACCCTTCGCCCCGCCTTGGCCGGCCCGTCGCTTGGCTTTGCTCACGGTGCAACTCAGGCCGAGAGCAGAAAGTGTTACAACGGGAAGAAATCCGTCCTAGCTCGCTGTGGGTTTGGTGCTCTCATTACTCTGTTCTCGCTCCCGAGTGCACCAAGCACTGGATCCAAACCACGCCAGCCCCAAATCGCTCTGGAAGCTGGCGGCTTGTGCCTTTTTCTCGGCCGGAGCTATCGTCCCATTTGCTTCGTTCTCACCCCCCGAACGACTTCTATCCCTGCTGCTGGCCACAGCGCTGAGCTGCCCCCGCTCCTCTCCCTGTGCCTGCGGGTCGTGGCCAGCCCTGACAGCACAGCACGCCCCGGCCACCCCCTCGCCAGCTCCCCAGGGGACGCGCGGCAGCACGGGGTGCACGGGGCCACGGGGACCCTTCCCGGCTCTGCAGTGCGCCCGGAGCTGCTCCCTGGCCACAAGTTCGGGCACTTCTGTTCAAATTCATTCTTTTTTCTAAACTTGCTGGGAAGCCACACCCCACGTATCACACCCCGATCAAACGGACTGAACGTGAACGTTGGCCCGTGCCACCGGACGCACTATCTCCCATGAAGGGTGGGACAGTGTCCAGGGACAGGGTGCTGTCGGGGGGCTGTGCTGCTGCCCGAGGAGGAAGGGCCGGAGCTCGGTGAGCCTGACGGCCGTGGCTGCCGTCACCTCTCGCTGCAGCGGACTGGACACCCCCGTCTGCAGCGCTTTGGCCACTGGAAGGACGGGGCAATCAAATGGTTATGGTCTGTGCAGAGTGGATGGCAGACTTCTGCTGTGGTGCAGAATTCAATGAATGTGGTATAACTGATGATATCCTATAAATCCTGTTAAGTAATCACAGAACCCCAGACTGGTGGGGGTGGGAAGGTACCTCTGAGACCATCTAGTCCAACCCCCTGCCAAAGCAGGATCACCCAGAGCAGGTCGCACAGGATGGCGTCCAGGTGGGTTTGGAATCTCCCCAGAGAAGGAGACTCCACAACCTCTCTGGGCAGCCTGTCCCAGGGCTCGGTCACCCTCAGAGGGAAGAAGTTTTTTCTCATGTTCAGGTGGAACTGCCTGTGTTCCAGTTTGTGCCCGTTGCCCCTTGTCCTGTCACTGGGCACCGCTGAGAAGAGTCTGGCCCCATCCTCTTGACACCCGCCCTTTAGATATTGATAAGTGTTGATGAGATCCCCTCTCGGGCTTCTCTTCTCCAGGCTGAACAGCCCCAGCTCTCTCAGCCTTTCCTCATACCAGAGATGCTCCAGGCCCCTCCTCATCCTCACAGCCCTCCGCTGGACTCTCCCCAGTAGTTCCCTGTCTGTCTTGAACTGGGGAGCCCAGAGCTGGACACAGAACTCCAGATGTGGCCTCACCAGGGCAGAGCAGAGGGGGAGGAGAACCTCCCTTGACCTGCTGGCCATGCTCTTCTTAATACACTCCAGGACACCATTGGCCTTCTTGGCCATGAGGGCACACTGCTGGTCATGGAGAGCTTGTTGTCCACCAGGACTCCCAGGTCCTTCTCCACAGCGCTGCTTCCCAGCAGGTCAACCCCTCACCTGTCCTGGTGCTTGGGGTTATTCCTCCCTGGGTGCAGGACCCTAAACTTGCCCTTATTGAATTTTATACGGTTCCTCTTTGTCCAACTCTCTAGTCTGCCCAGGTCTCACTGAATGGTAGTGCAGCCTTCTGGTGTGTCAGCCACTCCTCCCAGCTTAGTATCGTCAGCAATTGTGCTGAGGGTACACTCTTGTCCCCTCGCCCAGGTCATTGATGAATATGTAGAGTAAGACCAGACCAAGCACTGACTCCTGGACACACCGCAAAACCATGCATAATTCTATACATAAATTCTTTTTAAGGTTGATTGTATATTTTTAACTAAATAACTGTTTAGCTTACTGATAACGTGAGTAGCTGTTGGGCGAGGGTAGGTGCACGCCTTCTTTTCTCTCCTTTTCATCTTAGAGCTCTCACTTATATAAAACATATGTTTAGCCACAGACTCTGTAACATATCCAGTTTGTTCTGGATACCTACGATGGCAAGGGGTACAAAGGGAAAATAATTTAAGTAATAAGGGAACAGTGTAAGAAAACATGAAGCAATAAGCACTGCAATGGGGAGAAGGCTTTACAATAAACAGTTCAAAACAAAGGAAGTATCACCATCAGTGGAGCAGAAATTATTGCACAAGTCAATCACTTTAACTGTACAAACTGTTTAAATGGAAAGATATGTTTAGCAATTTGAAACAAGTTGCAAATTCTTGAAAGAAATGGTTTTCCTGAGACTATGACATTCACTAAATAGCTGACAGGACTGCTTAATGCGTCGTTATATTTATAATGAGGATCCCATGCCATTCTGTAATTCATTTCATTGCAGGTGTGATATATGCATGCCTAGCACATAAAGAGGTAATGTGCAGATGTACGTTGTTCATAACATTATCGTTAATTCCACCACTATTGACAATCAGCTCGTGGAAATAAGTTGCCAAATCCCAGCAGGACTCTGCCAGACAGAGTTCGAACCCTTCCGATGAGAGATGAATATCCTGTGCTGAAGTGCTGCGCTTCTAAAAAGTGGAAAGGAAAACTCTTGTGAATTGAACGGCCTCATTTGCTCTACAGCTAATCACACGTGATTTTGTTCTGCTTTGTGTTAAGAAACATCTTTCGAAAATTTTTATTAAAAAAAGAAAAAAATTGCCTACCGCATAGTAGTCAGTAGTCATGGGAGTAGGGCGTCTGACTCACCTGAAGTTAAGACTCGGTGACTTTTATTTCATGCAGATTTTAGTGGTGTAGTGGCTGTTGGTTAAGCACAGAAAATGGTATTTTGAAGGGCCAGAGTTTACCGCGACACCGTCGATACCCGTAGGCGCGCACAGAGAGGACAGAGGACGGGCCGAAGGCTCCGCCACGTGCAGCATCACGCAGCAGCTCTCCCTCGTGTCGGCTGAGCATCCCCCCCCCTCGGAGAGGAACCTGGGACAGCTGCTCAGCAGGTCGTTTGTCAAAGCTCTGAGGGTGCCCGCTGCAGAAAAGGCAGTGGCTGAGAAGGGCTAACGCAACGTTCTGCAGACATTTCAAGATCCGTTGCAGAGAAGAGACGGTCTGCTCCTCGGACCCCTGGTGAAAATGGCAACAAGCACCAGTGTCTGCCATGCAACGAAGATTCACGTCGGGCATTAGCTCCCCAAGAACAAGGAAAACTGGCTGCTGAAAGACACCCTGAGCTTTCCTGCAGCATTCCTGAAGGACAAACCAGACAGTCCTCAGGAATATCATAAGCACTTCTGCTCCCGGTCTGCGAAAGGTCACGGTCACGGTCCGAAGGAGCACTCGGGCTCTCCCTGCGCTCAGTTTTCAATAGTTCCACATTTCTGTCTCAATGCCTCAGCATTTTCTGACAAAAACTGAGTTGCAGCAATAAACTTCCAAGCAGCTCTACTTTTCCAATTGCAAGTAAATAACTGACTGAATACAATGTCATCAATAATCTGAGAAACGAAGTGGACAAGTTTGAACTGTGCACTCGGAACTGAGCACTGAAAGCAACTTGGACTTGGACTTGCGTGCCGGTCTCTCCACCCGAGACTTGGAGATGGCTCGTGTGTGTAGGGGCCGGGCTGAAAGGGTCTTTGGGAGCTGCAAACATTGGGTTTACTCAGAATTGGTGCCCTCCGTGTCACAGCCCCGAATCTGAGATTCACTAAACTTACAAGTGTGAAGAAATGAGGCTGCGCTCAGCTCGGTGCCCGAGGGACTGCTGCTGAGCACGGGCCGGTGGAGGGGACAGAGCCAGTTCGTGGGGGGGAGCTGGGACGGCACCTGGACCCATCGTGCTGCTGGGGGGTGGCAGTGACCCCCTCCTGGTACCTGCTGCCCCGCAGGAGCTCCCTGGGCCCGGTGTCGGGATGGGGGAGCGGGGCTCCCCGGGGGTCTGAGCTCTTCCACCGCCTGCCTGTTTCTTACCATCGCCTGGCACTGAAAACGGATCCAGACTCAGACCAGGAAGGTGTCGGTGCCTTGTGTCGATTTCTCTATCAAACCTTCCATCTCTTAATTAGCAGATCTTGATTAGCAATCAGGGACACCTGAATAGAAAAAGCCAAGGACCTCTGTGCTGCCTCTCCTTGCCGAATCCACGTGTCCCCCGTGCCGCCCAGGACACTGAAACGCCAGGCACGTTGATGGGGATGCGTCTGACCTGACGTGCACGGCGGGGACCCTGCGGTCCAGCGGCCCAAGGATGAAGGATGCTCCGCGTTGGCCCTCGTGGTTTACTTCTCAGTTTGCCTCAGGCGAGAGAAAGCAGTGCGAATGAGTTCTGCAGGCAGTAATCAGAGCTGCCTGTTAGTATGCCTAATTTTCACTGACCTGAAATGAATGTTTATCTTGTCCAAGGACGCAGTTCTTATTTCACACTTTTTAAACAAGTCTTGTTTTCTATGCAGACTGTTTCGTGAAACAGTCTGTGATTCGTTGTCGGAAGCACTTTCTGAGCAAAACAAGGACGAGGCATTCCCACCTGCTTTCCTTTGGCGCGCAATGCGGTTTAACCCAACTCCCCGGTGGCACGCTCCGTTGGGAAACAGACGTGCAATGAGAAATGTCATTAAGCGTCGTTATGTTGGTAGGAACTGCAAGGTCTGCAGGCTTCCACAAAAACCCATTTCTGATCAGGAATGAGACCAGCGAGGAGGGTTCTCATTTTGAAAGGCTTTTATCTGGTTACACTAGGCTCACAGTTTCTTTGATGACTAAAATATAATTGAAGGAACTGCTCCTGTCAGTAAGACTGATGTTAAAATACTTCCAAGCTTGAGAAGTATTTTATTGGTTAAAAAAAAAAAAAAAAAGACAAGCGGAACTGGGGAAATGAACAGAAATTTGAGTTTAAATTGTTCTCGGCTATGGTTGAAGTTCCTTCTGTTTGAAAATCTGAATTAACAGCTCAGGTTTAGTTCTGGTAATAAAGTTTTTTAAATAATAATAATTGTTCAAACCTTTCATAGTGCAGGTTCAGCTCGGCTCCCTGAGAAGCCTTTTGTACAAAACAACGTATGGAGGAATACCAAAGGTTTGCTTTTCCTGACTGTACGAAGCGGTCTTCAGAGCATCCCACGCCTGTGGGCTCACGCCAGCAATCTCAGCCTCCTGCAGAAAGTGCACAATAAGGGCAGGTACCGGTTTGCCCCTTGCACATTTGGAAATGGGAAAGGATTCACTGAACATTTCCTCCGGAGAAAAGGAGGCAATTGTTCCTTTGAGAGATCCATTTTATTTCTGAATTACTGTGCTGCAGGAAGTGACCCACTATTTGCTTTAAGATATCAGAAATGTATTTTCTTTTCAGTCCCGTGTGAAATTTCAAGTTCCTCTGTTCCCATTCACCTTGAGTGAAACTCGTATCAGTCGCCGTCTACCAATGCTATTTTAATATGCTTCAAAGAACTCAGAAGTTTCTTCCCTGGCACATTGAATTCCAGTGTTCACCAACTATTTCTGGCAGAGTATTCAAGAATACGATTTCATTTTGTTTTCTTAAGGAGTTAAGCAAGAGCGTACAGATATGCTCATGGCCTAAATCAAGCTAATCTCGACGCTTTCTCTCTACACTCCTCAGTACGAGTTTTTTCCTGAAATCGGGTTTCTAAACGCCGTCTGAGCGCCAGGGGTGGCGAGGGGCAGGCGGAGCGGCATCGTGGCAATGCACCGTGCCTGGCGCTGCCAAACCCACCGGCGGCAGCTCTCGGGCCGTTCCCGCTTTGGCCCCGGTGGGCTCTCGGCCCCTGTCCCGCTCCGGTGACGTTCCCGGCGTCAGAGCCCAGCGGCTTGTCGTGGGGTGGGGGGATGCGCAGCAGCGCGGGACAGGAGCCGAGGAACAGGTCAGAAGAAAAAGCTGTTCGCAGCTTCCCCCCTCCCCGTTCCAGCCCCTGAGAGAGTTACGGGGGGCGCAGCCTCCGCCGCCGGCCGCCCCCGGGACCCCAGGGATGGAGGCTGGAGAGCTGCGATGCCCCGGCCCCTGCCGGGGGGTGTCAGGGCGGTGGGGGCTCTGGTGCCTGGGAGCCCCCCGGGGCTGTCGGCAATGACGTTACCGGCTTTCGCCTCTTCCTGGGGCTGACGTGGGGCTGCGTGGGGTGATGCCCGCCGCCGGCACTGACGGCTCGTGCTTGCAGGGTTTGGTGAACCGACGCGCAGTTCACGTTTTACAATCTCTAAGGGCTGACAACAACCCCCGATATAAATAATTTATCTGAGAACATTTTAGAGACAGATTTTCAGTTGTTTTCATTCCTTCTCAGAACAAAAAATGATAAATTGGAGAAATTTGCTCATCTGCACGGCATTCCCATCCCTGCGCTCATGAGCCTTTGCCAGTGAGGGGGGGACACCCGTTTCAGAGTCAGTGCACCCTCCAGGACTGGCAGAGTTTATCTTTCCCGGCGATACCTTCTTTTATCACAGGCAGAGCAATGTAATCACTCGGCGTGAAGATCTGTTCCTCAGTCTGTGCGTAGTGCTCGTCTCTGTCAAAGGATCTTGGCTGGAGAAGGCTGGTTTTGATTTTTGCATGAATTGTATCAGCCAGAGCTCGAACATACCGACTCAGTGAGCTCATTTTTCATCGTTCTAATTCCTTTGCAGAAATTCTGTTAACGACGGTTTGTTCTGAGCCGGAGGAGGAGGGCTGGAGGGGGAATGGCTCCTGCACTCTCTACAAATCCTAAATTGCTCTTTCTGAAAGCAGGTGATGAAATAAGACCATCCCCATAAGCAAAGACCAAATAAGCATAAGCAACAAATGCTTAATGCTTCGTGGTTGTCTTTATGGCTCTGCCAGTTTTATGTGGCTTGATTTTTAGAAAGATGTGAGGAGCTTGGTGCATGGATACTATGCTAAGCATGGCTAATAGCCAGTTTAGTTCAAAAATTAAAAACTCACGACAACCGAGCACTTTTCTCAGCACAGCCCTAATTCATCAAGTGCATTGAAATAAATAAAAATATTTCTCTTGAACTTGGAAACAGCCTCGAACTCATATGCATGAAAACCAAAATTACATTTACATGCTTATAGTTTACCCAGAGTACTACGCAAGTTTGATCCAATATATCTTAAGACAGACACTAAGCCGTCTTCAATATGTCTGCTCTCTGGCAGAGAAAAATTGAAAATTTTTTGATCAAGAAAAATGACCCATATGGCAATAAGTTACCAATAATACCAACCAGACATAAATCATTTTCAGAAATGCTAACTTCTCCCGGTTTTCCGATTACCCAGGACACAGGTGAGCTGAGCTGAAGCACCCGGAGCAAAGCCAGAGCTCCCTCCAGCCCTTGCACCGGAGCGCTGCCGGAGCGCAGCTGCGGATTGCGCAGCCCAAGGGGCAGAGGGGCTGCAGAGCGCCGGGACAGCCCGCGCTCCGTCGGGGTGTCAGGCTCCTGGTGGGGTGGTGTCCCATGCCAGAAGCTGATTTTGGCCGAACAGATTATGTCTATTCTCCCCCAAATGTGTGACGATAGTTTATTAATGGACCACCTTACCCTGGTAACAGTCTGTTTCCCCTCTTCCCCCACCCAATATTTGTCCATTTCTGGTGATTTCATTCTTAAGAATAAAACCGCTTTAGAGATGCAGATTTCCTCTCTGGCTGACGAGGTCGGTACTCCGAGTTGCGGGAGGCTCCGAAAGCACTCTGCCGAGCCGGTGCTGTGCGTTCAGCGCTCCTCTTCCCCTTGACATCGGGGATGGATGGTGCCCGGGACGGACAGAAGACAGCACGGAGAACTGAGGAGGTGACACCAGGTCTGGGGAGGCACCGCGTGATGATTGCTGTGAGGTGACGTTCCTCTAATTAATAGGATTAGCTTTGCATGTGTCAGCTTTCTATGAGCATCCCAGTTACTACATGTATACGTGAGGGTGCTCGTAGGAGTGAGGAATCTTCAGTTAATATCGCTGCGTATTTCTGAGGTGGGATATTCTGAATTCATTATCTTGAATATTCATATCTGGGAACTGCTCCTGCAAGTCCTTTGGAGCCTGATCTAAAGTGAGTTGAAGGACGTGTACATATTGCTTTTATAGAGGCACAGAAAAAAAGAATAGAAATAGCACTAATCTACTCCAAACAAGTCAGATTCTGTAAGTACAAAAGTTATTGAAGACAGAGAAATTATCTAGCAAGAAAAGAATGCTAGGAATATTTAAGGAAACTGACCTTATCACCAGAAATTGGAGAGCAGGGAACAATATGGAGATAAATGGGTGTAACGTAAAGGTTTCCATCAGCCTAAGTTCTTTAAAAAGCCTCTCAGTGTTACATGAATGTAGATTAAGTGATGATAGAGAAGCATCTTTGGATACATTATTCCTGTAAGCTTTTTGTACATTATCCCCGCGTCGTTCTGAGAAGATTGTTGTGAGACGTGGCTGCTTATTTCCTTAGCTCTTCAGTGGCTCCCAAATAGACGTGACCCTGACTACAGTCCCGGGTCACTCTTTCCTAAACTTCAAGCAAACAAAGAATAGAAACGTTGGGTTTTGTCTAAGCTCTTGTCTCTCATGGAGCACTCGGTGCACCGCTCCGCAGAGCAAAGCGCTGCCTCAGACACACGATTCTCGGCTCTGCCCTTGGCCTGCCCGCTCTGCAGCCGAGCGAGCTCCGTGCTCGCCGCTCAGCGCGCACAAAGCCGGCGGGCGTCCTGCTATGTCACACGTGCGTGGGGAGGCATTGTCCCTGAACCAAGTTCGTCACCTACCGGAAGGCAAAACAGCAAAGATGCTTGTGGCGTTTAAGAGGAGTATGGGAGCGCTGCACAGATCACTTTGGAAAATGTTTTTCTGGCAAAGTCTGTTTAGAGGGAGGATGTGAAAATTTGCTTTCACCAGAGCTGAGAGCAAGAGGAAATATCACGATAATTTTTATGCAGATGAAAATGGTTTTACAGTGATTTGCAAATGTGGCATAATTAATCCTGCAAATGAGCCTGGAGTTACAATATGTCCAATCTGGCAAGTTACGGGACTCAGATCTCAGCCGAATTGCAGCTCTTGCCTCCTCACAGTGTCAGAGCATGCATCTGGGGTCATAACGGTGTTCTCACCTCATTGTGGCGAGACCTACTGAAATATAAATCCCAGGCTTCCTCTCCGATCTCACTAATCAGAAGCTTTTGACAGTGGGATGAAGCTGTCTTTGCAGGCTAATCATATTGTCGTCTTATTTGGCAAGTCTGCAGGCAACAGATGAGATCAAAAGAACTCAGGCAGATGAACGCTTTGATCGAAACCCTTTCCCTCTGCCACGAGCGCAGCCATCATGCCACCCTGGGAGCGATGCTGTGCCTGCGGAGACATCCCGCTCCCCGCTCCTCCGCGCGCAGCAACTGGGACTCAGAGCAGGGGTGCAGGGGTCGCAGTCTCCCCTATACCTTGCTTTTGTTCTCGCCCTTAGGGCAGCAGCAATCAATCAGGCAGCGCTGACGGGAAGCTCTGACTTGTCTCTGACTTATTCCTGCTAGGGGCCGCGGCCAGCCGTCCCCCCGCTCACCTCCCTGTCCCCAGGCGCAGAGCCGGGTCCTGTCCTGCGCCGGTGCTGGAGGGGAGCTCCCAGGGCCCCCAGACCCAATTCATCCATCCCAGGGAAACCCCGACCAGCACCGCAGGGACAGGGCAGGGCCAAGCTGACGCCCCGGGGGTTCGAAGCGGGGGTGCACGCCAGCTCCCATTGCCAGTGACCTGCTACCGGCCCTCCCCGCAGCAAAAAGCACGAAGCTGGATTCTGCATCCAGGCAAAAGTCAGTTAATTTGGGTGGCTGCCTTCTCCCCGCCTCCTGGGAACGCCACTAAACATAACAACAGTATGTATTTTCTCATTTGCTGGGATCAATAGCCCAGTGAACATGATGCACATATTAATCATGCGCCATTGAAGGGGGCTGGCGGGGGTCGCCCTGAGAAAAGGCAGCATGCAGCAGCGCAGTATGAGGGATCAATAAATCTCTCGCAAAAAGTAATAAAAGAGTATGAAAGATGGCAGGCTCTTCACAAGAAAACGAAGAATGCAGTTTTAAAGCCACCTGAATAATATTTGACCCCCACCTTCCAATGAACGTCAAGCCAGAGAGTTCTAATGGGGACGCAGGTGGGTGCCTGGGAAGGACCCGACCTGCAGAGATGGCAGCGGTACTGCTCCGGGCAGAGAGGGGAAAGCAGAGCCTGCGGCTGGAAGATACAGCAGTGCTGGCCAAGGGCAGCTTGGGTGGCTCCTGCACCACCCAGAGCTGGGGGTCTCCGTGGGTGAGGTGGGTCTCTGCTGCCCAGCACAGCTTTTGGGCACGTCTACACCGTGGGCAGGGAACTCCCTTATCGGGTCTGAACTGGCTTCACTTTCTGGCTGCAGAACTCCAGCACACTCAGCTTTGGCCAGGAGATGCAAGTGAATTGTTATAAAAGGTCAAAGATTTCTTTCAAAATAGTATTTTTTTATTAATGATCATAAAACAAAGCAAGGACAATGGAAGAGCTGTGGGAGCGGTGAGATGATCCTCCCAATGAAGTGAGGCGATGCCCCATGGGGCTTCAGGTCAGGGTCTGGAAGACCGAGCTCACCTTCTCGTTCCTGACCACTTCTGACATATTTGAGCAAGCGAAACGTCCATTCACACAACTGAGTGTACTTTAGTTGGTGACAACATCTGTCCAAGAAAAGACGCTCCCCTTGGCAAGTTGCCTTATTATATCTTGCACGGAGAGGAACACAGAAAATCTGTGCCACATCTCTTTTGAGAAGAGAAGGGACACATCTCGTATGTGCACCTCTGGAGCAACAGCACGTTCAGGGTACCGGCCTGTGTGATGCAGGAGGCCCCTTCCAGCCCCATGTGCTCTGTGCCAGGGAAGTTAATACTGGTGAAAAGCCTGTGTTATCATGGGAAGGAGGCTTGGATAAACCTTTCTCTTGTCACACCCATTCATGTCTGAAGATAGCGTGTATTGTTTAAAAAAAAAATCCCAACAGAAAGCTGAGACTGTGTTAGGGAGGTTGCGCATCCAGAGAACGCTCCTGTAACAGCAGTGAGGATGTAGCAGACCCTCACAGGTGAGTTGTACATAATGACCACCACCGAAAGGGAAGCAGGAGCAAAGCAAGAGAAGGAACTCATCTACTCCATCACTTGGTGAGAAACGAGGAAGCTGACCCGAGGGTGATGTGCAAGAAGAGAGCCCCAGGAGAGCTCAGAGGTTTGCTCTGTGGATCTCCATCCCACCAGCCTCCAGAACAAAGCTGGAGTCCAACCCACGGGGAGCAGCTGGGCAAGTCAAACACGTACCCCTTGGCGATGACAAATCATACAGACCGTCTCGTACCAGACCCGAGCACTGGTGAGCCTAGCACCTGGGTGCTCTTACCTGCAGTGGTAACGAAACGCAATGACGTCACTCGCCGAGGCAGAGCAGGACTCGCATCCCAAACCCTGCCTTGGAGAGCTCAAAGGCTGGTACCTGCAGAGGTTGCTGGGCTCTGTGGAGGACTTTCTTTCAGGAGGTACAGGCGAGGTAATCACAGGACAGAAAGAGGTATCGCAGCTTTGGGCACACCCCAAGCTTTCACGATGGTCCTAGGTAAATTCCAGCAAAAATGCGTTTCCAGGCTAAGGGCTCACAAGGTATTTGGCACCCAGGACTGCGCTCCCAGGGAAGAGTCCAACACTTGGAAACAGCGTATAATTAAAATGTTTAAACAACCATTACAGAGGTGTGAACACACTGCTGTAATTACACAGCTGTTTGTTCATTAAAGGAGGAATTGAATACAATTATAATATTTACAATTCTGCACACTAAAAACCAAAACAAAATTAGAGTTTTTAGGAGCAATACGAACAGTCCTGTCCTCTCTCCAAATTGGCCTTTAGATATCAGAGCTTGCAGGAAGCTTTTCCAAGGGGTAATTCACTCAGGGCATTACCAGACTTTTTCCCACTCAGATGATTGAATCCAGAACCGAAAACAGCGCCAGTGACTGAACGGTCCCTAACGACTTCAAATGTCAGATTTATCCCAGCGGTGCAGTGCAAAATTCTTGGGATAAGGGCCCTGGGACAGAGTGCTGTGAAACAGAGACGTGAGCCCTACCAGCCCGCTCCGCCCGGACCCTCTCCCAGCGGGGCAGGCGGCTGCGTGGGACCCGGGATTTGTGCTGCTCAAGCTCTCGCCCTCCTGCCTGAGCTCAGAGCGGGTTTCACTCCCCTCTTCTCACGACACGAGCAGAACAGGCCCCAAGACCGTCTTCCACCGGGAGGTCAGGCCAAGAGCGTGACGTGCCAGCACAGGGAGGGAACACGGACTGCAGCAGACAAAAATGAGGCAAACTGTCGGCAGCACATTTGGGGTCCAGCTGCAAAGGGAATAGAGACGCGCTTCAGGTGTCACCCCCCCCCGCCAAAATGCAGCTGAAGTTCTGCTGAAGGGACGAGCAGTTTGGAGTAGGCTAAGCTGTCCCCTCTGCCAATTCGTACGAGACGTGACCTCGGTACCATCCGGTTTACAGAGCGGCAAAACACGTCAGTGCCCGAAAACGGCGGTGAGGTGGAAGAGCAGCGCGGTCCCAAGTGAGTGCGTGGGAAAAGGGCTGGTGATGCAGGAGCTGAGCTGCGCAGAAAGGAAACCAAAGGGTGCGGCTGCCCGTCCTGGTGGAACTCATGTTTCGGAGGGTCACCAGTCAGACGTGCAGCTGCTTGCGGTGCCCGCGCTCGGAGGAGCCTTCTCCAGACTCAGAGCTGCTCACACACCACCGGGAACAGCTCGAGCAGGTCTCAGCCTCCAGCACAGCCACCCTCAGGGCTGCTGGGAGGGAACCGTGCGCGTCGGATCGTGGAAGTGCTGGAGCCTGCCTCCTCAGGAACACGGTGGTGCTCACCCCGCATCGCCGCACGCAGGCGCGTTGGGAGCAGCGTGGGATTTGGGCAGAAACTCAAGCAAACAGCCTCCAGCCAGAGCCCGGGGTGGCTGTGCTGGGACCGGAGCTGTGCAGTAATGCTGCTCTTTTCCAGCACACAGCCCCAGACCTCCCTTCAGCCTCAGAGTTTTCATTCATTCAGAATGGGCGCTTGTTCTGTCTGTAAAACTCAGTCACAAACCCCTGTCTTTAAGGGAATGTTGGAACTTTTTCAAGTCCCCAAGGAAATGTTTCATCTTTTTCACTTTTCCCCTATTTTTAGGAGCAAACTGCTATATTTCATCTGAACTTACATGCAATTTCATTGCACCTGAACTTGTATTTCTGTAATTAATGAATTATTTCATAAAAAACTTAGATCAGATCTTGCCAGGAGGGGTAGCAATGGTTTAAAAGAAAATAATCACTTTTTTATAGTGTTGTTGATTAGATCTTTGCACCCACTGCTGAGTTACAGGATTTTGTGGAGGTGAAACGGGGAAGTTTTCTACATGGGACAGAGACTACCTGTCATGTACATGTCATAACCATCAAGGTTATTTGTTTCGTACCTCAGTTGTGGGGTAGGAAACACGGCTGTGATCTGTTAGCAATGTAGGTATCGGACGCTGCTCAGCGTGGCCACTGCAGGGCGGGAGCTGGGGGGAGCAGGGAGCTGGTCCTACCTCGCCGGGTAAGTCCTTCTGGCAGGAGGGAAGGTGACAGAGACTGGGCAGGGTCAGGGGTACTTGTTAGAGACGTTCCTGTCTGATGCCTAAAACCTCTGTTGCGTCGGGTGGCTGAACTACTCCGTGTTTGTCGACCTGGCTTAAAGGCAAGAGGGAAGAAAAGGTGTTTCCTGGACACTTCTACTCCCCTTTGCACAGCGGAAGACATCCAAAATTGCACTCCATAATTGGCAAAGATGAAGGGACAAAGAAATGTGAATAAATCATCAGTATTTACCACCAGTCATTTTTTTTTAAAAAAAGAAGTATATAGCTTAGTATAAAATAAACTGTTACCTGGAGACTGCATGGTAAACTGAGGAAAAACTGGAACTATAGCTTGGACAGTTATGGTATTTAACTTTGCTCTAATAGTAGTTACTAATGAAAAAGTGAAATTAATTACACACTAAAGGTTGCACTTGACTTAGATGAAGTGGATGTAGATAAAGCGTCCTTAGTACATCACGAAGTCCCAAGTATATAGTAACAGGAAATCAATTAATCTCCACCAACATTTGTTCCTTCTAGTGTGAAACAGTTTTAATTAACTTATTGTGAATGGTCAGTCACTGCTTACTCTGGAAGAGCCTTACAGATTTAATGAAGCACCATTCTTTCCAAATTTATGCTGGAAGAGTGACAATGACAAATTTTGAAGCTGAAGTACTTGGCGTATGTGATCAGTTAATGGAATACCTTCCTCCTCCCAATTATTTCATTCCTGTCCTGTTATTTTTCCCCGATTAAACAGTAGTCTTCTGACTCAGGCTATGAGTCCGGGAGCAAGCATACCATTGTCACTTAGCAGTAAAACAGTTTGTACACAGGAAAATCACTTTAATACAGGTCAGAGCCATCTAATATTTGTTTGATACTTTCTATAGCCTTTAAAGTGTTTGAAATCAATGAGAGCCATGCACAGTTCAGGGCAGGCCCTTCACAGCAGACAAAATGGGATAACAGAGTGCCTGGAGTTACCCCCCTTGAGCCTGATGGAGAAGCCATGTGCTGGGTACGTGGCGGGGGTCCCTGCCAGCTGCAGGAAACACTCGTTCTCTTCCAGGCAGCAATGAGCACATAGAGCAAAAAATTGAAATTAAGTTTTTGGACTCCTGATTGAAAAAAAAAAAAAAAATTCCTGGGATGATATCTGTTGGTCACTATTTGAAGACTTCATACCAGCCTGAGCAATTGCAGCAGGAGTAGAGCAAGGAGGGAAGCTGTCCCCACCTACACATGTTCTCTTTTGTGTTAATTTTCTCAGATCATTCCAAACATCACTGAGTTTTGTGGCCTCAGACAGACAAGATTTTGGTACATAAGGAGAAGATAAGTCCAAATCCTGCTCATTACAGTACAACCCACAAAGAAATAGCAGTGGAAGAGATCTGAGGAGGAGGAAGAGCAGGTGAGCTTGTTTTCTTACCTTTGCAGGTGTGAGATGCCAGTGAAGGCTCAGTGCTTGGCTGAGCAATGGAGCTGCAGAGCACACCAGTGCTGGAAGCCACCTGACAGACACCCCCTGGGCTGCAAGGGATGACATCATTAGGTCAGTGAGCAGAGAAGTTGAAGGTTTACTTCGAAACAAGTGTTTATACCTTTCCATCTTACCAGTACTCATGACTGTCACCTGCATCACCTGCGGGAGTTGCCTTGTTCCCACCTGAGCCAAAGCCTCACGCCTGTGAGGGATGGCAGGACTCCTGTCAGAAACACACCAACCATTTCTCCAGAGCTGGTATACGCAGAGCAGTGACAGACACGTGCTGATCAGAAAGAGATCCCGAATAGTTGGGATTCGGTGGCTCTTGGCAGCCACAGATGAGCCAGTGCCAGCCTGCACAGGTCATGGATATTGTCCCCGGCGGGCGGCTGGGACCGGACCCTTTTGGAGCACTAGCAGAGCTCACCCACGAGTGCTAACTGGAGGCCATGGCTACAACAGCTACAGCCTGGAGACTCTGTAATTAGGTGGCTTTTTAAGCATGAAGTCAGAGGTTTCGTGATTATGGTGATGAAAGTGGGAGTACTGCACGGCTGCTCCAGCTCAGGGAGAGGGAAGCTTATCTGGAACTCCTTTGTAATGGCATTGCTCGTTTTGGCTTGGTTTGGTTTGGTTTTCTCTATATTCAAAGTCTGTCTGTATTGACAAAGTCCTGCAGCCTTATCTTGTACCAGTTATCACTGGAAAGAGACATACAGCTTCACAGTAGATTGATTAGCTTCTTTCTACATTTGTGGCAGGAACATTAAACAAAATACTAAATAATTCAGGCCTGTACAGTCATGGGCATCCACTAGCTCCCAGTCTGTCTTTCCCAAGGGAAAGCGTGTGGTTATTTCCCAGCGCTGCCAGTTAGGAACCAAAGTGATCTGGGTGCTTCACGCAAGAGGAGGCTATCAGAAGAGACAGGAGAAGCTGCAGCAATACAGGACAAAACGCATTAACCTTTCCTAGAGAGGACTTAGCAATGGCAGAAATCACAAATGGTGAAGTATTTTTATGAAGAGTGACCTCCATGGTTTTCAGCAGCAACTTCTGAAGATGATCTCTGCACATGCTGCAGGGCTAAAGACTTCGTACAAGTGACAGGAGAGAAAGTCAGTAGTTAAACAGCTTATAAAGATGATGGTTCAAGACAGGGAGATGAAAGCAGGAATTAAAAAAAACAAACCTTGTGTAAAGGTTAATTAAAATATTAATAATGCAAGGTTTCAATTATTCATGCATAAATAAAAAGATGTTTAATGATAGACACACACTGAGCATTAGTATGGTGGACATGACATTGGGACAGAGAAGGAACAAAGGAGAGCTTTGACTCTCAGCACAGACAACGTTGGTCAAGGTGATGGGGTGAGAGAGGGGATGGCAAGTGCTCAGGGACAGACGGCCGTGCGGCGGGGGCCACCGTCCCGGCGCGGTTCTGCTCTGGTCACCTACGGTCCAGTGGGGCTGCACCAGCCCTTGTGGTCTCCATCCCTTCAACAACCCCAGGCTCAGAAGACAGGAGGAGCGTTGGCTCGTCGTCTGAGTGTGGCTCTGCCAGCACGGGCGAGGGGCACTGGCAGCACAGGACTGCACAGGCGTAGGGACTGCTTCTGTCAGCGTTTCAGAATTGCTCCTCCTGTTGTGTCCTGAAGGGCTCGTGACAGCGAATGGGGCCAAACGCCAGCCTCTGCAATGCTGTGGTACTGCCGTGGTGAATGCACACCAAAAATAATGGGGTCTGGGCTCATGTTTGTCATGTCTCAGATGTTCTTAATTTCTCGTCATAAATGATTGTATTTGCCAATGTTTATCTGCATTGTTATTGAAAAAAAAATCAAATTACTATGAAAAGCATGCTATGAGGCACCTTCGTTCATTCTGGTAACCACCATATTTGATCTTCAAAAGTAGAGTTCTTGTACAGTAACAACTAAAAAATCCCATAATATTTTTACATCCTTATTTTCTACAGATCATAGAATCGTAGAATCATAGAGCATCCCAGGTTGGAAGGGACCTCGAAAGATCATCTGGTCCCATCTTTTGTGGGAAAAGGAGCCCAGGTGAGGTTATCTAGCACCCTGCCCAGCTGTGTGTTGAAAACCTCCAGCGATGGGGACTCCACCACGTCCCTGGGGAGGTTGTTCCAGTGAATGATTGTTCTCACTGCAAAAAATTTCTGTCTTAGATTGAGATGAAACCTCTCCTGGTGCAACTTGTACCTGTTGTCCCTTGTCTTCTCCATGTGGCTCCTTGTGAAGCAATAGCGTCCGTCCTCTTTGTAGCCACCCTTTAAGTGCTGGAAGGCTGTGGTGAGGTCCCTGCAAGTCTTCTCCTCGCCAGGGAGAAAAGACCTGACTCCTTCAGTCTTTCCTCACAGGGCAGGCTCTCCAGACCTTTGATCATCTTCATGGCTCTCCTTTGGACCCTCTCCAGTCTGTCTGCCTCTTTATTGAATTGTGGGGACCAGAGCTGGACCAGAACTGCGTACGACCCATGAGGGTAGGGGTCAGGCAAGCAGCACTGCTCTCCAACCTGAAGCTCACAGTGTCCTTAGTACAATGCTGCCAAGTTTGTCATCCCGTAACTTGTGTTTGCTGTGGCCTCCTGGAACATCTGCTCAGAGCGTGACTTACAGCCCGCTGGCTCTGCACACGTACCCTGCGCTTCTGGCACAACTTTCTCCATACGTGCCCTCACTGCAGCACATCCGTGAAAATACTTTGTTTCTGTGCGGCCATAATTATATTCTCAGTTTCTCTCTTTAAGCTGTCTTTGACAAGTCATTTATATTTTGCCCGCTTTCATGAGCTTTTATAGTGAAAGAAAGTTGGCAGGCAATTCTCAACTATCCTACTTGTCTCTTGTCTGTCTGATGATTGATTTCCAGTGGGAGTAAGTTTTGATATTTGAAAAGATCCAGACTATTATTATTGAACATTTGAGTTGTGTAATGGAAGTAGCTGTCTGACAAATCCAGAAGGATATCTAAGCAAAAGGCTCAAAGGCTTAAGGAAGTTCTGGATCATTTATAAAACATTGCCCAGTGCATTGTCTCTAACATCAGACAAAGAATGAAGAGAAGCCACAATGCCAGGAGAGTACAGCCAAGTTGAGGAAAAAAGAGGTGCAAATGGAATATTTGAAAAAAGTCAGGAGAAATATTAGGTTCTGTGAAGACTGAAAGATACGACAGACAATGGGATGAAAAGGACCAATCCTGACCGGGCAAAATCGCCACAGACAGAGAGGAAAAATGCTGCCTCTGATCTGCAATTGGTATCAAGACTCTGGGCAGACAGAGTTGGATGAATACTGCCGAAAAGGAAAGAAATCACAAAAACCCACTGGTGTCTCCAGACATACTAGCAGCTCGCTTATGTTCAGCCTGGGCTCAGACTGTGGTTTGGGGACGGACAAGCAAAACCATCCCGCTTGGGGACGAGACATTTGTGATTAGCTCAGGGATGGAGGGAGCTGTGCCACGAAAAGCGCCGAGCGCGGGAGCTGGTCACCCGGCAGTGGGCGAGGGCTGCAGAAAGCTGCTGGCAGGAGCACCCCGGGGTGCTCTGCCGCAGGGCTCGCTCCCAGCTCTGGAGCTGGGCTCCCACGTCTTGCACGCAAGGCGTGCTTTTCCTGAAAAGCAAACAGAAGTTGCTGTCTCGGTCATAGCTGTCGTCCTTCATGCCTCATAGCCTGAGCCAAGTAAACAAGCGGACCGATATAACACTCGCTTTGGAGAACACATATTGTTAACGGTAAAGAACGTGCCCAGATTTGAGTTTATGCCGTGCCCTCCTGTACGCACAAAACCAGCTGCAAATTCTTGAGAGATCCCTCCTGTCTGGAGCCAGCCGGGCAGATGGATTTCCCGTCTCCCACGGAGCCGAGCGAAGGATGCCGTCCTTGTGTCGCAGCAGCGGGCGCACAGGGAAGCACCACCACGCGTGCGAGGAGACACCATCAGAGAGACGCCAGTTGTGCTCCTGTGTGTAAAATTAATCCCGAAGTCTCCGTTTCTCTCGCAACGCCGGTGCTCCACGCAATCTTTGTCACTGAGCTGGCCGAATGATAGCAGTGGGGGTGTAACGGTGTGTAAGTGACCCAGATAGCGGTGCACTAAAATAGAAGATGGCAGCGATTCCAGAAATTACCTTCTTTCCTGGCTTTGAAGGAGGGAGGGACAGCGTTTGCTTTCCCCCTGAAGTGCTGCTCCCAGTCTGTACCTGGTACGGTTTCCTGTGCTGCAAGTATTTCTCCCACCTCTTGTAGGGCAACAGGGCACCGTGACAAACTTGAGGAGCCGTCTGCACAGGCACCATCAGTTCTTGTCTGCACCTCAGTGTAAAAATAGCGTTGCCCCATCACCGCCTAATGAAGCTGTTCTATGGTCTGCATTCATCACGCCTGCTCCTGCTGCCTGTCACCGGGAAAGGAGAAGGTTGGTCACATCTGCTGCGCTAATGATGTGTGCAGTGTGTACCCTGAGTCTGACAGTCTGCAGGGTACGGCTTGCTGCCAGGAGAGGGTAATCGGTGTCTACAAGGCCGTGGGGAGGAGAGGAGAAGCAGCCTGGGGAAGCTCCGCGCTCCTTCGCTGCCAGACGAGGCTGCAAAGCGCGTCCTCGGCGTGCGGAGCTGGGGGACGGGGTGGCCGGGGCAGCAGAGGGAAGGCACAGCCCTGCTGCCAGCACAGCCCGGCGCTCTGCTCTCCTCACGCTCTGTGGGCTGGAAGTCCCATGTCCAGCTCTGGAAGCTGGGGTTTCCCATCTCAGCACTTACAGCTGCTGCCCGCTCTACCAGAAAAAACCAAACACGTTTGCTGAAGCCTGAGGAAATCCAGATTTAATCCACTGCTTCTAAAAGGCTGGTCTGCAGTTTTTCATCCTTGCTACCTCTGATCACAACTTCTCCTCCTCCTCCCGGCTGTTAGTTTGGATTCACCTTTCCCAGCCGCAATGGGGAATCCCCCGCCCCATCCTTCTCACCCGGGCTCTGCCGTCAGGGAGGGCGTTAGGGCCCGGACAGTCTCGGGGAGGGGCTGGGGCACCCCCCCGGGGCTGGGGCACCCACCCTCGTTCCCGGAGGCAAGCGGGTGCTCTTGTCACGGCTGCAGAGGCAGCCGCCAGCCCTGCCGCCCCGCTCACACATCTCCCGAAGCACTGAGCGGACGGGTCAGCTTCCTGAGATGCCGTCCACGTAGTCCTAAACCAGCAGCGCACGGGAAAGAATCCGTACGTCCCGGATTACATCTACCTGCTCTGCACTAAACCGAGAATAGCATCGGTCCGTGCCAATGCCCGATATTAATGAGCTGCTGACGTTAATAGCCCTTGGCGTGAGCTGGGGACCATTGACTCCCCCAAATGAGGTATTTATTCCCCAGGAAACACGTTGTGCTGAGGCTGTTCTTAAGCCCGGCGATACGGTGAAAGCGTAGGGATGCTGTATGCGGCAGGGCATGTCTCCGCGCTCCCGGGCGGGGGGCTCCTGGGCGAGGGGCGTCCCAGGTCCTGCGGGACAGCGGCTGCTCCTGCCATGGGAGCTGCCCCTCGGCATCCGGGGCTGCCTGCCGGGGCCACCGGTCCCCGGGGCTGGGCCAGGGGCTGGGAGCTCTCTGCAAGGCTGCACGGGCTGTAGGGGGGGGCAGCTACCTGAGCGAGGGACACCTGACCTGTGAGGACACCTGGTTGACAGCTATCCAGCTGAAAACAGAGGAGGCAAAGGAAGGAATAAACTACAGCGAGATACACAAACCCTCCAGCAGGAGATAGTGGTGGCCAGAGCTGGGGGTCACCAACAGATGGGCTGTGGGGGGACACCCACGGGCGCCCGGGGGAGAGGGGACCCCACCTTGGTGCCCCACTGGAAGGGGAACAAGGTGGCCCTTGGGTCATAGGAGAACACAAACTCATTTTGGGGTTTGGAGGGGGCTGTGGGGACGTGTGTACTTGCTGTGGGCCGCTGGCCCGTGATGGGGTGCTCGCGGCAGGGCTGAAGGGGGTGGGGTGCATTAAGGAGGGGACACGAGGACAGGTGGGGTCAGCACAGGGCTGGGGGTGCCTGTCTGGCTTCAGCCGCATCTCTGTGCGTGTGTGTGTGAGCACGTGTGCGTGCATTTGTGTGTGCATGTGCACGTGTTTGTGTGCATGTGTGTGCACGCGTGCATGTGTGTGTGTGTGTAGTGCCCGTCCTGGCTGCTGGCTGGAGCTGCCGAAGGGGAGCACCACAAACCCTCTGGGCAGAAGTCCCCAGGACCCGGGGCCTCTTCCCTCCACCCAGGCAGCTGCCTCCGCATGGGCAGCGATGGCGATGATGGCGATGGCAATGGCGATGATGATGGCAATGATGGTGCTGGCGATGATGGCGATGGCAATGATGATGGCGATGATGATGGTGATGATGGCGATGGCAGGGCCTGCCTGCCCCATGGCCGGGCTGCCCCCTGCCCCGCGGCCGGGCTCCCCGTGCTCACTGGCACAAGCTCCCCCGCTGCGTTGGCAGAGCCTAAGGGTGCTGCCTGCCCTTCCCGAGCACAGCGGAGCGTCCTGCCTCTGCCCTGCTCCATCCGCCCTCGGGAGCGTCGCACATGGATTTCATGGCAGCTTTGAAACAGATTCCGGGCGGGGGAAGGTTTGAATGGTACCGCTGCCAACCATACGAGGTTTATCCAGGGCCTTCTCACGTGAAAAAAACCAAAACACAAAACCAACCCCAAACCCCCGCCTTTATTTCCCTATAAGTTGTTTAGAATCCACTTGAACAAAAAATTTCTATTGAGGATTTTAATTTGTAATATAGGTTGTGGCTTCATTTGTCATAAATCCAGAAAAAGAGCTACAAGGGCACTCATGTTCAAATATATAGAGAAACATATATTTCTGGTTTAAAATAATATATTTAATTAAAAATACATCTTAAGCACATGTATGATATAATTTACATATATTTGATATCTATCTTAATTTACATCAGGAAAACTGCTTTCTCAATTAATCTGGTATTTATCCACAAAGTCAAACAGGATTTTGTCTGCAACTGAATAAGCCGGAAAAACGCTTCCTGAAAAATGCCGTCCAGCTCCATTCCTGCCTTGCAGCAATTGGCCTCGCCGCTGTGCTCGTGCCAATAACGTGGTGGGCACGTCCGCTGCTATCACCGTCAGCTCCGTGACAGTCCCACGTACTGCGCGGCTGTCCCCCAGGACGACGGGGGATGATCTGATGCGTGGCCAGGGCGGCACTGGCAGGGCGCTTTCGGTGATGGGTGCTGGGAAATCAGGGCACGCTCCCTCTCCCGCGTCCCCTGAAAAACTAAAGGGCTCCTTGCAAACCGCGCAGGAGTACGCCTTGGGCTCCAGCTACTGAATCTTTTCCCAGTTTTTCTGAGGGTCATGTGGGAAGCTGACTTTGATCCCTGCAACGGGTTCTCAGTAACTAAATAATTTCCCGGCTCATTCCACTGCCGTTTGTCCGGGGCCAGCTCCTGGCTGTTGGGGCTGCACACGGCAGCGTGAATGCACGGGGATGAATCTACATTTCGGTTCAGCCCGAATTCAAGGCGTGGGGGTTTCTCAGGGTTCTCAGCCCTTCCGGGGGCTGGTTTCTGCGGCTCTGTGCGATGTGGCAATGCAAACTACTCGACACTGGAAATGGCAGGGGTGGACACAACTGGTAGGGGGAATCTTTGTCCCAGCGCATGAAGTGATTTGAAAGGGTGAGGTGTTGCTACGGATGGATGCACCGTTCTTGTTTCATGCTTCATGGGACCCTGTGACAGAGCATTAAATTTTAATGAACTAGATATTAGCTATCTTGGGAAATCACGCTGTAATTTGTTTGGAGATGTAAATAGCAAACTCAAACCTCACAAACAGCATAGTAAGGAATTAGAAGAGCAGAGGCTTTTTGGGTTCCTTCTATATTGCCTCATTGACACTGAAAACCGGTGTAACCAAGCATGAACACTCCTTTGGGCACCAAGCACGTCTGTCTTTTGCTTGACTAGATGAAGCAGGTCTATTATTTCTAGCGGCTATTACTCATTATCACACCTTACTATCTCTAAGCAAATAATTTAATTCATTATTTTTAATATATGGCTGTGGCTTTTTGTTTTTTTTCCCCAGTTCTTGCAAGAGTATTTGTCACCCAGAACA
Organism: Grus americana; assembly: GCF_028858705.1. Lineage (NCBI taxonomy): Eukaryota > Metazoa > Chordata > Aves > Gruiformes > Gruidae > Grus > Grus americana. The sequence goes on along the minus strand of NC_072856.1, from coordinate 71,012,371 downwards.
TCAGGGTGATCCGTTATTCACCTGCAAAAGGAGAGGTTAGTTTCTTTTGCAGCAGCCAGCAAGACAGGAGTCTGGGAGCGTACGAGGGTCACAGCGTCACCCTGCCCTTCCCAGCCGCTCTCCCATGCGAAGGTGTCCTGATGGGAAGAGGCACCCGTACCGAGCGGTCCTGAGCCTTACACCTCTCCTGCGCGTTTTGTCATCGCCCGGAGATCGCGGGAGCAGCTCTCTCGTGCCTGCGGGCAGCCCCTCGGCAGAGCGGCTCTCGCTGGAGCTCAGGTCCCTGTAGACATTTAATGCACGCCTGTGCCCGACTGTTCTGCCACGGGACAGCCCAGGCAGCTCAGCCGTGCCCACCCGTGCCCTGTGCCCCGTGCTTCCCCAGCCCTGCGGGCTCTGCGCGCTGCTCCCCTCGCCCTGCCCGTGCCCAGGGGCTGTGGGCGTATTCGTGTGATCACACCCTGCTGCGTGTGACACCGTGACATCTGCTGCACAGTCGGCTGGTGCTCTCGTTTGCGCATCTCCCGGCTGTCCCAAATCCACCCCGGTAAAGCACCGTAAAGCAGAAGAACAGTTTTTACCACTAAACCAGTCTGTGTTTTGATCAAACGCACACAATAGAAATCTTCTGAGCTGTTTGTAACATCTTTCACTGTTCTTTGGCTCTAAATGAGATCCATGGTCTATTTTTTTTTTTTTTTTTTTTTTTTTATGTAACACATTCATTAGCATCAGAACTCTCCACTGTTCTCCAATATCTTGCTTTTTCATGTGGAAGAGATTTCAGGAAAACTCCTTACCACATGGCTGCCCTCTATTTTTGCCAATAATTAGTCTTAGAGAACTGTCAATCTGTTCTTACCTTGTGCTTGGTCATAGAATCAACGCTGCTGCCCGTGGGGTTTCTATTAATTTATTTTTTCCTGCTGCTTTTCATCCTACTGCTTATGCAAGCTTTGAGCCTGCTCAATCTCTATCAGTGAATGTTGATTATTTCTTAAATGGTAGCTTTTATTTAGCAAGCTGGGCTGTGACCTGATCCATAGCCCTGGAGAGGTCCCAGGAGGTTCTGCTCTCCTTGGCTGTGGGTCATCCTTCCTCGCTGCTGTTGGTGGACGCAGGTGGAGGTGGACGCTGCTCCAGGGTTTTATCCTGCACCAGGGCAGAGGTCCCAGGGAAAGCCTACCCGTTCACAGAGGCCCAAAGGCACAAATGGCAGGTGGTAAAATTTTTTGCCTCAGTTTCCCCTCTTTGTCCTCCGTTGGATAGCTCTTCTTTTTGGTCTTGACTTGTTTGCTGATAAGCCTGCCTCCATGCTCATCAAGCTTTCCTGTCCTATGGAAATATCCTGCCTGACACACAAGAATGCATTTGCCTGTATCATGTTCATGGCTTATAGTCACCCCGTGACCTACTCATGCCTCTGGGAATGTTTGCCTACTCCGATGTTTCCGAACTGTAGTAGAAACTCATGGTGCTCCACCGGATGTTGTGTCACCTATTTGTACACTGCAGTTCTTCACCCCTGGTTTATTGATGCAGGGGATCTCTTCTGTCAGAGCTTCAGCTGGTGTGGAGCACGGGGGCAGCAGAAACACACCGTGAGATACAGCTTTTTCTGGATACCATGGAATCCATAATTTGACGTGGACAATGAATGTATATTTGGAGAAGGCAGGCAGCCCACGTATCTCAAACAAAGGTTTTCTGCAATCTAAATTCGAAATACCTGACTGTGAACTTCACTGTTTCATACATTTGATGATAACAATGCACGAAGGGTGGAGCCTGAGAGATGCGTTAACGAGGCTTTCGCCATCAGTCCCGCTCCGCGCAGCCACCACCAGCAGATCCAGGCTGCCCAACGGACGCGCTGCCTGGGTGGGCTCTGAACACGGGGCCGGCGGTGTCAGGCTTGCAGGGCGGGCGTCTGCCTCCTAGGGAAGAGAAGAGCCACAGCTGGCGTTCGCCGAGCTCCGGTTCGGAAGTGTCACCGCAGGAAGTGCCGAATCGGCCCAGACACTGAAAAAGCTACAAGAGGCGAAACACTGGAGGGGCAGCGTGATGCAGCCCGGGGCGCTGCTCTCGGGGGGATGTGCTTTACTCTCCAGCAGCGGAAATGAAGGTCGTCAAGTTTTTAAGTGAATTCTACGGGCATTTAGTGAAGAGGAGGGTTGGTGCCGATAATGCCGATGTGGGTAAGGAGGTGGCTGGCCAGGTGGCCATCCGGCAGTAGGAGGCAACTGTGTCTCTTCCAGAGTCCCTGCGTTCCCGTACGAGAGCTGCAGAGAAGGGCTGAAGATTTTGCTGTTTACACGCCCACCTGAAACCACCCGACAATGTCGGTGTGATGAAATTACTGATGACATTGTTCAGATAGAAAGGAACTTTTTTTTTAATTAATAAAAGAAATGATGAAAAACAATCCTCTAGAACACACTAGGTAATTAGTTTGGAAAACTGGTGGAATGAGTGCAGAAAGCTGCCAGACTATGTCTATTCAGTTAAAGAATCTCAACTTTTTGATGGAGCTGGGTGGGATGAGACAGGCCCTCGCACGTGTCCAAGCGTGGATCTGATAGATCAGCGGCAGAGCCAGGCTAGAGACGAGTTCCCCTGTGGGCGCCCCTTGTCCAGAGGGCTTCGAGGGAAAAGACAGTCTTTCGGTAGGAAGGATTTCAAATGGCATGGGATTTATTAGCTAAAACCTATGTTTTGAGTTACACGGCAGCCACTGCATTTTCAGACCATGATTTCCTCTCTGCAAAGGGCTGTGCGAGGCAAACGAACGCTGACACAGCACATCCTGGAACAATTAGCTATAGCTGTACTAATTGCGTTCCTCTACTGTGGGGGGACACAGCTCGGGAGTGCAATCCTGTAAATTGGGCCCCGGCACTTGAGCAGGATGTTCAGGGACTGGAACGTGTCCGGAGGAGGACACCACAGCTGGTGGCAGGGCAGGAAGGCATGTCCTCTGAGGAGCGGCTGAGCACTCGGCGTTTGTCTGGTTTGGAGAGAAGGAGGCTGAGGGGCGACCTCATCGCTCTCTGCAGCTTCCTGAGCAGGGGACGTGGAGAGGGAGGTGCTGAGCTCTTCTCCCTGGGATCCGGGGACAGGACGCCTGGGAACGGCTCAAAGCTGCGCTGGGGGAGGTTCAGACTGGACATGAGGAGGCATTTCTCTGCGGAGAGGGTGGTGGGTGTCCTGCTCTTCCTGGCAATAGTGCATACGGTCAAAATACTTTGTTACTTTGGAACTTGCTCCCTGTGCTTTCGCAGCCTGCGTAGGCTTAGTGCAAAATCCCCTGCTGACCTCCCCACACGTATCCCCTCCGACTTCTGGTGGTGTCCAGTGCTGCTGCGAGCGTGCGCTTGTCCGCAAGCGTGCGTATGTGCACGTGCGTACGTGACAGAACAGAGGTATAATTTGACAACGTAGCATATTTGTTGCTGTCAGTTGCCAAAAGCTAAAAAGGAGCAAGGGAAACAATTATGCTGTAGTATTATAATTGCTCAGCACTCTGAAGTAACAGTGTAATTGTTGCCTCTTAGTAATTGCTCACAACTCACGAGTAGATGAGGTAAAACAGGGACGTTGCAAGAGAGGCGGTGGAACAACTGCAAAAGCTAAGACAGGAGATCTGGGGCAACCACTGCCACAGCAAACCGGACACGGAACTGGGGGGCTGTGCTGCAATTGCTCTTTTTAAATAGTGCACTTTGGGTCCGAAAATGCCATTTTTACTCATACCAGTGCCGTACCAGCTTTTAGAAGAAGATGTGGCTTTGAGGTTACAATTTGCACTTGCTGTGGTTCCACGTGGTGAGCACGCTCCCGAAGCACGATCCCGCTGTACTGACGCGGCTGGGATTTCCCAAGAGCCCTTCGCCCAGCGCGCGGGGGGCGGCGGGGGGCACCCGGGGAGGGGAGCTGGGGCAGCGGGGCAGTTCCTGCGGGGAGCTGGGCATGGGCTGTGTGCGGGGAGGGCCGGGGCGGGCAGGGGCACCGGGCACATGGACGGGGGGACCCGACGTCGCACGCTCCTGCATCCCTGTTCTGAGGGAGCAGCTCACTGGGTCACATCTCCCCTTTCATCTTCAGCAGTGCAGAGCATTTCCGCTTCCCTGCACAGTCCTTCCTATTTATATCTGTGCACAAAAGAGCAAATTATGTCCCCAACAGAATATACATTTCCCTTTGTTTCTAGAAAAGAACAAATTAAGATCCTGACATAGAAATTAAGGTGTCCTTTCTTAATTGCCCTGATGTGCCCAGCATCTCGGGGAGAAACGACACACCGGGGACGGGGAGCTGATAGCGAAGCAGACGTGCCTGTTAACACGGTGCACAATTACTGCAGGCAAGTGTGCTCTGCAGTGGAGCAGACCTTGTGACCCGTGACAAGGAAACGGGACTGGGGGAAAAAAAGAAAACAAAACCGGGGAATGGCTGCGTTGCGCATCCCTGAACCCGTCAGAGGTGAGGCACATCCTGGGTCAAGTGGTCTGCAAATTATACAGCGCATGCTGTTGGTTTTGTCTTATTGTCACCCTGAACAATGCAGCACGAAAGCCACAGGCAACTCTTTAGAAGTGTTCATGCTGTGTTTGAGAGTCCCCCACTCCCTCTCCACCCGCTCCCGGCTCCCAGCTCCACAGGGCACGCAGACCTGTGGCTGCTCCCTGGAGAAGAGAGCATGGCTGGCTGGAAGGGTGGCTGCTCTCACTCCCGCTAGCAGCACCTCTTCTTGTTTTCGGGGTTTTGCAAAAGTGGAGTCCATTTGTTCGCAGGGGGCTCGAGGGCGTCCCCTGCCCTGCAGCTGCCTGGGGCAGTACACACACCCATCCGTGGAGCCCATGGGTCGCGGTCTCCGGGAGTCGTTTCCAAACACGTCTTGGAATGGGTCACCGGGTTTCAGAGCAAGCTGAGCGCCGGCTGGTACCTGTGCCCGGTGCTCCTGGGAGCAGAGGACGGGATTTCTCCCTGGCTGGAGCTCAGGTGAGAAGCTCAAAGCAAACCCCTGGGAATGGAGCTGCCAGGGACAGGAGTTCCAAGGCAGAGGCTGCAGGCATCCAGAGCCACCAAACCTGCTGCCTTGGTGTTAATTAGAGATTGCAAATCGATCTCCCAGGGGTGCCAGCAAGGTGCAGTCCCAAGCTCGGGCAGGTGGCGGGGCCAGGGCCGCTGCGGGCAATGCACGGCTGCTCCCAGGGATCGGGCACTGGCTCTTCTCCCAGCGCCTCCGTCGCTGCATTTCCGAATGGCCGCTGTGCTATGGGATGAGGGAGAAGACTTGTTGCCAAACAACTTTTACTGACAGAATCTGAGCCTTTAAATGGGCTGAAAAGTCTGAAGAAGCCCTGGGGGGAGCTCCTGGGGGTGCAGTCACTGCGGGTCGCAGGACCCCGTGCAGCACGTCCTGCTCCAGCCAGCCAGGTTCCCTGCGCGGGTCGCTGCTCGCCCACCTCCGCCGCTCCCACGTGCAGCCGGGACAGCTCTGCCCTTTTTGGGTGCCTGTGTGGTAGGGATGCAAGAGTGGGAAAATGGCCTCATTTTTATTTTATCAAGGTAACTTCTGTCAAATACCACACCGAACAGCTGACTTTTGGCTCGCCAAGATTAGCCTCCTACAAAGGCCCAGTCCCTCATGATGTGTCACTCCAGTTAGTGTATAAAAAATTCAGTACTGGAGAAAACCAGTGTCTCTGCTCAGCAAGACAGTTCTGTTCCCTCTCATCATTTTTCTGTCTGCAATAGCTTCTTTTGTTCTTGCTTTGAAGAGGGAGAGTGACAGATCCACTACTGTAACCAATATTAATTTAGCAATGCAGTGAAAATAAAAGTGCTTTCTTTCCAGGACTTCTGCAACCCCAGATTCTCCTTGGTGCATATAAATGCCCACACAGTGCTGCACACGTACTGCCCAGCTACAGCTCGAAGGGGCCAATGGTCAACTCAGGCAAAATCAAAGTATCAAAACACAGTATTTGCTATTATATCTGATAGAAAATAAGGCTCTCTTATAACACGCCTCTGGAAAAGTAAAATTTGAGGAAAAGTTGTAGTAAGAAGGAAGTTTCAAACCTGACCATCTGGGTTTTTTCACATTCTAGCAACTGACTCCAAAGGCAGCTGTATGCCTCCTCGTATAAATTCAAATGGACAAGCTGACAAAGCAGTGAGAAGAGTGACACTGTATCCAATTTCTCCTTTAATTAGTCATTTTGATCACTGCAATTTGCAATGCAGACTGCAAAGCATTTTCTGATTTCCTTGATGACAGGTTTTTAATCCCTGAGGCATTTTGTAGGGATGAATCTGGACTGAACACATTGCTGGAGTTGTTCACGGCTCATGCTGCTGCTGCAGTAACATCTGTCTGCAGGTGTGTACGTGCCGTGGGGTACAGATAACAGCCCTGATAGCAGCAGTGTTTCCAGCGCACCCGGATGGAGCCTGAGTCCTCTGTGGGATTTGTGCTTCAAGGGCTGCGTTTCTCTTGTTGTTTTGTGGTGACTTAAAATTTCCATTCGATAATTATTTGCATCTCCGGGCACTGAAAATCCTTTAAAAATCTGGGAGCTTGGCAGCTTATGGGGCCAACTAACATGGGGGGCTGAACGTGGCATTGTTATTTTACCAATTACAATTGCACGTATGCCATCATTAGACATTATGTTATATATAAAACAATTTTAACATGTTGTTGTTACCTGCAAATCCTCAAAAAATGAGTCTGCTTTTAAGGAGGCCCTATGGGCATACACACTGGTCCAAGGATATTCGCCATTCACACCAGTTTCTAAGGAAAAAGGAGGAGGAAGGAGCCGAGCGGACGGGCTGTGAGCACAAGCACATCTTTGGGCAGGCAGGACACTGCCAGCTGAGATCCATCTGTAGGCTGAAGCACAGAACACCAGTTTCAAAGTGAATTGCAGAAATACGAACCCAGGATTGTCAGAGTTAATTTTATAGGAGGTGTGTGTATGGAAAACGTCTGCAGTACGGAACACCACAAACAAGAGATCTGCTGAGAACAAGGGAACACCACGAAATAACCGTTCACAGACGGGCTCTGCAGCCGTGGCTGCTCACCCCCCGCCGCCCGGCTCGTCCCTGAGCTGCAGCCCTCTGCGGCCAGCTGCCCCCGTCATATAGGGAGCATGACGTCATACGGCATGGAATATCCCCGCGGCCAGTGGGGGTCAGCTGTCCCGGCCGCGTCCCCTCCCAGCTTCTGGGCACCCCCAGCCGTCCCGCCGGCGGGGCCGGGGAAGCTGCAAAGTCCTCGGCTTAATCCTAAACGCTGCTTGGCGACAGCTACACACCCGCGTGTTACCGCCCGAAGCCACCCCCAGCGTTACACTGTAGTGGCACTCCGCACCGGGCAGGACACCCACCGCACCGGGCACGGCACCCACCGCGCCGGGCACGGCACCCACCGCACCGGGCACGACACCCACCGCACCGGGCACGACACCCACCGCACCGGGCACGGCACCCACCGCACCGGGCACGGCACCCACCGCGCCGGGCACGGCACCCACCGCGCCGGGCACGACACCCACCGCACCGGGCACGACACCCACCGCACCGGGCAGGACACCCACCGCACCGGGCACGACACCCACCGCGCCGGGCACGACACCCACCGCACCGGGCAGGACACCCACCGCACCGGGCACGACACCCACCGCGCCGGGCACGACACCCACCGCACCGGGCACGGCACCCACCGCACCCCGCCGAACCCCGGCACCACCCCCGGGAAAGCGCCGGGCAGCCCGGGGTGCGGCAGCCCCTGCCCCGGCACACGCCGGGTGCTGCCGGCCGCTGCGGGAGGAGGGGGCAGAGGCTCCTGTTGAAATGCTGGCTGGTGCTTGGGGCAAACCAGCGCCAAGTGCGTCTCCGTGCCCAGGGACCGCAGCGCTTTCTAAACAAGCGGGACCCGCAGGTCCAGTGCCTTGTGTCTGCTAGACAGAGAAAATAAAGCAAATTAAACCAATTACAAAGACTTAGCAGGCTTTTAGTTTCGGTAGGGCTGAGGACTATCCGCTTATCTCTGTACAGAAAGCTTTTTGTGATGGTAATTAGGCATTACTTTGCCATTGTGGCCCGCAACAATAATGGGTTTCCCTGCTGTTTTCAAACCGCGATCAGGCTTCCCCTCGGACTGCTGCGTTAGTGGCTGTGAAAATGGCAGGGAATTCTCATTATTTCTCTGACTCGGAGCCGTCACTTCTGCTTTCAAACAACTGCTAGGTAGCTCCCAGCCAGCACGGCTTTCCCGGTGGGGTGAGGGGATCGTGGCGATTCAGCACGGTCTCTGCTCCGCGCTGGCAGAGCCATCAGGACAAACGGACACCGCAAGGCTTCTTACCGCGGTGTAGCGTGGTGAAAACTTTAGTAATTGTCTTTCTTTTCGAGGACCTGCCATTTTAATTGTCTGGGTGCTTTTATTTCGCTGCCCAGAGCTATCAACGAGGCTGGTACCTCATTACAGCTCACACTGCAGAGGAGGCATTTATCATTTATGCAGACAGCGGGATGTCTGCGGTGGGGCTGAATGAGCCCAGGAGCTGACCAAGGCAGTCGCCTCTCCTGGGCTGGGAGGCCTTGGAGGACGGGGAGACTCCTGGTCCCTCTGGGGTGGCCGCGTGTGCACCCCGATGGAGCCCGGTCAGATCCCGCCTGGAAATCCCGGGCTGCTGCGAGGAGCGGCTGTGTCGAAAGTGGGGGGACTCGTGCTCAGCGTGGTGCTGCGGCTGCAGGGCCCGGCCACGGCTCATCTCGGGGCTGCAGGGCAGGCACCCCCGTGCAGCCCACGCGCTGTGGCGCAGGGGCTGCGCTCATCCCTGCCACGGCAGGATGCTGCGGACACCAGTTTGCTCCAGGACACCATTTCCATCTCGGACAGGTCTGAGCCCCGCTCCGGCAGGCCTGCAGCCTGGGGCTCGCTCTCTCCACGAGCATTCCCGCGCGTCCGTGGGGCTTGTGCCAGCAGGAGCTCAGGCAGAGGTGTCCAGCCGGGAGCACGGGTGGAGGTGCTCTGCTGAGCCACCCAGGGCGTCCAGCTGTGACTGCCACTGCTTGCCCGGCCCCCCGAGCACAACCTCACGCTTTCTCCTGCCCTTTGGTCTAGGAGGAAAAATCTCTCGTGGGCATTTTCCTGTCAGCTGCAGCCCCCTGATGCTGGGATGGCTCAGAGCAGCGCAGCCCACTCACGGCCACACCGCGCCAACGCTGCGGTCGCCTTCGCATCTTTGTCTGCCAGCCGTCCCCTAAACTGGGACAGGGACCCGATGGGCGCAGGCGAGGGGAGGGAGCCGCGGCAGTGGGGGGACAGCCCTGCACTGCTGGGATGTGGCGGCAGCACCTGTGGGCACAGACCGGCCATGGCCCTGGAGAGGAGCGGCCCAAAAATACACTCATCTTCCAGAAAACAGCAGACTTTGAGAGAATAGGAAGGAGGGTTTTATTTTCCCATGACTGATGAATCCATGCACAGAAGTGTATAGAGAGCTACAGCACCGTATTCAAACAGAGGAAGATGCTGTAGGATATCTCATTAGCATAATCTTTTTACTAATCAAGTCAGTGTGAATAATTTTGCTTATGATTGTCTTTGATTGTATTAGTGAATTATAGATATGAAAAGTTCCCCTTTTTTTTTAAGTCTGCAGAAAGCAGCAGCATTATTACTGAACTATTTTTAGAGAATTTTGAGGATAGCATACTCTGTTCTTTTGCTGTTTCCTTATAACAGGGTTTTACATGTAGACCTCCAAGGAAAATGAAATGTGCCCCACACAGGTGGTTATTAGATAGGTTTGTATGATGTACATTTTCTCAGTCAGAAGACATTTCACACCCTCGTACTGTCTGCCAAACAGCAACGGGGATTTCGTGCCAAAAACCATTGCCCCCGCTGATGTCGCTGCTCCTCGTGGCAATGCAGTAGCCCCGTGAGGTCAGACCCGAGGCAGGCGTAAAGCCCAGGGCCAGCGCTCGCGGCTTTTGAGCAGACTCTGGCCTGTGGCTGCACCTTTTCTAGGCTGGAATTGGTGCTCGGTAAGAAATCTGCTCTGTTTAAATCAAGTTTATGATCCAGGCTAAGGGTGATACACTGGATTGCAATATTTATGCACCCTGGAGATCTTTTATGCTATGTGTCTGAAAACAATTTTGTTGAAGGTTAATACTCCATTGCTCCAACTGAAGATATGAAACCGCACGTGTGCCCCACGTCGGCCACATCTCTCGTTGAAAAGTGCTGAACAATACAAACGCTAAGGCAAAAATACCGTGCGCTACCTTAGATGTGTAACTAACAGAGCCTGCTGTTAATAAGGCTCTGTTAATCAGCAGCACCCTGTATCTGCACGGAGGCTGCGGACAGGGTGAGGCTCTGGGGCTGTGCCTGCCAGCGGTCCCGGTGGAAGGGAGAGCTGTGCAGTTCCTGATCACCATGCGGGTGCTGGGACCTCACCGTCCCTCTCCTACGGACTGCTCGGGCCAGGTCCGTAATGCCAGGGAAGAGGCAAAAGCAAAATTTCATGATTTTTGGTGTGACTTCCACTTCCAACAATTCCATTAAACCCAAACCTTTCCAGACAGTTTCAAAGTTAGAAGAAGGACTTAAGAGTTCACGTGCTGCCGCCTCCCACATCTGCAAGGAAGGTTATGAGAAATTCCTGTTGGTCCAGCCTTGCCTGTTATTATTGCCACCAGTCACTGAGGATCACTGCCACTAACTGGACAAAGAATAACCTCGCTCTTGTTTTCAGATTATCATTGCATGCAATTGCATTTTTGGTTTGGTATTTTCGGATCCCTAGAATAAAATTGAGCAGGGTCAAAAGGGAGGTATACTCCTGGTCTACATGCTTACTTATGAAGGAAAAGATAACTCCTACCTCCATTCTGTTCTGGCTGCAGTGCTGCTAAATAAAACCCACTGGTGCCACTATAGTTTTAAAGCTCATAGACAAAATTGCATTTTTTAAATCACACATAACTTGCCTGCACTTACAATATACCAAAATGGAGGGGAGATGTTTTCTGCTCCAGTGATAAAGGGTGATTTATCTGTCAAGCCTGAAGTTATAATTACAGGTGAAAACTGAGTGAACGTGGAAAGTGGATTTCCTTGTAACGTTAAACCTCAGCGACGGTGCTTTCAGGCCACAGAGGTTTTAAGGCCGTTGCACAGCACAGCTTCAGCCTTTAGTAAGATATATGGGGAGCTGCTCTCGTTCCAAGCGATCTTCTGGGAGAGCAACCCGGGACAGCCCAGTGGACCGCTGCCATGCAGCGAGAGCCACGCTCCCCGCCGGGCGGCCAGCCCAGCCCTGAGCCCCCGGGGTGTGGGGCTGCGGACCCCCGGCACGGGCTGGGCATGGCCCCCAGCAGCCGTGCCCGTGGAAACCATCGCTGTTATTGGAGGGCATCACTGTGATTTATTGGAGAGCATCGCTGTGATTTATTGGAGAGCATCGCTCCCGGCCCCAGGCGCGCTGGTGCTGGTGCTGTGCCGGCGGGGAGCAGCGGGTGCTGGTGCGGTGCTGCGGCAAGAGGAGCGGCTGCGGGCCTCCGACGTGCCAGGGGAGCAGTGGGAGGAAGCAGGAGGCAATTTTCCTTATGTAAGACTAATACCAGACTACTGCACAGTGTTCTGTTGTCTGTGTTTTAAAGAAAAATGTTCCAAATGAATCACCAAAACAATTTGAGGGGTGGGAAAAAAAATCCTTATCTGGCAAGAATTAAAGAGCTCCGCCTGCTTATCTGGCCTGGAATACAATAAAATGCTGAGTTAAGTACATGTTTTCCGGGAGATACTGTCTGGTACTAAGAAACTCTTTAATCTGGTTGAAAAAAAAAAACAAAAGAAGAGCCTGGAAGCTAAAGCAAAATTAATTGGATTGGCAACAAGGCCTGAGTTTTGAAAGTGTGGAGATTAACTTTGGGTCACACAACCAAGGCGACCGATACCTGCAAGGAATCCACTAAGACCAGTTTGAACCTTTTCTAGAAGACAGATGAGCGAAAGCCCACGCTGTCATTCCTGCACCGGGGGGATGCTGCACATGCTGCGTGCGTTATGGAGAGGGTCCTGCAGCGCCGTGACCCCTCCGGCTGGGCAGGAGAAGGCTTTAACTCCAGAGACCACGCCGGAGCCTCGCACCGGTCGTTGTGGTGGCTTACAAAGCGCAGGGGTGATGGTTCTCCCGGGCACCAGGAACCCACGAATTCCTGTGATCCCCACTTGCATTCATCCTCCACAAGGGTTATCTCTGACTTTGCAAACACCCTCCGGAGTTTTGTAACCACTCACTACAGAAAGGGCTCTCGGGGCTGTCTGGTGATCCTTGCGTCCCAAAGTCAGATGAGCTCTCTCGTGAACTCTTACCTCCTGATTTCTGTACTATTCTTTTTAACAGAAGAGCACATTATTTCTTTTGAAGCAAAAGCATAGACAAATTTCTTCTGTCCTGCTTCTGAGTCTCACAGCTTCCTTGGAAATTACCCATTCCTTTTGTGCTAGAACAGAGACTCATAAACCATGACAAGCCATATCACTTCCTCGGTGTGCTCCTTTAATCACGAGTTACACTGGAAAGTCATTCTTGCCGAGTGCACTGCGGAGGCCTTTCGGTGCTGACAGAGGCTCTGGTGAAGCTACGCGTCCAGCCTGGAAGCCCTGCAGGGCTCCTGGCCAAAGGCTCTCTCGCTGCCCGTCCCAGACCCGCCTGCAGCGCTCCTCTCCGTGAGAGCAATCGCTGGCTGGGAAACACGGACGGACAGAAGGGATCACTCGTTTAGCTGGAAGCAGTGACCTGTGAAGGCAATTAGGGGACATCTCTGCCTGAGGTGCTGCCTTGTAGTAGCGCTGCTCGGCTTTGTGGGTGAGGAACAAACTTGTGAATAAGTAAAACATTACCTTGGTCTTCAGCTGCGTGCACATACATATAGCAAACTTGTGTTTTTCTCCAGTGAATCCTAAATTTCGCATTCAGTTTTGGGCCCCTCACTACAAGAAAGAGGTGCTGGAGCGTGTGCAGGGAAGGACGACGGAGCGGTGCAGGGGCTGGAGCACAAGTGTGGTGGGAGCGGCTGAGGGACCCGGGGGTGTTCAGCCTGGAGAACAGGAGGCTGAGGACAGACCTGCTGGCTCTCTCCATCCCCCTGAAAGGAGGGTGTAGCCAGGGGGGGTCGGTCTCTTCTCCCAAGTGACAAGTGACAGGACAAGAGGAACCGGCCTCAAGTTGTGCCAGGGCAGGTTTCGATGGGATAGGAGGGAAAATGTCCTCCCCCAAAGGGCTGTCAGTCCCTGGGACAGGCTGCCCAGGGCAGTGGTGGGGTCCCCATCCCTGGGGGGATTGAACAGCCGTGTAGATGTGGTGCTTGGGGACAGGGGTGAGTGGGGGGCTGGGCGGTGCTGGGGTAACGGTTGGGCTCGATGACCTTAAAGGGCTTTTCCAACCAGAATGATTCTATGATTCTAAAGAAGAGTGTATAATAAGATTTTGAGCGCACGCTGTCGTTATGCATATTGACATCAACACTTCCAAGGCGTGTGGTAAGAGTGGAAGGAGGTAAGACACAATATGGTTTCTGTAATGGTGCTGAGGATTTTCTGGGGAAGAGATTTTTTTTCTTTGTTTGCTAAGTTTCCAAAAATAACACTGACATTTATCCAAACAGGATTTTTTTTATTTTCCCTCGGAGATTAAAAGCCTGCATCATGTGGGCACTGCTAGCACAGGTAAAGGGACTGCTTCTAGTCATTCCATTAGCACCCAGCAAGACAAAAATATTCTGGAGTTAATTATGGATTTAACAAGAAGCAATTTTCAACAATTCCATCATCTTCACTCCGGTTCATGAATGGCAGCTTCACCCACTGGTTGTGCTGGTGCAGGGAGACTGACGCTGCCCAGCAGCACACCCGCAGCGGCACTGGCAGCCAGGGCACCTTGCTGATACGTGTTTTGTACGTTGCCCAAAGGATGTATCGGCTGATGCCAGCCCAGCAGGGTCAGTAGCTTATTGCCTGTTTCTTGGGTCCAGAATTAGGCAAACGGACAGTCTGGGCCACCTAAACATGACTGCCACGGCTGTGACAACATTCGCATGACAACCGGCATCTAAAGGGAAGAGGAAACAGAAGGACTGTGAGAGAGAAGGACTGAGAGACTGAGAGAGTTGGGATGTTCAGCCTGGAGAAGAGAAGGCTGCGGGGAGACCTTAGAGCCCCTTCCAGTCCCTGCAGGGGCTCCAGGAAAGCTGGAGAGGGGCTGGTGCCAAGGGCAGGGAGTGACAGGCCAAGGGAAATGGCCTGAAGCTGCAGGAGGGGAGATGGAGATGAGATGTGAGGCAGAAATCCTTCCTGGTGAGGGTGCTGAGGCCCTGGCACAGGGTGCCCAGAGAAGCTGTGGCTGCCCCTGGCTCCCTGGCAGTGTTCAAGGCCAGGTTGGATGGGGCTTTGGGCAAGCTGGGCTAGTGGAGGGTGTCCCTGCCCATGGCAGGGGTGGCACTGGGTGGGCTGGGAGGTCCCTGCCCACCCAAACCAGGCTGGGGTTCCATGATGATGCTATGATGATTCTGCGATGATTCTATGATTGAGAATTGGCCTCCATTTCAAGAAAGGTGGCAGAGACAAGACCAGGGCATTAAAGCATCATGTTGAATAGTAGTGCTGTCTTCATTCAGTCCAGGATCAGCTGAAACCTGGGCTCTTACACCAGAAGACAGTGGCTATTACACCAGTGACAGACCAAGAAATTAGTAATTTCATTCCCATGGCCCATCAAAGAGCTAACAGGACAAGCAACCATTGAAATGGTGCGATGTATTAAAAAATTGTGAAAGCCTGCACTAACTGCTGCTGGCAAAATTACCCCATACCACATGCATGCGGTGTCTGACTTAATGCAAATCGTGTGTCAGATTAAGGCTTCCCTGGGGTCGCCCTGGGGCTGAGACCCACGCTTGTGTCTAATGGCAACCACAGCCAAAGGAAAAACAGTCCGACTGTTTGCCAGCCTGTTTGCAAGACTCCAGCTGACGCTTTTGTGCTGAGTGAATTAATAAGTTTTACTCTGGTTCCTCCACAGAAGGCAGATAAGAAGCCAAAAAACAAATAAGAAGCCCAGCCAGAACAGTAAACATGTTTGCTTTAAGGAGTGGAAACCATGGTTAAGTTTCTAGACCATGAAGCTACAGGCTTCCTGAAATTAAATTAATTTAATGGTTTATACATTTCCTCCATAGAGATGTGGGTACCGAAATGTGCCTCTCCAGATGAGTGCAGGAAGATCTGGCAGATACTCCCGCCGCCCCGCAGCGAGGTAGAGATGCCACGTCTGCGTGGGGGACAGCTGGGAGAGGGACGGCCGTTCCAGCAGCGCCCAGCACCAGCAGCCTCGGCGCCGGCCCGTGCCAGCGGCACCCCGTGCCAGCGGCACCCCGTCCCAGCAGACCTGGCCAAGCCGCCGCTGGGAGCAGGTGGCGAGCCGGAGGCTGCACGAGCCTTCCCGAGCAGGGGGCTCCGCGGCGAGCTGGAGGCTGCACCCACCCGGTACGGCAGCAGCGGTGCTGAGGGCAGCCCTGCCCAGCCCAGCTCCCAGCTTCGGCTCCTGCCAAGGGCCCTCTGTCACTTCTTCGCCAAAAAGGTTCCGTATTCACGTTCTCCAAATTACGTTTTGCTCATTTGGCCAAGCCCTAATTCATCTTCTGTCAAATATTTTTTCCTTGTGTCAAAAGCACAGTCCCTATTACTCTGTTCCTCACATCCACTTTAGCCTAATGGTGTCTGCAAATAATGAATTTGCATAATGAACAGTATTTATGAAAACCAATTGCACTCTGTGTAGGTGACCTTGTGACTTCAAGCAAGCCGATAACCTTTGAAGTGCTGACAAGATAATATAGTGATACATCACCGCTCCTTCGGATGAGGAGGGACAGCCTGGGGATGCAGCCGATGCAGTTTAAAGAGCTGCTAGCTGGATGTGTGAGCTACACGCACGAGCTTGCCTTGCCTCATTTATTGGCTGAATACATCAGCCCAACACATCGGAAACAGAAATTTGCCGGACTCCCTACAAAAGTGAAGGCAACGGTGGCTGAGCATCGCCAGTCACGGCCCTAACGGCGGTACCGCCTGCCCGCGCCGGGGAAGCTCCCGGCACAGCCCCGCGCAGCGCTGGCCCCAGGGATCGCCAGGCTGTTGGTCCTTCCCCCGGTGCCCTGCGCGGGGGGATGCTGCGGAGCCGGGGGGCGCAGGCTGTGCCGGGGGACGTGCGCGGCCGTGGGCTCTGCCGGTGCCGGGGCAGGGCTCGCTGCTGCTGGTGCTGCTCTGGATGCTGCGGCTCAGTGGTTCCTGCGCGTTCGTAACCCACGGGCCTCGCTACGTCTGCTCCCATGTTGAGCCAAGCACAGTGCTGCTGAAAATGATGAAACAGAGTCAAATGACCCATTTCTTATGTTACAGGAAGTTTCCTGCACTGTTACAGGATTTAAAAGCTGTATTACTAGATCATGCACTGGTTTAGATTTTTGTAACATTTAAGCATTAGTAATGTTGCACAAATAAAATAGATCCAATTTTGCCTCTGTTTTTCAGGAAAACTGAATTTGGTTGCAAAATAACTCATTCCAGGCCTAGGACTTTATTCATACAGTCTCAATTTAAATTTAATCTCTCACTGTTTGTTAAATCACAAGCCCTTTCTATTCACATTTTCCTATTTCCATCTGTAAGCTACGTTTCCTTTCCTTTTCTTTCTTTGTTACAAAAGTCTCCAGTCGTCTTCATGAACTCTCTGGAACGGAAAAATACTGAAAGGGAGACTTCAGCAGCTACAGACTCTCCAGGGAAGCGACACTAAGCTGGAGACTGGGCGACCCGTAAGAAAGTTAAGAGACTCGCTGGGGCGCAGTGGGAGACACGGGCTGGGGCCACAGAGCGGCATCAGTGGCTTTAACGTCCCACTGGCCAGGAGGCAACTGGGGGGCAAAGCCCCGACTTCCAGGGCCCCGTGTTTGCAGCAGCACGGCGAGAAAGGTGCGGGACGCAAAACCAGACACAAACGTAATGAAGGCAGGTGCCAGTTCCATGAGCCGCTTGAACGTTCATCTGCTGGAGCAAGGAGCGTCTCCTTCGCTGGAGCCTCCCCCCGGACCGGGAGCGGCAGCCGGACGGGACGGCAGCGGGGCGAGGGACTCCGGCCGGACCCTGCTGCCCCGTGGCAGAGCCGCGAGGCGCCGGCGGCAGGGGAAGGTTGTGCTGCGGCGAGCAGAGGGTGCCGGGCTGTTCCAGTGAGCTGGGGCTGGGGAGGGCCCTGGGGAAATCCGCAGGGAGCAGGCGAGGCGGCGCGACGGGCAGCGCGGTGGTAACTGCCAGCCTGCCTCGTGGAGACTGCGACGGGGAGAGCCCGCTCCTGCTGCCCCCCTCCTGCCTCTGAGTACCAAACTTAGAAAACCAGCGTGACGCCTTTCTTCTTCTCTCCTTAAAGATCACCGTGCAATTGCATTCCAGGAAAAGATTGGATTTTGGGGATGCGTACAACGTAGGGTGATAATTAATATCAATATTATACGGATCAATAGTCTGTCCTTACCTGCAGAGCCCTGTGCAGCGCTGCCACCTCTCCCTCCACGCAGGCATATGCGACACCTGCATGGACACAGCAGCTGCAGAGAGGGGAAGTATGGGGAGCATTAACATTGCAAGCAACAAGAATAAGAACGCGTGCAACACAAATATGTGAAATAGTGAGAGAGGAGACAGCTAGTTCTGTTCTCTCTGTTTCATAACATGAGAGTTTGAGAGTGATCCCGTAAGTTAGATGCTAGAAATAATTGAATATAGCAATAAAAAGGAAACTTCCCTTTCACCCTGCAGAGCTCACCCTCAAGAAGTTCAGGTTAGAAAGGAGCTGGGTGCTCCAGCCCAGTGTCCCCAGCCCAGACGGTGCTGGGTTTCTGTCCCGGCAAGGCTGCACCGCGATCCCCCTGCACCCCGCAGGGCAGGTCGGCTGCCATCCATCTCCATCCGACCTTCCTGCAGCGCGGCCGGTCCAGGACGCTGCTGGAGATACACACCCGTGAGGTCAGACCCAGCCTGGCAATCTCTAAGCTGTGTATCCCCTTCAAAACAGATTAATAACTAGAGCTAATTGGAAATTGTGCTTTCTCCCATGAAAATTTCTTATAAAAAAAAAAAAAACCCATGAAAGCAATTTCCATTAAAACCTGCTGTAAAAACTAAAAGCTTTTTTTTTCAGAGGGGAAAAGGAGTTGCTAATTTCCCAGCTTTCCACCTATTCTCAAATAAGCCGCCTCTAGGGGAGTGTTTTCAAACTAGAGGTTTCAATTCTACGCAGAGCTGCAATACTTTTAAGTGGAGCCACAAGACTGACAGAATTCAGTCTAATCCAATATTCACGCGAAAATCCGATGTTGCACTAAATTATCAGCATACATGTGGGGCTGTGACTGGGCAACGTCTTGGGGCTTCTGCAGCAGGGAAAGCCCCGGGCCGTGCTGCTCCTCGGAGGCTGCCGCAGCCCACGGGTTTTGCCGACTGCCCCGTTCTGACCTGTGCCCAGAGCGCCCGGCTCAGCTGTGCTCAGCTCCGTCCCGTCTGACAGAGCCGGCCGTGCCTTGTAAGAATGTCCTTCGATCAGTTTTATGATATGATTGGAAGGGCATTTTGCAGCTCTTTAAGGGAAGGGCACGGAAGGCATTTGGAGAGCTGAGCAGGGCGACAGCAATGCAGATCACTGCATTAACCGCGCGGGACGAGGCAGCCCGAGCAGCTCCTGTCTGCAGCGAGCACTGTCCGGCAGGCGCAGGGAACTGCAGGGGACCAGCTCCTGCTGCTGCTTGCTGTCCTCCACAAAGCCTGGTTTGCTTTTTGTGGGCTTAAATGTGTGCTTGCAACCAGCGTCAATGGCCACGGGCTCATCTCTCTAACGCGTGCAGTCGGCACCCATCGGCCGTCTCTTTGCAGGAATGGAGCGTACGCTCCCGTCCGAGACCCACAGAGAGCACTGCCACGTTCTTTATTTCTTGCGATAAGCGCCAGAGAGGAGAACTTCAGCTGGAGGTTTCCAGACCTAGCACGGGGCCCGGCGCTGAAGAGCTGTTCAGCTGTGCCAGTGCCGAGTCGTGTCCCCGTGCCTCCCGTCCTCCGGGCTCACCGGCGGCTCCGGAAAACACCCTCGGCTCCGGGGCGAAGATGCGCTGCCATCAGGGCGTCTGGGGCAAACTGGCACGGCAAAGCCTTCGGACATCCCGTGCCGTGGGGCAGGTGGTCTGTACCTTCCTCCTTCCGGGGGACCTGCCCTCGCCACGGAAAACTTTCTGAGGTTCAGTGACCGTTTGGGTGCCCCACACCCGGGTTACTGGGATATAAACGGGCTTTGGGAGGCTGTGGGCTGCTGTCGTGCGATAACAATGGGAAGTGCTTGAGCAAAAAGACTTCAACGTGCCCCTTCTTAACAGTCTTTCCATTTTAAATGCAATCAACAAATTGCTCTTTCCAGTGAAGCAAGATGGAAGTACGGAGGAAACAGTAAATGTGCATTACTCATGACACAGAATTCACTGAACAATCCTGCAATTATTATTATTTCTGACAAGTCATAAATAATGTAGCAGAAGAACCAGTCCAGAGGAGAGGAAAGGGATCCATGTCACTTTTGTTTATCAGCGCTGCCTGAGACAGGAGAAATCCCGGAGCCCCTCCGGGCTGTTTCTCCAGCGCTTCCCGCAGAGGTGCTGCGGCGATGCACTGCCTGAGCATCGGGCTTCACCGGCTCGGGGACCCGTACCGACACCCAACACCCAGACACGACTGGCTGATTGATACATTGATTGATTGATTGATGGTTGATTGGTTCCCTGTGAGCACCAACACCCGAAGGAGAGCACCTGGCCAGGCAAGTCCCCCTCCACTTTAGGACCTGCAGCTCTTCTCTGGAGGGAAATTATTTCATATGCCTCATGATTCCTGGGGTTTTACAGGAACAGTTTCCAAGAAGCCGCCTCAGCCCTGAGCCAGTCCGAAAAAGGCTTTTCTGGGGGCAGGAGGACATCTGTGAGGCACCACGGGGAAGAGCAGGGCCCGGGGGTCTCACAGCGCTGCAGTGCCCAGGAATGACTAAAATTCCCTAGTTCTGCCAAGGAACCCGAACCACCGAGCAGTACGAGCAGTAAAGCAAGGCGTGCGTCACAGCGGCTGACGGCAGCCCTCGGCAGGACGGAGCTGTCGCCACCAGCACGCCGTCACGGGCAGGGCGCAGCCCGAACCACGCGTACCGCTCGCTGGCCTGCGCGCTCCAAGTGCGACACAGGTCGCGCTGGTTCCGTGGGAGGAAAACGCCCCGAATTCCCTGAACGATGGAGCAAGCCAACATGCTCAGGGTTTTTTTTTTTTATTTTTTGAAGAATTAGGATAAAAATTTGAATGATTGAGGGGAAAGGTAAAGAAAATTATCTGGCAGAAGAAGTTCAGGATTTGAAACTAGCAGCTCGTTTTGGCTTGGAATAGGGGGGGGAAAAATTGCCTTTCTCATTCTCTTCCAGCAGATCTAGTTTAATGAATTTCCCTAATGAGCCTGCCTGATCTTCATTTTTAAATAGTTCCACAAGTGTAACACTGATGCGGAGAACTGCAAACCCCATCACGTACAAAATGTCCTTCCCGACATCTATGGCATTTCACTGAGACAGTAAAACTTCGGCTGAAAACTTTAGCTGCCGGGCAAATAGAAAGTTTCTCTGAGCTTTGCTGGAAACGTAGAGCTCGCAGTAAATCACGGGCTTGCCCTCACAGGTTACCTGGAACACCTTAGTCACTTCGCCAATGAGAATCTCAAATATTTTGCAAAAAATCAGGCTTTTCCAAAAATCAATGTAAACTTCTTGCTTAATTTTATAACATCAAACTGTGTCCTCATTTTTACCTCCTCAATTTTCTGTTTGCTCATGAGGGCACGGAGTCCCCTGCTGATAGCAAGCTGTGGTAAATTAAGTTTATCACTTAAAGAAATATATGTTTAGGATATAACTCCAGCTGAAATAATTCTATAGATTCCTCCTGCATGCTAAGATATTCAGTCAGGAGATTATATCTCTCTAATTATGTGATTTATATGTATAAATATTAAAGTCATCAGCTAATCAGAAGGCTTTAAAAATGTCAGAAGCTCCGAGCGTGGCCGTGTGCCAGCACCCAGCACACCCCGTCTGAGCGTGCAAACGTGGCAAGATGGGGCGTCCGCATAGGAATAAAATAACCCGTGCGCCCGCTTTGGGGGTGCGATGCCCGGCACCCTGCCGCCGGGGGTTTCTCTGGGCAGGGAGGGTCCCGGGAGCACTGCTTTCGGCCAGAGCAGCAGCCTGCGGGCGCAGTCCTCGCTTTGCGGGACTGATGCTGCGCTGCTGAAGAATTGTCTCAAGAACACGTGTGCAATTTTTCCTGGGCTTGTCAGCCTTTTACTGCCTGCAGAAACGTGCTTTGGGTAGTCCATCAACGCAGCTGAGCACCGCACCTGGCAGAGATGGGACAGGAAGGGGTTCAAACCCAAAGCATGCAATATTATTCCATAAGGGGGAAAAAGCAGGAAGGTGTCTGCGTCCCTGCTGCGCCCGTTCCTCTAACAGCTCAGCCACGGCAAGAGACTGCTTCGAGGGGTGACGCTTTTCTGTCCATTCTTTAAATTTCCTGTACGAGCATTTTTGGTGTGCTCTCTGGTTTATGTATTGTCAGAAACAGTAGATAGTAATTCCTCATGCATCTTCATCCCTTTATTGGATACCTTCATACCTTCCATGTGGACAGCTCTTCCCCCTGCTGCTGAGGTTCGGGATATGTGGTTGCATCTTCCATGAAAGCCCGTGGCCACCTCTGGTGTCCTGCCCTGCTCGTTTCCTAACCCTCAGACATCCCCTCTGGGAGGGGGGACCACAGCTGCAGGAAGCCCGCCGTGGGTTTTGTGGAGAGCAGCAAGCAGCACTGTCTGGTTGGGTTTCCATCCCGGCTCCAGCAGACCCCGAGGATCCTCTTGGCCTTTCGCTGTCCCCAAGAGCTGAACGGATGCCAGGTATTCACAGTGACTACGTTTTCCTTTACTCCTAAGCAGGTATAGGTAATTCCTAGCTGTGCACGGTGAACATTTCCTTTCACCACTCTTGCTTGCCTTCCAGCAGTATCGAACTTGACCAGTTCGTTTATTGCCTGCTTGTTTAAATCTGAAGCTGACTACAAAGACCTGAAGAAAGAGCTCAAAAAATTGAGTAACTAAAGAATAAAGTGGTGAGTGAAATCCTGTAGCAGTGTCATTACTGACGTGGTACCTTAGAGCTGCGTAGCCCAGCAGCAGGGCATCGCCACGGCCCGGCACTGGCCATCAGCTCTGCACTGAGTTTGCCAGGCCTCAGCACTGAAGCTTGGTGCTCTGCTCTGCCTGAGCTCTGCCTGCTCTGCCTGCACTCGCCCTCACCTGCCTGCAGCTCCCCTTTACTCAGCTGAGCCGCCGGTGGTTGCTCCAGGCAGGACGGGTCGTTTAGGTCTGACGCACGACGTCGTGCGGGGGAGCACAGGCTGGTGCGAGAGCAGGGGCTTGGGATGTGGAGACACGGGACATGGCGCAGAGGAGAGCCGGGGCGCAGGGGTGGTGAGCGGTGGGCACAGGAGACCCCACGGCTGTGCACAACCCCCCCATGGGCCGTTAAGGAGAGGCGGAGCTGGAGCTGGACACAGCTGGCTTCAGGGTAGCAAGGAGAAGAAGACACGGCATCCGCCACGTGCGAAGGCACCACAGGTAGTGCAGCTGGGGGTAACCCGGAGCTGCGGAGCACTGAAGAAGGAGAAAATGTGTAAAGCACACGAGCAAACACACAGAAAAGACCCCAAGCGGGCTCTGGGGTGAGGAAGAAAAACCATCCGCAGGGACATCACATTCCTCCTGGGAAGGAGCCCCGATGCCGACACACGCCATGAGAGCCCCAGGGCCAGCGCCCGACCACAGCGCGCAGGGGCTGCGCAGCCGGAGGCTGGGGACAGGGGCAGGAGCCGCGTGTGTGTGCGTCACCCTCGGCCGCAGCGCGCCGTGGTGTGGGGGCTCCACCTGCACGAACGCTGCTGAGACCCTGAGGGTCTCCGGCACAGTGACACAGCCGGGGATCTGCCCGCTGCCACAGCACGACCGCAGCCTGGGCAGCTGCTGGGACGGTCAGGGTCTGCGGGAGCCCCCGGGGCGGCGCGGGGACAGCCCCCCATCTGCCTGCATCCTCCCGCCAGGGTCCCACCCGGAGCAAGCACTGACTCGTGGGGCACCGTAGGGTGCCTTCGTAGGGACCTGCTGAAACTCTGAGAAGAGGGAAGAGAAGTCCTTGGGCCGGTGAACCCTGGAGGTGCCGAGCTGCGTGCGGCTGCCAGGAGGCTGCGGGTGGTGCATCCTCTGGGGAGCCTGTTGTCTGTCTTCATGAGCTCAAGAACTAGGCATTGCTCTTGTCGATGATAAAGGTTCACTTGAACTCAGAAGTGACTGAGTAAATTTATAACAGAAAAAACAATGCTGGATTTTTTTTTTTTAAACAAAACCATTTGAGCCACATATCACTGGAAACTGGGAGAATATCCTAGAACTGCATGCTTTAATCTCTTTTCCAGTTGTGCTGTAAGTCAGCATGCAAGTCTCCTTTCATGTCTTTCTCATTCCTATATTCTTCATATTTTGCATTAATTTTGGTGCATTTTCTGCATTTATAAACCAGATTGCCAGACTTTCTGGCTTCAGGGTTTCATCTACAAAGTCAGCACGTGTTTTCATAGAATCACAGAGCCCCAGCCTGGTTTGGGTGGGCAGGGACCTCCCAGCCCACCCAGTTCCAACCCCCTGCCATGGGCAGGGACACCCTCCACTAGCCCAGCTTGCCCAAAGCCCCATCCAGCCTGGCCTTGAACCCTGCCAGGGAGCCAGGGGCAGCCACAGCTTCTCTGGGCACCCTGTGCCAGGGCCTCAGCACCCTCACAGGGAAGGATTTGTGCCTCACATCCCATCTCCATCTCCCCTCCTGCAGCTTCAGGCCATTCCCCTTGGCCTGTCACTCCCTGCCCTTGTCACCAGCCCCTCTCCAGCTTTCCTGGAGCCCCTGCAGGGACTGGAAGGGGCTCGAAGGTCTCCCCGGAGCCTTCTCTTCTCCAGGCTGAACATCCCAACTCTCTCAGCCTGAGGTCTCCACAGCAGAGGTGCTCCAGCCCTCGCATCATCTCCGTGGCCTCCTCTGCACTCCCTCCAACAGGTTTTCCAGACCTATGTTCTGTTATTCCCAGCATTAGGCTTTAGTTCTTTTCATGATATGGTACACTGATTTGCACAGATTTTTAGGATCCAGGATTTGGGAGTGCATTGCTTTCTGACACAGCTCATGCTGGAAAAATGGTTATATGGACTTTTGGTTGGACCCAGTGCCTGTTTGTGTTTTCTGCTGTATCTCTCACAGTGGAAAATGTGATTATCTTTCCATGTTGCAGAAATAATAGCCTTACAGCCCATATAATCTAAACATATAAGTAAGGTAAAATCTGTAGAGCAAGGTTATATTTTGTAATAGAACCACTGATATGGTAGGTGAAATTTCAGATCTGAAGAGCTTTTGTTTCTGAAATATTGCCTGTTTTCTTCCAGCTGTATCAGGTGGTAAAATAAAAGATCCTGTCTCTGCTATAAATCTCCCTTGCTCATATCCTTAGAGCATCGTGGCTACAGCAGCCCTACTGCTGTACCCTGTGAGACAAGCGATGCCATTTCTGTCCGCTGAGGGAAAACATGGCAGGTTTGGAATCCCAATCAATGGTTTTAAAAATAGTCTCAAGAAGCTGCTTATGTAAATGTTAATTTGATAAAAAATCCCCTGTAAGACAGAAATGTTCGTATTCCCTTCCTTTAGATTTACATAAGAATGCGTTCAGGAAGAAGCCCCTTTTACTTTTGGTACTGCACTGAGCTGTTGATAATATATGTAAGCCTTACACATATCAAGGATTACTCTGGCTAACTCTATGCTCCAAGCTCTTTTTAATTGCAAACAACAATAAAAAGTTGAAATACCATAAATATGAAATGTTTCAGGGGCTTTCTTCGCATTTGCTGTAACGACATTTTGTTTTGCCCTAACACAAGACGTGCTGAATACGAACGTAGTTCGTTATATTCCCGCAGAACTGCCACGGAGGAAACCCAGGCAGGTCTCGCAGGTGGCGGAGCAGTGCCGTGCCCCTCAGCACCGGGCTGCCCTCCAGCCGCCCCCTGGGAGAAGGCTCCGCTCTGGCTCGGAGGTGTCGGGCACTGCAGCAGTCACGGAGCGGGGAGGGATGGGTGCAGCCGTGCCTGGAAATCCGCAGGGAGGTGCGGGTTGGTGCTCCCACCTACCGACTTCATCAGTTCTGACCCGCAGAGCAGCACTTCCACAGCTGGCTGTGAAAAACCTGAAAGCAGCAGCTCGAGCCTGCTGGGCTGCAGGCGGGAGGGGAAAGCCCGTGGGAGTCACCGGGTGGGTGCCTGCCCCGGGGCCAGGCCACACCGTCGGGGCCACGAGGTGTCACAGGGAGAGAAAGGTGGCCGTGGGCAGCAGCTGCAGCAGCGCCTGTGGCACATCCCGTGGTGCATCCCATGGCTCATCCCATGGTGCATCCTGTGGTGCATCCCATGGCACATCCCCATGGCACATCCCGTGGTGGATCCCGTGGTGCATCCCATGGCACATCCCCATGGCACATCCCGTGGTGCATCCCATGGCACATCCCCATGGTGCATCCCGTGGCTCATCCCATGGTGGATCCTGTGGTGCATCCCGTGGCACATCCCGTGGCTCATCCCCGTGGCACATCCCCATGGCACATCCCCCTGGTGCATGCTGTGGCTCATCCCGTGGCTCATCCCCGTGGCACATCCCCCTGGTGCATGCTGTGGCTCATCCCGTGGCGCATCCTGTGGTGCATCCTGTGGCACATCCCCATGGCACATCCCGTGGTGCATCCCGTGGCTCATCCCATGGTGGATCCTGTGGTGCATCCTGTGGCACATCCCTGTGGTGCATCCCGTGGCACATCCTGTGGCACACCCCCCTGGTGCATCCTGTGGCACATCCCGTGGCTCATCCCCGTGGCATATCCCCGTGGCATATCCCCGTGGCACATCCCCGTGGTGCATCCTGTGGCTCATCCCGTGGCTCATCCCGTGGCGCATCACCCCAGCCCGGCACAAGCAGACGTCCTCCCGCGGCGTGGGGCAGGGCTGCCGTGGCTCTGCAGGAGCACTTGGTGAGGAATTAAATTCTGGGAACGCTGAGAATGAATGAGCGCCTGTGACCTTAGCAGTACCGGCGACATCATTTTCCTGCCCTGGGATGGCAGGTTGTCCTGCTGGGGCTGCCCGGGCACCGGGCGCCGGAGGAGCCTCGCCTTCCCGAAACTAGCCGTTCTCATGATACAAATGTTATTTTAGCTTTCAGTTGCTGGCATAATTAATGGAATACAAATGATACATCAAACAAGATCTATTACACACATCAGAGAAACTATTACTTATTGCAGGCGTGTCCTCTACATTTTTTTTAAACTTCACAGTCCAGTTTATGTGCCGCAATATTGTGCAGTTTTGCCTGTTCAGGTGTCCCCTTCATGATTTATTTATTTTTCCTGATTTTTATGCATTTATTCAGTCTATTCTGAACAGTGGTGATTATTTATCACTGGACCACATGGCAGTGAACCCTGCTTGGCTGGTATTCAGCTGTCTGGAGGTACCTCATTTATCTTGTGTTTGCCTTGAACATAAGTCATAAGCCACCATGGCTCCTCAGAAATACACCGTATTTTTCTGCAAGATAAATACATAATTCTGCAAAACAAACACACAAATAAAGTGTAAATATATAGGTCAATATTTTTTTCCTGCGCTTTTTATTGAATAAGATTCAAGCATTTGGGAAGACTTTTCTCTTTTCCGGAAACTGTTTTGAGTGCCGAGCCCCTTCCACCCGCAGTTTCAGGTCTCTCTTCCCCCACGCCTACCAGTTCGTTTCCAGCTGTGTCTGCTGGAAAAGCGGTATTAAAGCAAGAACAGAGAGAATGGAAAATGAAACAAAAATATTGAAGATTTGAGCTGTCAGAAGAAGTGGAAAGTCATTGAGGAGCCACTCTCCCCCACTTTTCACAAGGTTTCCCCCCCTGCCTGGCCAGAGCTTTCACGAGCTGGTTCTGCCGCGTCCGCGCCCAGATAAACCCCCTGGTGCTGGGTCGCCACTTCCATCGCCTCTTCCTTCCCACGAGATCTCATCCCTGGCTCCGGGTAGGAACGACATTTTCTCTCTCGCTAATCTTAACGATGGTACTTTTGTCGCTCTTCCATTTTCACCGTTTCTACCCGCTGTGGGGTGGGAGTTAGGACTGACCCGAAGGCTGGACTGGAGCCGGGTTTAGCACATAACCGCCCCGGCTGCCATCGAGACGAGGTGTCTCCTCGCCCTGCGTGGAACGTACCGCGTGCCTGGCCCCAAACTGTCGTGCGGGAACGGCCGGCTGTCGGCTCTCGTTGTCAGAGCGCTTTCCTAGAGCTGTCGTCAAGCCAGTACAGGTAGACAAATCTTCCCCCAGAAATTACTGGCAGCCCGTCCTCTGTTAGTGCCACACGGACGGTAATAGCTCCGTGTCCTGTCAGAGTGAAGGCACAGGCCGGACTGAGACATTCTCTGTGATTACCAAAAGGGACAGGCTCTCCCCTGGAACGGGAACAGGATTATTCCAGGTAGCTCATTGCATTAGGAACGCAGCTGTTAGTTCCACTGATTAATATTAATGAACCACCAGGACTAAGTGATTTGCACCCAAGAGTCGTGCGGGATTCAGGTACGATATTGCCAAATTGCAGCCTGCAGCCTACTGCTTACGCCAGACTCCTCCTTTCCGGGGCTCCGGGGGCGACACCAGGCACCGACGGCCAGTCGGGCGTTACACTCAGCCTTTCTCCTGGGCACGCCTTCCGCATGAGTAAAGCCAGCACAGTACCGGGAGCGCGGCTGAAATCTAATCGGTACTAGTGCAGACCCAATTGCTGCAGAAAAAGCAGTAGTTAAAAGTGTTACGTGCACGCTTAGTGCCGTGCACGCTTAGTGCCACAGCTCGTCCGGGAAAGGGGAGCTGCAGGCGGGTGACGGCGTGTTCAGGCAGAGCACCGAGGCTCGGTGCTGAGGCCTGGCACACTCAGTGCAGAGCTCATGGCCATGACTTGCCGTGGCAGAGCCGTGTCGCAGGGCTACACACGTACTCACGACTGCAGCTATCGCCTCCGTGTCCGGGCAGTCTGTCTGGCATGGGCAAACAAACCAGTTTGCTTTGCTTGTGCAACTCACCGTCCATCCAGCTTCTGGGGTCGATCCTCTTGCTACCCTCATTTTGGTGCTCACGAATTTAACGATAGCTCCTGTTTTCCCGACCTTAGTACTGAGCGGTGGCAACAAGCATTTTTTAGGGAATCAGTTAACATCTGGTGTTCATTAATGATGAAGGGAGAGAGCAAAAAGGAGAGAAGAGAGGAGAAGTACAAATTCATGACTGGATTTTTTTATTTGTTAGTACTGGGTTTTGGGAAAGTGCAATGGGGAAAAAGCCTTAATTTAAGCTTTATTCAATGTCAGTCTTTTCACCATCAAAGAACTGTAACAATACTGGTGGGTTATTTAAATAAATCACAAAATGCCCACAAAATCTGCTCTGCAGAGCTAATAGGAAATCAGGTTGTTCCGAGCCGCTGCTGAAGACAGCGTTTGGAGTACCATTTGCTTCGGGGCTGCTGCCGCACTTGTTTCCACAGGATTCTCTCAGCCAGGTTTTGCAGAACTTGCCTGGGAAAACCACAGAATGACTGTGGGTGTCCCCAGCACCTCGGTCTTACGGGGCCGTGCGGTGCCAGGCTGGCGCTGCTCTCGGTGGGTGCCCGTGGGCCTGTCTGCGAGCGGGTGCTGGAGGGACGAGGAAAGCAGCACACCCTTCTCTCTGGGGCTAGCGGGAAGGGAGGAAGGGAGAAAACCACAGAGCCTGGTTGCCAGGAGAGTCTTCCCAAAGAGGCATCCCTCCGGCGGTACGGGCTCCTCCCTGGCCTGCTGGGTGTCGCTCTGGGTACTATTGCCTCATCACACCTTTCAATCACAGTGACAGCTCTGAACTGCAATTTCCCTGCTAACGAAAGGATGCTGGCCATTGAGCTTGACTTTACTATGTCAGCCCTTTTCAGAGCTAGACAAAGTTAGCAACTGGCTGGCCAGGGTAGAGACTGGTTTTTGTAATGAAACGTGATGCTTCCAGGAGAGTTGTTACACAAGTCTTAAATTCATTATTAGCGGTGTAGAACTGCTAATTGTAGCATTGTAATGTAGAATTTGGTAATTGCTTGCTACATAAACACATAACAATGTAAAGAATGCAGCTAATTACTGGCTTCTGACAGAAAGCAGGCTTGAAATAAGTCTGGGGCTGGTAAAGTGAGTGGCTCAGCATCCTCACAGGGCGTTTGCAGATGAAGTTACAAGCCCAGGCTAAATGGATCCACCAGCCAGTTGCCACTGAAAGGGGAAATCTTTCTCACCCACCTCTTCCTCGTCCCGCTTCCACTTCTGGGTGTGCTGTATTTCTTCTGCAGCACCGGGTGAAGGAGATGCCAGGAGACATTTGTTGGTACCATTTCCTGGCCTTAGTGGGAGTTTAACTTCAAAATTAATCCAAGGAGAGCCTATGTGTTTTACTAATCTGACGGAAGCAGTGTTGAAGATTATGGAGCAGCTGTATGTGAATTAGCCGTTGTACTGGTTTGGGCTGGGGTAGAGCTGGTTTTCGTGACAGCAGCTCGCGTGGTGCTCGGGGTCTGTGCTGAAACCAGTGCTGCTAACACAGGGGTGGGTTGGTCACTGCCGAGCAGTGCTTGCACAGCACCAAGGGCTGTTCTGCTCCTCACCCTGCCCCACCAGCGAGCGGGCTGGGGGTGCACGAGGAGCTGGGAGGGGGCACAGCCGGGACAGCTGACCCCCCTGACCCAAGGGATATCCCAGCCCACAGGACGTCGTGCTCAGCAATAAAAGCTGGGGAAGGAGGAGGACGGGGGGACGTTGGGAGTGAGGGCGTTTGTCTTCCCAAGTGACCTTCCCGCGTGATGGAGCCCTGCTGTCCTGGGATGGCTGACCCTGCCTGCCCTTGGGAAGCGGTGGGTGAATTCCTGCGTTTGCTTTGCTTGCGTGCGCGGCTTTTGCTTTACCTGTTGAACCGTCCTTATCTCCACCCAGGAGTTTTCTCACTCCCACCCTCGCGATTCCCTCCCCATCCCTCAGCCCCATCCCAGCGAGCGGTGGCGTGGGCTGAGCTGCCTCCGGGTGGAACCAGGACAGCCAGACACGCCACGGCTGCCCTCGCACGCGTGCCCTGGGCTGGCAGCGGGACGTGCACCGCGCCACGGCACAAGCTTATTAATTAGGGCTATTTACAGCGCCCTGATCTTGTCGCTGCCCTGAGAGTCCTGCGCCTGGCTCGCAGCAGCGGGGACACAGCCTGCGGGCACAGCCTGCGGCCCCGCTGCCCGGGGGCCCTGCGGCGGGTGCTGGGGTCCCTCTGGCCCCAAAAGCAGCCCCTGGCGCAGACGGCTCCTCCGTGCGAGCGGCAGCAGCCCGTCCCCGCCGGCGGGGGTTAGCAGGAGGGGGCTCGGGGCCCCGGCCGGCGTCTGGGAGCTGTCGCTGCCTTGCCACCAGCATCTGGTCTCCAGAGCCGCCTGCCTCCCCGCGCGAAGGAAGCGGCAAAGCGGTATTTGGCCGGCAGGGTAGTTTTACACATTTTTCATTAAACCTATGTTAAATATGGAAATACTGCAGAAATAAGACTTGGTATTTCATGTGTGAGCTCTTTTGCACATTTTGGTGTTTCTCATGTTTGGAGATAAAAACAGGTTTGACAAAACTCTCTTCTGGCTTTCTACTGGAAATGTACTTAGGTTTATTGAATTGCCATGATAAATTTGCTTTAAAAACTAATCTAAAATCAGATAGAGTTAATAAAATTTCCAGAAATGCTTTTCCAGTCAGATGAGCAAAGTAAAAGATTATTTCTTCTTTTCTTCTGTTTTTTCTTTTTTTTTTTTTTTTGAGAAAGAAAATTAATTCATTGTTGTTGTTTCAGAGTCGGAGCTCTCCTTGAAATGCAGCTCTCTCGGATGTGACCAGCAAGACAATCCTGCCCTGGACAGAGCCAGTGGTTCAACAAGCTTGTCTCAGAAATGAAGAGATTTTCAGTGATCATATATGGAGCAGATTTTTGGTTGTACTGATCGAGGACATCTTATCCACGAGTATCTGCAGGTTTCCAGAAGGTAAAAAGCTTTTCTGGCAGCAGTTCCTTTTGCTATGTAGTTTGAAATCGGAGAGGGGAGTGATGAGAGAGAAAGCTAAATGGAGACAATAGTATCTATTTCTTTATTGTATATGAGCTCTTTCCATTGGAATGAAAAAAGATAAAAATCCCACTTGAATATCACAAAATGCCTTTCTGAAATCTAGCTGTGCACTGCTTTATTTAGGTTCCTCCACAAAAGGGAGAATTTGGGTGAAGTTGCCCCAAATGGGTGAACAGTTTTAAAGAGAACATAAGGAGTGAGAAAACTTGCAAAGAGTGGGGGAAAAAAAAAAAAAGATTATCCACCAAAAGGAACTACATCTTGGAGGCAGTGAAAGCCTTGGAGAAAGCAAGGATTTCCAGAAGAGGAGCAAAAAGAGGTCTTTGCAAAGCACGTAGAATACCACGCGAAAGGTGGATCAGCAACACCGAGGAGAGGGAGGCAGCTGCTCTGTGTTACGGCTGGGGCGAAGACCAAAGGAAATCTGCGCAAGGCACGCAAAGCAAGCAGCTGATCGACTTCATGGTTACGCTTTTGGTAAGGCCGTGGCGTTCAGCACCGAGGCAGACAGGTGACGGGGAAGGAAACGAGTTTATGGAGACAGAGGCTATGGAAATGGATGAGGATGAGGAGCAGCTCAGACCACTAAGTCTCCTACACGCAGAAACCAGGTCTTCATCCCAGGGTGCTCTTGTGACAGACCAGAAGTGAGGACTTTAATAATTGGGAATGGTATCATTGGGTGGGGAACAAAGCTGCACTTGTTCCTGTATTTTAAGAAAAGGAGGGCTGAAGTGAGACAGGGAAACAGGACTCTTTAGGTTGGTCCTCAGCAGCGTGCAAACGTGCAGGAGAAACTGAGAAGTAGGAGCTGAAGACAAAGGGATGTGGGTAATTTAGGATTCGAACACGCTGGGTTTCAGAGAGGCAAATGGCAGCAGAGCTCCCCAGCCAGTACCGTTTTCGTAACAAGTGACTCCTCGGGCAGGATTATCACGGGCCCAGTAACGTACAGACCTAGTGCGCGTGGGCTCGGGAGGGAAAATGTTGATACAAGCTCGGCAGGATGGAGCCACATCTGACGTTGCGGGGCAGGCGAGGAGCTGGCTGCGCTGGGGGGCGGCCGGCCTGGGGAAAGGCTAGTGGGGGGCTCCTCGGGGGACCGCGGGGCACCACGAGAGGAGCTGTCGCAAAGAACTGAAGCACGGGAGCAATGCTTGGAGAGGACGGTGGCAGGGAGTAACTCTCAACAGGGAGAAATGTCCCAACACGGAAAAATGGTCTCTGCTTCTGCTCGGGAACAGTGGCACGAGCAGCTGTGACCCTTCCTGTAGACACAGCTCCCAGTCTTGGGGCTCCTCTGCTCCCTGCCAGCCTCGTCTGACCGACTGGCAGTTAAACTGGGTGACTCTCGCTTCGCCCCCGTGCCCGCCCAGCACCGAGCCGTGGGCACGCGGGTGCTTGGTGGCACCTCCAGGTCCTGCTGCAGCACCGACGGGAACCCGTAACACTGATGTGCAGAAAGGCATCGGCAATTTTACTGCTGCGTACTCCGACGGGGGAGCACCAGAGGAGTCTCTTGGTGGGGATATACGGAAAAGCGCTACAACAGGCAAAAGAGCCCCTGCCCTCAGGTGCTCCTGCGCGGTACCTGGAAACCTGAGCACAGCGAGCGCCTTTGGGGCTTTATTTAGAAGAGAAATCTCGGGGAAATCCGAGGATGCATCTCCTCAAAGCAGAAGAAACCAGAATGCCCCTGAGGATGCGCCCACAGCTCCACTGCCGCCCCCCGCCAGCGGTCTGAAAGGTGGGCAGACCTCCGCCCGCTCCCAGCACCCCCACAGCCGATCCGCCCGGGGCTGTGTGAGGGTAGCAAGGTGATAAGCTGAGCAGAGGTTTTTGTGCTGAGTGTTGGTGTCTCAGCCGCCAGCAGCCCCCGAGCTCCCTCCCACCCAGAAATCAGGTGAGCAGATTTTCAGGTCAGCGCCAAGCGGCAGCTCCTGCGCAGGCTAATCGGGAGAACTGCTGAGAGCAGGCGGGAGCCGCGGCTGACGGGAAGATGCTTTTCATTAAGATGTCTGCCATTGGCAATGCAGAATTCACACTGAGCTGCAGAAACTCATACAGATCTTTGCGAGTGGAGAGGCCGAGATGGGGAGACTCTGCTATGGCAGGACAGTCTCTCGGTAATGGGAAAGGCATTTCTGAGAGGAAATGTCTCTAACACAGAGGGGAGCGTTTCCAGAACTGCCTTTTACTCGGTGCGTAGGGACAACTGCTGTTCCACGCAGCTATCTGAAGTGCTTGGTCATTGCTGTGTAAAGGACATTTGCTGGAGATACGGTTCCCATTTGCTGTATAATGCCGTGTTCCCATCCACGCTGAATGCATATTCACATTGCTCACCGACTTCGTAGGGGCACTGCATCTTTGCAATCTTGCCTTCTGAGTCTGTGAAATAACAGTGGTGGAGGTTTCAGTTTTTTCAGAAGACAGAGCATCTGATTAACTGCTTGATATTCACACACCTCCTCCTGGAGAGCAGAGCTGGGTGAGACGGCCGGCTTTGCTGGGCAGGCAGGAAAACAGGCGTGTGAGCGGAGGAGGGCGATGCTCAGGAGCGGGGAGCGTGGCGGCAGCTCCACACCTCACCGGGAGCCGGGCTCAGGCCAGTGCGGGCAGCCGGCTGCGGGGACCAGACCCCGAGCAGGGGGTGGGGGCTGACCCCCACCCAGGGGAGCAGGGGGTGCCTGGCTCCGTGGCCGGGTGCTGGCGGGAGGGGGTGCCCGTGGGGTGCCCGGCTCTTGGGCTCTGTGCCGGCGCATCGGGCGCCCCAGGAGCCCCCCCTTCCCCAGCAGCAGCCAGGGCAGGGGCCGTGGGCCAGGCCGGCGTGGGGAGGCAGCTGGCTGTGGGGCTGGGTGCTCGCCGTGCCCCGTGGGGCCGTTCATCGCGGCGAGGCAAAGCCTGGAACCCCCTGGCTTCTCCCTGCGCTTGGGCAGCTCTTCCCAAGAAGCCTCTTCCAAGAGGCCGCCGGGACTGAGCCCTTGTCACCCCCCGGGAGGGCCGGGGTGACGGCGGGGCAGCGGGTGCTGTGCCGTTCGGAGGGGCCAACGTGCCCCAGAGCGGGGTCTCGCCGTGCAATGAGACCCATCTCCCAGCGGGGGGGACGGTGCGACCCCAGCGCAGTCGGGCAGTACTGACACAAGGGGAAAGCCATCTCATAAAGAATTTCCTCTGATCCGCAGAGTTCCTCGACCTTTTGAGATGATCAACCCCTTTTTCGCAGCCACATTTTCCCGAGCCTGTGTGGCAGTGTCAGCAACGCCTCCACGCTCCAGCTGCCCGTGGGTGAGTTTCCAGAGCTGCAGATGCGTGACAGCAGGGCAGCACGGCGCGGAGTGGGAGCACAGGGGTTCTGGCTGGAGACGGCAGCGCGGGTCTTCGTGCGTCCTGACCCCTTCCCGTTATCCCGTGGCCCTTCACAGCGCACTAACAAACATTACCCGGTGCCGGAGAAACGTTTCTCTTTAGGGGCTAGATATTAAAAAAAGAGAAATAAAACCCCATGTCTGGAAGCTACAGTAGGAAACTTAAAAGCAGAAGTAAGATGCACATTTTTAACAATAAGAATGGTAAGTCATCGGAGCAACTTACCCAAGGGGCCATTTGAGTTTTACCTATGGAAGTTGTTTTTCTCTCAGCCTGGGTTCGTCCCCACAGGACCTTCAAACAGCAGGGAACCCAGGAGCGCGTGGCTCCCGGCCTGCACTGCGTGGCAGGTCAGACTGGGGGTTACACACCCGCCTCTTTTCCTTAAGAAATACAAATCCGTGTCTGCCGCCTTCGAAGGGCACCTGGGATGCAGCACTGGGACGTGCTCCCGCGCGGTGCTGCGGTGCTGGGGGCTCGCAGGACCGAGCCTCCGCTCCTGGGAAGGCCAACGCCAGCAGAAGCTGCGGAGAAGCTTGAGTTGGCAGCAGGAGGAGTAAAAGGGTAATTAACAGTGACGGTTCTTGACCCAGGCGTCCCTGATCTCCCTGACTCTTGTAAAGGGAGTTATTAGTCAAATACAGTGCCTGTGTGTGAAACAATTATCACTAATTACCACCAAGTCATGGTATTCTGAGATGTTTAAACACAGCATGGAAGTCTTGTGTGTGATTAGAGAGACCGTCAGGGCTAGGAGCTTTCTAAGGCAACCGTCTGTTTTCCATGCAGCGTATTCCTGAGAACACGCGATGATTCAGTGCCAATCAGGCGACTTTTGGTACCTTTTAATCTGTACATAACATTAAAAATAAAGCAGGCTGGCATACCGAGACCAAGAACGGGCACGGCTATGCCCTCAAAAAAAAAGAACCGATGGGAACACCTGGCACCTTGCGACTGCTCCCATCGCTCCGCCTCGGCTTTTGGCTAACGCAGCTCACGCCAAGCACGGCCTGGTGTGAGCGGGGAGCAGCGCCATTGGGTCAGAGCGAGAGCACCAGGAAGGCAGACGGGAGACCAGAAGGAGCTGAAGGGCCATGACGTGCAGCGCTGTCCCCTGCAGCTGGCTGCCCCCTGCGGCCAGCACCTTTGCATATCAATTTTTGGGCGCTTTCGTCAGAATCTGCTAATTCTTGGAAATGGTACGGAGCGAACCTCCAAGCTGGAAGGTACAAAGCATCAGCTTACCCAAAAAGCTTTTGAAATGGGCCCAACAGCAGCAGGACGGCTGAGGTTTCACGATGCAGGGGACGCCCACACCGTGACGGAGGAGGAAGGATGAGCACTCTCACCCTCGGCTGGGGAACTATTTTGCTCATCGGTGCGCGAGTTACGAGGTAGGGGTTATAAGTTATGGAACCTCATGACTTGAGCGGTGAATCAGTGAATTCATATGAAAGACTAGCCCGGGCAAAGGGGATTGAGCCCTTGTTTGTTGTGTTTGTTTGCTGTATTTCTTAATGAGCTCATAAAATAGAGTTTAATTTACAGAGTACCTTGTCCGGTAAATTTGAGAGATCCAAACGGACCGCAACGCACCTCTGTTAGGTCTCTGTGCCAGCCGCCAGCTGTGGCAACGCCTGTCTCTGCCGTGCGGTGCGGACGCTGGGAAGGCCAAAGCAGGGATGTGCTGCGCAGGCAGCGGTGGCTGCGCCGGGGCACGGACTCCTGCTGCTGCCGGCTGCCTTCTGCCCCACGCCGCGGAGCCGTGCAGGACAGCGAGGAGGGATGGCTCCGACCTGCCCGGAGAGGTGCTGCCACAACGCAGTGTCTGCGAAAAGGAAAGGAGGGCGGCCGGGGAGCAGGGAAGTGATTTTTAGCACCTCGAAATCTCCAGAAAGGGCTAAATCCAAGTCTGCCTCAGCACCTTGAACCCCGTTTGCAGAACACGAAGCAGACCCAGCTAGCGAATGTAAACTATTGCGACCCACCCGCACCAAACCAGCGGCCCCGAGAGCTGTGGGGAGACCCAGGTGGAGAGCAGCGTGAGTGCCGCTGCGTGCGCGGCCCCTCGGCATCGCTGCCTGGGTGGGCAGCAGCGACACGGCCGCACGCTGCCTGATGGAGCCGTGCTCCGTCCGCCCAAAGGCAGCGAGCAGGGAAGGAGGGGCGGGGATGGGGGACGTGGGGGGCAGTGACTGATCCCGAACGCTCAGCGCGGCCCCAGCACGCGGAGCCCGAGACCCTGCCGTCCCCAAACCACGTCTCGGAGCCCCGACGGGCCAGCTGGGGCTCCCCGACTCGGTGGCACTGTGGTGGCAGGAGAAACCGCGCGGGAAGGACGCAGGTGCTCCCCACAGACTGTCCCACGCACCGTGCGCAGAAAGATGGGTCTGAAACGCCGCTACAGCGTGCTCGCTGCCCTGACCAGACAGGAGAGTAAATCCTAGGCTGGAAACACTGTGTCGTGGTTAAACCGAGTAATTCAATAGCGCCTGGAAATTGCTTAGTCTCTTCCTTATTAGATTTATCGTGCAGCTCTTCCTTCCTCCTCTGTAGGGTTCTTTATTCGGAATTTGCTCAAATACTTTCCTTCAGAAGATTTAATATCTCAAAGTGCAAATATCCAAACCCTGTATCATTTTGTAATTTCATACTCCATAGTTCTTTCATATGCATATCACTCATTTGCTATCCCTTTGAAGAATGCAGCTTGAGTAATGGAAGTGAAAGAAAACCCATTCAGTGTTGATTTTAATTGAACAAGCTCAGAAGCTGCAGGGATCCATGCCAGACTCCAGCTCACTCTCTTTTGAAGAGTTATTACTAGGCTTCTTTTGCCTGTGTGTCTCTGTATTTCTTTTCCAATTAGCAACTTCCCAAAAATATTAGTTACCTTATTATTTTTTCAGTTCTGCTTGTTTGGGATGCTTATGCGTAATAATCATTAAATCTGCTTTCTCCCCCTGTTCCAATGGAATATCGCATTCCTTGTCTGGGGAGCAGAACATCAGACAAAATTAGACCTTGCCTGCATTCAGGACTAAAATTTTGCAGTGACAATTGACTCATTTTTGGCGTAGCTTTTTCACTTCAGTGTGGTTATGGCAGTGGTGAGCTTCTGGAGGCTTTAAACTGTGACTGTAAAGACTGTAAATTAAAGACTGTAAAGACTGTAAATGAAAGATTTTTTTTTCTTCTTTTTTTCTTGTATGCATGAATGAGGTCTCTGGTAGTTCTTGGTTCTCCCATCCCAGTCAGCTGAACATGAGCTCTCAGCTTGCTGCTTGGATATAAGAGAGGAGATGGGACACACAGAAGAAGGAAGACGGTGCAAACGGCTCGTATTATTGGATACTCTTTCCCAGGCAAGATTTGGCTTAAGGAAAACATTTAAATCAGCAACTGGTAGAAGAGCAAACAATTTTTCAGTCTATTATGGAAACGAGCTCTCCACATGGCTCTTACAGAGCAGCAAGTATGCTAAGGGAATTCGAGCAGGCTGGTGATGTTGATTTTGCTATTTTCTACTGAGAAGTCACCTCAACGAAGAAGGAATAAATTGCATAAGAAAGAAATGTGAATAAGAAAGAATTTTTAAAGACCAAAACCCAACACAAAGAGAGTGCAAGCGTCACGGGAGCGTTGCTAAAGTATCAAGGGCGCGGGCAGATACTACCAGAAGAAGGGAGGAGGAGACAGGCACTGCAGCGCATCCTTGGCTCAGCTGCTCCGTTCGTTAAAGGGGCAAGGCGGGGGTGCTGAGCCCTGGTGAAGCAGGACGAGGCGCCTGTGCTCTCTGCCAGGTGAAGCCCATCCCATCTGCACGGCCCCAACACCTCTGTCTGCTTAAACGCAGCACAGGTCAGCTCAACCGATGGTACGTGGGCCTGAGCGATCGGAGTCCTCATTCGGCGATGGGAAATCGCTGCCCTCGGATCCAGGGGGATTAATGTCCCTCTGGGGAAGAAATTTAGAGCTGTTTTTCCCCAGACCAGCTCATCAGACAGCAGCATTGCACCGCAGCACCGAGCCCTTTCCTGGGGCCACTGGTCTGCTTTGGCTCCCACCTCCCGCGGCAAGGGAAGGGCTTTGTGCGCTGAAGGCAAGGCCTGGCCCCTCACAAACACCCGCACCTCTCTGTCCGTTCACAGCTGGAAAAAGAGGGCTGCTGGCGGTGGCGGTGTCCTGTTCATTTAGTGGACCTGTGGCCCTTCCTACTGCTTCGCTCCCGCCTGCCCTGGCCTGGACGTGACAATGAAACGCAGCAGAAGGAAACTGTCTTTTGCAGGGTACGGGAATTTTGGGGTTAGGCTGTTTTTTTTAAATTTTGACTAGGCTTATTCTCTGTTTTTGATTTACAGCCCTGCAATAAATCTCTTTCCTCCCATTTCACGTGCAGAGTCTCCATCTGCCGCATTTCCTCCCACTCCTGTATCCGTGCACACCGAATTAAACAAGCCACTCTTGGGACGAGCTTGGGTCCCGGCCACGGAGCAGAATGTTGGCCGTGGGGGTGAGCAAAGCAATCGCGTGGAGCGTGACGCTCTCAGGACAGATGCAGCGCTCCGGCCGGACGCTGCCGCCGTGCCCTGAGCCCTGGCCCAGAGGGTGGGCAGAGCGCTGCCTGCGAGCTCTGGGGCTGGGGGAGGCTCTGAGCGGGCACAGCAAACTTCTCTCAGTTGTGCCTCAGGGTCCTTCCCGGAAAAAAACGTGCTTATGCAATGCAATAGTGATGCATGTGCTAGATCACTACTGGACATCCAGCATCAACTGGCGTTAGTCCTCCAGCTTACATCTACAGATTAAAAAGTCCTGAAAGATTTAAACCACTTTTTTTAAAGCCAAAATTGGTAGAAATCTTCATATAATCATGCAAGAGATTTCAAAAAAAATCCAAAGTATATCAGTGCTTTATTTTATTTCTCAAAAAGCAAATCCGTTAAAAGGTCGAGCAGACAGACAGTGCAATTACTGTAATCATGAATTTAAATCTAGGTCAAACTGTTGTTTGGGTTTTTTTAATAGATTAAAAAAAAAACGTGCAAAAGGATACATTTCCGCTATTAAGTATCTCTTCACTTGGTTTGGTTTCAGTGGGTGAACAGAGTCCACCTGAGGACGAACCCGTCGCCAGTCCCTCCTCCTCCCCGCGGTGTTTGGGGTACGGGGACCAACTCCCGGGCAGAGCGGGGCTGCCGGCGGGCACCCCAAGAGCAGCGAATCAATCTGTGCCGGCGCTTTGCCGCTCGCTGACGTACCCTGGGGAGAAACGCAACGCCAGTTCACCTTAATTAATATGAGAATTAATGAAGAGGAAGGGGCCTCTCCAAAACCTGTTTGCCTGGGCCAGGTTTACACACCGCTCGCCCCGTGCCTCCCTGGCTGGCGAGGGTGACAGGCGGGGGTGACAGCCGGGTGCTCCGCGGAAAGGCCGGGGGCTGCTGCAGCCTCGCCTGGCAGCCGGGGAGGCTTCCAGCTTCTGCCTGCTGCAGCCTGGTTAAAAGGAGAGGTAACGCCTGGGGACGAGTAGGAACGGTCCCTGCCATTTTTTGTACAATGCAACAGCTCCCCCATCTTACAGACTAAAGAACTTAAAATGGAAAAAAAAAAAATCCCCGGGAAATGAGTAGCAGGGTAACGCAACACGCTTCACTGCTTCTTCTGGAGGGAGAGGCTGGCGCTACGCTCATGCCCGCAGCGTTCCCCCTTTCCCAGGTGCTCTGGAGGAGAGGAATCCACTCCACGCAGCACGGCACTTGACATTTCAGTGATTAAGGCTTTGAATTTTCTTCTTGTAAGGATGAGTAAACACTGCAGTTTCCAAATAATTTTTGATGAGGTACAACAGCCTATCTTAAAGAGTAACATTTACCGCCTCCTGCCTTAGAGTTTTAGCACGGCTGCTACAACTCGCAGCCACCCGTCTATTGCTCTCACTGCTACGCTGCACTGCTGTCGGTCTCCTTTAGGGTGTACACGCAGCACGCTGTATTAACGCTGGGAGGTGCCTACTCAGAAAGGGCTGCTTGGGCCAATGTAAAGCACTTTGCTGGGTGCAGAGTGATGTATGCCTACACACCTCCGCACGCGCATCGCCACCTCAGAGAAGAGGCATTTCTCCTTTCTTTTGTCATTTTCCCCAATGGCAGTGCTCAGTTTTGCTTGCCCAGCACTTCGGCAGTGACTCCTGAGGATGCTACCTGCTTCGGCCGCAGCTCGAAGGACGGCTCTGGTTTATGATGTGGGGCTGGGGAGGAGGTCTGAAGCGATGAGGGACAAGCAGCCCGCTGTGACCACTGTGGAGGGCTCACACGTGGGTTTGGAAGGCGTGGGGAGCCAGCTCGGTGGGCACAGCACCCCATCACCAGCCAGCTGCAGTGAGGTGGCACTGTGCCCATGCCTGAGGTCCCTCCTTCGTGAGGTGATTAAGGGTGAGAAAGAGTGCATAAAAGCAGCTCTATGTATTATTTGTACAAAGCATTTCCCTCAAGAAGCTTTCCTTATTTCAGCCAAAAAAGAAATTACGAAATAATTTTAACATGATAGCTATGAGCGGGGAAAGATTTTAGGTTAAGGAGTTACTGGCTCTACCAGGAAAAAGGCATTAATACTATGGAGGCCAGAGCAAGACAAAACTCACAGTAAGCACGTACTAGGAAGCGTACCGGGTGCAGTATGTGGTGGTTGAGCCCCGGTGGGAGCGAGGCGTTCCCAAGGCAGGGTGAGTCCTGACTGGAGCTACGTGAAAGCTCAGCTGAGTGCTCCTGAGCATCCTCAGCTCTGGGGGCCACGCAGGCCAACACCATCTATGGGGACACACCACCAGGCACGTGGGGGTCCGCTGCCAGGCAGGCGGCAGCTCCCCTGGACACAGACCTGCCCCTTCCTAGGCCACTGAGGTCTTTCCCAAAACAGCCCACCCCCAGGCATCAAAGGGAGTGTAAAGGCAGAGACACCCCCCGCGGCGTCACCCTGGATAGCTGGGAGCACCCTGGGGAGAGGCCACAGCGGAGGGGCGAACAAGAGGGAGGGGAATGGTTTCAGGGTAAGAAACAGCACAACAGTCACACATCGACACTCAGGTCTGGGTCCAGGATTTGTTTGATTTGCTCTGACATGGAACAAAATGCACTGATGAAAGCTGCTGGGGTTTCGCTCCACTTCTAACTAGCCATGGAGCTGTGCTTGGTGGTGGGTAAGCGCCCAGTTACGCCAGCACAAAGAGCCTCCAGGACAGGGGCAGAGCCCAGCAGCATCACCCACCAAGCAGCTGAGCTGAAGGCAGGTCACCACACAACCACTGGTCCTCCAGATCCAGAGTCCATGCTTGCCGCTGTGCTCGCAGGAGGGGACACGCGATCTCCTGCAGCTGGAGTGGCTTGCTTTCTGCAAGCAGATCACAGCCAAGAGCATCCCAATGCCTTCGGGGCTGCCCTGCTTTCACACAAAGACCCCAGCATCTGCCCTGTTGCTGCCGTGGGATGGCACCCACAAGGCAGCCCGGCGACAAGGCGAGGGAGTGGAGGTGGCTGGAAGAGACACGTGAGTACATGAAGTCAGAGCCATCGCTGTAGGCATATCCAGTGACCTGACAGACTGCCTGTCCCTCTCCCCAGCACATCCACAGCTCCCCACGCTCCCAGACACTCCAGGGAGGAGCAGCTTTTCCACTGGGTACGCTAACAAGGCAGCGAGGCCATTTCAGTCCCACATCCAACACGGATTTCAGGTTGGCAAAGAAGCCGTAGCAGCCCTTGCTCAGACCGCTGAGGCCAGAGAGTGCAGGATGTTATCATAGCTGTCTGCAAGGACGCAGAGTTTCTGGGCTGTGCTGTAACGGTTCCAGTTCAGAGAGGTCCTGAATGGTGTTTGTGCCATGTGAGGACCATGAGCGGTCCTCATGGTTTTTGTGCTGGACGGTAGGAAACTAATGTACCCTCCAGTATACGCAAGGCTCTCAGTGCAAGCTTCCACTGAGTTCCCACTGGGCTTTTTCATTTCCCTTTCGCCAGCAAAGCTGTACCCAGACACCTGCTTCCATTCCCGATGCCAGCCGCACAGCTGGTATCACCGTCACGCCAGCTATCCTGCTCCTGGGGCAGCAGAGAACTGACAGAGCAGCAAATGCTCCAACACGACGCCCAAGAAAACTGTCTAATCTGGTAAGACATCAGCCAAGATAACAGACGTTTTACCACGGAGCATCTTCTTGTCTCTCTGCTCTCTCCAGAGGAGAGCACACTGTGAAAGCTGAACCAGGGCCGAGCATGAGACTGTCTCCAGCTCCAAAGGACAACCGTGCTAGACCCGAGTAACCACAGAGCCAACCCTAGCAAAACCAGCTTACTGACATGAGCTTTCCCTCAAGGGAGTAGAAGATTCAGTCATTCCCTCCTGCCAGCATTTTAGCCTCTCTGCCCCTGAAACAACTTGAACCAGCTCCATGAAACAGCAGCTGGGGCGTGGAGATAAAAACTAACTTACGAGACCCAGCCTGGCTGCCAGGCCCTGGGCAGCTTCAGAGGCTGTTTGAAGGGCAGCGGATGGCTGCTGCTCCGGGAGGTGTGCTCCTCCCTACACCAGGGTCACGCGCTGCTGTGGAGACCATGAAAACAAACTCCCTTTCCACCTCAGAGTTTGCAAGGAGAGCAGTTTTCTCAGGTCGCACGGACGGACCTGAGCCTGGGAGCACCGCTGCGTTCTCTTTTCTCACCCGCACTGACACCAGACGTTGCATCCCAGGGCACGAACATCTTTTGCACAGTGTCAGCAGAGAGGCATGAGGACTGTCACTGCAGCTTTCCTTTTCTGGGACAGGGCTTCCCCCACGTGCATCTCCAGCAAAATGCCAGCGTGTCCCAGCAGCGCTGTTTCTGTTGCCTCTGAGTGGACAGAGCAGCCGAGGAGCTCTCCCCTGCACCCTGCGGCAGCTCGTCCGGCCGCAGACGGCATCCTGAGCACTTAGGCTGGAGAAGCCAAGCAGACCTGGGCAGCCCCAGCAGAGCAGGCAGCTGCCTGCCATCCCAACAGGAGGGTGTCTGAGGAGACAGGGATAGCCCGGCGGGTGCAGGGCGCGTGCCCGTGCCTCCCTCCCGGAGCAGGGTCACTGGCAGCTGACGAGGTTCTTTAGCTCCTCTTCAAGGCTCTACAGGCAGCGCTCCTCTTGCTGCTCTGCTTCGGGTCCTGCAACACCACCGACATTTTCTCACAAAAGAGCATTAGAGAAAGGTGTCAGTATTTCGTAGCGTGAAATGCACTCTCCTCCCTGTTAGAGATCCCCGGAAACAGATAACGGTCACTAAATCCCTAAAAGCTCCCAAATTTATTGACCCCGAAGATAACCCAGCCTTTCCTTTTCCTGCCAGGCTCATCCCCTCCTACAAGTCAGGTGTTACGGCCCGTGTCCTCAGACCAGGCGCTTCGAGGACGGGGCCGCCGGGCAGGGCGCGGGCAGGGCGCGGGCAGGGCACAGGCAGGGCGCGGGCAGGGCACAGGCAGGCTGCCGGCTGGCTGCCTCCCGGAGGGTGCGCAGAAGCCAAGGCACCATGCAGGTCAGAGCCGAGCCTCCGCCGCCGCCTCTTACCCTCGCGTGTCTGCTCCCGGCGCCGCGGGCTGGTTCTGCGAGTGCATTTGCCGGATAAACGATCAGGTCAAAACCCGAACGCACCACGCAGGACCACGGCGGTCCCCGCGCCCCCCCCCCCCCCCCCAGCAGCGGCGGCCCCCGCCCGCCCCGGCGCTGCTGCCCCGCGGGGCTCCCGGTGCAGGGCTGGGTGGGGGGCGCCCCGAGGGCCGCGCTCGGTCCCCGCCACCGCAGCCCGGCCCCAGAGCGGCGGGGCCGGCGCAGGCGTGTCCGCGTCCGCGCCGGTGCCCGTGGTGTCGGTGCCCGCTCCCCGCTCCCCGCCC
The DNA here is from genome assembly GCF_028858705.1 of Grus americana. NCBI lineage: Eukaryota > Metazoa > Chordata > Aves > Gruiformes > Gruidae > Grus > Grus americana. The sequence goes on along the minus strand of NC_072856.1, from coordinate 70,967,582 downwards.
GGCGGAGCGGAGCCCCGTGTCCGGCGCGGCGGGGGGCGGCCCGGCGGCACGTCTGCGCGGCGACCGGGCGGCTGCGGCTCAGCCGTGCGTGCGGCGGGGCGGGGAGGCGCCCGGCTCCTCCAGCCCGCCCCGGCGCGGCGCGGCGCGGGGGAGGCGGCGGCTGCCTCCATGCTGCAGCGAGCGGCGCGGCTGCCCGGGGCCGGGGCCGGGCGGCAGCCGGCGGCGCGGAGGATGGGCGCAGCAGCAGCAGCAGCCGCCGCGGAGGGGCGAGCCGCGGGCGCCGAGCACCCCGCCCTGCCCCGCCGCAGCGCCCGGCGCCGCGGCTGCTCCGCCTGAGCGCGCCCGGTGCGGAGCCGCATGGCCCTGCCGCCGGCCGCCCCTGCGCGCTGCGCGGCCGCTCCGCTGTAGCTGCCCCCCCTCTCCCCTCCCCGCCCCCCCAACCCCCCCCCCGGGAAGCGCCGGCCCGGCGGCGGGGCTGACCGCGGCCGCGCTCCTCGCCCCGTCCGTCTGTCCGCCCGCCCGTCCCTCCGTCCGTCCAGCGGCAGCGCCCCGGCGCGCAGGATTACGCAGCGGGGCGCGGAGCGGGAGCGCTTTGCGAGGATTAACCTGGCGCAGGTACACGGCAAGGTCACCGGCCGGCGGGCGCGGAGCGGGCTGCCCGCGGCGGGGCGATGCGAGCGGGCTCGGCGGGCTGCGCCGCTGCGTGCCCCGCGCCGTCCCCCCGCCTCCCGCCCGCCGCCGCCGCCGCCTGTGCGTGTGTGCATGTGCGCTGCCTGCCGCTGCCCGCCGCCGGAGCCGCGCCGCCGCGCCGCATGGGGCCGTCCGCGCGGGCTGCCCTGCCCGCCCCGGCCGCGGGCAGCCGCCGCCGCGAAGCCGCTCTAGGATGCGGCTGGTGAGCGCCGGCACAGGGCGGAGAGGCGGCCAGCCTGCCTGCCGCCAGACCCCGGAGCGCGCCGGAGCCCGGCCGCGGCCGCACCTGCAGGGGAAGCGCTCCGGACGCCGTCCTTCCCCGGGAGGCGCCAGGTAATCGCGGAGGGCTGCCGTGCCCGGCTCCATCTGCATTGCAGCCCGCGGTACTTATTCACGGGGGACGGGGGCGCGGAGGGCCGGGGGGCCGGGGCGGGGGTGGGGGGGAAGGGGGGGGGGCGCCGCGGCCGCGGCAGGGTCCCGAGCCGGCCCGGGGAGGGCGAGCCCCCGCAGGGCGGCGGGCGGCGCCGGGCCGGCGGCGGCGGCGGCGGCAGCAGGACGCCCCTCCCGGGAGGGCGGCGGCGGGGGGGCGCGGGGCGCGGAGCGGCGCGGAGGCTGCGCGGCGGGGCGGGTGCTCCGCGGACGGGCCGGGCCGGGCCGGGCCGGGCCGCGCTGCCGCCGCTGCCCGCGGGACGGCGCCGGCGCCCGCCCGCGGCTGGGGGTGCTGCAGGGCCGCGTGTGCCGCGCCGGCCGCCGCCCCCTCCGCGCCGCGGCACGCTGCTGCCGCCGCCCGGGGAGCGCCGGCACCGCCGGGCCGGGCCGGGCCGGGCCCTCGGCGGGAACGCGGCCGGGCCGTCTGCAGCCGCGGGCGCGCAGTCTCCGCCCGCGCGGTGCCGCGGGAGCGCGGCGGGGCGAGACGCTGCCCGTGTCCGGGCGGAGGCGCGGCGGGGCCGCCGCCGTGCGCGGAGCCACCCCGGGGCGCTCCCGCGAGGGCCGGGGCCGCGGCCGGCTCGGCCGCTCCGGCGGTGGGGGGTGCGGAGCTCCCCCGGGGAGCGAGGGAAAGCCGCGGCTCCTGTCCGCAGCCCCTGCCCGCCTGACGGTCGCCCCGTCCCGCAGCCCTCGCCCAGGCACACCCCTCTCTCGCTGCTCCTCTGGCCGAGGGCTCCCGCTTGTCCCCAGCGTCCCAGGATGCGTATGCGCGGCTCTCCCTTCCCCTGCCCTCCGTCCTCGGTGTAGCGAACACTTCTCATCTGCAGGAAAGCAAATGTAGGGCAAGATAAACCTTTCTTTCCTGCTGGAAGGTTCCTGTTAGGGGAGATGGCAGAGCGGTTGCAGAGGAGCCAGCGGAAACCTCGCAGCCATGTTGATGTCAGGAGCGCACAAACGTCCTGGTTCCTGGGAGCAGCCGTGGAGGGGGAGCGTGCAGAGGCGCAGGCCCGGTTCGGGGCCGTCACACCTAGGGGGGCACGGGCACGCTGGGCTAGAAGCACTTATGAAAGCCCCTTCCAGTGCTGCTGCTTGCCAGCACAGGCTGGGAGGCAGAGGGTCCGCAGCCCGCCGAGGTCTGCCATGAGAGTTAGCGTGAGCGCTGCCCTCTCCTCTTGCCATCTGTGGCACTGGACAGCAGTGTTTCCTCTCCTGCACCTTTGTCTCCTCCCTCTCGCCCGGTCCTTCGCGTCTCTGGGCAGGGACTGTTTCTCACTGTGTGGAGTGTCTGGAGCAGAAGGATGTGTTAGTCTCAGCTGTGGGTATGAACATGACCCCCGCAGTGCCCCAGGCTGGGGGTGGCAAAGCTGGGTGCCTCCAGCTAAGCGCAGCCCTCCATAGCCTCCGGCTGACTGCACGGAGCTGGACAGGCCGGGAGTCCCCGCGCCTCGGTCATCGTGCCGTGTAGATCGTGATCTTTCCTACCCACGCTTACGTCTCACATCTTCCCAAAGAACGTGGTGTCGGTTCATTCCTTCTGAGCATCCTCGGGTGAGCGCTGGCGTGCCTGCCTGTTCAAGCCAGCGCGGCCAGACAGCAAGCCCGTGAGATGAGGTGGATCCAGCCCCGGTCTGTAGAGCCATTTTGGTCACTGCCACGTGTCTACGAGTGGCTGCCTGGCCGTGGAGGCTCCCTGGCTGGCTCTGGCAACACCGATTTTGGCTGCGGATGTGTCCAGGGGTGCAGTGCGGGGATGCCCAAACTGACGATGCGTGCCGGGACCGGTTCTGCCATGGTGTGGTGGGGCTGTGCGCGCCTTGTGCTGCCTCGGGGACTCTGGCTGGGCTCCCCGAATGCCGTGGGCCGTGTACGGCTTCACCTTGGTGTCACCCCCGCGCTCCGTGGTGCTGCCGCGGTCTGTGCTGGCAGGTGGAGGTGTGCCGGTGGGCTCCGGAGCAAGGCCAGGCGACTTCTCTGCTGAACTGGGGGGCGGGTTCAATTCTGCACAAAGAGCCGTGCCAGAGCCCGAGTGTTCTCAGTGCCCAAACACCTTTCTGATCTAGGTTTCTAAATATATACTGTACTCAAGGGATTATGCGTTTGTTTAAATGCATAATAAATGCATTTAAATGCGTAAGACTGTATCAAAATGCACACCAGAGCTTGCCAGTTAGGCCTCGAGTCACAAGCCTCGCTAGGAAGCTTCTCCTCACCTTTCTGCTTTCAGAAAGAGCAATTACTGGTTTTATCATGGCAGTGCAGTCAGTGAAGCGAACCCCGGATATCTCACGCGCCTAGTACAAGTTCGAAGCTGAACTAGTTTACCTGTTTACCAGAACACGTGCAGCTGCAGGAGTGGACTCCAAATTGTCCTGTTCCCACGAGAGCTGGTGGGCTGAGCGCCTCTGTCTTGTTTGTGACCCCGAGAAGGGCTGGATCTGTGACACAGCACTGCTCGGATGGCGTCCTAGGGGCTTGGGTTGAACGTTTCGTGCACCTCTTGTCGTCTGGAGAGGCTCCCGTTTGCCACCACAGGTGTGAACGGCGACAGGCTGCCGTCATAAGCCAGGGGAAGAAGCGTGAGGGGTGGCTGTCCAACCCAGGGGCCGGTGCTGCCTGGGTGCATGGGACAGAACTGGTGGAACCCGGGAAGAAACGTGGCAGAGCGGCATGGCAAGGAGGAACCAGATCTTCCCAAACACGCCTCCTGTGTGCTGCTGCCGCTGCGGGTGGCCGAGCGTGGTTTCTGCCCCGGAGCTGAGGAGACGCAAAGGCAGGTGTGCCAGGAGGGACAGGCTTGGCCGGCAAGGGTGCCTGCAAGCTGAAAGCGCCTTGGAAAGACGGAGCACCCTGAGGTGCTGGAGGGCTCGTCCGTCCGCTGGGGCACACGGAGATATTTCAGACGCTAGAGAGCTAATGGCTTTCCATAGCTGATCAATATTGCCTATGCCTTCAGATGTGGTAACAGGTTCAGTTTTATAGAGCAATCTTTTAAATATTCTCTGAGCAAGCAACCGGTCCAGAAAATCATTCTAATAGCTTTGCTATTAACGGGCCTGCAGAACTTGAGCCAAATAGGAAAGGCTTGTCTAAGTGCTATTGAAGCATTTTGGGCCAGGCATATTCCATGCATTAGGGAAGATTTGTACTCCTTTGACCAGACATCACTGAGTGTTGTCTATTTATACACATCTAAATATATCCTCTGCAGTCTTCAGACTTTTCTAGCTAGTAGTAAAATCACTTTTCACTATTGTGCTATTAAAATGTGCTTGACACTATTTGATGAGTTTTGTGCTGAGAGAGAGGTGTGTGTGTGTGTGTGTGTTTCTTGAGGCAGTTAGCTAAAATGCTTTGGAAATAAACACTTGTTGTCCATGTAGATGGATAACAGAAAGAAATGTGGTTAAACAGAAGCAATACTGGAGACATGCTCAAGCCTGGAAAGCCAAATCCAAACCAGTTTAAGGTTTTGTTGCTTAAGAGTGAGCCATTCTTTCTAGAAATATATATGAAATAGTCATGTACTTTGCAATGAAACAGAAACATTTGCTTCTAATTAGCCAGATATACCTTCTGGTACCCCAAAGTTCGAGACATCGTTTTGAAAACAAAACGACAAATCTTGAAGAAGAAGAAACTTCTCATTTGCTCGTGGTTAGCAGGTCAGGGAGCCGGCGGGTGCCTTTGGCGTCAGTGCTTCTGAGGGGGCACTCGGCGGTGGGACCCACCCTGCGATGGAAACAGCGAGGAGTTCAGAGAGAAGGGAGCGGGATTCTCCTTCATGGATCAACTCAACACTCCGTTCCCATAGAGCTGCGGGTCTTGGTGCACGCTGCCGTGGCTGGAGCCATCTGGTCCAACCCCCCTGCAGTGAGCAGGGACATCTTCAAACAGACCAGGTTGCTCAGAGCCCCATCTACCTGACCTTGAATGCTTCCAGGGATGGGGCATCTCCCACCTTGGTGGGCAACCTGTTCCCTCTTCACTCGCGGAGGAGCTGCTCTGAGCAGGATCTCCTTGCACGTGGAGGTGGAGAGGGATGGTGGTGGCTGACCAGGTCGTGTTTTGGAGTGGTGTTACAGACCCAGGGGTGACAGACGGTGCCCTAATTCCAGGCTATCGTAACTATTCCCACGTGTCCCTGCTGCAGAGGGGTGAGTCTGTGTCCATGTATGCATTTCTCTGGAGCTAGCGAGGGACTTGTGGGGCTCCTGAGGAGGGATGAAGACCTCCGATATATTCCCAAAACCAAACAGGATCTCTCGTTGGGTTGTGGTGATGGTAGCAATGGCTGGCTGACTGGCCGGCAGCCCATCATGAAATAGTAATGACAATCATTTTACTTTCTGTGGCAGCTCTCGCTGGCAGTTCTTGGAGAACTAAGAGAGGCTACAGAGGAAGGGAGAGGATTGGAATTCACGGGGGAGGAGATGGGGCGAGGAGAGGGTGAAGGCAGGGCGCTCAGAGGAGGTCCTGGCCCGCAGCCCCGTGAGCCTGGTCGCCGCACACCCAGGGCAGCCCGAGGACCGGTGCTGTGCCGTGCCCCCCGGGATGGCTCTGGCCCCTCGGCCCGGGCTCCACTAGCCGGAGGCACGTGGTGCGGTGAAGCGGTGTGGTGCCAGGAGCCGTGCCCTGCCAAGGACCGGCGGGCACGGATTTACACGGCGGTGCTTTAACTGCCGAGTTGTCCCATTATCCCGACGGGTGTAAGGGAGCCTGCGGTGTCCCAAGGGCTCCCTGCCCGCGTGCCCCCATCCTGGCTGGCCCGCTGGCCCCTGCCTCGGGCGGCTGGCTGGGGAGCACCGTGCCTCTGGCCTGCGCCGGGCGGCAGCTCTCGTCTTCCCGTGGAATAAATCACTCTACAAATAATATTTGCCCCGAGCAGGCTGAATAATGCAAAAGGTGATTTGTCAAATGGCTAATTCAAGCGATAATGGGAACCTCGGTGAATGCCTCTCTAATTGCGTAGCGTGTGGCCAGCGGTGACTCTCTGTGTTTGAAGCTGCAAAACCCATGTCCAACGCCTTCCTTTGAGGTTGCTCATCTAGATGAAGTTTCTCACCGGGAACTGTCTCTTAGCAAAATATTTCCATGAAAACACATGATTAGCTAGCTTTACTTTAAAGTGGAATATCTTTTTTTTTTCTTTTTTTTTTTTTTCCTTGAGGTTTTTGTTCAGGCTTCTCTGTCAAGATTCTTATGGATTGGAGACAGATAAAACTCTTTCATTTTCATTGCTTCAGCATTGTTACGTTGCCAGATATCTGACATTCCCTGGCTATTTATTTCTAATTCTTTGTACTACCTAGTCCCTGTGCTTGGCCAAGGGGGATGGAGAAGACTCAGAAGCCCACAGCAGTGAGCAGTGGGAGCTGTGTGCCTCCCGGAGCAGAAACACTGACCACCGGCTGTAATGCAGCAGTTGTACAAGGAAAACGCATACAAGAAAGAAAAAGCGTGGTAGAAAAAGTCACACCGAGAAGAAGCCCCAGAATCTGTTTTCAGTACCCTGTGACAGTGCTGCTGGTCCCAGGATTTGGGATGGGATTTCTTGAACAGCACGGAGAAGGAATGCAGAGATGTTCTGCTGCACGTGGGTGAGCTGTGGGTTAAACCTCTCTGGGGCTTAGCCAGAGCTTACCCGTTGTGTGAAGTCTCTGCCCCAGCAAAGAAAGGCACGTACATCGGCAGCACTGCCGGTGCTCTGGTAGCTGCATTGTTTTTGTTTTCACCAATATGTGCTTTTAAAATACTTGATGTAAAGACCCCCTGATACGGCTCCGTGGGAGCAGGTCTGAGTAAGGCGAGCAGGATTTGTCGCCTTGTCAGCTGTGACTCAGTGGTTCTGCCGGGTACGTGGTGTTTCACAAGAGAGCCTTCTATTCGGGACCGTGATTCAGCTCTGCCACGCTGTACAAAGCTGTTTTTGCTGCGCTGTGGGCAGATTTGCTGTGCTCGGGGCTCCTCCTGACGCGTCAGCGTTGCGTCTCACCTCCGCCAGAGCCTGGCTGCAGCGATGCTGCTCTCGTGGGTCGGGGCAGGCTCCAAACTGCAACTCCTGAGCAGCCACCGCCGCTCTCCTCCTGCCAGCCGAGCCTCGGCCGTGGGAGAGGGGTCTGCAAACCGGCGGCACCTGGTCGGGAGAGCGGCGGGGTCCTGAGTGCCACAACACAGAAAACTGAGCGTCTTCCAGCACTGTGGCGTAAGGAAACAGGACGAGAACAGCACCCCAATTCAGGCTTCGTGGCGCTCGCCGATGGACAGCAGCAGGGTGTCCTGACCGGTGCTGTGCAGGGGTCCTCTGGCACGGCCTGCGGTGGGGCTGGGGACGTGCTGTGCCTAGATCCAGATGATGACCTTTCCTCGTAGAGTTGCTGTGGGTCTGGCAGCACTCAGGCCCTGTAGGTTATGGCTTTGGCTCCTAGTGAGGTTTTCTTCATCCCAGCTCCGTGCTGCACCTCTGTGACTTCTCTGCGCGTGAGCTGCGTGTGCGTGCCTTGCTGCTGGGGGAAATAGCGGGAAGGGAGCTGGTGCACGTGCTGGGAAGAGCTGTGCCGTGCCGTGCTGGGGACTGGGACTGCAGGGTGTACGTGGAGAGGACCGGCCGTCTGGGTGACGTGCTGCTGCACAGGCTCTGCCCAGCATTTGTGAGCGGAGCGCCCGCGCAGGGGACCCCTCCTCGAGCTGCTTGTCGCTTGGTGCCCTGAATTTAGCAGCGATGGATCAGGCTGCTCCAAACAGATGTGTCCTTGTCCCCAAGCACGTGGCAAGGATTGCACTTACTGACCAGTTTTGAGGGTGCAGACTCTTTTCCAGTTGCTCCTTGTTCCCTTGCACGGCCCCCCTCCTCACTGCAGGTGGGCACCGCAGCTGCCCCATTTACGCCTCCCCTCTCTGTTGGCAAGCAGCGAGGAGCCCTCCCGTCGGGTTCTAGTGCATCTCGGAAATACCCACGAGCTGGTTAGTGCCCTGCAGCATCTCTTTGGTTGTCTGAGATGAGGAGGTTTGCTCCTGTTCCAGACAGCAGATACTTCAGCTTTCGGCACGGTAAATGGAGGTACGTGCATCGCCGTGGATGCGTGTGGCGATGGGTGAATACTGTGCTCCCACAGTGAGCACCTTGGGGTAAACGACTGCTCAGCCCAGCCGTTCCCTCACAACTGGTTTTGCAATTGAAAGTCGCAGAGCAATGCTTTTGTCTTATCCTGGTGGTATAAAGCAGTCTTTTGGGTTTTTAATAGTTTCTTCAGAAAACTTCAGCACCCCAGGGTGTAATTCTTGTCCCTCCAGTGCCACGAGAGCGAGCACTTCCACTGGAGCCATTTCAAAGCTGCGCTGGTGCAGGAGCCGAGCGTGCTTCTTGTCTCGCTGCATCCTTGGTGAGGGCCCGGTGCACGGGCGGTGCAGTCCTCCTTCCAGACCGGCGCTTAACACACTTACGCAGGCTTAACTCTATGCGTGAGTAATCCTCTGCAGTCAGTGGCACCGTCCACGCGCCGCGGGGTGTTCCTGGCTCTGGGCGCTCTCGGCTGTGCCGTTACCCTTGTTACTGCAGGTGTGGAGGATCACACGTAACATCGGTCATGGGGCAGCGCCACGTGTGCAAGACGTGCGTTTGCCTGTGTAGCTGTGTCCCTGCTGAGGTGTGGTGCTGCCCAGGGCGGGGGACACACACGGTGTTCACTGAAACCCCTTGGCGTGGAGAAGCTCCTGGAAATAGTGGAGGAGTTGTGTGTGCTGTAAAACACTAGCTTTTAAAAATTTAATAGAAAGCCATAAAAAATCACAGTGCCTAGCAGTTCTCTGCGCGGGGTGGGAGGTTTGCAGTGAAATACGTCTCTGCAGAGGCTACCAGCTTAGGGGGAGGTTTGTATTTCTCTGCGTGACATACAGTAGTCTTCAGTGAGTGCTGGCCATTAGTGTTGAGTCTAGAGCAGTCGTGTCACGGTCCCCAGCCTGACAGGGTGTCACTGGACCGAGCAGGGTGGTGCGATGCGCTGGCACGGACCCTGAGCGGTGACTTGCTGGTGGCCTGCCGGGCTGGCTGCTCATCACGGGTGCTGCTTGTGGTGGGCGCCCGCCGGGCTCTGCCCAGCGCAGGGGCTGTGCTCAGTCCTGGGGTGCAAAGAGGGGCCCTGGGGTGCCAGAGGGGGAATGGCCAGGAGCCCCGAGAGCAGAGCTGCCCGCTGCCCGCTGCCCGCTGCCCGCTGCCCACCTCCTACTTCCCCCCTTCCCGGAGCGCTTCCAGACCTGGCTGCGGGATGTCGGGCTGCCTGGGGCTGAGGTCGCCTCCAGGATTCACCCCCTGCCTTGCTGCGGACACAGGGTCTTGGGGTGCCCTCTCTGACCCACAGCGAAGCGCTGGGCACCGGGGAACCTCCCGGGGACGGGGGATGCCCTGGCTGACGCCCTGCCTGCCGTGCAGGCGCGGGGACAGCAGTGCGTGTCGTGGCGCGGCGTTTGGCTCTCCCTGCCGTCCCGCGCAGAGGCTCGGTTTGCTCGGCTGGAAGCAGGCAAGCGGAGCACGCCCCGGCTTGCTGCTTGTGTTTCGGCAGCCTGACCTAGAGACATTTTGATGCGGTGGTTGAATTGGGAGGTTACTTCCCCCAAGGCTCACATTTCTGTTGTATTCATTATTGCCCATTACTGCCCTGGGTCAGGCACTCTTTTTCTGACTTGTTTTATTTAAGAAGCATTTTGCAAACAAACACCTTCTGTGGACTGAAGTAATCCCCATGTCCTTCCTTGTTCATAGAAGGAAAACATGAGAAATACCGTGGAAAAGGACGCAGTAGGTCAGGATGGATAGTTACAGCTGCCTGCTAGTTCCAGATGAGGATTGTATTAATTTCGAAGAGAACAAATTAGGAAAATAGTTTTTAAATAAGCTTTACTAGCGTAGCATTGTGCAGTATATAAAAATGAGTAAAAGATAAAGTGCTTAGGTAAATGCCCTTTGATTGCTTGCATTGCTCAGCCACGTGATCTGCAGTAGCTCTGTTCGAGCATCGCAGCCCCTTGCTGCTCACAGACGGGCTGTATTATTGTCTTGCACGGTTTCACTGAAGGTACAAAGAGCTGAACTGAATAAGCTTAATTTCTTCTAAGAAGCATTAAAGAAGCCTATGTACAGACCATGTGACTGTATTTAAATGGCCTCTGGAAAATAAAAATAGTTATAATAAATAAATAGCAATAATGAGGAGTGAAATTGTGAGCAGCAGGATGCTGTGGAGAGGCTAGACTTGCTCATTGCCAGCTGAAATTCAGGCCGTACACGAAATCAGATACCCACATGGTTCCCCGATGGTCAGTAATGCTTCCTTGATTTATACTGCGAGTGTGAAGAGAGGTGAAGGATAAAAGAGGAGAGTGAAGGGCAACAGCATTACAATTGCCATATGAATCAGAAGAATCACTCATACTCCGAGGGCACAGCGTGTTTCTCCTGTAATGCTGGACACAGAAAATCTAAACCAAACATCTCTGTGGAGCAGCGCACACATCCTCCTGTGAGTGGATGGCACCCGTGCGGCACGGCACGGCATGGCAGGGCATGGTGCAGGGCAGCACGGCACGGCACAGGGCAGGGCAGCACGGCACGGCGTGGGGTAGCACGGCACGGCACAGGGCAGGGCAGCATGGCACAGGGCAGGGCAGCACGGCACGGCGTGGGGTAGCACGGTACGGCACAGGGCAGCAGGGCACAGGGGAGGGCAGCATGGCACGGCACAGGGCAGCACGGCGCAGGGCAGCACGGCGCAGGGCAGCACGGCGCAGGGCAGCGGGGAGGGCAGTGGAGTGCGGGAGCGCAGGGTTCCAGCTGCAGTTGCATTGCCCTGTGCCTTGTCCTCTCCTCAACCTCTGGTTTGGCCAGCAGTGCGAACTTTGGAAGTTATGCTGAGTATTAAGATGGGAAAGTTGGGTTTTGCATTAGAGGCTTGATCCTGAACTGACATCTTCACGCAGGAGACGTCTTGCAGCAGGAGATCTGAGTTCTGCCAAGCGTGGTCTCCCTCTGCCAAGGCTCCGCTGCCTTTTCAAAGCGTGCTAGGTTTCATGGACATCTACGTTAGCAAGTTGTGTGGTACAACAGAAGAGGATTTCTAGGCTGAGATGATGGGTGATGAGGACGTGATGTCCCTCCCTGTTGTGTGTGATTGTGTTGGTAAGGTCTGATGGACCGAGTGCGGGTTAGGGCTGGAGTGCACCCAGGAGGTTTCGGCGCTCACCTGCCCCTTGCGTTGTGCCTGGAAGGGGCCCCACGTGCCTGCTCTGGGACAGCTCTGTGGTGCGCTGCAGCGTGCTGGGGTGGGCAGCCAGCCTGCCATGGAGGGTGCCTCCACGGGCAGGGTGCTGGGCTGAGGGGACGGGCTCTGACTCGCCTGCTCCTGCCGGCGGTGGTGGCCTTGCAGCCTGCGGGAGCGGTGCTGGTGCTGGTGCCGGTGCTGAGCAGTGCGGTGCGGGGCAGAGCGCTGGTTTGGCTCCCTTGCCGGCTCAGCCCAGAGCTGAACACCAGTGTATGACACTCCTTATCTCTCCAGCTCAGAAATGCAGTGCTCAGGGCATCCTGATGGATTTGTGACACTCCCCGTGGGACTCTGTGCTCATAAACCAATTAAAGGATTACATCGTTATAATGTGGGAGTATTCTTTGTTTATTAAGTAATGCAGGTATAATTCAATTAGTGACAGGCTGACCTGCTGATGTCAAGATGTGGATGCCGGCCAGGTCAGAGTCTCGAGCTGAGCTTTGCAGTGCGGCGGCTCGCTGGTGGCTGCCCTGCGAACCAGGACGGCAGCAGCTGAAGGGAGCAGCCGCCCCTCTGCTGGGAAGCCAGGGGAGGGGGGACTCTGCGAGAGGCGGCAGCGGTACCCACCGTGACCACATCTCACCGCACCACATCAACCTGCTGCAGCCTCTGCTCCTGCCCGGTGGGGAGCTGAAACCCAGGTGCTGCCCAGCTGCACCGGCCCCGGTGCCTTCGCTGGGCTGAGGGGCCGTGGACGGGGCTGCTCCAGGCACGGGCCGGGGATGTATGGAATGGCAGGGGGAGAGCAGGGCCGGGCTCGCCCGGGCTGCCGGAGCACCAGTGTGCAGCCCCGCACGGCTGCGCTGGAGTAGCTGCCCCGGGTTACTGCTGAGCGCTACCTAAACCAGGGGATTGTGGTAAGGCTTTACTACTGTGCTCCTTTACGGAATGGTTTCCAGCTAGGGTGCGTATTTAATGTTCAGCATGGCTCAGAAAGCACCGTTTCATCAAATGGCATCCAAAACATGGTCTATGAGGGCATGGCGTGTGCCCTCTGCACCCCCCACGTGGGTGACCGTGGGTGACGCGATCCCCTCCCCGTCCCCGTCCCCGGCTCAGGCTCTGCCGTTGGTGCTGCAGCGCGTTTCCAGCAGCCCGTGGCACCACGGTGTGGGCTTGGGAACCGCTGCTCGAGTGTCACAATCCGGATGGAGATGTAAATGGGGGCTAAAACATCGGTTCCCTTTGGTGGGGTCCTAAATGCTGTGAGTCCTGTACACAGGAAGGTCCTTCAGGTCTGGGCCGTGTGGTTCCATCCCAGAAGTCCAGGGAGGGCAGAGGACTGAGGATGTTTTCCACTGCGATGGCGCGGCCCTGCTCTGAAAGGGCAGCTCAGAGGTATTTGTGACTTGGCATCAAAGCAGTGCACGGGCTGGGCACACCTCTGCCAGCAACGAGAGGTGAAGAAATAGAAATGCAAAAGATCTTTTACATCAGTAAGATTGTACAGGAGTAACTCAAGAGTTGAACATAGCTAAATCGGTGGATTTGAAGATTAAAGTCCACATCTCAGTGAGAGGTGATCTGCTCCCCGGTGAGAGATGTACCATGAAACTTGGCCAACGCCAGTGCAGCGTGTAGCTGGGACCGGGTGGGTGGTCAGTTCCAGACTACCAGAACTTTCCAGAAAGACCAGTAGGTTTCACTGTCCCAAATAATGAACACTGGTCGGAAGTATGCTCTGGTTTTCCATGCAACCCTATAACAAAATTATGCTTGGTTTGCAGCACAGATCAGGGAAGCCTCTCTCCTTACATGTTGAATACAAATATAATGTGCAAAAAGGGGGCATCTACACACGTGTGTGTAAATATAGACATGAAAGCAGCTGATGTAGCCTGGCAGTGCTGGAGTAATATAAGCACCTGACAGCAGAAGAGAATTATCTCTGAAGACCAAAGACTGACTTGTAAACCCTGGAATACATTGCTCTTATTTTGTAGCACTTACTTTCTCGGTAGCACTTTGCGGGGAGTTTGCTTGTCTGCCAGTTACTGTTCGTCAGAAGGAAAACCCCAAACTGCCAGTAGTCTGGCAGCTGTCTTTACAGTAAACTAGGCACAGAAGGTAAAATAAATAAGGCCCCTGCAGTCAACTGTTCCTCTGCCAAAAAAAAGTAACAGGCAGAGGAGGGCGGGAGGGCAGCCGGGGGCTGCAGGAGTGGAGCAGAGCGGCTGGGGATGCTGCAGATGAGGAGCTGCCCTGGCCCCGCTGCTGCTGCCCTGGTCCTGATGCTGCCCTGGTCCTGATGCTGCCCTGGCCCTGATGCTGCTGCCCTGGTCCCGCTGCTGCTGCCCTGGTCCTGATGCTGCCCTGGTCCTGCTGCTGCCCTGGTCCTGATGCTGCCCTGGCCCTGCTGCTGCCCTGGCCCCGCTGCTGCCCTGGTCCCGCTGCTGCTGCCTTGGTCCCGCTGCTGCCCTGGTCCTGCTGCTGCCCTGGTCCTGATGCTGCCCTGGCCCCTGGCCCCGCTGCTGCCCTGGTCCTGCTGCTGCCCTGGTCCTGATGCTGCTGCCCTGGTCCTGATGCTGCCCTGGTCCTGATGCTGCTGCCCTGGTCCTGATGCTGCCCTGGTCCTGATGCTGCTGCCCTGGTCCTGATGCTGCCCTGGTCCTGATGCTGCCCTGGCCCCGCTGCTGCCCTGGCCCCGCTGCTGCCCTGACCCCGCTGCTGCCGGCCTCCTCCACTGCTGCCCTGGCCCCCGCAGGGCAGGGGAAAGCCCCAGCCGTCAGCAGGCCGGTTCCTGCCTTCCCGGGGGGGTAAAGCCTTGATTTCCATCCTGACAGCTGGCGAGATATTAGATCGTAAAATCCTAACTCTCCTTGTAGAAAACCCATCACAGGAGAAGAGCGTGTACTTTTTTGGGCGCAGGGGGAAATTAATGCTGATTTCCCAGCTGCTGCGAGGCTGGTCTGTGGTAACCATGGCAACCAGGCTTCAAAGACGAGGGGTTAAAATCCAGGTTTCCCAACTTTGGTATCAGCAGAGGAGACGTCCTTTCAGTGCCTTTTCCCGGGAAGATGTGGGCTCAGGGAGCAGAGGGACTCGCCCCCGTCCCGGCCCCTCTCCCTGCGGAGGGCACGGCTGGCGGGACGGGTGGGCACCGGCAGCATGTCTGCCCAAAACGCTCACCCGGCCGGCTCCCTTCACCGCAGCCTTGTTACCCTGGGACTGACGCCTTCCGCTACAGTATTTGTAATGCTTTAAACCTCCCAGGTGCTGCTTCTCTCCGTGAAGCTCAAGCAGCTTCTTCAAATCCTTCCCAAAATTACAAGAATTGAGCCCATTTCCTTGCAGGGCAGAAGCGAAAGCTTGGGATCTCCGTGGTCGGTCACAGCTAGCAGCTCTCCCGTGGTGCTTGGTGTGAGTTTCCATGTGCTGGCAGCCATCAGCTCTCCCAACATTTTTCCTTTTCCCATCCTCGCGTGACGCAATGTCTTATTTTCTATTTACCTGTATCCTGCTGCTGCTTCTAAAACGTGCAGTTGGTTAAGGCTGTTAACTTCCGTAGAATCGTAATATCCTTTAGGTTGGAAAAGACATTTAAGATCATCAAGCCCAAGCGTTAACCCAGCACTACCAAGTCCACCAAAACTTTGACCTGGCATTCGTTCCCACAGAGCAGTTTGTACACTAGTGTGGTGCAGTCGTGTTGCAGTAGGATGGGATCTAAATACTTCTAAACGTCAGTTCGTGTTGATGCATGAGTGCTGTTTCATCATGAAATTAATTGCAAATACAACACCTCTGGGCATCCAGGAACGACAGTCTCCGCAGCGCTCCCAATTACCAGCCAACACTCGCGCAGCCAAGACAATGGCGTATGAGCGAGTTAGCGGTAGTTGGAGGGGCTGGGGGGGGAGGATACCTGTTACCAGTTAATGAAGGGGAAAATGACAACGGAGGGAAGTCAGTTCCCCAGCAAATGAGGACAGGAATGGAATCGGCAACCTGCCTACGTCCCTGCCTTGATTTAAAGTTATGTTCTCATCCTTGCGAACGTTAGCTTTGTCTCTGGGTTGTCAGAGCAGCGGTCCTGGCTGTGCCGGTCGGCGGCAGCTCCCTGTGTGCAGCCGTCCGGGTGTGCTCCGTCCCTGTGCCCCAGCCCCTGTGCCCACCCTGCTGAGCCCCACCTTTGGGGCTGGGGGGGCTTCTGCGTTTCGGGTTGGTGAGCTGACCCTGCCACCAGCAAGCTCCTGTGCCCAGGGGCTGTCAGGAGCATCTGCCCTCCGCAGCAAGAGCCGTGTGCCTCCCATGCTGCACCCGTCACCCTTGGGGACCCCAAAACTGGGGCCGATTCCTGGGGCAGGGCGGTCCCACTGGGTGCCTGGACGGCAGCCGTGTGTCTGCTGTGGCAGGGGGGCACAGCACCACGCTCGGGGTTCGGCCGGCAGCAGCCGGTGCATCCCTCCTGAAGGGTTAACGTGGCCGAGGCTTTGGGCGAGGAGAGGCCGGCTGGGGTGGCAGCGGGTGGCCGAGGCTCGGGCTGCCGCCTGCACAGGAGCCACACTGGCAGGGTCTTCCGTGGTCGCCCCTGAGCACAGTGGGGCTTTCCCACTCCTGGGCCGCGGAGGAGGGCTCACACAAGCTCTTCCTTCCCGGCAGTCTCCTACTGGTGTCGTTCCTGTTGGCGATGCGGAGCACGGCAGCTGGGCAGCACTGTGCTGGAGCCGGTGCTGAGCAGGGAACTGCTGTGGGTCCGGCAGCCCGGGAGGCTGATGCGACTTCCCGAGCAGCGGCTACACGTGCTTGGAGCAGCAGCCCAGGGCAGAGCCCGGGATTCCCAAACCCCTGCTCTGTGCGGTGTTCCGCTCGGTGCAGCGGGCTGAGACCGCCTGTGCCTTGCCAGTGCTGTCCCATGGCGTGACGACGGACGTTTGCATTGACCCGGGAACCGGGGGTTAGTTGTGCCAGCCAGGCCGCGGGTGGGCAGGAGGGCAGGATCCCGGTGCTCCCGGAGCCGTTCTGGAGCAGGGCTGGAGCAGCGGGCAGGGCTGAGCAGCGTGGCTCAGGGGCAGCCGAAACTCGTGCCGACGGGTGGTGCCGGCTCCCAGGGCGAGAGGGAAGGGGGGGGCGTTGCGCACACCTCCTCGTGTGCAGCGTTCCTGGGCTTCCTTCTGAACTCCGTGGGGCTGATGCTGGGGGAGGAGGAGGAGGAGAGCCGTGGGAGCACCCAGGTGCGCGGCACGGCTGTCGGGGCGACGCGCTCCCGTGGCCCCGTGCTGCCAGCACAGGCAGCCGGGCGGTGGGGTGCGTCCTTCTGCGGGAAACCTCCCGTTTGTCGGGCTGCGACCTCTCATCACTTCTGCGGAGGTGATGATGCTTGTGGCCCACGCAGTGCCCGCTTTTCACATTGCATCAATGTATTCCCGCGTGTTATCGCAGAGGACAGAGCTGATGGCTGAATCCTTCCACTGCGAGTGTGGGCTGCTCTGCTGTTTCATTAGACTTGGTTACTGAGGGGCACCAGGCTTCAGAATGGAATCACTTTGCTTTGTGAAAAGTCTTTTCCAATATATTTCCAGCTGTGCCGTGGTGGGTGCATGTGCTGAGTGTCGATATGTCGGAAGGAAATTGCACGTAAAGACAGCTCTTTACACCAAGAAGATGCAGTAAGGACAGTCAGATCTCATTCAGAGATGGTGTGAAAGGAAGGCTGCAGTGGTATCGCTAGGAGATACTGCTCAGTGCTTTGGGGATTTGTTTGTTTGTTTTTCTGTGTGCATATGTAAATGAGAGTTTAACTGATTGCAAATAGCAAAGTAGCACATTCCCCTGATTTAAATGGGTAAAGCGGAGTGAAGCATTGCAATGCTCCTTTCCAGTGATGTGAGCTGTCTTACGCCATGGCTCTGCTGCACTGCTGGGTGAGAAACCCATTTCCCCCATGGCGTCTCTAAATGCCAGAGCCTGGCAGATGAGACACGCTCGTGCCGCTTGGCACCACTCCACGTCTTCTGCAGCGCATCCCCCGTTCTGCCGCGGCTGGGGTTCTGCCCCGTTCTTCCTCAGGGGCTGGGGGAGCCTCAGCGGGAGCCGGGGCAGCCTCCCTGGGCAGGGGTGACTGTGGGGTGCCCAGGGGTGGGTCGAGCACCCGAGGCAGATTGCTGGAGCGAGGATCACAGGCATTTGCTTCCTTCCTCTCCTTCAGTTCAGAGAGTAAGTTCATGCCCTAAGGGCATCGCTCCTGAGAACACAGGCGTTCCAGAAGGGTTGCTGTTTTCCTGGGCAATGTTCCTGGCAGCTCTCCTGCCTGCTGTTTCTGACACAGCCTGTTCATGGCTGCTTTTCTCCCAGCAGCTCCTGGGTGCTACCCGTGGTGTTTGGGCAGCGATGGACCTGTTGCTGATGCCTCCTGGTCCTTCCCCTGGTCACCGTAGATCTGAGAGCGGCAGGGTGATGCTGGGCTGCTGCTGCTGCTGCGCCGGTGTCGGTTCTTGGCCTGTCACTGCCAAAGCTGACAGGTCCCGGTGCTGGTGCAGGCACGCGCCTGCCACGGTGGTGTCCAGGCATCACCGCAGGAGCTGGCCGGGCTGTCACTGCTGCCTCCGGCGGGGTCCTGGGAGCACTGTAGCTGCTCTTGGCGATGCTTGAGAGATGCTGGTCTGCCGCTACTGGTATTTATGTGTCCCATAAAGTTTCATGGTGTTTTTCACTGACTAGATAAAAGAAACCCAAGGGTCAGCTCCTGCCCTGTTGTGTTTCCGAGTCAGTGTTGCTCAGCCTGGGCAATTCTGTCTTTACGGCAGATCTCAGCTGGGGGGGAGCTCAGCACCTGTCCCTGCGCAGGACAAGGAGTCATCTCTGCAGGGGTGGTGGTCGTCAGCCGTGAGAGACTGGCTGGGGCTCTGCCTGCGGGCTCTGGCTGGCCTACAGCTCTTCTTGTCTGTGGAGACCATTGATTTATTGCTTCCTTCTCCCCATACACAACTATCCCTTCTTTTTTTTTGTCTTTGTCTCTCCATGCTGCTTGGCCCTGGTTGTGAAAAATAGGGAGCAAGAGGATGGAGATTACTGCCTCTATCTGCCAGAGCAACAGCACTGTGGCCTTTTCAAAATAATAATAGTCATTGTTACTAGTGTTATTGTTTGTGGAGTTTTTTTTTCTCAAACACTTTGAGAAAGTTTATTCTGGAAAGCTTATAATGAGCAGGTGCTGCCAGAGGTTGGGGGAGAGGTGCTGGGTGGTTCCTCGTAGCAGTGGAGCGCCGGTGCTGGAGGAGGAGAGGTGCTGGTTCAGCATCCCATGTCGGGAAGGGCTTGGGCACCCAGAGGAGAAGGGGCAGGCAGCTGGGCTCCGGAAGGAGGGGAGGCGTTGCAGGGCTCTGCTGCTGGCGAGCTGGGGGCATGGCGGGGGCACTGCACCAAAGAGATGCCGTGGCACGGAGGTGTCCGAACTGGGCAGAGAGCTGCCGCTGGTGGGGGCAGCCACCCTGCAGGTGCCAGGCACCCCCTGGGTGCTCAGGCAAGCACGGTGTGGTCCTGGCGCCCAGGTGAGCACTGCGGTGGGCTTCGCCCTGCTTGCCCGTGACGGGTGCACAGGCTGCACCTCTGCCCAAAGCGGGTGCAGGTTGCAGGTGATCAGTGAGTAACGTCTGCACAGCCGGCAGAGCGAGGGGCTGGAGCTGGTGTACCAGCGAGCTTTCCTAGGTCACCGGCTCGTTCATTTGCAGCGGGTGTCTGTGCGGGAACGGTGTGGGCACGGCAAGAGTCATTTTCTGGTGGAGTCACCTACAGCAGGCGTGTGTGTTGCTCCGGCTCCTCTGTGCTGCCCTGGGTGCGTGTGCCCTGGCACGTGGCTGGTGTGGCTCTCCCTTCCCGGGAGGTTCCCGGGTGGGCGCCCACCCCAAGGCTCAGCCTCTGCACCCCAGGGCTCAGCCTCTGCGCCCCGGGGATCCCCCTGCACCCCAGGGCTCAGCCCCAGCTCAGCCCAGCCGGGCCGAGCGCTCCCATGCGCAGGTTGGTTTTGGAGCGCGGTCGCAGTGCTCGCTCCTAAAGCAACGGGCGAGATGCAGGCAGCGGCGGGAGGAGGCAGGTTACCCTCTGCCCCGGCCCCAGCAGCGTCAGCTGTGGCTGTTTCGGGAGCATCCTGGGTCGTTTCAGACCTGCACAGTTTGTCCACACCTGGCTGTGGCCAGTGCCCGGCTGCACCCCGGTGCCGCAGGGCCGGCAGAGGCTGCGTGACGGTGGCCAGGTGCCCGAGCCCGGGTGGCCGAGAGGCAATGAGGGACCTGGGCCTCGGCCACCGGCCTCTGGTCTCTCCCCTCTGAAAGGGCGGTTTCCCATGGATCCTGATGCGCCAGTCCGTCCCATCTGTAGCGCCGGGCCGGCGTCAGTCGCTGTCTCCAGCCAGTTCCAGCATTGACTTCCAGCTCATTAACACCTTCGGCGCGGCAGCGGGGCTGGCGGCAGAGCGTGCGTGGCGCCGCGGGGCAGAGCGCGGTGCTGCTGGAGACGCAGGAGGAGGGATGGCCTGCCCTCCGCCATCCAGCCGGCGCTTGGCAGCTCCTTGGTCGGCCAAGTGTGAGGGAGCGCGCCCGCGTTGTGCGAGGGGAGGAAGCCGTGCAGGGTGGGGTGTGTGCAAGGGAAGCTCTCCCCACACCGAGTGCCATGGAGGGGGAGGCGGAGTGGAGAGCAGCAGCCTGGGACGGACGCAGCGGCCCCGAAGACAGACCGACCTCTCCCGGTGATGCTTTTTCTGGCTTGGGGCACGGAGCTTCGGCAGGGCCGTGGCGGTGATTTGGGATGTGCATTCGCCCCGTCTTTACCAGGAGCAGCGAATGGGCGCTCAGGCCCCCGCACGCTCCGCACCCAAGTGCCGCTCTGAAGAGCTTGCAGCCGGCTGGGTGGAACGGGCAGGAGAGGGAATTTTTAGTAGGAACTGAGCTCTGAAGCAGTTCAGCAACTTGCAAAGCGTTTGGGAGGCGTCTGTGGCAGCCAGGGCTGAAGCACCCGCGGAAAGGGCTCGTCCCAGGGAAGGAGCTAACCTTCCTCCCCTACTGCAACGCCTGGCTAGCACGTGTGAAACAAATGTAGTGGCACTGTTACCACAAAAAAGTCTCTTTGATGAGTAAAACGTGCAACCCTGACCATAAAGCATAAGTGCAATACGTAGAAGGCATATATCTTTCAAAAGATTTACCAGTCCTGTTTCTGGGAGAGATGTAACATTACTGAGCTCACCAAATCAGTGGTACTTGAGCTGCTGAGTGGCAAACTGGCTTGAAAATGATTTTCAGTCCTGTGAGCACTGAAAGTGCAGCCCACAGCATTGCTCTGCTCTTATCTGTCCCCATGCTGGAAAACTGAAGTACTTTATTTTTCTCTATCATCTCCCCCACCCCATTTTTAATTACGAAATTAAACAAGAGGACCAGAAAGGAAAAGAGATAGAAAAGGCAGAACTTTGATGTCAAAGTTGAAAATGTAAAAGAAAAATAAGTTTTAGAATCCTTAAAATAAAATTTTATTTTCAGTAAAACTCCTTCTTATTAAAAGAAATTCAATTAGCATCACTCCTTTGCAGCAGAAATTAAGCTCATGAGAAAGTATTTGCATATCTCAGAGCCTTCAGTGCAACGGGAAGAGTAAGTTGCTTTTGCTTTTCTGTTGCTTTCTTTAGTATAATAAAACTTAAAGAAAAAACAACAACCAGCAACAGAAGTTGAGCCGTTGGCAAACAGTTGTGGTACGTTTGTGGTCGCTGCAGAAAGCGCTGTCGGCAGTGTTTCCAAAAGCAGAGGTTTGTGTCCGTGCCGCGGAGGAGCCGGTCACCCGCGTGCGGAGGGGCTGCAGAAACCTCTCCTCTCCTGCGTGGTTTATTCGCGGTGGTTTGCAATCCTTGGCTTTCCAGGGTCTCTTCCCCAACTAATCCTCTCCTGGCCTTGCGTGGCGTTGGGGCTGCGGCAGCTGCGGGAGGCGCAGGCAGCTGCCCGCGCGTTGCCTGCATGGGTGGTGGCAGGCAGGGAGCTCGCTGCTGGAGCACCTCACTGCAGGTGCCCCCCAAAACTTGCTTCGCCTTTCACACGGCCGGGTGGGAGCTGGCCTCGGCTTCTGCTGAGCACCCTGCCCCGGCTGTCCTTCGGCGGGCACAACCGGCACCCACCGCACCAGCACCCGCCCCGCCGGCCCGCTGCCGCACCGGGACGTGCCCTGCCGTCCCCATCCCCGGGGGGCACAGGACCCGCATTGCAGCTGGGCGTGAGCCTCTGGGTGTTCCCTGTCACCTAACCGAGGGCAGCCTCTGCGTCAGGAAACACCTCGGCATTTGTCTGATTAAACTTTTCTGCTAAAAAATGCCATTTGTTGGAATAAAGAATGCTCCGCTCAAAATGTTTCAAGTTTGATGACTTTTCCTTCCATTTCAGACGAGTTTTGGAGTGACCCGCCCCAGGACTCCGGGTTTGCAGGGACCTGGAGCGGGGGGTGGTGTGCCAGACATCCCGAGCCCCCTGTGCGAAGCGGGGGGGTCCTGGCCGCCCTCTGCGGATGCTGAGGATGGCTGCATGTTCCATTGCTGCCGCTGGCGCTGTGCAGACTGGCCCCTGGCGGTCTGTGGTGTTCAGACTCCCCAGGAATAATTTTGAAGAAAAAAGATGGATTCTTGTTCGGTTCAGAGTGAAACACGAGTTGAAGGACTCCTAGCCAAGTCCCCTGTTGTCAGCTCTGTCTCAGCTGTGCTGGTTTGCCGGTGGGGGCACGCTATTCCCCTTTTTTGCTGTAGCAAACACAAACATGAAAAAGTATGAAAAATCTGGCAAATCTCCAAGCACGGATTGTCCCCTCACCCCTCTCGGTCCCCTGCAACAGCAAAGGATCAGAAAGGCTCATGCCCCGTCCCAAAACTCTGAGAGGGTCCCTCTGGGCGGGGGTAGCTCCCCCCGCTGCGCTCCCTTCGCAGGTGCTGTTTGGCGGAGGAGCAGGGTGCTGCGGGTGTTGCACGGGGAGGAGCAGCCCCGTTTGCGTTTGTCTCTCCCTTTCGCCTCCCCGTGTAAATCTAAGGGGCGTCTGAGCAGCAGGAGCAAGGTGCGGGACACCTGGAGTAAATGGGGATCCTGGCCGTGTGCTGCTCCCTGCGTCGGTGGCGCCCGGGGCCGCAGCAGCCTGCTCGGGCGATGGGCTCTCCCGTGCGTCCTCCCCTTCCTCCCTCCTGTTCAGCTCCTTTCTGACAAACCTGCTGGGGTGGCTGAGTAGGATACGACATGAACCACAGCACGGAGAAATGCATTCCTGTGCCTAGAAGCCTAGAAATGAGGAAAAGTAATGCATTTTTAAAGAGGACATTCTGGGGAGAGCAAAGTACATCCTTTGATTTCTGGGCATAATTTAAGGATAACTCAATTAGCTTCAGTAAAGTCATGCTAATTTACCTGCGGTAAAAGTTTGAGGTTTCTTGTTTCTACAAGCATTTGCCTGCATAATGCTGCTCTTTCTGCTTTTGTGAAAGGGAGCCGCGTAATTTCCCTGATATTAAGATAAGAGACAATCATACCTAAATGTATTCAATGGAAAATAAGTTTAGAACATGCCCAAACTCCAGATTAACATCCCTGGCCTGGTCAGTGATTGAGCCGGTTGCATTCTGAACAGCGGGGCTTTCTGTGGTTAGCTGATACGGTGACATAGTGTCACATAGCGTTAGCTGGTACGGTGCCGGTGCCGGCTGCGGAGCTGCTTGGGATCTGCATGGACTTCATTTCCATTTTTCTTTGGAAATTGTGGGGAGTTGGGGAAGGCTCACGCGGGGAAGAGACGCAACAGAGAGCGACCGTGCTGTGGCCACCGGGAGTTGAATGATGTCTGTGCTGAAGCCACCGGCTCCCCGCTGGGCTGGTCCCCTGCGCTGCAGCGCCCGGGGGCTGGCTGCTGAGCTCCCTGCATTGCCCCTCGCTGCGCCTTCCCCGCGGAGCATCCCTGCGTGGGCGACCAGCCGGCCTGATGCGGGTGCACGTGGCCACGGCCGGCAGAGCTGCAGGCCTGCACGGGGCTGCGTGTCCCCTCCGAGCATCGTGCCGCACGGGCAGACCCACGGGCTCCCACCACTGCCCCCGCAGCACCCCGGGGACCGTGTCCTCCCGGCTGCCAGCTCTGGCACGCGAGGAGGTGCCGGCGTGCCGGCGGCGTGTGTGTGGCATGGGTGCCAGGGTGGCTTCCACCCGCTGCCCGCCGGGAGCTGCCATGAAATGCTTGGGAGCGGGGGCTCACGCTTGCCGCTTTGCCGTGGCGGTGCCGTGGTGGCGGGTGCGGGGAGCCTGCCCGGCGAGGGGCGAAGGCACTGGCCCCGCGGGGACGGAGCAGCCGGCTCTGCTCCCCAGGAGCTGGGAGGTGAGCGGGCAGCGCCCAGGGATGTGCTCCACGTGTTGAATTCCCTTTTGCAAATTAGCGAAGGATTTTGTTCTGAGCTGGCAAGCTGCAGATTGCAGTGCAGTTCCAGCTAGTTTTGTTCACACCAAATGTAACACAAGAGTTGCCTTTTGCCATCGGTCTGGAGTGCACCGCGCTTCTCCTGCGAGCGATGGAAATACAGTTTGGGTGGGAAGATGGGGGAAAAGGTTGTCGAGATCTCCCAAGATCTCTGTCTTCTCCAAGTCACCACTGGAAGCGGCAATGGGAAGCAAGCTGGAGAAACCCACCGCCTGGCCGCGGGGCGTGCGGCACGACAGTCGGAGCCTGGCGTGGTCCTTGGCAGCTGCCGCGCAGGCTCCTGCACAGCTGGCCCACAGCTGGCTGCGACCGAGTGACGGTGTAAAAGCAGTGCTTCCAGGTGCGCAGCCCTCGTGAGACGTCGCTGCTGACTCAGGCCAGGATTAGCCTGAACTTGCTGTACGGATGGGTTTGGGGGGGTTCAGCGTTTGTTTCATGAGTTCAACAGAAATCTTGCAACAGCAGCACGGTTGATCAATTTTTGAAGCAGCAATTAAAATCTAAACTTCTTTGCCAAAGCCTTAAGTATGTCTCTTATCTGAAATGCTCAGACACATTGCTGAGTTAAGAACATCAGGACCAAGAGACCCATTAAATTATCTGGCACAGAAGAGATAGCTATAAAACCTGCAAACTGACTGGATCTCACGCTGCAGATTTGATGGTATCTTCTTTATACACTAAGATGTAGAAAAGGAGGGAAAAGACCTTTCAGAATAATTCCTCTGGGCTAGAAGTTTTGAAAGCGGCTAAGGATTTCTTTTTCCAAAAATCTGTATAAAATATTTTTGATCTTGTCCAGCTGAAGGGAGACCCACTTTGTTTGCGTATTTTTCCTTTTTTCGTCCTACAAGATGTTTGATCTGTCTTTTGGAAAAAGACAAAAAGATACAGCACTGTTCTGTCAGCCCTTCCCTGATTAATTAAAATGATCTGTGATAATTAGATTCAGAATCTGTTCAAAACTGTAACTCAGAGATGAGGTAAGGTCATAGAAATAATCACCAGACAGCTTCTCCACGTTTCAGCGATGCTGTTCATCAGTAATCCGGTGTCTTTGCAAGTTCTGAGTTGCGGTTTATTGACAGAAGTAGCCTCGTGTTAAGCTGTAGGCTGTATTTATTAGCAAAGCTTAATGACCAGTAAACACTTGTGTCAACACTACCCCAGTAGCCCAAACAACGTGGTTTATTAATGCAAAGCAGCAGAGGGTGGAGAAATGGCCAATTAACACGGGAAATGATGATGCACTTGCTCGGGCAATGACTTGTTTAAAGCTGCGGGCCCAGAGCAGCTGTTGGGGTGCTGGAGGGGCTGGGGTGCTTTCGGGGTGCCGGAGGACCGGGGTGCTTTCGGGGTGCTGAGGAGCCGGGGTGCTGGCGGGACCCCGCCGCCCCGTCCCTCGGTTCTGTCCCTTGGGGTGAAGGGCAGCCGTCGCTGCTGGGGCCGCGCTTCTCGCCGCCTTTTTGTGAGCCATATTTCTGCCAGAGCGCGGTTTTAATTCTCGGCCCTGCTCCCCAGAAAATTTTCTGCATGCCGAGGGCCCTTTTTTTTGTGCCTGAATATCTGTCTTCTCAGGTCAGTGGAAGTTTTCTAATTAAAATGTTAAATATCCTTGGGTGAGGTACCAGGTGCAGAAGGAGAATTACATTTTAGATACAAATAAAAGCCTGTCATAGGACTGGACCTAACTGTAGGCAAAGAGAGAAATACCGTCAGGGTGATGCAGGAGAAAAAGAAGTTTTCAGTGATTATTTCTGTTTGCCATTTGCAAAGAAGCAGAGAAATGCAAACTCACGGAGACAGTGAGGTATTTTCTACTTCTAGAGGAACTAAGAAAAAGGTTAAAAAGTGACAGTTTAAGTAAGGCATTTTAAAAGTGGCAGAACTGGCTAACTGGTACCCAGGAGTATTAAAATAATTGGCCAAGGAGCTCCCCGAGACAGTAATGGTATATTTTTAACAAATCCTGGGACACTGTGGACAAACCGGAGGAATGGGAAAATGCTAATGACAATTGATAGTGAATTAAATATGATTGGGTCCGGGGGGAACGGTGCTGTCAGCCGGATCCCCCTCCTCTCCCTGCCAGCTCCCCGCTGGCTTTGCTCCCCCCTCGCGCGCCCCCAGGGGTTCCCCGCAGGCTCTTCCCGCAGACCGGGCCCTGCGAAGCACCCGGCATCTCCTGCCCTTCCTGCCCCTGGGAAGCCGGCCCTTGGCACGCGCTCGGCCCCTTCTCCCTCGCCCCGTCCCGGCCGCTGCTCCTGCCGGGCGCTCGGCCCGCTGGCCGCTCTGCCACCCCCAGCCCCTCTGCCTCGGGGTCCCTGCCCTCGCCCGCGGGCGGCTGGGTGCTGGGAGCGGCATTTCTGGGCCTTTCCAGCGCTTGCTTTCCCCAGGGCGCCCTCGGGGCAGCTGGAGCCCCTGGAGCCGTCCGGGATGTGAGCCCAGGGCCGGACAGCAGTTCCCCGGGGGCAGCGAGATGCCACAGATCTGCAGCCCCCCACGGCAGAGCGTGGGCAGGAGGCACCCCCGCCCCGGCCGTTGCTCTGTGGCTCGCAGTGCTGATTGCGGCTGCTGCTGGCTGGGGCGCGGGGTGCCCACAAACAGGGGTGCGTTAGAGGGCCCATGCTCTGGACGTGGAGTCGCAGGCGCCAGCCGGCCCCTCGGCCCGGGACCGCTCTCCAGCCCCGACCGCTCGAACTGGCGCGTTCTGCTGCAGCTCGGCTCTTCCAGCACGGGCGCCTGCTCCTGGCGTGGCCGCCCTTGGCGGCTGGAGATGCTCTGGGGGTGCTCCGTGTTCTGCCGTGCCGTTGCGGGAGCGTTCCCGGTGTTACAGGGGCTCGGGGTCTCTCGTCAAGCCCAGCTCCCGATTCCTCTGGCATTATCCCTGCGGCTCCGGTCTCACGGCCCCCCTTTCACATCCCAAACAGGAGCTGGCTCGTCACCTCTCCCGTCTCTTTCCCCAGCCTGTCTCTCAGCAGTCTGTGTTTCCCGGGGGGGGGTGGCCCCTCTGTGCCCCCAGTGTCCCAAGCCCTGCTCTCTGGGCTCGGAGGCTTTAACCACCGCACGTCTCCTCGTCTCCTCTCGTCACTGATAGATACAGTGAGGTTTTACTGTACCTGGACAAAGGTAGGAAGGATGATTTCCAGCTGTCGGTTACACAAAATCCCACCCGGCGGCAGGGACCCCCACTCTGGGTTGGAGGTGGAGGGAGCTGCTCCAGACCCGGTAACCCTCACAGCGAGCTCCTCGCTGCCGTAGCTGTTCGGAGAGTTTCGCATTTGATTGATTGGCAGCTGTTTAACTGGTGACATCAGAGGCTGTATGACCATGCCAAGTCTGTAATCCCTGAGCGCGGGTCCCGTCGCAGCCCCGCAGAGCGCTGCCGCACCGACCCTCTGCTGTCCCGAGGTGGTGAGTGCCGACTGGGTGTCTGTTTGGCGCGACCGCCTGACGGTGCCGTCGCAGGTACTAACCCGGCCAAACAGCCAGCCCCGTCCCTAAGCGTAGGTACCTGCGAGGCGGGCGCCATGGCTCTCGCCTGTCCTGAGCTCTGCTCACGGGCCTTCGTTCATGAGCAAGGCTTTACGTTTCGCAGGATTCTGCGGGTTCTCCTGTCTCCATCCTGCCCAAGGCAGCTTTCCTAACACATGCCACCCATGTCCTGGGCTGCGTGTCCAGCAGCGTGACCAGCAGGTCGAGGGAGGGGATTCTGCCCCTCTGCTCCGCTCTGGGGAGACCCCCCTGCAGTGCTGCGTCCAGCTCGGGGGTCCCCAGCACAAGAAGGACATGGAGCTGTTGGAGCGAGTCCAGAGGGGGCCATGGAGATATCTGAGGGCTGGAGCACCTCTGCTATGGAGACCTCAGGCTGAGAGAGTTGGGCTGGTTCAGCCTGGAGAAGAGAAGGCTGCGGGGAGACCTTCGAGCCCCTTCCAGTCCCTGCAGGGGCTCCAGGAAAGCTGGAGAGGGGCTGGTGCCAAGGGCAGGGAGTGACAGGCCAAGGGGAATGGCCTGAAGCTGCAGGAGGGGAGATGGAGATGAGATGTGAGGCAGAAATCCTTCCCTGTGAGGGTGCTGAGGCCCTGGCACAGGGTGCCCAGAGAAGCTGTGGCTGCCCCTGGCTCCCTGGCAGGGTTCAAGGCCAGGTTGGATGGGGCTTTGGGCAAGCTGGGCTAGTGGAGGGTGTCCCTGCCCATGGCAGGGGTGGCACTGGGTGGGCTGGGAGGTCCCTGCCCACCCAAACCAGGCTGGGGTTCTGTGGTTTCCCGATACCCAGGGAGCTCCTATAGTCTATAAAGCACATCAGGTTTTTAAGCCCTTTGGCATCGTTATTCTGTTGCCTCTAAATCGTAAGCTGGCAATTATGGAAAGAACCTGTATGAACTGATAGTACAGGCTTGGCTTATAATTTCCTGATTGCACTACAGGGATAGGCTTAATGACTTTCTGCAGTGTGTTATCTTCTGCTGCGTCCTCTGCAAATTCACTTTGCATTCTTTCTGGGAGGGTCAACTCTCTGATTTTTGAATCCAGCAGAGGTGCAATGAATTATGTTGTGTGTCGCCTGAGGGAGCAACTCACCGGGTGCCGCCAGGATGGGGCTGCTGACAGCGGTCATTGGTCATCGCAGCCTGCGCAAGCCAGAGCTGGTGCGCACTGCTGGGCCCGAGGTCTCCCTGCTAGACCCAGCCGAGCACCCCTGTTTCTGAGCACTGAGCACCCCTGTTTCTGACCATCCCTGTTTCTGACCATCCCTGTTTCTGAGCACCCCTGTGGCCAAGCACCCCTGTGGCCAAGCACCCCTGCGGCTGAGCACCCCTGTGGCCGAGCACCCCTGTGGCCGAGCACCCCTGTGGCCGAGCACCCCTGTGGCTGAGCACCCCTGCACTCACTTGGCCTGCCCCTGGCAGACAGCACCGGGGCAGTGGCTGGGGTTCAGCGCCTCTGCCCAAGTAACCCTTTCGTTTCCGTCTTCCCTCTGGCTCTGCCGCTGATCCCCAATTTGCTGGCTGTCCTCTTTCCAGAGCTCTGCTAACATTTTGTGCAGCTTATCATTACTTTCTTCTGTTGTTTTTCCCTATATCAGGAAACCATAAATATGTATTTTAGAGCCGTCAGTTTCTTCAAGCGTGTGGAGCACTACCTCCTGAAAAAATCCCAGCAGCAGATTTTGAGCCAAAGGGAAGATTGCAAAAATAGTTTCTCCCTTATGGCACATTGAAAGTTTCTCTTTTAGGCGAAATTGCCCAACTCTGACAGATGTATCTGAAGTTTTAAAAAATATGGGTCCCAGTATTTCACTGAAACTGTCATCCTTGGTAGGTAAAGGAAAGTGCTCCTTTTAGTAAGCTCATTGATTTCCTTTGGATCTAAATACAGACCCAGCCCAAGGCCCATCGGCTTCCTGCTGCAGCTGCGGGCGCCCGGTCAGTACGCTCTTGCCTTCCCGTTTCCAGTAGTGGTGTTTCGGGCTTGCTCCGTGGTCGAGCTCCGCTCCGAATTTCCGTGTGCAGCCAGAGGAATTGCTGAGAGCTCCGTGCCCTCGCCGGCTGCCTGAGACTGTAGAGATCTGGGCACCAGCCACCTGCGTTGCGGTCCTGAGCCTCCTGGGTGCACGCGCTCCGAATCAACGGGGAAAGGCACGGCTTTCTGCTCCGTGCTGGCTTTCGCTGGGGACTAAATCACCTCCATTTCTTCCCTGACCTTCAGCCGAGTGGAGACAGCCACCGCTCCCAGCCTCACCCCGTGTCCCCAGGGTCCTCGTCAAGCAGGGGTGCTGGGACACGACGTGCGCTGCCTCTCCTGCCCCGGCCGCATCTCCAGTGCGTGGGAACCTGGCCTGGGGGCTGGGGCTGGCGCGGCACTTCCCCGTCCCAGCACTGCCCCGTTGCTGCTGCGCAGTGATGGTGCCGTTCGCAGTTGTCACGGGGTTGTCAGATGCTGGGTGTTTGCCGAGTCGAGTCGTGGGGTGCTCCTGCATCCCAGGGATGTCCCGTCTCCTGGAATTGCTCGGGATTTGCTGCAGGGTCAGTCAGAGCCTCTGCCAAGGGACTCGCCTCCTGGGCAGCGTCACCTCTACCCGTCCCTTTGGGGAGTTTCCTCCCCTGGGACGTGCCATGCTCAGACTGCAGCCTCACGGCTTGGGGCGATCAGTGGCTGAAGAAGCGGCAGTTTTGGGGACGGCAGTGCCCAGGGCAGCAGGTCCCTGCTGGGGCTCTCCTTCCTGCCGGAGCCCGGCCCTTGTGCAGAGGTGCCCAGCTGCAGTGACGTGGCTCCTGTCCCTGCCGTCCCTTTTCTCGGGCTTCGTTTCTCTGATCACGCAGTTCCTCCTGACCCTTGGTACCCTCTGGCCCGTCGCTGCCCCAGGAGGGGCCCTGGGCTGGGACCCTCACAACATGGGGCTCCTCGGGGCTCCTCGGGGGAGGCGGGGGACGGCTGCGGAGGCTGTCCTGGGCCCCGCACGCTGCCTGCGCGGGGGCAGCCCACCAGCCCCGGCGCTGCTGCCCCGCTCTGTAGTGCTCTTTCTGAACCACGGCTTAAGGCAGGCTGGGGAAAACCGGTGTCGTCACCTGAAAACTCCGGGGGTGTTTGCCAGGGGGCTGGCAGTGCTGCTGGGCTGCAGCTCGCCCTGGGCAGCCGCGGTGGTCTCGGTCTCAGTCGTGGCCTCGTTAGTGCTGCAAAGCGCTTTCTGCATCGACCTGCGCCCCGCGGCAGCCTCAGCTTTGAACTGCGTTTGGATTGATGTGGCGTCCCGGACAGTGAGCAGTGGAGCTGTCTCAGAGCGGGGCAGGGATGGAGGTGGGAGCAGTGCCGGGGGCTCTGCTCTGGGCAGGGGCAGGCAGGTGCAGGCAGAGCGCAGCCCTGCCAGGGGCTCTGCCGGGTGCTGCCGGGGCAGGCAGTGCTGCCTGCCGGGAGAGCCCCGCGGGGATCCTCCACCCTGACCCGGGACCTCCCCGCACCGAGGGCCGTGCCGGGAGCCGAGCCGGGTCAGTCCCCTTCCCACGAAGGGGGATTGCTTGGGCTTCCAGGCAGGGTAACGTGGTGGATTAATTAGATAGTTAAGTGCTAATAGCAATTGAGAAGAGATGTACTTGCTGTATGCCCCTAAGTTTGAATTTATTAAAACTCCTTTCTGTATGGCCTATTAATTTTTGATGACTTTAGATAAATTGCACTCAGCCTGAAAATAAATTAAAATAAGTGCATATAAATCATTTACTATTCTTGGCTTCTGCAAAACAAATTTCTATTTCAGCTCTTGTTGTCCTTCTTTTATTACACGTATTTTGCCTGAGCACATCATTGGTTATTGTGATAAAAGTGTTTTATCTCCTTGATATTCCCTGGTTTTGTCTTTGAAGTGTCGAGGTTGCAGTAGACATGGCACATCTTATATCATTTCAGTAGCTAATTTGGCCGCATCCGTTTCGATTTACCAGTTAACAGGCCAGACCTAAGTACTAAATAGGTATTCCTTCATGCGAAAGATCTATGGTTTGTACCTGGTATTACTTGATGTTAAATTAAACTTTAGAACTTAAAATCCAGCTTATGTTTTATGACTCACATCCACAAGTGATGTTCAGGCAAGTGTAGAGGCAACCCTAATAAATGCCCGTCTGGTTTTAGATCGTTTAATTTACTATATGTTTATGTAAGAGAACTGTGACTAAGAAAAGAATTGGCTCCAGTTAATCCTGCAACGATTGCAAGATATTATTGCTAGGATAATAAATGTCCATCTGGAGTAAATCATTGTTAGTTTACTTTTCATTTAATTCTGTACACTGTGCAGAAGTGGGGCAGTGGAAGAAATGAGTTATTTTTACAGCGCTTCATAAAACCTGCAAACTGTTTAGGCTTGGGAATCTACTTACGATTAACCCCCCCAGTTTTACTTTGATATGTGGTACTGATGACCTCCCTCTTCGATAGTGCTGTTTCCTCTGCTGCCTGTGTGTTTGGTGGGCACGCTGGTTTGGTGGGCACGCTGGGTTTGGTGGGCACGCTGGTTTGGTGGGCACGCTGGGTTTGGTGGGCACACTGGTTTGGTGAGCACGCTGGGTTTGGTGGGCACGCTGGTTTGGTGGGCACGCTGGGTTTGGTGGGCACACTGGTTTGGTGAGCACGCTGGGTTTGGTGGGCACGCTGGTTTGGTGGGCACGCTGGGTTTGGTGGGCACGCTGGGTTTGGTGGACACATTGGGTTTGGGCGGGCACGTTGGGTTTAGTGGGCACATTGGGTTTGGCGGGCACGCTGGGTTTGGTGAAC
The DNA here is from genome assembly GCF_028858705.1 of Grus americana. Taxonomy (NCBI): domain Eukaryota; kingdom Metazoa; phylum Chordata; class Aves; order Gruiformes; family Gruidae; genus Grus; species Grus americana. Next base: position 70,935,462 of record NC_072856.1, on the reverse strand, counting down.
ACACTGGGTTTGGCGGGCATGCTGGGTTTGGTGACCACATCGGGTTTGGTGGGCACGTTGGGTTTGGCCACAGCGCCCTGTACCTGGGTTCCCTTTTGCGCCCGTCCCCTTTTGTTCTCCAGGCTGGTGCTGTTGGGGAACGTGGGTGTCGGTGCATTACACACTTTGGTGTTTGTTTGGTAAAGGAAACCTTAGGAATAATTTTATTACATTTTTATCACAGCAGTAAGTTCGAAATTGTTGACGTTGGGCATCGTGTACTGGTGTACGAGGGCTGTCAGGGATGGATAGTTTCAGGGGCTTCTGGGGGTGTGGGGCAGGCTCTGTCAGCAGGTTATACATCCACCGTTCTTCCTGGGGTCGTTCGCTCACCCTTACTGGAGTAACGCAGCACCTCACTTTCTTGTGGGTGCCCTCGTCGCTCCCCTCTGCAGCACGGCAGAGTTGCTGCCCCAGGGAGCCGAGGAGCAGCAAGGCCCCACTGGTGAGGGGTTTAACCCACAGATGGGTTCAGAGGCAATTAGCTGTTTTGAAAATCTCGTGTTTCTTCCTCTCTCCTGCAATAAGCAATCACACTTGCAAAGCTGATCCTGAAGGCAGATCAGAGTTTGCGCCAGACCTGGGGTTTGAAGCCGCGACGCGATGCCTTCGTGCACGCGCCCGCCTTTGCCGCAGGGGTTGCAGAGTCCGGTGTTTGGCCGGTGCTGGGATGGGGCTGTTGGCATCCGCCTGCCTCCCTCCTGGGTGCTCCTGCGGTGCATGCCAGCGTACAGATAGGACAGCTCACACGATTGGGATGGATGGAGTATTTTGATTTCTTTTCACTGTTTGCTGTGAGGGTCCGGGCCCCGCTGCGCTCTGTTCAGACCCCCTTCTTGAGGCAGAAGTACTCACTTTGTCATGGGCCCTTCTGGGAGACCTAGCAGTGTGGTGTCTGAACACTTCACAAACTGGTTTTTGGCCCTCGTATTGTAGGATGAATAGAATTGAAGTGAGTGGGGTTTGTCTCACTCAGCAAGCACTTTTGTCCTTGCAGAATGCATTTTGATTAATCAAAACCGGTTATTAATGCTGGGCAAATTTTTTTTAAAAGTAGCGGGAGAGGAGCAGACAGAGGAGCCCTTGGGGTCACCTGTCTGTGTACGACCAAGCACTCTTCTGGGCCTGCCTGAACTCATCCCCCGGCTGGCTGCTGCCCGCTGTCCTCTGCCCACTGTCCCCTGCCCGCTGTCCCCTGCCCGCTGTCCCTTGCCCGCTGTCCCCTGCCCGCTGCTCGTGTGGCTGCTGAACAGAGGGAGGGCACGGGGCTGTGGCGGAGCCTGCCCTGCTGTGGGGCGAGCTGTTTGCCAGCCACAGCCCGGCAGAGCACGTTGCCCCTGCGCGTTCAGCTGCACACCAGCCGGACCGGGGGTGTCCCTGGGTTGATTCAGGGTGAGGGTCAGTGGGTAAAGCTCCCCGACCTGCGCGATGAGGGAAGGCGACCTCGCCGAGCAGCGTTGTGCCCTCGAGCATTAAGGCCCGTGAAAGCAGAGCGTGCTTAAGGCAGAGACTGCCCAGAGATGCCGGGGGGCTGTGCTGGTGCAGAGCTGCTCTGGCTGCAGGTCCAGAGTGCCCAGAGATGCCGGGGGGCTGTGCTGGTGCAGAGCTGCTCTGGCTGCAGGTCCACGCTGGGTCTGCACCTCCCGCTGCAGGGCAGGGCTGCACGGGGGCAGCGAGCGCTCCTTCCCCTCCCCAAATCACTCCCCTGTTCCCGCTTGCCAGACAAGCTCGTGGAGTGCTCAGGTGGGGGAGCGGAGCCCACCGCAGCACCTTTGGCGTGCCTTGGCTTTGATTTGAGCAGCAGTGCCTGGGCTGGTGGGGCAGGAGGTGTGGGTGGCTGCACCCGGGCGTGCGGGCACTTCTACGCTGTGTCCTGCTTCCTGCACGGGACCGTATTGCCAGGAGCCTCCAGGAGACGTTCTGGCTTTGCCACGGCCACTGTCTCTTCCGTGTACCTGCTCGCAGGGCCGTGTGCCAGGGATTGGCACGCTGCGTTTCAGGTTGTGCTGTGCAGTGGTGCCAGCCTTCTGTCAGGATCTGATCACGGATGAAATAATCCTTCGGAATGATTTTCATGCCGAGCTTCCTGCCCGTCCCTTTGTGGAGGGAAGAAAGGGCATTCCGGTGTCCCTGGTTGTGGGTTGTGTAGTTTCTCGCTCCTTTTTGCTACTGCAGGCCTGTGTGGGTACCTGAATAAAAACTGATCTGCTGACTCCTTGGAAGATAAACGATCAGATCCCCGTGCATGCTCGCGTGCTCTCTGGGGTTTCCTCACCTCGCTCGCTGGCTGTGGCACCACAACGTGCGCCCAGCACGGGAGCAAGAGCCTCCGAGTCAGACATCGGGACTGGGCTTCAGCCTCCGAACCATGGGTGGGGGAGGAAGATACATCTGAGCCTGAGGCACCATCCGCCAGCACGCCGGGGCACAGAGCCTCGCACAAGGGCGCGCTGAGTTGGCTGAACTTCGGAGACGTCGAAGCATTTTCTTAGTCTCCGTTCAATTTAATGTAATGTATAATTTCAAAATTATCCAAGTTAAAATACAAGACACGTTGTTTTGAACTTTTTAAATCTTTGTGCCTGTGAGCCTGTCCTGTGGAGTGGTTTGTGCTGCTGCGTTTGTTCCCACCCTGAGGTGACAAGGGGATGGAGACGTTGACGCTGGCGGTGGGGTGGAGGCGGACGCTCTGCTTGTGCCTCACCCCGTGAGGCACCACCGGCTGCAGGCAGCACCAGCCGCTGCTGCCCGTTCGGTGCCGGGAGCAGCCCGGTCGGGTGGGGAGGCTGCCTGGGTGGGAGGGCTGGGAGCGGGAACGGGCGTAAGGCCACAACCAGGATGCGGCTGGACGTTGGTTTGGCCTTGCCGGGCTGCTGGAGCAGCGGCCGCCCTTCCTGCCCCCGCTGCTCACCGCCTCTCCCCGCAGCCACGCTCCCCCGAAGGGGCTGCTGGTGCCAGCGCGGGCAGCTCCGGCAGCTGACGCTCGCTGGGCACCACTGGGTGCTTGACAAGAATAATAAAGTCGTGGATTTCCTCACGATGCGACGTGCCAGCGTGCGCAGTGCTGCTGTCAGAGCGCTCGGTCGCAGCCGGCGGGCAGAACCGCAGGGAGCGTTACAGGCGAGAGCAAGCTGGTGCCAGGATGGGAGAGGGCGAGCGCCCAGCCCTGGTGCTGCTGGTGCTGTGGGTGCTGTGGGTGCTGCTGGTGCTGCTGGTGCTGCTGGTGCTGTGGGTGCTGCTGGTGCTGTGGGTGCTGCTGGTGCTGCTGGTGCTGCTGGTGCTGTGGGTGCTGTGGGTGCTGCTGGTGCTGCTGGTGCTGCTGGTGCTGTGGGTGCTGCTGGTGCTGCTGGTGCTGCTGGTGCTGCTGGTGCTGTGGGTGCTGCTGGTGCTGTGGGTGCTGCTGGTGCTGCTGGTGCTGTGGGTGCTGCTGGTGCTGTGGGTGCTGCTGGCGCTGCTGGCGCTGCTGGTGCTGCTGGTGCTGTGGGTGCTGCTGGTGCTGTGGGTGCTGCTGGCGCTGCTGGTGCTGCGGGTGCTGCTGGCGCTGCTGGTGCTGCTGGCGCTGCTGGCGCTGCTGGCGCTGCTGGTGCTGCTGGCGCTGCTGGTGCTGCAGGTGCTGCTGGTGCTGCTGGTGCTGTGGGTGCTGCTGGTGCTGCTGGTGCTGCAGGTGCTGCTGGTGCTGCTGGTGCTGTGGGTGCTGCTGGTGCTGCTGGTGCTGTGGGTGCTGCTGGTGCTGCTGGTGCTGCAGGTGCTGCTGGTGCTGCTGGCGCTGCTGGTGCTGCTGGTGCTGCTGGTGCATTGTCCCCGCAGGCGAGGGGGCGAGGGGAAGCGGGGCAGCAGTGGTTCTCGAGCCCCCGGTGCTGCGGAGCGGGGGTCCATGCAGGGCGGGCAGGTGCCGTCCCCTCGGTGGCTGCCCTGGCCCGGGGAGACGTGTGCCCCAGTGCTGCGCTGCCGGGGGCTCCCTGAGGAGCAGCAGGACCGGGACCCTGCCTGGCGTTTTCTCAGACAAGTGAAAACGCTGGGGTCGTTTGGCAGTGCGAAATACCTGATCAGTGTCCAAACAAGCTGGGGCGAGTGTCTCGTTTTGGTTCTCTGACTGGCAAATCAGGTTTTTTGATAGAAATAATGAGATCTTCCTCATGGGAAAATGGAATTTGGGAAACACCGTTTGCTGTCAAAAGCTGTTGAGGTGGAGACCGCCCGGCCAGCCGCGGTGCTCGGGAAAGCCGCTGTGCCGCCCGCAGCCCCGTGCAGCCGTGGTGGTGGCCGAGGGTGGGAGAGGCGGTGGCACCCCCGGGGCTCCCCATGGGGCTCCCTCCAGGGCTTTGTAAAGACTGTTTGTGACAAAATAAAAAAACAGTAATCTATTCTGAAGTTTTTTTAGTTAAATTTTCTATGGAATTTTGTAACCTGAGATTAAAACTCTAGCAAAGCAGATCTGCAGCTTTGGCAAAAATCTGCTCTCTTAAGAATAGTTCTAACATTTTGATTTCATAAACTCCTCGTGTTCAGACAAAACCTTGTGACTGTGCTTATTAGTAGGGCTGTCGGACTTTTCCACATCTTACCCGTATCTTCACTGTTCATGTCAATGCTATACACTGAGTGTGCAGGCTGCGTTTGGGCTGAGGTGTTGCATATCGATTGCCTACCTCCAGCTGAGCTCTGTCTTACTGGATATCACAGAATCACAGAACCCCAGACTGGTGGGAGTTGGAAGGGACCTCTGAGACCATCTAGTCCAACCCCCTGCTAGATCAGGATCACCCAGAGCAGGTTGCACAGGATCACGTCCAGGTGGGTTTGGAATCTCCCCAGAGAAGGAGACTCCACAACCTCTCTGGGCAGCCTGTCCCAGGGCTCGGTCACCCGCAGAGGGAAGAAGTTTTTCCTCATGTTCAGGTGGAACTGCCCGTGTTCCAGTTTGTGCCCATTGCCCCTTGTCCTGTCACTGGGCACCGCTGAGAAGAGTCTGGCCCCCACCCTTTAGATATTGATAAATGTTGATCAGATCCCCTCTCAGTCTTCTCTTCTCCAGGCTGAACAGCCCCAGCTCTCTCAGCCTTTCCTCATACCAGAGATGCTCCAGGCCCCTCCTCATCCTCACAGCCCTCCGCTGGACTCTCCCCAGTAGTTCCCTGTCTGTCTGGAACTGGGGAGCCCAGAGCTGGACACAGAACTCCAGATGTGGCCTCACCAGGGCAGAGCAGAGGGGGAGGAGAACCTCCCTTGACCTGCTGGCCATGCTCTTCTCCATGCACCCCAGGACACCGTTGGTCTTCTTGGCAGTATGTACAGTCACAGAATGGGTTGGGTTGGAAGGAGCCTTTAAAGATCGCCTGATAACCTGATAAAGAGCATTTCAGCAATTTCTGAGATGCCTTTCATTTATTTTTAAGTAGAAAACAAACTGGTGACTTATTCCTTGATGGGACAGGATCCTTTGGCAAGTCCTGAGCATGCACGTGGCAGTGCGTCATCCGGGCAGGAGCCGAGCGGCACCGGCTCCAGCTTGGCATTCCTGGGATCGGTGCGTCCGAGCCCTGCACCCTTGCTCCAACCTGTGCTTGCTGGGCTTCGGCACGTGGGCAGACATTTCTGAAACAACCACGTTGTGCTGACTTTTCAAACCTACATTTCCTTTCAAACAAAAGTGAAAAGAGAAAGGGGAAGCTGGCAGCGCTGGGATCGTCCTAGGAGTCGTGCCGTGAGGCGGCGGCAGGGGAGCCCGTGCCCTAACCCAGCCCTGGCAGTGCCAAGGCAGCCTGCGGAGGACACCGGTGGGTGCCAGAGGCGCCTTTTACTGGGAGAGCGGCAGCTGCTTGGCCAGAGATCCTCGGCTGTGGCGGTGTCCCTTCCCTTCGGCTTCCCGCCACTCGGAAATGCCGTGTGTCAGGTGAGTGCCTTGGCTCTCCGCATCCTTCCGCAGCAGGTAGCCAGTGATTGGGGTGCGCGCCCCGAGAACGGGTACGCAGGATGCTCGTGCGAGGAGGTGACTGTGCCCGCAGCCGGTGCCCGGCCACCCCAGCCGCATCGGGTGCCTCTGCCCAGGCAGGCTCCACGCTGGGGAGGGGTCCGGGGGGGGTGGCCCCAAGGAGCCTTTTCCCCACCTCAGGGCTTGCCACTTCCCCTCCACGCGCAGACCCGTCTGCTGCGAATGGCCACGGGGAGCACGCCCTGCGAGGGGACGGATTTTGCAGGGGCGAGCGTGGCAGCCTCCCCTCCCCGCGCCGCCTGGGAACGGCTGCTTTGGCAAACTCCGTGACAGAGAAGTGTCAAAGCAAATCCCTTCACGTTTGTGTTGTGTTTTGATGTTGCAAAAACACTTAGTTTTGAAAATGCCACGATATTCCAATTCAATACAAATGTTTTGATAAGTTAAAAGCTGTTTTGTTTAAACACTTATTCACTTTATTCACTTAGGCTTGCTCGCATTTTTAAGCTGCGCAATTAATGCCGATATTACAGTCGTCATTTAGGATATTTGTATAGTATTTCAGATGGTAATACCTCAGTAGTTGGAAAATGCAATAGCTTGGTCTTTCTGGCTTTAAAACCCAACACTGGTTTGCTGACGTACTTGAGATGGTTTTTGGGAGAGCCCCTCTGCGGAGCTCTGGCCCCGGCGGGGGCTGCTGCCCGGGGGGGCTGTGTGCCCCTGCTGCTGGAGGTCCCCCAGCCCCGGCCCAGCGGCAGCTCCCCCGCTGCACAGGGGGTGCAGGGGCGATGGGTGCTGGGGTCAGGACCGACTCGGGGTGCTGCCAGCCCGGGCCGGGTGCGGGGAGGGGGCTGCAGCCGGGCTTCCCGCCCGCCCGCGGGTCCTGTCCCGTCTGCGCTGCGGAGCTGTGAGCTCCGGGAGCTGATGGAGTGGGCAGCGGGAGGTGGCACAGGCGGTTGTGCTGCCTTTCCTGCATTGCATGCAGCCGCGTGAGTAATTACTGGGGGCTCGAGGAGCAGGAAGGGAAGGAATTCCTAATGTGCATTTTATGGAGAGGGGGCCTGGAAGGACGAGCACTGTCTGTCAGCCCAGCTGTGTTTGCAGGACACCAAGCAGGCAGCCCTGGCTGCTCGCGTTTTGTTAGCGCACACTTCTTTCACGCTGTGCGAAAGGAAAATCACGCGTAGTGGTGATGGACACTGCAGGTGGTAAGTCTGTTGCTTGCTGGTAGTTACTAATGCACGCTGGTTTGGAGCTGCCGGGGGAACTTGGTGTGGAGGGAACGCTGCTGCTGGACCCAGAGGATGTATTGCTGAGACTCGCTGTTTCAAGGACGAGGAGGAAATGCAATGAAAAAAGCCAAAAGAGGCTCTCAGCTGCGCCTGCCTGAGCCCAGGGTGGTTATACAGCGACAAACACGGCGCGTGGGGTTCACACTGGACGGATGGAAGTGCGAGTATCTCCCTTGCTTTTTATAAGTACAAATGAAGCCAGGAGGTGATTTCCTCTACAGGTTAAATGCCTAAAACCAGAGGCTGAACGTTCCGAGGAACGGTGATGCAGGAGGGGCGGGGGTGTGCGTGGCCAGGCGCTGGGTGTGTTTCGGTAGCAGAGTATCGCCATCAGCCCGGCCAACACCGGGGGGGCCGGGTAGCAAAGCGTGAGTTGCTGTGAAGCCCTCCACGGGATGGAGCGGCAGCCGCTGCTGGTGCTGGGGGGCAGCTTGCGTGGGAGCACCCGTGGGGCTGGGGGAGAGCCCCGAGCCCACCGCCCGCCCCAGGCCAGGAGGCCCCCCCGGCCATCCCACAGCCCGCCCGCGACCACAGTACGTTTCTTACCATTCTCCCCAGCGTGTGTTTCTATCACAGCCTTTTCACCAGCGTCTTTTTCAGAAGCCGCTCTGGTTTGTGCTTGTTTACGTGTCCATCTCCCCAGGCTGCGGCAGACCCGGGGAGAGGTGCCCCCCCAGAGCCCCACGTATCAGGGGGCCGCGGGGGATCGCCCAGCTCATTTTTCTCACGGCACAGCTATTAATAAATTGCAGAGCTGCAGTCGTGTTCCTGCGCTGCCGTGTTGAGTCATCCCGTGTATCACTCTCAGCTCCTCGTCTGTGATACAAATGCCCAACGAGCCGCCTTCGCCGCCGCCCCACGTGTCGGGGTTCTCCTTCCTCTAGGACTTTGCATTGCAAACACATTCATTTCAGCCGGCTGTGGCGGTAGCCGAGCAGCGCTGTGCAGGGCTCTCGCACGTGGCTGGGGGCTCGGGGCCACACCAGCTGCAGGCGTGCAGGAGGTGTGCTGGGAGCGTGCAGGAGGTGTGCTGGGAGCGTGCAGGAGGTGTGCTGGGAGCGCGCAGGAGGTGTGCTGGGAGCGCGCAGGAGGTGTGCTGGGAGCGTGCAGGAGGTGTGCTGGGGGCGTGCAGGAGGTGTGCTGGGGGCGTGCAGGAGGTGTGCTGGGAGCACGCAGGAGGTGTGCTGGGAGCATGCAGGAAGCGTGCTGGGAGCGTGCAGGTGCTGGAAGCGTGCTGGGAGCGTGCGGGAAGCGTGCTGCCGCCTTGTCCGCCCGGTGCAGGGGACTCACCGTGACAGCCCTGCCATGCTGCGGCCGGTGCGGGCAGCCGGTGGCGAGAGCGCAGGTCCCCATGTGTTCAGAGCGGCTTGCTGGGACACGCATGTGTGTGAGAGAGACAGCGGGGGGAGTAGCAGGGAGCAGAACAAAAAGGGAAAACAAACCAAATTCCTGGGAATGCCTGCGTCCCTGCTGCGTTTCCTGCGCTCACCTGGGTGTCACCAGGGCTTGTGCCGCCGGTGTGGCACGTGCCCCAGGTGAGCCTGCTCGAGCCAGCAGCCAGCCAGTGCTGGAGGCTGGGGGGCTCGCTGGCCAGGGCGCTGAGCATCGGGCAGCACCCCTGAGCACGGGGCCAGCTTCAGGCTGGGGATGCTGAACGTCCCCTCGCCTCCCAGGAAGGCTCTGGTGCTCGGTGGACATGCAGGACTCAAAGAGCTGTGTCAGCAGAAGGGGGGGAACTCAGTGCCTGGAAAGTGTCCGTGTTCCCCGGCTCCTGCTGGAAACTCTTCAGCCGTGACTCAGGAGCCATGCTCCATTTGCACTGCTGCGGGGAACCCAGTATTGTTTCGACCTTTTTGAGGACTTGGCATTTTTGAGTGTTGTCTGCTCCAGACAATATGAAACAATTCTAAAATAAAGTGCTTTAGAAGTAAATAAAGGATAATTATTTTTCTCCTCAATTTCTGAGCTTTATGGGCATGTTTATAAGCTGCGTTCTGCAAGGGCAAGAGCTGAAGCATTTTGTTTTGTAGAAGACAGGTGAGAAACAGCACAAATCCAGAAACAGAGCTTTTGAGGAAGAGCCATACGTTGTGCCAGGATGTGCAGCATCCCCATGTGAACTGGCAGCGCGGCCCCTGGGCCCTCGCCCTGCACCTGGGTCTCACCTTGCTCCCGCTTTAGCAAGGCACGTGCGCTGGAGATACCTGACATCTGAGGGACGTGGCCCTGGCAGCTTTGCCCACCCTGCCTGAACAGGGGTGGGATGGAGGTGGGCTCCACAGGTCCTGCCAACCTCAGCGGTTCTGTCTTCTGCGGAGGGGTCCACCTTCACGTGATCGAGTTTCCTTTACATCGTTTCCCGTTATTTCCTGAATGAGCCGGACAGCTGTGATGATGCAAGGGAGGTTTTTTACCCAGGATGCAGAACTGCGATAGAGCGTATGTGAGGGTCCTTTGAGATCAGTGACCAAACAGGGCGTGGGAATCAGGGAGGGATGAGTAATTTTAAAATCATTAGTGTCACAGCAAGCTGAGATAACCACTCCCAGGTCGCAGGGCATGCACGGGAAAGTTAAAAGCACACAGGAGGTCTGGGTCTGTCCTGGGGACGGTCGTGTTGTTTGCTCGGGGCTGCCTTCTGGAAGTGGGTGAGGATCAGCCGCTTCCAGCAGCAAAGTGCAGGATGAGACGTCCCAGTGATCTGGTTTTGTGTAGCAAATCCCACGTTCCCCGTTAGCGATACCGGTGCTCACCAGGTGACTTTGCAGCAATTGAACTGTGATACTGCAAACCACCAGTGTCCCTGTCCGTCCCCGGCCCGGCCCTTGGTGCTCCTCCAAGGCCAGGTCAGAGGCAGCGGGAGGAGCAGGGCAGTCGGGCCATGCACACGGTGGAACATCCCGGCGGTGGTGCTTCAGGTGGGGGTCTCTGCCTCTGCCTCTGCTCATGGGGCAGCGGTGGGGTGAGAGGACGGGACATGGGCAGCCAGCACATGGGAGCGGGTGCGGGAGCTCTCATCCCACTGCCGAGGGTGCCCTGGCCCAGCGGGACGGACGGGCTGTGTGCCCACGGGGGCTGTGCCTGGGGGTCCTGCTGCACGGCTGCGCCCCGGTGCCGAGACCAGAGTCGGGAACTTGCCTCCTGGATTAAAGCTGGGACAGGCGTCCGCTTGCCTTCCTCGCTGCTGTAAAGGGCCGCCCGTGTGCTGGGACCGTCCTGGGAAGGCACGGAGCCGCCGCTTCCCGGGCAGCCGCAGGCACGGTGGATTGCAGCCCAGGGCGCCTGCCCCAGGGGATTTGTGAGGGACTTGGTGCCCTTGATACATCGCGGTCTGTTTTACACTGATGAGATTTTGAAACACAGTATTCTATCAAAACACTCTAATCTTATGGGTTATAATAAAATCAGCAGACAAAGTAAGTGCAAGTAACAACTTGCAAATTACGTTGAAGATTACAAACAATTGTAGGCAGCAGAGTTGCTCACAAACCAGATGAACGGTGGGGAACAAAAAGGCAAACTGCTGCAGCATCTCCGTTCTCTTCTGGCACGTGGCAGCTCCTTACTGCCTGGCCGTCTCCAGGGCAGGCGGGCAACTGAGGAATGTGTGAAAACGGCAGTAATAATGAGTTTAGTATCCTTTCAATACAGTCCAAGCACAGCCTCTCTTCTACCGCAGTGAACCCCCGAGGCTGCTTCGGGCTGTCGGGTGTTTGGCCGGGTGGGTGAGAAGCTGCCCGCCCGAAACGGCCAGCACTTCCCCCGTGCCCGTGCCAGCCCCCTCGTCCGCACGGCTGCTCGTGGCTCGCTTCCCGCTGGTGGTCCTTCGGCAGAGACTTCAGACCTCTCAGTGAAAGGTCGCTTACTGCCGGCTCTTCCTGGCTTTCAGCTCAGTCTGGTTGTGGTTCCCCCTGTGCCCCACAAACCGTCTCGGTGTCCCCGTGCCTTGTCACCGGGGGCTCAGCGCCTTGCCGTGCCGCGGCTGGGGGTGCAGCTGGCCTGCCTGTCTGTAGTCAGACACAGGCAAATGTTCGGGGGTACGGGGGCGTCTTACAAAGTGTCTTCAGGACGTTGTACGCGCTTGAGTGAAGGGCTCCCTGATAGCTTGCATGATCACGCCTTCCTTCAGGGAGAGGCATACTGTGCGCATGAGAATACAGAAACAAGTGCTGTGTTTGTGAATCAAAGCATTAATCACTTGGAGATAGTTGGTGGTTCCTGGGTTTGTTTCCACGTGCGCTGCATGGAGTAGTTTCATGCTACTCTCTATACTCATGGGTGCTGTAACGCTTTTTTACTGTCGTGCCTAACACTTCCTAGTGCACAGCCTTTGTCTGGGTAGGTGCCAGCGGGGGCACCCCGGGGGAGGGGGAGATGGGGAGTGCTGCCTCCCCCACACTGGGGCTGTGGGGTTTTGGGACCTGGGTGCTGGCGCGGGAGCTCTCAGCTCCCCACAACAGCTCACGGCCCTTCGGTCCTAGTGCTCCCAGGAGATGCTTGGAGCGTGTCCAGAGGTCCAGCTGTTGGGTGAGGGAAAGGCTAGTGAGGCTTTTCTGGCAAGTGATGTTAGTGGTTAACTGACCGTCTTCTGCCACAGTAACTGCGGATCGTGTTCTGGAGGAATGAGCTGGGCTGGGCTGGGCAGCCTCCTTGCCAGCCCTGCCTCCTGGCATCTCTGGGGCTGCCCTGTATCGCTGGGGACTCGCCACGCAGGGCCTGGGGAAGCAGACATGCCAGCCCACACTACTGTTATGCAGCAGCCAGTGGGTTTTGTAGCAGGTTAATATTTGCACTCTTCCTCAGAAATTTAGCTGTGTCCATTTAGTAAATGGTTAATTGATTAAGAAAGCAATTAAGAAGTTAATATACCGTCGGGGTGAGCATTTTGTCCTGCTATAAAGTAATGACTGTTCCATTATTGCAGCTGCTTGGCTGATGCTGTCCCAGACTGAAGCTGGGGGTAGCAACCGCCGTTGGGGTACCCGAGCTGGGCTCTGGCTGCCAGCGCTGCTCTCTGGCGTGCTGGGCCCCCGGCTTGCGACTGCCCGCTGCCATGTTGTGGTGCTGGTGGCGGTGCTGGCGGTGGTGCTGGTGGTGCTGGTGGCGCTGCTGGTGGTGCTGGTGCTGGTGGTGCTGGTGGTGGTGGTGCTGGTGCTGGTGGTGCTGGTGCTGGTGGTGCTGGTGCTGGTGCTGGTGGTGTTGCTGGTGGTGCTGGTGGTGGTGGTGGTGCTGCTGCTGCTGGTGCTGGTGCTGGTGCTGGTGGTGCTGGTGCTGGTGGTGCTGGTGCTGGTGCTGGTGGTGCTGGTGCTGGTGGTGCTGGTGCTGGTGCTGCTGGTGCTGGTGCTGCTGGTGCTGGTGGCGCTGCTGGTGGTGCTGGTGCTGGTGCTGCTGGTGCTGGTGGTGCTGGTGCTGGTGGTGCTGGTGCTGGTGGTGCTGGTGCTGGTGGCACTGCTGGTGGTGCTGGTGCTGGTGCTGGTGCTGCTGGTGCTGGTGCTGCTGGTGCTGGTGGCGCTGCTGGTGGTGCTGGTGCTGGTGGTGCTGGTGGTGGTGGTGCTGGTGCTGGTGCTGCTGGTGCTGGTGGTGCTCTCGTGGCCTCGCTGAGAGGTGCTCAGGCAGGAGGACACAGCCCGAAGCAGGCCCAGGCCTGGGAGACCTGATGCTGGCTCTGGTGCAAGCACGGCTGTGGCTCCTCGTGCCGCTCCCGTGCAGGGCTCCTGTGCGGTGCTGCGATGCTCTGTGGGCTGTGGCGGGCCTGGACCCTGCCACGGCGGGCTGGTGGCACATCCACCCGTCCTCCCCTCCGCAGCCCCAGGCAGGGCGAAAGGGCCTGGCACCGAAGGGCAGAAGTGTCCCCTGCCCCGGCTCTCGGCTGGGCCAGAGGGTGGGGGAGACTCGCCTTCACCCCCCTCGCACCCCGCCTTCTGTCCTGCCGTGCCCTCTTTGCTGCCATTACTTGCTGATTTAAGCATCCTCTGCCTCCTGGAAGCTCCAGTTTGCAGTTCTGTGGTAGCCTTATTTCTTTCTGGAAAAAAACAGTTGATTTTCTGCCTCAGAGTGAGCCGGAGAGGGACCTTGTTGCTCAGATGAAAGGTGGGTCTAACCCGTGCTCCAGCTCCGTGGCCACTCACAGGAAGCCCCGGCGGGCGGGATGTGCTGGTGTGGCCCGTCCTCAGGAGCACCCCCCAGCCCCGCGCAGGCAGCGGGCGAGGGACGCCCAGCACTGCCTGATGCTTCCAGCCCGCCTCGCTGGGGCTGACCCCCCCCCCCCCCCCCGGCCCTGCGAGGGGCTGCACTTTCTCCCCAGCACTGTTGCTTCCTCGGCCACCTCCTGGTGAAGAGTCGCTGCCAACCCCACTGCTGCAAGGGCTGCGGCTGGCTCCTGCTGCTGGGTGGCCCCCAGCCGCTGTCCCCATTTCTGCACGCTCTGGGGAAGGGGTGCGGACCCCCACAAGCTCACGAGCAGGGCTGCCTCACCCTTTATTTTCGTCACCGTGCCTGGCCACCGGCTAGGAGAACAGTGGAAGCTTTGCTCTCAGACGTCAGCCAGGCATGCGGCACGGTCTAGGTCTTACTGATACCGGTTCTGCTTTCTCTAGAAATCTCTTTAATTAAAATAATTGTTATTGTTCACTTTAATTAGACCTCATTACAGGGAGAAAAATTGCCTCCCAGAATGCATTGCTTTGCATGCGTATCGTTTGCAGCTTAAGGCTGGAGGAAAATGAGAGCAGCTACGTGAAACAGCTCATTAGCCAGCCTGCCTCTGGCGCTGAGCTGTACTTCGTTATTTACAGGGGCACGTAACCTCTGGAGTGCACCTGACCACCTCTGCGGTGGCATCAGGCGCACCGAAGGAGGCCCTGGAGCAAGCACAGTTTGATGTCCTGTAGCTTTTCAAAGTCCCAGAGGTTAGAGGGGGTGCAGCTGTATTTGTTGCAGTGTTTGAAGCCCTTTACCAAAGACTGGGCGACAGGATCTCCTCTGTAGCCTGTCCCCCTGTGGTGATTAACCTGTTCAGTCCTGCAGCAACTGTTAGAAGTGGCAGAGAACCAAAACGACACGTCCGTGGTCCTGGTCTGTGGTCCTGGTCGTGGTCCTGGTCTGTGGTCCTGGCCATGGTCCTGGTCTGTGGTCCTGGTCCGTGGTCCTGGTCTGTGGTCCTGAGCTGTGGTCCTGATCTGTGGTCCTGATCTGTGTTCCTGCCGTGGTCCTGGCCCGCGGTCAGAGCCCCCAGGGAAACCTCTGGGTGAGGTTCTGAGTGTTTCTGTTTTCTTAGGTGCCTTGTTTCTGATTCAGCAAAACACTCGGGTGTGTTTACAAACCATTGACCTTTGTGAAATTGAAGCTTCTTGTGCTCCACTTAAGTGGTTTTAGCAGCTGGTACGCCATACATCACAGCATCTTCATTTATATGCACCCATTTTAGCATGGCTGCAGGATGCCTTTGGTGACGGGTGCCAGATATTTCCCCATCCTTCATCCCCAGCAGGTGAATATCATCAGCTCCTAGACTTTTTTTTTCCCACCACAAAATTGCATTTGCAAAGACCTTGAAAATCACAACTTTTGCTGAGGCCTGGAGGGGTAGGAAAGGCAGTCAATAGCTTCTGTCATGACCTTAGTGATGACAGATTATGTCTGAGCCAGGCACTGTATTAGCAGCTGGCTCTGAACAGCTACCAGTGTGCTGTGTCGGGTGTCCCCGGCACGCTGACTTTGTGTAGCACCTACCATCCGAACAGAATCAGATGCAGTGGAAATCGTTTGCTAATTAATTACTGTCTCCTGGATCCTGCTGCTTCCGTGTGTTATGTAATTCACAATATGTAAATGACCCTCTGTAGCACTGGACACATCGGCAGATGCTGCACTAAGTTTCATAAAACCTATTGCTCCCAAAGAAGATGGGGTGAAAAAAACACCCCAGCAAGCAGCGTATTGGGAAAAAGAAGCAATCTTAGCTGGCATACACGACATTTCATTCCCATGTCCTTTGGATCAATTCCAGGCAGAAATTTCAAATTCGTTAGCTCTTTACATGGCCTCAATTTGTTGCTAGGACCGGTGGGTGGTCATTTATTTCCATAGCCCGCTGCCGATGGGGGGCCTTCGAGGCGTGCGCAGGCACAGGCAGGTCTGCCCCAGTCCCGAAGGCAGCGTGCACTGGGGGCTGTCGGGGTGGTTTGCTCTCCGGAGACACAATTTTTGCATCTGTGTGGCAGTGAGCCATGCAGCCCGCTGTAATTTGTAGTTAGTTTTTACAGACAGATTGAATAATTCAAATTATCAAATGTAGCAACAAAATTGATTTAAAAATTACTATATGGGAGCCTTTTTTGCGTGAATCACAAATGTCACACGAGGAGCTTGACTATCCCTATCTTTTTGCAGACACCAAGTAGTAAATGAAAGGAGCGCACACCTTTCTAGGAAGCTATCATTCCTCTATCTGTTTTATGGTAATAATGTGCTTTGTTTTTCTTCTTTTTTATTTTTTAAGCAAGTAATGAGAATCAGATAATGCTTTGCTTAGTTGAAAAGGTGTTTTCTGCAAGGAGCTGTAAGCTGCGTCAATGCTGCTGTCGCTGCGAGTTATCTGTGTGCGGGACGAGGCGTGCTGGGAAAGGAGAGGACGCACGCCCTGGCTGACTTTCAAAAGTCTTCTTAGGGCGGCTGTTCTTCTAAGGCACCAGATCCTGCAGCTCCTGCTGTCTTCTGGAGTATCGCAGCCGTGGGCCGTGGCCATGAGACAGCCGAGCATCCCCGTGAGGAAATACTCTGCGTTCTGTCAGCGAGGCGGTGAAACGTCTTTGCCGTCCCTGCGGCGGGGGGTGACGTCCAGCCTGGGGAGCACGGGCCATCCCTGCTCTGCGCGGCGGAGGCGCACCGGCTGGGGCACCGGCACGGCCATTTAGACCTGAGTGTGGTTTTGCTGTTTCTGTAAGTTGGAGCGTTGGTGCTGCTCTTCAGCTGCAAACGGCAGCACATCTTTGCACGACACGCAGATCTTAGAGCCCTCGTGAGCTTTCGTGCCAACACACAACTTTTTTTAAGCTTTGCTCACATTTCTATTACAACTTAGGTGCCACTTTAAAAAAACCTGCTAAGGGCGGGTGAGGAGCCATTTACAGGAACAGCTGGACACTGGGCAGCCGTGGGAGCCCACGGGCACCTCTGGCTTTCGTTAAGACAGCTCAGTGTGGAGACAGGCTCCCGTGCGGGGCTTGGTCCAAGAGGAACAGCGTGCCTGCTTTTCTCTGCCCTCCTTGTTTCTCCCCAGCACCTGCCCCCAGCAGTTTCCCGAGCTGCAGTGCGACAGAGCTGATGGACTTGGTGGGGTGATAGAACAGCCGTGCTGGTGCTGGCCCAGCGCCGTCTCTGTGGCACGGGGTGGTCCCATCAGCACCCCCCGCCCCAGCTCAGGGCGCTGCTCTTGGCAGCGAGGGCTCCGGAGCCCGATTGTCCCAGAGCAATGGCTGACGTCCTGGGACCCGCCACCCATCCCTGCACGCTCTCCCACACCTCGCCGGGAACACCGTAACCTTGTCCTTCAGCTATGGTCTAAGTCTGCGTCTCCTTATGTCGCCGTTTCATCTTGTAATAGTATTTCCAAACTTGTAAATGCCCCTTGCTGATTTGGTTTTAATCTTGTATAGCTCTTCAAATGAACTTGGCTGAATCCAAGCGCATTACTTTAATCACAGCTACCAATCTAAATTAGCAGTATTAAGTTAGCAAACGTAAATGAGCGTGGTGTCCCCAGCCAAGGCTGTCTGGGGACCCTGGCAGTCGTGCTGCGGATGCCCTGAGCTGCTGAGTCCATTTGGATCCGGTACGTGTCAGATCTGGATTTAAAAAGCCCTGCCTGGAAAGGGCGGGTGACAGCCCACGGCCGTGACTGCAGCCGCCGTGTCCGGAGGCGGCCAGCCGGGTGTCACCAGTGGGTTTCGGGTTGGGGTAGGTGGTTTGCTGTGCCATGCTTCCTCCTCCTCTGCTTGGCATCACCATTCTCCTCCAAATCCGTTTCGGCTGCAGGACCACCCCAACCTGCAGTGCTGGCACGGGCTGGATGGAACCGAATCCACAAAACGTCTTTGGACACTGCCTGGGAAGTTTGCTTTCTGCTACAATTAACGGTAGCAGTGACGGCAACGGTCGTGGAAACGGTTCCCAGCACTGCGGCACTGACGGGCCGTGCCTGCAATAGCATAATCAGTTGAAGACCGCGGTAGCGTACCCAGGTTTTTTTCTAATGGGGACTTGGGGGTTGGAGCCAGTAGTTACAAAAACCTACAGTCCCCAGAAGTATCAGAAAAAAAATAAATTGATAGTGCTGAAGAGCAGGGTTTAGAGGCTGGTATTTTCACTCATCCTTTTTGCAACTTGTTGGCTCCTCTGAGTTTGCATGGCCCTGTGGATGGATTGTGGATGGACTGGACAATAGGAGCAGTAATTGTTGTTGTGATGTCAAATGTCTTTAAATATCCCTGACGATTCAAGACTCCTGCTTATGGCTGGCCGTGAAACTTTATTTTATTTTAGATGAGCTTCATTAGTACATTTCTGGGATGATAATGCCTCTGAGTAATCCGATCTGTACACGTATAATTTTGTCAGTCCCGAAGGGAGCCGAGCGTTTCATTTCCGATGCGGAGTCCCTCTGAGCTCCGTTGCTTGCGACCGCACAAGTTTCCTCTCAGACACGTAGGTGCTTCTCCGCAGGACCGTGCTCCGCAGAGGAGCGTCCGCCTGCCCGCGCCGTGGGGGACGCTGACGCAGGGCTGCGCAGAAACCGGCGCCGCAGCTCTTGGCGTAGTCACTGACGGATGATTTCATTTAGCTGGTGTGGGCACTGTTGTTATCTTCCTTGTTTCCATACTCTGAGGATCCTGGATCTGGCAATGGAAGAGATAAGGCTAATTGAACTGTCAGGCGTTGTGGGAGAGGAGCGCAGCGCTGCTGGCTGTGGCAGCCGGGAAAACAGCAATGGTCTAAAATTAGCCCATGTTCCATTTTTATTTGGATGCCTGTTGTTGTGGGGGCTTTTCTTGGGTTTTTTGGTTGGTTGGTTGGTTGGTTTATTTGCATTTTTGGGTTTTGAATGACATAAAATTAGCTCCTTCCGAGTTTGTTCTGAAAATAGCATTACGAGCTTAGATGTTCGGTGGAGATGGCTGTAAACCCGTTGAATTGCCGTGATTTAGAGGCCGCTGAGAGTTTTAGCTTAGCAAGTAAAGCACACATGAAACATCCCGTTTTCAATACATAACTGGCATTATGGCAACGTAACTCCAGACCGTGAGGTCAGGAGCATCTGTCGCAGAGCTGAGTGCCTGGAGCGGAGGTGCGTCGCCCGGGGGATGAGCTCTGGCGGGGGGGCCCGAAGGCACCGCTGACGCCAGCTGCTTCCACGTTGCTGGGCCGTTTGCACGTGGGTGGCTGGGTGTACGGGTGTGCATAGGCAAACAACCCCCTCTCTCGGTTGTTCTTCTGGAAGGTAGCATAGAAGCTCTTGTGTCAGGATACAACGAGTGATAAAGACATCAGGTAACAAGATGAGGATGGCACACCGTTACATGAACCCCGGTTTCACGATTTAACCACAGGCAGCTTGCCTTTGCTTTTTTATGATGTCATTTGCTTATCTTGCAGAGACTAACAGACCTTTGCTCTCCCTTACAGGCTCTTGAACCTGATCTACAATGGAAAAACTGCTTTTGTTTCTGCTGTTCATTGGCGTAGTGGTGAGAGCTCAGATCTGCCCAAAGCGCTGTGTCTGTCAGATTTTGTCTCCGAACCTTGCCACCCTTTGTGCCAAGAAAGGGCTCTTGTTTGTTCCTCCCAACATTGACAGGAGGACCGTGGAGTTACGGCTGGCAGACAACTTTGTTACAAACATTAAAAGGAAAGACTTTGCCAATATGACCAGCCTGGTGGACCTGACGCTGTCCAGGAATACAATCAGTTTTATTACGCCTCACGCGTTTGCTGACTTGCGCAATTTGCGGGCTTTGCATTTGAACAGCAACCGATTGACTAAGATCACGAATGACATGTTCAGCGGACTCTCCAACCTTCACCACTTGATACTTAACAACAACCAGCTGACTTTGATTTCTTCCACAGCTTTCGATGATGTTTTAGCTCTCGAGGAATTGGATTTGTCTTACAACAATCTGGAAACCATCCCCTGGGATGCAGTGGAGAAGATGGTTAGTTTGCACACTCTCAGTCTAGACCACAACATGATTGACCATATTCCCAAGGGGACCTTCTCCCACCTCCACAAGATGACCAGGTTGGATGTCACGTCTAACAAACTGCAGAAGCTACCGCCTGATCCTCTCTTCCAGCGAGCTCAGGTACTAGCAACCTCAGGAATTATCAGCCCCTCGACGTTTGCGTTGAGCTTTGGTGGGAACCCTTTGCATTGCAACTGCGAGCTGTTGTGGCTGAGGCGTCTTTCGAGGGAGGACGACCTGGAGACCTGCGCTTCTCCCACGCTCTTGTCCGGCCGGTACTTCTGGTCGATCCCCGAGGAGGAGTTCCTGTGCGAGCCTCCCCTCATCACCCGGCACACCCACGAGCTGCGGGTGCTGGAGGGCCAGCGGGCAGCGCTGCGGTGTAAGGCCCGGGGCGACCCCGAACCAGCAATTCATTGGATTTCACCTGAGGGCAAACTGATCTCAAACGCAACGAGGTCCGTGGTGTACGACAACGGGACGCTCGACATCCTTATCACGACAGTGAAGGACACGGGCTCCTTCACCTGCATCGCTTCCAACCCGGCCGGGGAGGCCACGCAGACGGTGGACCTGCACATAATCAAACTCCCCCACTTGCTGAACAGCACGAACCACATCCACGAGCCCGACCCCGGCTCCTCGGATATCTCCACGTCCACCAAGTCGGGCTCCAACACGAGCAGTAGCAACGGGGATACTAAAGTCAGCCAAGATAAGAAGGTGGTCGTGGCAGAAGCGACATCCTCTACCGCTCTGCTGAAATTCAATTTTCAGAGGAACATACCTGGGATACGTATGTTCCAAATCCAGTACAACGGTACTTACGATGACTCCCTTGTTTACAGGTAAGGCAGCCCCAGCCCGCCTGCGCGGGGCCCTGCCGGGCTGCTCAGCGCAGACGTGGAGCCCCCGCCACGCCGAGCAGAGCCCTGCCCCGGCAGCCGATGGTGGGAGCCTCGGGAAAGGCTCGTGCAATTTGCTGCTCTCAAATAGGGAAATTACCTTGAACGGTAGATATTTTTAGATAATCCAAACGGACCTCTAATCCTCTGAACTAATCTGATTGGCAGAAAGGTTGCAAAGTTAGATGAGTTAAATGGATCTTAGCGCCCTCAGCTTTATGAAAACGCAGGGAGAAAGGTGTCCGTAAATGCGTTCCTCGCAGCGCTTTCTGGCGGTGTCCGCGCCGGTGTGCCGGCGGGGTGCAGAGAGGCTGCGTGCTGCCGGGTGTAACACCCACACCGTTCCGAGCTGTCTTTGCTGGGTAATTGGTGTTTTTGAGGTGGCCACTCTCACAGGGGGCTGTGCCGCGCCGAGCTGAGCCGAGCGGGGGGGGCTTGGCGGGACTGCTGCCGCACGGAACGCAGGGCAGCAGCTGCTGCGGGGACGGTGAGCAGCCCTGCAGCGCGGTGCAGGAGCGGCAGAGCCGAGCCCTGGTGGTGCTCAGCGCGGCCGGGGGCTGCAGCACAGGGCGGGGAGGTGCCTGCGGGTCTGCCGGGTGCATTCACGCTCGTTTCCTTCTCCCCCAGAATGATACCTCCCACAAGCAAAACCTTCCTGGTCAACAACCTGGCCGCTGGGACTGTGTACGACCTGTGCGTCCTGGCCATCTACGACGACGGGATCACCTCGCTCACCGCCACCAGGGTGGTGGGCTGCACGCAGTTCACCACCGAGCAGGATTACGTGCGCTGCCACTTCATGCAGTCCCAGTTCCTGGGTGGGACCATGATTATCATCATTGGTGGGATCATCGTGGCCTCCGTGCTCGTGTTCATCATCATCCTCATGATCCGCTACAAGGTGTGTAACAACAACGGACAGCAGAAGGCCACCAAGGTCAGCAACGTGTACTCGCAGACGAACGGGGCTCAAATCCAGGGCTGCAGCGGGGTGCTGTCGCAGTCGATGTCCAAGCAGGCTGTCGGGCACGAAGAGGGCATCCAGTGCTGCAAGGCTGCCAGCGACGGCGTGACGCAGTCGCCGGAGACCGGCTCCAGCCAGGACTCGGCCACCACTACCTCCGCTTTGCCTCCCGCCTGGACTTCCAGCACTTCTGTCTCCCAGAAGCAGAAGCGAAAGCCGGGGCCAAAGCCAAGCAGCGAGCCGCAGAGTGAAGCTGTCAGCAGTATCGAGTCCCAAAACACTAACAGAAATAACTCCACTGCCCTGCAGTTAGCTAGCCGTCCCCCCGACTCTGTCAAAGGGGCCCCCACGTACAAAAGAGCACAATCAAAGCCAAGTAAGTTCCTCACTTTGCCAGCTGACGCATCCCGAGCCAAGCGCAGGCTCTCCCTGGGCGGCGAGCTGCTGGAGTCCCGCTGCCCCGGCAGCGCCCGGGGCGCAGGTGGATTGCGGTCCAAAAGGAGCATGTCTATGAACGGGATGCTAGTCCAGTCAGACAGCTCTGATGTGGATAGTGGAAAAGCAACTTTCTCCAGTTCTGAGTGGATATTGGAAAGCACTGTGTGACCTGCTTTTTTTTTCTTTTTTTTTTTTTTTTTAATTTTAATTTTTATTTTAATGAAAAACAAAACACCAACATTGTGTGAAACTCAGTCTCCTGGAGAATTGGATTTGGAAGTTCACTGTTGTCTCGCTGATTAATGGCTTGTTCATGCGGGGTTCTGTATCAGCCACCCAGTGCACACACGGGGTTTTATTTAGTTTTCATTTGATTTTATCAAAACCGAAGGCAACGTTCAGAGATTAAAAAAAAAAAAAAAAAGGAAAAAAAAGATTAAGGGGTGAAAAAAAGCATGAAACAGCACCAGTGCCTTCCCTACTCTAGGACTGGCTTCCTGGTTCTGCAGTAGCAGAAAACAAAAGAGAGAGTTTTCACAGAAAAAGCCTTTTATAAAGGAAATAAAATTTCCTCCAAGCTAACAAATAACCACTTCTGGATCAATCAGTAAAATGATATTTTTTAAAACGGTCAGACTGTATATTTCTTTTCCGTGACAATGGTGTTGCCTTTGTTTTTAGGCAGATGCTGTACAGAAACGACAACGCTGTGTTGTTATGTTGTGTAAAATAAAATACGCACTCTATACACCAGCCAGCCTCGCGGTAACTGCCCGCCCAGGAGCCGTGCCCGGGGGCCGCCGCGGGGCCAGGAGGAGGGTGCCGGGGTGAGGGGTCCCTCTCCTCTCGCCGGGGTCCGGCTCGCTGGGGCTGGGCGCCAGTGAAGCCGCTGGGCGTCCCCGAGAGGGTGCCCGACCCGCGGTCCCCGCGCACCCCCGGTCCCCGCGCACCCTCGTCCCATGGCACTGGATCCGGCGGTGGCCACCGCTCGCAGCGCACCCTCCTCAGCCCCGACCCGGCCCGGCGCTGCCGCGGCGCTGGCTTTGCCTGGCGCCAGCGCTGGGAAGACACGTTGCCAGTCAGCACCAGCCGTCAGGGCGGGCGTCTGCCGGTGCTCCCAACCCAGGGCTTGGTTTGCTGCTCCGTTTTCGCAGCCGGCCCCCGCCCCGGCAGCCGGTGCGGTGATGGCTGTCCCGTCCCCGGCAGCGCAGGTGCACAGGGTGTGGAATGTGGGCGAGGGGAGCCTACGGGAAACGTGGGAGCAGCCCCGCAGCCCAGCCGCGGCGGCAGCACCGGTCCTGCAGACCTGCTCCGGGGCAGGGCCCTAGGTGGGAGCCGGTGGAGCTCCGGCGGAGCGCTGGCACCTCGGGGCGCAGGGCCGAGAGCCGAGCAGCGGCAGCGAGCAGGGCCGGCAGGTCGGCCCCGGTGCTGCAAGGCAGGGCTGCGGCCGGCGGGTACGTAGCTGCTCAGCGACCCGTAGCGATGGTCGCGATGATGATGATGGTCATCTCCTTTGCTAGGCGTTCTAGGGCCTATTTCCTGTAAATTCTATGGTTTGTTCCAGTTTTCTTTAATCCCCGTGCACAGTGAAGGCACTGGAAGATGGTCTCATCTTTAACCTGCTCTTTGAGCGCGGTGCCTGTGGGATGGAATAATGTCAGGCCCCTATGTGAGGACGTAAACACGCGGCAATAGGTGACAGGAATTGAAAACCCCGCGTTGGGAGGATGGCAGACGTGCTTCTGCTGCTCTGCTCGTTCTAAAGAAAAGTCTACAATTAATATTAATTAAACTCGTATGGTCATCATGTTCAAATTAGAGACAGCTTAACTCTGCAACGTTGGGGCATTCTCAGATGCCAAATAATAGGCTGGATACGGGCTTTGCGGCCGTTAAAGTGATAGACTAGTTAAATTTTACGCCCCGCGTGCCTGTTCTTGCGGGCAGCGTGCCCCACGCAGACTCCAGGCAGGGCAGCAGGTCGGCCCGGGAGCTGCCGTGGCAGGGAATGCGTCGTGGCGGGAGCGTCCCCCGGCAGCCCCCCGGTCTCTCCGCCCAGGCCCCGCGCTCGGGGTCAGCCCCGCTGCTCTCGGCCATCGTGGGTTGCTCTCGGCGGTTTTACTGCCTGCCGCGGAAGAACAGAGTCCGGGTCGGCGTGGGGTAAGGGACATAAAATGAAGAGGCCATTTCTTTTTTAGAAAGCCCTTTTACTTCCCTTGGGAAATGCAGAGACCAAAAAGGAAATGAAGCGTCAAAATTAGAATACCCGCTTCCTGCTGGAAAAGTTAAAAAAAAAAATTAAAAAAAAAAAAATCCTTCCTTGGATTTCTCTGAAGTTCACGTTCTTCTCGAGGGGCTGTATGCACAGAAACTAGCTATTAAAGCAGCGCACTGTCGGAGGCAGTGATGTGTTTGTCCAGGTTCTGGTAGTCCAACAACAAAGGCATTGGCAAGCGCGGGAAAAACGAGTGCTTCCGCGCCCCAGCCAGGAGCTGCTCTCGGCAGACGGCACCTTCGCTTTGCGCTTGGGTACGGAGATAGCTATAGAGGTTTTCTGCTGAGGTATTTGTTTTAATTGTGCATTTTAAAAACATCAAATGAAAATGCTTTATATGTTGTCTAAAATTGGATGTAAATGTGTCTAATGTTTTGTGAAAGTGCTAAAATATTAATAGCTTCTTGTGGTTTAGGGAGGTTTATTTTTATATTTTTAATTTTTTACTCAAAGGAATCATTTTCTAAACACTGAAGCTGAGTGTTCTGTCCACAGTGCATCTGTGTAAGCAGCTTAGAAGGACCATATGTTCCTGCGTTTGATTTAATTCTCTGCTAATAGCATAGGAACGGTTAGACCTGGGTAGCCCGGAGTTCATCTCGCGCAGGTCTCTCTTCGGCAGAGAGGAGCGTCCCTCGGGAACGCACCGGGCACGAAATCTGCCGTTTCCACTGGAGTAACTGTGCAGCAGGATGTTCCGTTTTATCCAGGCTTGATTCAGTCAAAGTGTGGAAAGCCTTACGAAGGAGGAAATTCTCTGTCCTTTCTGTTCTGCAAAACCAGAGGTTGCCAACAGTTTGAGGCAGAAAAAGTGCTGAGATGTTCCTGATCGGAATAACGTTGGTGCGTCTTTCTTCAGGGTGCAGTACCGCACCATTTCCTAATGCTTCAGAAACGCGAATACGAGTCCAATAAACCCAGGCAGAGTGTTCCCTGTTGTGGTGACGGGTGCCCACACGTGGGGCAGTCCGGGGGGTGTCGGGGGGAGCGGTCTGTGGGCGGCTGGGCTGGCGCTGCCGTCCTGGCTTCGCCCCAGGCTGCGCACGGGGGTTTGCAGAGACTCGAACGTGGGGGCGCAGACCTGCCCCCGGGGCATCGCCCAGCCGTCGCTCTGCTCCTCGGGATGCTTCTTGAGAACAGGCTAACTGAGCTTTCAGCCATGAGACCGTGTCCTCTTTCACAGGCACCCGAGGAGGAGAAACTACGTCAGAAATTTGTTTACTCTTATGAAAATGGCTGGCACGTGCCTCCTCTTGCAGCTTTCCCTCATCCTTTTCTCCGAGCATACATGTTGTGTTAAAGAGGGCTGGTACAAACAATGTTTGGATGGAGAAGCAGGGCTTTGTTGGGTGAAACGTTTGTTGTGTTAGTTGCTTTCTGTGCTGCCTTTCCGCTTGTGTTCTGGGCATGTTCTTTACAGTGAATATATGGTACTGCTCCGCTCTGGGTGCCAATGTGGCTTTATTTCTGCCAGCGTGTCCCCGTGTGTTCCACAGCCCTCCCCACGCACCCGGGCAGCCCTGCGATAATGAAGAGCGACCCGGAAAGCGAGAGCCGTGTCCCGTGCCTGGGAGAGGGGACGCGGCTCCTGGGCGCACGCCGCTCTGGCTGGGAAGGGCCCAGCAGCCCCCGCTGCCTGCGCCGCCCTGAGGTGGCTCTGCCGGGGCACGCTGCCTGCCCGGGGGTCCTGCCGAGCCGCCGCCGCCGCCGCGAGGTTGTCTCGTCCCCGACGGCTGCAACGCTGCTGGAGGCTGGAGGCTTGCTGCGGCAGCCTCGCTGGTCACTGCTTCGGGACTGGACAGAGCGTCTCCCAGTAACTCCTTCGGCACCCGAGCGCGGTCGCTGAGCTGGGCGGACGCTTGGCGTTGAGCATCCCGTGCCGGCGGAGCAACACCGAGCCGTGACGGCCGACAGTCCTGCCGCAGCCAGCGCTCGCTGCACGCGTGCCCTCGAGAAGGCGCAGCGTGGAACTGTACCCAGAGCCACGGCAGGCACCCCGCACGGAGAGGGAGTGCGTTTCTGCCCCCAGTAGTTGATTTAACCGGAAGAAGTAATGGTCACAGCTGCTAGCGCTTACTATCGCTTCGCTTCCTATTAATCGAGAGGAACTGGAGTCTCGGAGGTACCGCTCGCAGAGTGGCAAGGTCTGTCAGCATTGCGGTAGCTCACGAACGGTTACTGTCCTGTGCTAGGGCGCTGCTTGCAACCAGGGGTGTGCTGTTGCTCTCCTAGAGCAGCAATAACCGCAGCCACGAAATCACGCAGGGCCTTCCCCTGGTAACGTAGTAAGTAATTTTAATGTTGGTCACAGTTCTGGTTTAAAAGAAGCAAACCGTGGCGAAGTCAATAGGGTCCTGCTTACAGAAGACATGTATCCCATATTTCCCTTTGTAAATGTGTCTCTGCGTGCCTTGCTGCGTGTCGGGGTGTCTGGACCTGGTGCCAGAGCCAGTGCTGCCGGATCCGGCCCGTGCTGGGTAAGTAACCCGCCACAGCACCTCTGCCCAGCCGGGGCTGCCAGCAGCAAAGCGCCGGTTCCGCTGCAAGGCGTTCTGTAGCGCTGCACCCCCCTCGGAGCTGACTCGTCCCTCTGGGCATCGGCCCCCCCAGGGGTCCAGCCCGCCCCGCACGGGCAGCGCTGCTGCCTTCCCTCCGTGCAGGCGATGGGCAGGTACATCGCATCAGGCACTGAACGGCAGATCGAATCAGGTCTGTAAGAGTACACGTGCCCTGTACTGACCTGTGCTGTTTGAAGGTGGCTGTGGGTTTGCTTTCACGACAGCACAGACATCCACGAAGGAAAGCGCGCAGGTTAGTGGGCTGGACTGGTGCGGGTTAAAGCACCTACACCTTGGCATCAGTAATCCAAGACCAACAAAAGGCAAATCCTACTGGTCTTGCTGACTGTGGACTTTTAATATAATTAATTTATTTGCAAGAGCTGGGCGTGAAGGCTGCTGCTGTAGAAAGAAGGAAGCTTAGCTTGGAAAGAAGGAAACTGAAAAGGGAAAAAAGCAAATGTGGCACATATTGCTTGCTGCAGAGAGACCCCGTATCGGAAACCTTGTGTGAAAACGGACAGAATAAGCTCCTGGTTTTGTTGTGCTGGAACAGGCTGTGTCACCGCAGGTCATTTCAAGCACTGTACTTTAGAAAGCATTCCCATCATAAATCTGGATGGTGAGACCATGTTGGTGTGCCTAGCTTGGTGCTGAGCTGGTTTTCCTCTGGGACTGCCAGTTCTAGGTACGAGCGCCAGGCTGCTTGCCTAGGGACGCCCACCGTGTTTTGTGTGCAAGGCGTGCAGTCTCCTCTGCAGGGGAAATTTCCACTGGGAGAGGGAGATGAGGAAACCCAGGCAGGGTTGTGGCCCCAGCCCCTTCGGTTTCCCTCGGAGGGGGTGGCGCAGGGCAGCACCAGCCTGCCCACGGTGTGGGCACGCAGGGACCCCCCGCCAAACGCGAGCCTTGGCTTCATGCACAGGCGTAGGCAGCTGGGAGCTGTAACCCGCAGCAAACCAAGGAGGAATTTAAAACAAGGCGTCTAGTTTGTACTTCCGTAGCACAACTGCAGCTTTGCGTTCCCTAAGGTAAGTGAAGTCGTGCCGGCAAGGAGAGGCCGGGCACGGTGGGACCGCAGGCGAGGCGGTGCTCCTCCTGCAGAAGAACCGCTGCCCCGTGGGCTGTCCGCTACGCCATGGGTTGGTGCAAACCATGCGGGAGCTCAGGGCAGGACAATTAAACATCTGCACGTTCTCTCTACAGTGACTTTCTGTTGCACGTAAACCTCACGGAGGCAGGTGCCGGACTCCTGCCCATCCACTGCTCCGTTCTGGTGGTTTCAGTTCTGCGCAAACCTCTGAAACTACGCAAAGAGTTGAAATCCCTGCCGTGGAGAAAAGCTTGGCCTCAGTGAGGGCAGAAGCAAATCTAGAAAATGGAAAATTCTCTGATTCTGGAATAATGAGTTTTACTGTTTCCGGTTTGGGTTTTTGGGAGGTTTTTTTGTTGGTTTGATTTTCCCATTAGCAGCAGCACCGCCGCACCCCAAAGCTGGCGGGTGGTGGCTCGGGGAGCCCGGGCTGGGGATGCCGGGTGCCATTAACCCTTTCTCCCGCCAGCCGCCCCGCTCTGCCTGCTGCGCCCCGGCCCCCGCGGTGCTGGCGGCACCCGAGCGGGGGGGGGTGCCGGGGCTGAAGGCAGGCTCTGCTGCCTGCTCCCTGCCCGGGGCAGCTCTGCGGGCAGCTCCCAGGGCTGTCGGTGCGGTGCCGCGCTGGGGCTGGCCCTGCCAAGCACCATCCAGCATCGCCTGCCCCGCGGCAGGTCGGCTTCGGCTGCGGGGAAGGGCCGGATCCTGCTCCTTGTCCCCTCACTGTCTGTTTTGTCTCTTTGCACAGAAGCTGGGGCCGATCCGCAGGACGCCTGCCCTCCTCCGCTCCCCGAAAACGTTGCCACTGACGTTCTTACTCGGCAGAAAACAATACGGTTCCAACTCACCGAAGATTAACGTGTCGCACCATGTTCACCCCACCGAAACCTTTACTTGAAGCTGCAGCCAAAGCCAAGAGGCCGTCGACGTTGGCTGCGTCGGATAAACTTTCTTCCCCCGTTCACAGATTGCCCATCTCCCATCTGCCACATTAAGTCTAAATACCTTTTTTTCTGGTGTCCAAGGTTTTTATAAAACTAAAAGTTATGATGAAAACTCTGGTGGCAGCAGCTGCAGTCCCAAGTCATGTTAAATGTCACCAGTGGTGAGTTCACAAACTGTAAACATGGTAGCTTATATCACCTGAACAAATAAATGTTTTACTATGACGGCGTGGGCATGTTGGTTGATCCGGAGGGTGTTGCGGCAGCAGGCGTGCCCGTGCCCGTCTGTGCGCGGTGCTGCTGCTCCCCACGGAAGGGCCCCGTGCAGCGTTGAGCGGGGTCGGGCTTGGCACTGCGGTGGGTGACGGCAGGGGTTACGCGTGTCCCCGCAGCGCGGGGCTCTGCTCAGCGAGCAGCAGCGAGGTGTGCCCGGCCCCAGCCCCAGCACCAGCCCCAGCCCCAGCCCCAGCCCGGTGCCGCCTGCCCGGGGTCGGGCCCCGATGCCGCAGCAGAGCCGCCCGGCTTTGCCCCTTGGTGCTGGGCGAGGGCACGGGCTTTGAGCGGCGAGGGAGCGCCCTGTCTGCCCCTGCCCATGGTGGGGAAAGCCCTGGGGCACCAGGGCTGCTGGCCCTGCAGACCCCCCTCCCTTGGGGCCAGGCTGCCCCTTGGCACCGGGGGGGGGAACTGGGATGTGATGGGTTACGGCACCGCGGGCTCCTGCCGCGCCGTGTGCCAGGAGTGCCATGAAACAGGCAAAGTGCCGAGCACCGGCGTGCCGCTAGCTCTTGGGCAGTGCCAGCCCCTACACGGGAAAGCCTGGGGTGGGGGGGGCAGCCGGGGACCGTGCTGGGGCTGCACCCCTCCACGGCTGCACCAGCCCCTTTGGCCACGCTGCTAGCCCAGCGTGACAGCGAGTCGCCCCATCACGCCTTGCTTCTCAAACAAGACCAAAGGGTTTGGGTTTTTTTTCTCTTTTCTTCCTCATCAAGAATCCCATATGGCTTACAAATATAATTACAGCTTCTATGAAAATCACAGTGAATTAACCAGCTTTAATATAACTTCTGAAGAACTGATTACAGCTAGTATAAATATTTATTCTTGGTGGGACTGGCTTCACATCGCCTGAGCGAAGGGCAGGAGATGGAGCTGCCCAGACGTAGCTCCCCTGGCCCAGCTGCTGCCACGGGGGTCTGGTCCCACCAGTGGCTTCTGCCACGCTGTGCAGATGATGGACCTCAGGTGGGCAGATGGCTGAGCAACTTGCCCACGGTTTGTCCATACCAGCAGAGACACCAGCATCTCCCCAGGTCCAGGCAGCCCATGGGAGGAGAGTCTGAGCCAAGGCAGGAGCCTCACCCTTCGGGTTCCCTCTTACCCTTTCTCCTCTGACGGCTGGAGGCCGGCAGCCGTGCTGCAGAGCTGAGGCTGCAGAGCTGAGAGCGGCAGCCAGGGTTCACCCCAAGGTGTTGGTGATGGGGACCCCAAGCTCACTGGTGGGGCCCGGCACCCAAGGGCTTGTGCACGTGCAGAAACCTGGTGCTGGTCCAGCCCCACAGACCTTGGGGATAAATGGTCCACGGTGCATCCAGCGCACAAGAATGCCATGCCAAATGGAGAGCTCCAGGGGAAAAAACCATTGATTTTGATCAGGAGTTGGACTCATCGCTCTTACTCTCACAAAGTGTGACCAGGGATCCTTCTGGCACTGCACGTAGCCTGGATTTTATGTGGATTATAACAGCAGCACGTACTGCTCTTCCCTTTCCTTACTGCAGAGTGTAATTGGGGGTCAAATTCTGGAAAAAGACGAGCCCAAAATAAACTACTTTTCAATAAAATGTTTAGTGGAAATTGAGTCCCCAAACTCATCACGTCTCTTACTGCAGATCCAAGTGACTGCTGGTGAAGTTACAGGACAGCTGACCTTTCTCAGAGCAAGCAGA
This sequence comes from Grus americana, assembly GCF_028858705.1. Lineage (NCBI taxonomy): Eukaryota > Metazoa > Chordata > Aves > Gruiformes > Gruidae > Grus > Grus americana. Next base: position 70,904,834 of record NC_072856.1, on the reverse strand, counting down.
TGACATTCAGGTCTGCGAAACAGCCGGGCAGAGTGAATCCGTGACTCAGAAGTGTGAGCTACAAGAAGAACTGAGAGGCTGCGGCTTCCTTTTGACATCCCGCATTAGGCTGTGCAGCTGCTGAAACCCTTATTAAACCAACGAGCTCCAGACTCTTGCTGCACAGACCGTATCAACTCTCAGGATTCCATTTCGCATTAATATCATGTTATTACCCTCATTCAATGGCTCCAATTTCAAGCTTTCATGCACATAGCAGAGCTGCTTTTCCCTTGCTGATTCGTTTTTATATCCTTTTAATTAATTGTCAAGGTAAGTTCCACCTGTCAGCCCAATGTTAGTTAGAAATCCAACTTTCACTGTGGCCAGATTTGCTGAAGTTGTGAATCCAATTTTCGCCCCCCCTCCCCGGAAGGTGTGTGGCGTGGAGCGTGCCAGCTGTACGCCGTCAGGAGTAAGCCTGTTGGTGGACCAGCAAGAGGGGCTGCTTCGCCCAGGGTGGCTTTAGTAGCATTTCATCCATACGTTCAGAGATCAGAGGAATATCATTGTATCGACGAGCACAAGTGACCCGTCAGAGAGACCCAGAACTTGGATACTGACTGAAGAATCATGCAAATCATCTCGGCTGGTAAAGCTGAAGGAAATTCTGGCCCACAAACAGCTTTTTCTTATTGCCGGTGGGCACTGCACCAGCTGAGACTTCTGTGCATCATCATCCTCTGCCCAGCCTGGGGCACGGGGTGGGTTTCTCTCCAGGCAGACAGCTGCAATGCTTTGGAGGCTTTCTCTGCGGGAGACTCCACGGGCTGGACACCACTCAGCGGTCAACGTCTCGGTGTTGCCACTGGTGCTCACCAAAGCAAATGAATGACTAATACTAGAAAGCGCTTTTCTTAATGGGCTGGGAAAGGTCAGGAAAACATGTCTATAGGCACTGAGGAGCTGGTGGTGAGCTGGTGGTCCAGGAAAGGCGGATGGGGAGGCAGCAGCCCCCAGCCCATCATGGTCTTGTTCTGGTTTTGTTGTTTCTTGGCTTTGTTTTCTTTTTTTTTTTTTTTTTCCAGTGGGGGAAAAATGAATTGAAGAAAAAATTTCTGTTCAGAGACAACTTAAACCCTAGAGCAGCCTGTAGAGGATCAGTTCCTGGGAAGCAGGAAACCCAGATTTGACTAGATTTGCAGTAGGGATTTGAATCTCCATTTTCCATGTCTAATGCAAACGTCATTAAATATTGGCTCCAAACTGTAACCCCAAATTAGTGTGGGCATTTTTCCTCCTCCTCTCTGCTCCTGGCAGGAAGCAATTGCGTTATTGTGTTCTTACTGCAACCGAAGGACTGCAGTGACTGCTTCAGTCTTACTCAGCTGCCATGAATTGCTAATGAGTTACTGATGACCGCTGCTGCGCGGCGAAGCTGGGCCTTTGGTGGCCGTGCCTGGGGTTGCCTCTTCCTGCTGTCCCTGCGGTGAGGGTTGCAGGAGCGCCCTCGCACCGTGCTTTGGGGAGAGAGGCCGTATCCTGGCTGCACAACAGCCCTCCAGCCTGGCCCTGACCTCACCACCCTGGGAGAACAGCAAGGTGCCCTGGTTTAACCGTGTCTTTCAACCACCGCAAACCCGGGCTCAGACCGCCCCAGCAGAACAGTGTCACCCAGCCCCGAGGGCCAGTTCTCCGTAAGTGTCTGTGTCCTGCGAGTGATGACGTTCTCTTTACCAGGCATGGAGCCAGGGACCAGCCGTGGGTGCTGAAGGTGCATCTGGATTAAACAACATTGAGTTTAATAGACTCTGCTAACAGCTTACCTTGTCTTTCTTGTTTGGGGTTTTTTTTTGGGGGGGGGGGGGGTGTGTTGGTTTTGGGGTTTTTTTGTTTGCTTTTAATCTCCTGGAAACTTTATGAGACTACGGAAGCACTTCAGGCTGCACTACCCTAGGATGGCCAGGTCCTGGGGCAGCAAGGAGTTGGCTCCTCCAGGATGGTTCCATCTGGGCAGGGAATGTGGACCATGCAGGAGCTGTGTGCACTGCAAGCCAGCCTCCTGATTGCTGCGGTAGGGGTAGTGCCTTTCCAGAGGCACTTCCACAGAAATCTGAAAACCTCTCCATTTTGTTCACGCGTGCAGTGCCAGTGGCTGTTGTGTGTTTGCGCTGTGTGTGGAAAGCAAATAGCCAAAGAACCCACTGAGTCCTAACGACTGCGATGTTGGTAAGTACCCTCCTGCCCTTACCAATTCAGAGAGTTCACTTTACAAGATCTGCGCACTGGTCGCTCCCTATGCACTTCTGCTGACCATCTGCAGCTGCTGTGCGTCATGGTGTGGGACAGTGCCCGTGGGCATCTCCTGCTTCAGCACGGGACTGGCTCACCTCCTGAGATCCCCCAGACCCGGGAACCGAGACGCTTCAGCACTTCAAAAGAAGTGTGACCAGCAGGTCGAGGGAGGTGATCCTGCCCCTCTACTCTGCTCTGGTGAGACCCCACCTGCAGTACTGCGTCCAGCTCTGGGGGCCCCAGTACAGGAGAGACATGGAGCTGTTGGAGCGAGTCCAGAGGAGGGCCATGAAGCTGATCAGAGGGATGGAGCACCTCCCCTATGAGGACAGGCTGAGAGAGTTGGGGTTGTTCAGCCTGGAGAAGAGAAGGCTCCAGGGAGAGCTAATTGCGGCCTTCCAGTACCTGGAAGGTACCTTTCCTACAGGAAAGCTGGTGGGGGACCGTTTATCAGGGAGTGCAGTGACAGGACAAGGGGTAATGGGTTTAAGCTGAAGGAGGGTCAATTTAGATTGGATGTTAGAGAGAAATTCTTCCCTGTGAGGGTGCTGAGGCCCTGGCACAGGGTGCCCAGAGAAGCTGTGGCTGCCCCTGGCTCCCTGGCAGTGTTCAAGGCCAGGTTGGATGGGGCTTTGGGCAACCTGGGCTAGTGGAGGGTGTCCCTGCCCATGGCAGGGGGGTGGCACTGGGTGGGCTGGGAGGTCCCTGCCCACCCAAACCATTCTATGATTCTATGATTCTATGACCCAGCTTGCCACTAAAAGTCTTTGCTGTGGGTTTGCGTGGCAGCTCTGCCCGTTGTCCTTGCACATGGTAAAGTTTTACACCACTTGATTTCCTGAAGCATCATCACTGGCATTTCTGGAACAGGATTTCCTTTGCAGTTGTTTCCCTTTGCAGTTAGTAGTCATTTCTCCTAGCCCGGTCTAAGACCATGTGTAACAGGGTCCCTGGACACGTGCAAGCCTCCCATTTCCTTCCGTCCTGCCAGAGCCCACTGCAGCCTCCTGTGAGAGCTTGGTGGTGAAGGCTGAGTGGCACATTCCTGCTTACACACTGGTCTGGGACTGCTCTCCAGCATCTCTGAAAACTCATCAACGAAAGCCAACAGGGGAGAAGACGAGGTAGTAACCTGTGGTCCAGGAAGCCCCCAGGACAGCCACTACTGCCAGAGCTGCTGGTGCGCCTTACCCCTGGAAGACCCCAGGAGAGCACATGTTGTCTGTGGACCACAGAAGGACGCCAGGCAGCTGCTGGGCGTGCGGTCAGCCCCCCGGCACCCTTTCAACACTTGGGATGGGGTCTATGTGTGCCAGACTGCTGCAAAGCGTCAGTCACAGGATACAGCATCTTTGTACGGGGTGATGACGCCCTTCCCAGCTGCACGAGATGGACGCGGTGACAGAGCAGAACTGTGTCTTCATCCAAGAGCCTAGTGGAAATGAAAAGGATGGGAACTGAATATGGAAACAGTCTGACAATGGGAATCAGGAGGGCTGGGAATGGTGGCTGGAGACATTCAGTCCCCTCCTTTCCAAGCGCAGGGAACACATCACATAATCTTCCCCATAGATGAATCAGGCCCTGCTCAAAGCCTTGTTAGATCTTTCCTCTTTGCAAATCCTCCTGAGGGATCTTTCCAAGATGTCCATCAGACATTTCTATTTGTTGCATGCTCATGCCGGTTTTTTTTGCTGATATTGCCTCATAACACAGATAACATTTTTCACCCCTAGGTGTTTTTCTTACTAGCATACCTGTAGCATGTCATACCTGCTCTTGTTCAGCTGGTTTCCCTTACTGCCTCCACCCCCCTTGTAATTATCCCTGTTCCATCTCCTGCTCCCCCCCAACTCCTCTTTCTTCTCTATGTTAGTTGGGGTATGACACACCAGGGCAAAATTTGCATGGTGTCACTGCGACCACAGTTACGGCTCTGTGGGAGGGTTTGCGTGGGCTGTGGTTGCCTGTCGCTCCGTGCCCGTAACTCCCAGGCTGCCCCTCGGAAGGGGCCGCTGCTCAGCACCAGGCTGGGTCTGGCAACCGGCGTGTCTTTGGGCTGACGGTGCATTGTTTTTCTATGACACCTATTACATTACGTATTCGTGGCTCAGGAAATCTTTAGGACTCTGCCCTAGGATACCAGGCTGAGGCAGGTGTGGAAAGCAAACACATTAGACTGTCCCAGGGCAAGAGAAATAGCAATCACGACCATGCCCGTGTCCCAGAACTGCCTGTGCAGCGACAGGGGGGGACTGATAGCAATGAAGATGCTTTTCCTCCATGGCATGTGCAGTATCAGCCTTTCTTGCCAGTGAAAACATGTCCAACTGTTATCTGCCAGCAAAGATACAGTGAGAATGGACTGGGTATGCTGGGAAATCGAAGCAAGGAACTGCCTTCAGTCCCTCTACCATCTGCTGCCACCTCCCTTGGGATCAGCACCCGTCGCTCTTGGTCCTGCCTGCAGGGAGCAAGCAACAGCCTGCGTCCCCGAAACCTGATGGAGGTAAGGGGAAGGGAAACCGCCTCTTAACCTTAGTGATGAGTACAAGTTTCAAAAATATTCAGAAAATGTTATTTGTCCAAGTGGGTGAACGATCTGGGAATGTGGAAATGGTTTTCCCAGTGTCCTGACTGATGTGTTCCCAACGCTGGGATGCCATTGGAAGTGGCACTTTGAACAAAACCTGTTTCAGCAAAAGCATAGCTATTGCTTACTGATACATGAGCAGCTCCTTTACCTGAACTGATGAAGACTGAAATCAAAGAGGTCAAAACGCAGCTCATTTTTTTAAAGAAGAATTTCAGCAATTCTATAGTGAAAAAACAAAACATAAAAGAAATTGCCGGAATTGGGATAAAGCAAATGAAGCCAAGAAGACACAGGGACAGAGGCTCATAAATTCGTCCTGCCATTTCGCTCGCACCTCTGGCAGCTCAGGCTGGGGTCCCAGAGGAGTCTGCCGGCTGCTGAGCGGGGGTCCCGGGGAAGCGGGGTGCCCTGCCTCTGCGGGGTGTGGGGTCCCCGTCCCCCAGCCGCGGCTCTGTGCAGAGCCCTCGCTGGGAACCCCCCCCGGGGACGAGCTGCACCAGGCTCCGCGCTCAGGGCACACCTCAGCGGGTTAAGTGCAGCTGCTGCCCAGGAATCAAGACACCACCCCGTGCTCCGGTTCGGCACTGGAGGCAAGCGTTAGTGATGAAGCACTGGTCATCGATCCGGCGCTGGCAGGAGCAGAAGGCCCAGCCACGCATTCCCGTGCCGCACGGCTGGTGCTGGCCAGAGCCCTGTCCCGGCGGCGCTCCCCCTCTTTCCAGCCTGCCGACAGCCCCTCTCCGGTGGCTGCTCTTCCAGACAGTTCCTGCCGGTTCTCATGCACCACGAATGCAGCCAGGAGTTGGGGGGCGAGTTAGAGCCTGCAGCATGAGCACACGAGGGGTTGTCACTCCCCGTTAGTCTGCCGGAGCAGAACCCGTCCCCGTGCCTCTGTGCCCGAGACAAATGCGTGCTGCGCAGGAGACACCGCACCAGAAGCACAGCAAAGGGCGAGCTCCCTGCAGAGGCACTAAGGTGAAGGGCTCAGGGGATCGAACACCTTCCCCGTCGGGCTCATCCTGTGACAGCACGTACTGGGAGAGGTGGCACTGACCTTCCAACAGCACAAGGAAGCTGCAAACACCCGAGAGGGTGCCTTCCTCGGAGGAGTCCCACCACGTGGCAGCAGCTCCACCTGCGTGACGATGGGCTTGGGGTCCAGGGCGAGCGCTCTCGGCTGTCGGGGTCTCTGGGGGCTGCAAAGGACCTGCACAATCAGAGGTGGTGAGTGCACCCTCTGGTTCCCACCCAGCCGAGATGCACTGGGAGTTCTGAGGCCAGTGGGAAAAAACTTTAATGTTTGAATTGTGGGCCACCTTTTAAGTTACCACATGTTTTCCACTAGCTTTCTTCCATAAATCATTTTGTATACATGAAATCTGAGGTGGACTGGTTCAGCAGGGACACAAGCCATTGGATGATGGTTGTCAAAGAGGCTCCTAAGAGAGACCTTCTCTGGCTACAATACAGTAAAAAAATGTGTGAGATAAGGAGGACATCAACACGCTGCTGTCATCTGCCTTGACGCAGACATTTCACTGTTGATTAATGACATGGCAACCCCTTTTTCCAGTTATGTTGGAAATTATGTAGTCCTTTGGAATTGTTTCAGGTTGCAGTATCCACTGCTGCGTCTGTGCTCATGCTTCTGAATGGCAGTAATTATACAGCTCTTAAACACTCATGCTTTTCTAAGTGGTCTAATATTCATCTTCATTATTTAGGAGTATTCATCCCTAAAAAATTGTCTGACCTTTAAAGTCCTAAAACCCCACTGAATTTTAAAATACATGGAATGCAATCTGTGTCTGGGCTGATCCCCTGTCTGTCTCGGAGGACAAATGTGGTGGCAGTGGGTAATTCCCTGCTGGGACAGAACCTTTCCTGAGATAAACAGGGTTTTGTGTATTAGCGTTTTGTGTCTGGCCTCTGGGGAAAGGCAGGGAGAGACTCCCCTCGGGGGTCCCGTCCCACCCCCGGGGGTCCTGTGTTTCTGTGAGCCAGCACAGGACCAAGGGGATGGTGGTGGCCAAAGGTGACGGTGAGGCCGGTTTGGTTCCCTTGACTCCCGAGCTTCCCCCCAGTAACAGCCACCCCCTGGCCACGCGGCGCATCGCCCCGCGCCGAGTCGGACCGACGGGGCAGGGAAGTCACACGAACACCTGCAGAGGAGGGGAGGGCACTGCCTTTGGGGAACGGCAGTCCCCACTGCTTCCCCCGCTCTGGCCACACGAGTTAGTTCAACATTTCGGCTTGCGGTTGTGCAGTTTTCTTGAACGGGCAAATATAGCGCTCACGGTTTTCTCACATCAGCTTGTCGTTGTGCTTGGCAATGGCACCTCTCGGTCGCCTTCTGTGGTGACCAGCCTGCGCCCATGTGATGTTCAGGGAGAAGAGGTGAGTCAAGGTGAATGTGATTTTCAGGTAAAACCAATGTATCTCCTGTGCTGTAAATCAGTGCTGATGCGTCTCAGGGCTCTTTTACAGGACCTTTGGTACGGGTCTTTTTAAGACAAAGGACAACAGCAGCCTTTGCCAGCAGCAGCACGATGGCCACCAAGGGGCACGGGGCTGCCGTGGGGCCGGGAGCCTCCCCCGGGCTGGCACAGCCTTGGGCAATTTCTTGGAAGTCCTTCCCTCGCCGCCCGAGGTCCTGCCCAGACATGGTGTGAGTTTGGGTCTGAATCAGCAGGAAAGCGAATGCAGCGTCACCAGCAGTGCCGGCAGCAGCGGGGCTCTTCCCCTCTGGGTGCTGTTTGCCTTTTGTGGCCCTCGTGGTACGGGAGGGAGGGAAGGCAAGTCCTTTACGCTGCAGCTAGCTGACAGCCAGCTTTCCGAGGACGTCTGCCACCAAGTCAGTCACCCCTCGCCTTGGCGCACAACTCACTGTCTCGGTTAATTCAGTCTGCGGGAGATGCGGTATCCCCCTCGTGACAGTCTCCGCAGCCCCGGCGGTTCTTGGCAGAGAGGGTGGCGTCCCCTCCCAGAGCAGGCGTGGGCTGCTAGCTAACCCGCAATGCACACTGCATCGACTGTATCTCCAAAATACCGAACGTGCACTTTTCCCCCAGGGTTTCAGGGTGCCCTGTCCTAGGGCGATGAAGCCCGACGCCAGCCCACGAGCGGTGCCTATTGCAGCTGGAGAGATGAGGATGGCAGACACCAGCCGTCCCACTGCCAGCCCGCAGACCAGCCCACCAGCCACCTGGTACGAAAGGGCCCCAGCTGGGGCTGGGCAGGGAGTTCAGGAAGAGGGGAGGGGAGGCTGCATTTGATTTTCTCTGGGAAGTGGGGCCAGGAGCAGACCCGGGGTTAACCTACAGAGGCTTTCCAGGAGCAGCTTAATGCACGTGAGAGGTTTGTCTGCTTTGCTGGGATGAAAGGCATGTTATCAAAAGGAAGAGATGCCATCCCAGAGCATGTCCTGGGCAGCGTCTCCCTCAGGGACAGGTTGTGAGGGCCCTGCGCAAGCGCTGCCCGTGCTGGTGGGAGCACGGCAGCCCCGAAGCCTGCGACGGGCTCTGGCTGCTGCGCTGCATGGGCAGGCAGGAAAGCACGCGCAGGTCAGTGTTGGCACTTTGGATGGGTTTGTGTGAAGAGCTTCTTCCCGGCTGCTCCGTAACCCCCAAGCCGAGCAATGGCCAGCACAGCTGCCTTGCGTCCTGCTCGCGCGTGTGCCCAGGATCGGGCTCTGTAGCTGCATAGCGCTTGGGGGAGGCAGTCCTGCTCTCCTGCCAGCAGCTTCTTGCTTCCCTGTGTTTTGGTGCTAGTGGAGCCCTGACCCTGCGGGTGCTGGGGGGCTGTGCCCGGGCTTAGGGGGTCCCTGGCAGGTCGGTCGCTCCCTCTGGTGCACAGCTCGGCGATGCTGAGCCCTTCCAGGAGGCGGCTGGTGGAGCTCTGCGGGGCTGACAGCCCTGACAAAGGTGGTGTGCACAAGCCAGTCTGCTGTGAATAGCTTAGCTTACCTCACAAAACTTGTGGAATTTTGGCTGTTAATAGATTGCAGGAAGCTGAGGATCCATGGCAGCGTGGATTCCTGCATGGGAATCAGAGCTCCGGGCTCTGCTGAGCGGCTGTTTCAGGTGCTTCACAGAAAAACCGCGCTGCGCAAGAGCAACAGCTCCGTCTGTCTGGGCTTTACCCTCGGACTAGGTGGGCTCAGCTCCCTTGTTTGATGAAACGCTCCAAGGCTGTCGAGCTTTTTCTTTCTGGATGGTTTCCAGTTCTAGAAACGCAGAACTCTGGGCATCCACTGCTTTCCCCAGCCAAGCGAACAGCCTGCTGAGTTTTTTGTCCCCTTGGCTGTAAAAGAGGGGGGTGAGGGACTGTTCTCCTGCGTCCTTGTAGGTTTTTCACTTTCTCTGATCTCTGACTCCTTTTGCATTTGGGAGGGTGGCAGGGCCAGGGGTCTGCGGGCACCGGGATGGTGGGAGACGGGGCCCAGCCCGGCAAGCGCGTTTCTGGGCGCTGCTCTGCAGGGATCAGCTCCTGCGTCACATCGCTCCCCCCGTACCCCCAGTGTTGGCTGCACCTAATTCCAGCCACAAAACCAAGCACAATCCGTGGCTTCCTCCTCAACGGTGCCCAGGCAGCATGCCCGGGCGTGTGGTGCTCTGTGCTCACAGCTATGTGCTGCCTTCCCTCTGCAGCCTTCACCTTCAGAGAGGAGATTCCTTTCCCTACGAGTACCCTGTTTGTGGTGCAGCTCGCTGAAACCCGAGAAAACTGAAAATCATTTATGCGTGTCTAGCATTTTTGTCAGGTTGAAACCGGTTATAACAGGTAGGTAGAAGGCAAACACTTAGAAGAACATTTATTTTGTAATTACATTAAAAAACATTCTTGAAAGGAAAAAATAAATTAGTCGTACCTTACTCAGAAGGCTTCTTACTTTATAACATCTAACCTGGGGTTCCAATTGACCGGACTGTCCCCTCACAGCAGTTCACAAAATACACTGATCAAAGCGGAGGCAGGCGGGCAGCCGGAGGAACCTGCGGCTCCCAGTGCCGGTCCCTGGGTGCTCTCAGCTTGGTGCTCGGGCGATCCGCAGTGCCTTGCCAGCTGCGTGCTGTGAAGCTTTTGAAGTCATTAAATAGCGAATATATCTGATGCCACAATTAGTCCCCTCTGGTGAATAATCGTGCTATAAAGCACAACAGTGAAGACCAGTATTTTAGAATGTGCTGCGCTGTAGTTCCTGTTACTTTGTGCTGGATAAACTTTTGTCTGTAGCCATGCTGAATAACGATGCTGCTTTTTAAATGGGGTTGAAATACATTTGTATATTCTTGCTGATTTAGTAGATAAATGTAGTGCACAAGTATCTCTTCTGTCCCTGTTATTCCCTAACATTAAAAGAACAAATAACTGTTCTCGCTTGCATGTGAAGATGCAGGTTATACTTCAGAGTGATACGGCAGGGTACAAATTGCAAGTAATGTTTCTGAGAGGCTGCAATAAACTGAACTTAAAAAATCCCTGCAATATAGAAGAGCTGAAGCTGTGTTTCTGTTTCTCATTTGGAAATAGAGGCAGCATTATTAATTGTGCGCTGACTTTGCCCGAGGGACGCGGGCACGCTGGCCGGCCGTGCCCCAGCTCTGCGGAGGTGAGAGTGCCTGCCCTGCTCCCTGCATTCCCAGTGGCGCCGGGTGTGCTGTCCCAGTGCCCTTCCCCAGCACGCCAGCAGTTAGGGAGAGCTGCTGTCTGATGGCACCGTAGAACAACACGTTACGGAGCGCTTTATATGTGGGACACAGGAATCTGATTAAAAAATGACAAGCTAAATGCAGCAGTCTGAGGAGATGCAGGTAGCGCAGCACCAGCGAGGTACAGCACCAGTGAGGTGCAGCACCAGCGACGTACAGCACCAGCGATGTACAGCACCAGCGAGGTACAGCACCAGTGAGGTACAGCACCAGCGACGTACAGCACCAGCGACGTACAGCACCAGTGAGGTGCAGCACCAGCGACGTACAGCACCAGTGAGGTACAGCACCAGCGACGTACAGCACCAGCGATGTACAGCACCAGCGAGGTACAGCACCAGTGAGGTACAGCACCAGTGAGGTACAGCACCAGTGAGGTGCAGCACCAGTGAGGTACAGCACCAGCGAGGTGCAGCACCAGCGAGGTACAGCACCAGCGACGTACAGCACCAGCGATGTACAGCACCAGCGACGTACAGCACCAGTGAGGTACAGCACCAGTGAGGTGCAGCACCAGTGAGGTGCAGCACCAGCGACGTACAGCACCAGCGAGGTACAGCACCAGCGAGGTACAGCACCAGCGACGTACAGCACCAGCGACATACAGCACCAGTGAGGTACAGCACCAGCAACGTACAGCACCAGCGATGTACAGCACCAGCGAGGTACAGCACCAGCGAGGTACAGCACCAGCGACGTACAGCACCAGCGACGTACAGCACCAGTGAGGTGCAGCACCAGTGAGGTACAGCACCAGCGAGGTGCAGCACCAGCGACGTACAGCACCAGCGACGTACAGCACCAGCGACGTACAGCACCAGTGAGGTACAGCACCAGTGAGGTGCAGCACCAGTGAGGTGCAGCACCAGCGACGTACAGCACCAGCGAGGTACAGCACCAGCGAGGTACAGCACCAGCGACGTACAGCACCAGCGAGGTACAGCACCAGTGAGGTACAGCACCAGCAACGTACAGCACCAGCGATGTACAGCACCAGCGAGGTACAGCACCAGCGAGGTACAGCACCAGCGACGTACAGCACCAGCGACGTACAGCACCAGTGAGGTGCAGCACCAGTGAGGTACAGCACCAGCGAGGTGCAGCACCAGCGACGTACAGCACCAGCGACGTACAGCACCAGCGACGTACAGCACCAGCGAGGTACAGCACCAGTGAGGTGCAGCACCAGTGAGGTACAGCACCAGCGACATACAGCACCAGAGACATACAGCACCAGCGATGTACAGCACCAGTGAGGTGCAGCACCAGTGAGGTACAGCACCAGCGAGGTGCAGCACCAGCGACGTACAGCACCAGCGACGTACAGCACCAGCGACGTACAGCACCAGTGAGGTACAGCACCAGTGAGGTACAGCACCAGCGACGTACAGCACCAGCGACGTACAGCACCAGCCCCTCTGCTCGCGCTGCCTGCTATAAAGATGAGGACTGGTCCACAGGGCCTGAGAGGGTGTCGGGGGAGGCTGCGTGGAGACATCTGCTCCCGTCTGCTGGTGCTGAGCACGGTGCCTGCATCTGCTGGGTGTGCACAACCGCAGCACACTGCTGCTGGGCCGTGGCGGAGGACGTGCCCGTGGCTGGAGTGCGGTGGTAATTAATGCAATGGTAACTAACGCCAGCTCTGCGTGTGCTATCCCTGAAGTCTGGCCTGAATAGTGCAGAGAGGAGGATGGTGGGGCAGGCAGCGTCTCGGGGGGGACCTCCCAGTTCCTCACCGGTTGCAGCTGGTGGCAAAGGTGGTGTTTCTGTTGCTGTAGTTAATGGCAGATCCCTCACTGCTCAGGGATCTGAAATGTAGGTGCTAAAACAAGATTTCAAATGTGATGCAGGTGAAGAGGAGGCTGTTCTGCAGTAAGGGCACGCTGCTTTTGGTGTGGTTCAGCCATGGGGTTGTACCTGCTCGCTTCATCCCTAAATGCCTCAGAACACAAGGAAATGCTTATGATTTTTGTGATACTGAAGGGACAACCTGGTAAATGGCAACATTCAGAAATAACCTTGCCGAAGAACGCAATTTCCTTACTGCTGCTGTGCACCGTGAAGGATGGGTGCAAAGTGTCCTGGCAGAGCCCCAGGGAACGCTGCTGGCTCTGCTCACATCCTGTGGGAGCTCCTGGTGTTAAACTGCAACGACTACCTGTTTACATTCAAAATTGCTGCATAAATGCAGCTATAGGTTAATTGTTCTTCCTAGATTAACAGAATAATGTGACCTTTTGAAACTAAGATAAATGTTTATTTATTCCGTGCTTAGGTCTAAACTACAAATCTGTGTATTACAAAAAGTAGCGTGATCAGCAATCTTCAGCTGGGCATCCCAGAGAAGCCTGCTTTTTCTGCTTGTGAACTAATTACTGCCAAATCATTAGTACAAACTGCACGTACTTAACCCGTCCGTAGCAGTGCCATGTGAGGAGGGGTGTGCGACCCAGCGGGAGGGGCTCATTCCAATAGCTCTGGGAAACTGTATTTCCACAGCTCCCCAGGGACCAGAGTGCTGGGTGCTGGGTGAGCACCCCGAGGGTGCCCAGTCAGTGGGTGCACGGCCACCTGCCCAGCGCAGGGCTCCCGGCACGCTCTCCATTGCCTGAAGCCCCGCGGCTGCTGGAAGCTGGGGGGAAGCCGGCGTTTGAGCATACCCACTCGTTTTAGCAGCCCTCCTGTCAGAGGGACAGGCGCGCTCATGCTGGGGCTCTCTGTCCCCAGCCGCTACGCGGGACCGTGGGAGCACACCCTGGTGCCAGGCTGTGGGGCTCTGCACCCTGCCCGGGGCTGGGGAGCGCGGGGGGGGGCTGCCGTGCTCGCTGCGGTCAGAACAGCCTGCCCTTGGGCAGTGGGCACACACGTGTGCGGGGACTCGTAGGCAGATCCCAGCCGTGGGCTCAGCACGCAGCGACATGTGCCGTTCGCCAGGCTGCCGGGGAGCAGGCTGAAGGACACGGCAACAGCAAGCGTGCACGTGGAGATCCCCTCTCCAGGGGTGCAACAGCTGCCTTGGGGATTTACGTAGGCACCCTGAGATCTCCTTTCCTCTGCCCACACAGTAGCAAAGCCCTGACCTTCTGCTGAGCAGGGCAGACGCAGGCGGGTCCCTTGGGCTGCCGCTGGCCCTGGCACACTCTGAGCATCTCAGTCCCTTGCGGTGGGTAAGCGGCACGCTTTGCTCTGCTCTTTCCGTGTTTGCTCCATGACAACCCATCCAGCTGCTAAATATTGTCTACCTTCACCCCTCTAAATAAACAACAGCAGAAGCTGCTGTTGTGTGGTGGCAGATGGAGTTTATGAAACGCTCTCTCTGCTTCCCATTTGCATGGTGCAGAGCAAACAGCGCAGCTCTCGCTCGTCAGGGGAGGCGTGAGTTCAGAGACGGGCAGGCTCTTGCTTCTGCGCCCCTGCCAGGGAAGGGCTCGTGCAGCCTCTTGCCAGCCGGTGCTGCAAAGGGCTTTGTTAGGGTCATTTCCCGCTCAGCGTTACCAATATCGCGCTCTAAGCGTCACGATAAACGCTGTGCTGGGGAGCAGGGGCTGGCCGGAGGAACAGACCCTGGGGAGACAGCAGGGAAGGCTCTGGCCACTTGCCCCATCTCCTCAGCTGCGGGCAGAGGCAGTTTCAGCCCGAGGGCTGCGTGGGGGCTAGCCGAGGGATCGCCCTGTACAGCCAGTCCCATCGGCGACTGGCCCTGACCCCTCCTGCCCTGGGGACGCGCCGTGCCGGGGCCAGCGGCACTGCTGGCAGTTCCTCCCTGCGCTGCTCTGCCCCCACGGTGCATGCGTGGCCCAACAGTTCCTCGTGATGAGGGAAGCGTCTGAGCGTGTTCGAGCATTGTCCGGCACACCGTGCGGGTTGAAGCAGCGTAGGATGGCACAGCAGAGACTTGCAGAGGGTTGTGTGTGCATGTTTAGCTACAGGGTCCTCCTTCCTCTCTTCCTTGTTCCTTCTGACTCCGTCTTGCTGCTGTAACAAACTTGTTCTGGACAGGCTCGGTGCCCAGCCTCTGAACAGAAACGAAATGCCAGTTTCGAAGCCTTTCAGAATACCGTTCTCCCGTTTCTATTCTGTTTTGCTTTTTTCAGCCAATGCCTGCTGCAATTCAGGTTAACTGGTTTCCTACCATGGCACGAAGTGCTTGGCTTTGTCTCCACACCACCAGGATGATCGTGCTGACCCACGTCCAGCAGAGCTCGGTTGCCCGGGGAGCGCTGGTCCCGCGCAGCCCTGCCTCACCAGGAGCAGGGGCACGATGTGCAGTGTGAGGAGCAGGAGCGCTGGTGTTTCCTCCTCTCGCAGCACCGGATCAGCCGCTCGGGCCCCTGGCACACCTAACCCTCCTGCGGACCGGGCTCTCTGCCTGGAGAGAGGCAGCGGGAGATGGGGAGTGCTATTTTTACGTCTCGCCTGCCTGTCGTGACGGTGCGGGTGCTGGTGCGGAAGGAGCGTTCGCGTGGCTCAGCCCACACAGCGGTATTTTTGTGCTGGAGGAACGTGTGGGTTTTGTTGCCGTCGCGTTCCTGGAGTGCTGACAGGCGCGGCTGGCAAAACACAGCCCTCGGGGTGAAGGCTTTGTCTGGGCTTGCCTTCCCCACTCCCGGCAGGACGCGGGTTTGCAGTGCCTGCCGGATGCTCGGCCGGCTGCCCCTGCTGCGTGCAGCAGTCCGTACCCTGGCTTCGTACCCGCTGTTGGGTGGGCCATCACGGATGGGCAGAGCTGGCTGGAGATGGACACTCTGCACCCTGTCCCCAAAAGAATGACCCCCGCCCCAACCCAGAGCTGTCCTGAGCAAGGGCGGGCACACAGCCCCTGGCCATGAGCGGGACCGGGCACCGGCGTTGCTCCGTAGAGACAAGGGCTGCCTGATTGTGGCCGGTGGACGCAGCCCGCGCTGTGAGTTGGGGGTGAGAGGGCTTTGGCCGATGCCAGGGAGCATCTGTGATCCAGACAAGGCTGCAGACCGAAGGAAACCAGCGTGCGGAGCCGTGTAAGGAGCGCTGCGGGCGCTGCGCTGCACGGGCTGGGGGACGGGGGTGTGCAGCAGCGCTGGAGGCAGGGCTGCCGCGAGATGTCTGTGCACGGCGGGGACACGGACCCTGGAGCCTTCGGGCTGGCGAGATGGGCAGCCTTGTCTCTGCTCCCCGGAGGACCGAGGGACTTCTCCTCAGGCTGCAGGTCCCTCTGTGCCTCCCTCCGTAAGAGGAGGGGGGCAGGCTGGGGGGGTCCAGGGACAGCATCGTTAGCAGTCTGTGAAAGACAGTCTGTCAGGAAAGAGCAGGTGATTTAATATTTGGACTAAATATAAACCAGCAAGTGACATTTTGGGGCTGAGGGCTATCAAATATGCTAATAGTCTTCAGATGTGTTTTAAGGAAAAAGGAGGATTTCAAAGAGGAAAGGAATAACCTGCTCGGTGTCTGTGATGGGCAGGGAAACACGTCCTGGGTTCGCGGAGCAGGTGGCCCGGAGTGGGGAACTGGGAACTGCCCGAGGCGGTGGGCTGGGGCAGCTCGCTCTGGAGGACCGTCAGGTCTTCAGGGGGCTCCTTCCTCTGCCAGGAACAGCACGGGTCCTGCTTGGACAGGGGCTCGTTGGGGCTCTGAGGCCGTTTCCTGTGATTCTGTCATTCTGTGATAAGAAAAAGTACTTCCCTCTAAACAGAAGTCTTCTGATTTTGGAAGGAAACCAAATGAACCGAGGAACTCTTGCTCTGTTCGTAACCCATTGCATTTGCCTTTGCTGGTTTTAAGTAGCTATTTTGCCCAGCATGCAAAATGAGGAGCAAGTCAGCAGATGAAGCCGCTTGTCCCTCTGTGCCACCTACAAAGTTTCCTTGAGGTGGATGTAGGGCAAAAGAATGTTAAATCACTCTAGCAATCGAAGGAATTTATGGAAAGGAGGAGTTTGGCTGCGAAGAGAACACTTGTGGAGCAGTAGAACGAGAGACCAAATGATCCTGTCACTGAGCATGTCCAGGGCACACGCTACCCTTTGGTTAAGAAGGTTTTCCTTTGTCCCGTTTCACTGTTCCAGCCACAACATGTCACCCTGTGCTGGTTTGGGAGATGCTGGCACTGCCTACAAGTGTAAGGAAACCATCGCAGGAAACGTTACCCAGATCGGGCATGAGCCTTGGGGCCACTTCAGCGTAACTAGACGGTGCCGACAGTCAGGCAGTGCCTGTGGTGCTCCGCTGTTGGACTTGGAGAATAACCATGGTCACAACGCGGCTGGCTTCCAGCTCGCGCGACTGCTCCAGGCTGAAGGTTCCTGTGCTCCAGGGTTTATCCCGCCGGACAGAGGGATTTTCCTCTGGCACGGCAGAACTGCACGGGGCTGTGCAAGCGCGGCAGCCCCACGTTTCCTCGCCCGTGTGTTTAGGTACTGCCCTAGGAAGCCACCTCCGCTCACCGTGCTCTGCCTGTCCCTCCACCGCTGTCAGGATGTGTCTGCTCCACCGGGGAGGTACTTGCTGCCACTTCAGTCGTTCTTCCCACTTGGTCCTGATGTCAATAATAACTGTGGAGCAAAATTAAGTGTCCTTAGCAGGCTCTTGTGGGGATCTTATCGAAGGCATTTGCAATTCTTCAGGCATTTTCCTTCTGCTTTAGACAAAGTGTATTTGTGGCATGAAACAAGGGTCGGTGACTGTCACTCGTGATAAAATCCTTATCACCGTTCACAGCAGCACTGGCCACTGCGAAGCTGAGTGCGTGAAGACGATGGTGAATGCTGAGTGGGTGCTCAGTCACGGTGGTTTTCACTCGCTCAACAGATTTCACAATGAAGTTGCCTGGGGCCTTTTAACAAGCTCCCTCCCTCCCTCTCTCCCCTCAGCCGGTTCGTTCAGAAGAATCCCAAACGGCCCGTGGTGGGCAGCAGCCTTGCCCTGGCTGGGCACCTAAGGGCTGGGGTGGAGGGGTCTTTTTGAAAACCCAAATCCCTGTGATTCCTTTAAAAAAATAAAAAAAATCAATGTCAGTTACGAAAAGAGAAATGAACAGAGCTGATCAGAAGTTTGTAAAGGGTTGTATGTTGGTAACTTTTTTTTATGTGGAGGAACTAGGGATGGAGTAAGAAAGTTTTTTGTTAGTTTTTTTTTCAGGTAGATTCCATCCCGTCATGGTGAAATACTAAAATCCAGTCCACCTCTGACCCAGGCAGATGCATTCTGGTTTCCAAGTACGCACTGATGCTTTAAAGGAGGAAGAAAAAAAAAGGGGGGGTGGCGGAGGAGAATCTGCAACACTTTAGTAGTATGTTTGTATTAGATCTTCACTGTCTGTCTTCCACTGGGGATGTGGGATACCCCTTCATTTGCCCGCTGCTGAGCAGCTGGATGCTTTGGAGCACATCAAAACCCTGAGAGACACCTGACGGCCTGGCAGCGCCCAGCGAAAGGGTGGGGGGCTGTGGAGCGGGGAGCGTCTCAGCTGAAGAGCAGGGCGTCTCGCTGGGTGTCACGGGCGAGGACGAGACCCAGCCCGGCCGCATCGCTGCCTCGGTCCGTGGCGCCAGCCAAGGGCTTCGGAGACTCGTGGTGCTTCCCATCGCGGAGGGAGGCAGGGAGAGAGGGAAGAGGTGGTGGGACGAGCACTCACCCCCCACCCACCAGCATCAACCTGCTGACGCTGGTCTGAAGCCGAGGGCTGCCTGGCCCCGCCAACGACCTGCGGCCAGGGACCAGGTTTCTGCTTGGTGCCTCCTCAGGAATCACTGCCGTTAAACAGGCTACGGTCCCTGCTGCTGCTATCCCTGTCAAGCCTCTGTCCCTTCTCCCCCAGCTGCAAGCCTGTGTCTGAAGCAATGGAAATACTTAAGAAATAATAGAGAAAGTGGGAGGAACTGGTGTTTCTTTCTGCTTTTCCAGATTATCTCTATGGTGAATGTAACTATTTGATGTGAAAAAAGAAATTGTCTTTAACAGCTCTCTTTTTCATCTCGTCTTTTTTTTTCCCTCCCCAAAAGTTGTTTAGTTTTTCTTATTTAGTATATTTTCCTCTGCTTTAAATTTATCTTAGCATTATTCATCTTTACACCCTATTAGGAATCAATGAACCAGTGAAAAAAAGGGAGATTTACATGAGAAGCAGTTTGTGTATTTTAGCAAGGGTACATGGGGCCTTCCCCTGCCAGCGCTCTCAGTTATTTCAGAAGTGGGATAACCAGCTCGTTTGGTTTTGGTTTTTTGTTTGGTTGGTTTTGTGGGGTTTTTTTTTTAGAGAATGTGTTTTTTTCCAGTCCCTTTGCTGGCTGGAACCTCTTCAATTCTCTTATGTTTCCCACTGTTGTTCTCACTGATACCAAAGTGATTGCAAATACATTTTTCCCATCAAAATGTGTTAAGAAAATAAATCGCCACTGAAATGCTTTTTTATGTGCAGGCTTTTTCCTTCAGTGGCTTCACTAAGCTGAGGTGAGATGTTGCCCCAGCACCTCTTCTGGTGATAGGGGACTCAAACTTGGCAAAAATGGTGATGGATGGGGCAGACAAAACACTCAGGGCGTTGAATTTGTCACCTGCACTTTTAGCGTCACTCGCAGTCTCTGCAGACTGTGTCGCGGGAAGCAGAGTGCCAGCGAATGGACGTCCAGCCGCAGCGAGCCCCGAGCCCCGGGCAGGAGCTGGTGCTGCCGGAGGAGCAGGGCTGCGCTGAGCATCCTCCCTCGGCGCTGGGCAGGGCGCGGGGGGACCTGCGGGCAGACGTGTGTGGGCAGGGAGGAGTCGGCTCTGAAGAGCTGGGACTAGAGGGAAGATGCAGTTGTGCTTGCCTGGTCATCTTAAACACTTAACCCACGTGAGCCTCAGCAAGGAATTATGCCGTGGCTTGCACGCTCCCCATTTGTTTCCGGCACCGTCACGTCCCCCGAATCGAGCCTGTCTGGAGACGAGCTGACTTTCCACCAGTTGCTCTTTATCGTTTTCGGGGAAGGTACCAGCTGACTTCTGAGGAACGGAACAAGCCGGGTCGCTGCACGCCTCGACCTGTTATTCTGCAGAGACTCATTTTTTCCCGCTGCATGCGGGTGCAGGCAATAAATCTTGTGCTGTGCGTTGCCATCGGGTCCCCAAGCCAGGCCAGGCGAGTGCCGAGAGGGCGGCTGGTGCATCCCCTGGATGGCGGTGCCTTGTGAAAGAGTGCCTGGCTGCGCTTGGCTGGGCTGTGGCCATCAGCAGGGTTACTGCCTCGTCCGAGACCTCACATGGAGCTCAACCAAAGGTTATTCTGGGCTGGAAACAGATTGCGATGGGTTACTTTTAGTTCTGTTCAGAAACTTCCAACAGTCACGCTGTTTATTACGGATATGTCGTTGTAAAATACTAAAAATTGTGTGTCCATGGCTGTTTAGGAGTAAACTTGGACTAAAAATGTTTCCTGACCTTGGAGGGGTGAAAAACCCCCAGAGTCAGGCAAATGCATCCATGT
Organism: Grus americana; assembly: GCF_028858705.1. NCBI lineage: Eukaryota > Metazoa > Chordata > Aves > Gruiformes > Gruidae > Grus > Grus americana. Next base: position 70,884,815 of record NC_072856.1, on the reverse strand, counting down.
GATGTTTGAGAAAGTCATAAATCCAAGCTGAAATGAAATGTAATTTAGTCATCCCTTTGGAGTTATTTTTCCATAAGCAAATACATACTGAATATCAAATTTACATCCAGTTGCTTTGATATCAATGGTATTAGACTGTACGAATTTCTTAAAAGACAAAATTTAAATTTATACCCTCCGTCTGAGTTTGCGGGTAGCCCAGAGCGGAGCTCGTAGCTGGAGCCGGGGTCTGAGCAGGTTCCTCCGGGCAGCTCTGAAGGCTTTGATTCGGATGTGACAAGCCGGTTAGCACAGAGTATGTTCTTTGAAATGCTGCTGCCAAAACAGTTGGGCCAGGACCATGAGAACATTGTGTTTAAAAGATTTCTAAATCAAAGAAAATTCTTAATTAGTCCAACGATTAGCTTGGATGCAAGATATGACATTGTAGCACGCGGTGCCCATGTGAGAAGCTTTCTGAATTCCTGTTTACTCAGCTAACGGCACCCCGCCGCCTGTTTTAAGCATTACGCACCATTAATGGTGCATAGATCCCAGAGGGCAGGATGCTGGCTGATGCCTGTCACGCCGCCACACCAGCGTTTCCCCGTTCTTCCATTCTGTCCCAGCCGCCCACGCGCCGCTGTGCGCTGGGGGGGGTTGAGTCCATCCCAGGGGCTGTGGCGAGGGGTGAGCAGGGGGCCAGCAGCCCGGAGCCTCGCGCCCGACCCACTGGGGAGGTGGAAGGCGCCCACCCTCGGTGCCGGCTGCTCTCGGGAGCGTCCCGTGGGAGGAATGCCCGTGCACGGGTCACTTCTCCGCTTCCAGCACCGCCGGGAGGGAGGTGGTGTGCGGGTCTGGGCTGGCTGGTGCCTGCAGCCATCACCCCGCTGGTACCTCCTCCTCCTCCTCCTCCTCCTCCTCCTCCTCCTCTCCTCCTCCTCCTCCTCCTCCTCCTCTGAGCATTGCTCCCGGTATTTTATAGTGGCTCTGCTTCTCTTCAAGTCTTTCCTCACCAGATTAACTAACCGATATCTCAGCAGTTTTCCTTTTGCTATTGCTAAAAAGGTGCTGTGGGCTCCGTACCAACCAGGCGGTGCCCAGCCCCGCGTCGGCGTTGCGAGGTGTGAGATGATGTCAGCTGCTTGCACGGGGCAGCGCCTGCCCGCTGGCCGGGGGCCTGTTGCCTGGCTCTGGTTTGGCTCTAGTTTCACTTGCTTTTTGTTAACTGCTTGCTAGGGCTTCCACGGAGCTCTGCTGGTTGGTGCGAACCGTCGGTGACCCCATAATTAATCAAAGTGTGGTGCGGACGAGCATGGGCGCAGGAGGGTGCCAGCATCCCCGGGGTCCCTGTGGGTCCCGGCGGGGAGCAGAGCCCCAGTGCTGGGGAGCTCCCCCTTGCAAAAACACCAGGGAATTTACCTATAAAGGTATTTTTAATGAATTTTTAAATAATGGTGAGATAATTTGGAATGTGTTAGTGCTGTTGTAGCTGGACTAATAAGAACTGCTTCTCATATTTTGATTAGGCTGGTAAAACATTAATTAGACTAGCAATAAATTCCTGGCACCTCAGATGTACGCTCCCTTTTGCCCGTAACAAGATTTTGAGTATAACAAATGAAGTGTATATATTTTTATGGCAAGCCATAACACTTCCTCTAAGGTATCTTAGGTTTCACTGGATGATTCCAGCTAATTGTCCTTGAATTCATTACAGAGAAAACTCTCTGCTGTTATTTGAACTGAGATTTTTAGACAGGGAAAGTGACCGTTCAAAGGCAATAACCTGCCGGAATTTCTCATTGCAGAGTCCTGGGTTTAATATCTTGGCATTCCCTCTTTGTTTCTGCTAATGTAAGGCAATAATTATCATTACTGTGTCTTCTGAACTGCTCTGGGTAGAAGAGTCACTCTGTATATCTTAATTCCTGGGTGAATGTTTTGAGCTGGTGAAGCTGAGTGGTGGCGGGGAGAGACCGAGCCCTGGAGGGACCGGGCGCAAGGAGAGAGCTGCAGAGCCCGGCCGCGCTGCTTGGCCAGGGGCAGCGCCAGCATCCTTCTGAAGAGCGGTTATCTTAAATCTGCGCAGCTTTGCTTCATCATTGACAGTCCATTCACCAGGATTATTTCGCAAACATGTGAAAGCAATCGCATTTACATGAATATATACACACATGGAATACAAACCCACCGAAAACGAGATTTGCAGAGGTCGGTGTGGCAGACGTACTCCCTAATGGGGGCATATCTCGTCTCTGAGATGGCTGGTTTTTCTCTTCTCGGTGGTGTTTCAGCGAAGACAGGATTTAAAATACAGCACATTTTAAGGGTATGAATAATCATTCTCACTATCTGATTTAAGTTAACTTATGTAAAGACTAGGAGCTTAGGAAAGTCATCTTGTCATTTGAGGTTTTCTTTTACCCTGTTTTTGTTGAAGGTTTCTTGATAGGAAAACAGATGCAAAGCAGAGTACATGTAAGGAACAGAAGTCACAGAACTGATGTTTTGCAAATCCTTTAAAACTTTCCACATATATTGATGTAAAACCTGTGATCAGACTGCACCAAACTGTTTGACACATGGATCTGTGTCGTTCCTATCTGTCAAGAGCATAAGAGATGGTGCAGTGAGTCAAACACGATGGGATCTGGGAAACAACGGAGTTCCGGCCCCAAGAAAAGTGAGACTCAATACATTTACGGTACGGCTCACGGGAAGCCATGCTCCCTCGTCCCCGCTCTGGGGGCTGGCTGGGGGACGGTTTGCGTGGAGTCACCGCTCCGTGCTCAGGGCAGGGAGGGAAATAAAGGGCAGAAAATGCAGCGCCCTGGCCGTGCCAAGGCCATGCTTACGCGTTCGTGTGGGGATTGTTCTGGTGCCGCTGGAAGCAGCAGCTGGAGCCTTGGAGGATCTCACTCGTGAACCGAAAAGGAATTTACTTCAGCTTCAGGTGCCTTGATCCACCTTAACTCGCTGGAACAGCAGAGCACTCACCCGGCCAAATCTACATCCCAGCTTGGGCAAAATGCTGGTTTCTTGCAGGTAGCAGCTCCCTGACTGCAGGGCCATAACCTTACACCTCACAGCAGGTTTATTCTGCACGTAGGTGCAGAGGGGAGCCCCTGGCCTCTGTGCTCCCAGAGCACCCCTGTTCAGCTTCAGAAGTTGTCTTTGCCCTGACATGAAGGGCATCTGTTTGTCAGAAATTGAAGCTGAAGTTGCATCTAAATTTGTTTGAAATTTTACAGTTTGGTTTGAAGAATAATAACTAACTTGACCGCGCTTAATTCAGATGCCTGGCGCTGCTTTTGTACATTTTGTGCCGAGGTCTCGTTGCTATTAGCGTGAGGAGAAAGCGCCGGTGCTGCAGCGGTTTTGTTAGTGACGTGCGTGATTATAAGGGCCTTTCGCTCCGCGCCGTAGGTATCGTGCTGTGAGCGGCGGGGTGACACGCACGCGCAGGTCGGGGTCGCTGATGCCCTGGTGAGCGTTAGCTGCAGCGTTCCTACAGAAATGGATGCTGGCAGCTCCAGGGCTCGCTGCTGCCAGGCGGGTTCCTGGCCACGGCACGAGGGCGGATGTCCCCCCGCACCAGCGCGGCCGTTGCTGCTCTCTGAGGCGCAGCCGTGTGCCGCAGGATCTGTCCCGTCCCGCCAGGCACCGTGTCCCTTCAGGTGACTGCCCTGTTCCCAGCGGTGCACCCAGCTGCTGCTTCAGGCGCTCCCCTGCAAAGGAGTTGGGGGGCCCCAGGAACGGCCAGCGCAGCGCTGCCGGCAGGACCGGGGTGTCTCCTCCTCTGCGGCCGGCAGCAGCCTCCCCTCTCCACCTCTCTTACTCTTCCCTTTTTTTTGGTTTTGGCTTTTTTTTGCTGTTACTGAGTAGGTGCGTCGTGTCTCGGCTCAGCAGAGTCTGCGGTGCAAGCTGCGGTGTCTGTAAGGACCGGCCTTGGGGCTGCGGCAGGGCAGGCCGTGGGTGAGAGCGGCAGGGCGCTGTGCTGAGCAGGGGCTGTGCCGCAGCTGGCAGTTCCCGAGCTCGTGTTAACTTCCTAACGCCACAGGAGAGACTCGCTGATTGCGTTGAGAACTGATAGGCGATGGCAGAGACTCGTTATCATTATCTAGGAACGATGCTATACAAGCTGACATGAGATTTCAAAAAAGGTTTGATCCTGGCAGTTGTCCTCCTTTACACACGGATCATCCCATGCACAGTGCGGCGCGCGCTCCGAACTGGCGTGGGACGCTGCGGCGGCTCGACGGTTGGCATCACTGTGATTCCGATGCCATGGACAAACCGAGCATCCCTCCGACGGCGAGGCGTGGGGGCTGCGCCCTGCCTGTGCTCCCGGCGGGGCCGACGTCCCGCCTTTGGCTGTTTCCAGACGGAGGGAGGCTGAGGCTGGAACCTCAGCGAGGGGTGGAGGGCTGGCGGCGGTGGCCTTGCGTGTGCCATCGGCAGTGCCGCCGGGGAGCAGGGCACGGGGCGGCAGCACCGCAGCCGTGGGGACGGGCAGCTGCGTCCCCCGTGGAGAGCATCCCCGAGGAAAAGGCCGACGGCTTGCAGCCACGCTGCGCCTTCCCACCGCTTCTGCGGCTGCGGGGACTCTGCCTCTACAGGGAAAGGAACTCCGGCGTGTGCTGGGGGGGTTTGAAGGGGCGTTAGAAACGTTCACGGTGCAGTTAAAGTACCATGAAACGGACATTTCCCGCGGGTGCCTTTGGGCATATGCAAAATGCACCAAGCAAAAATAAGTTATTTTCAGTTAGAATTTAAAAGAAACTTTGCTAATTTTCAGAAGTGTGTTAGCTAAAGCATAGATGAAAGAATAACAAACCACAGCGATGGAAAAAATATCTGCCCACTTGTGGCACCACCAGCGCTATGACTCAACGCTGAGGCCATTTCGCAGGTTCATACCAGAGCAATGTTGGGAAAATTGTGACTTTAGCATTTCTGTAAGTGAAGGAAAGGCTTGATTTCATTGTTTTTGAGTTTAGTAGGAAGAGATAGCATGCCAGACTGCCCATTTAAAAAAAAAATAAAATAAAAAAGGAAAGAAAAGAAAATCACCTGTGCCTAATGCAGTGCTATTATAAAGCAGTAGCCTCTGAGCTCAGTTTATCTGTGTACAGGAATTTGGTCTCCAGCTGGTACTTAAATGAGGCACTCTCCTCAGTGAATGCATTTTCGGAGAAAGTCTGGTGTTGGATGGCTTTTTATATAAACGTTTCAGCAGAGGAGACCCCAGAGTGCTGGGCTGAAGTTGCAGCTTGCATTTAAAGTGTATATACGGAAAAACATTTTCCTTTCTCTCTTTCTTGGAAAAGCCTCCAGATGAAACTATTACCCTAATGGCACAGCACATCAGCTCAGTTGCACAGACACACATACCGGCGTGTTTCTTAAGAATTAACTCATTTATTGGGATTTTGGCACGGGGTATTGCACAGACAGGGAAGGAGATCTCCGCTGAGCCTCGTTCCTCCCGTTAGGAAAGTCCCTGCGAACCCGCCCTGTACCTTTGCCATGGAAAAAGGGCTCTGGGGTCCTCGGTGCGACCGGCCCGTGGGCGGTGGGGAGGGCGGCTGCATCCCGTCCGCCCGTGAGCAGCCCCGCAGCGACGTCCCCAGCTCTGCCCCTCTGACTTGGCCTGTCCCCCGGGACATGTCTCGCTGCTCTGGCCCTGCGAGAGGCTTCTCCGGACGGGTGACGGTGAGACACGACTGCTGCACGGCTGCTCGGTGCCGCTGCGGGGACGGGACGTGGTGCGGCAACAGCCCCCGCTCCTCACCCGGCAAAGGGGGAACGGGGCTGCGACGCTCCGCACGGCCACGGCACTGAGGCGATGTCATCGTCAACTGAGACGGAGCGCATCCAAGGGGACCGCGAAGCCTTAAAGACATCGAATATGGGAAAAGTGTGGCTGACACAATGGCTCTGGCAGGTCATTTCTACAGGGGTTTTAGAGGACGAAACGCCTCGCTCCAGTCGCGCTGTGCTGACCGACGCTTGCTGCCGGTCCCCTGCAACGCATCGCTCCTCCCGCAGAGCTGGGCACGGGCGTTCAGCTGCCTCTCGTCTTAAACCGCTTCGATACTGGTGAGCAAAGGGAAGAGCAGTGCTCCAAAAGCTTGGATGCAGAACTGTGGCTGGGGAACAGAGAGGGAAGCAGAAATATTTTTCTTTGCTGACCGTGTTATGAGTTTTACCCTCATGAATCTTCATAACAAGAAAATAAATACATTTTTAACGCATTAATGGTGCAGATAAGTCATAGGGAAACCTCAGGGCTCAGCCCAGCCGCTGACTTATCTGCTGAGCCCTGCAACAAACGCTGTGAGATTTTTAGGACTGGAGTGCAGCATGCAGGGGAAACCTTGTTTTGGGGTCTGAGGTGGGGGAAGAGCACTAGATTCCTTGGACAGATTAGTTCCCTGGGTTTCCCATTCCCACCTGCAGTCAGAAACAGTAATGGCCCTTAACCATCACCTTTTTTTCCCCAAGTTTTTTAATCAGAACATTTTGCAGGCAGACCATGCTTTCCCCTGCTATTTCCACATGTGCCGCATCTAGCACAGCAGAGCCTGGCTCATGCCAAAAGTCTTGGCAAACGTCGCTGGAATACAAAGGCCTTAATCCCAATCCAAACACTTCCTATGGTTTGCTCTAAAACCTTGGTCAGGGTTTCTGGTGCGAACTCTTTCCCTGCTCAGCTTCTGTTAGACAGCTGGGGGCTGGTGTCTCTCACCTGTATTTTCTGCACAGGACTTTGATGTCATGCATTGAATTATAAAATGAGCATGAGAATGACATAAATTAAACTACCTTTAGTCATTATTAAATCTAAAGGAATTCCTACGTACCGTTGGGCCTAACACCTATGAAACAAATACTCAGGTCTTGGTTAGAAATGTTCGAGGCGCCAGAGGGCTGATTAGCTCATGTAAGATACGTGGTGTCACTAGCGCCCAGCTGGAACTGAGCAGAAGGAAGAAGATACTCGCCATTCTGACCTTCCTGTGCTGGAAATAAAATCAGACACTTAATATGAGAGCACTGTGCTGCCGTTTAATCATCTGTACGGTAGGTAAAACAGGCTGAATTGGTCCTGTTGTGACCCTGATGGATAGCTTTATTTCATTGTGATGTTACTTAGTTAAACATTGTGTTCATGATGAGTGATTTACCAAGCTAAGCGACCTAGGACCTTTCGATTAAAACCCTTGCATTATTTTATCTTCTTAATTATTTGCACCTTGGTTCCATTAAACAATTATATACATATATTTGTTTATGAATACCAACTTCTCCATTTAACTATAATAATTTTTAAAGTTCCAGGTGCTAAAAATAGATTGCAATGCAAGTAGGAATTCAAATTCTGCAATGAATTACAGAGCTCGTTACAGACCCACTGCAGCTGCCCTAGAGCCCACCGCTGGAACCCCCGAGTCTGACGCGCAGGGTCCCTGTGCAGTGGCACCGTTGCTCTTGACACTGGCCACGGTGCAGTGCAGACGCTGCTGCAACACTGAAGGTACGTTCTCGCAGAGTCGGGATCGTGCAGCAGACCTCTAAGCTCCTTAGCACCACAAGCACGTCACTGCTGAGGCACCATCCTGCCCTGGGCTCGGCAGCGTGGGCTGATGCCTTGCAAGAGCAAGGGGTGATTGGGGAGCGCATCCTCCAGAAGGATCGACCTCACCCAAATCTGCTTTCAGGGCTTCCAGTACCCTGCGAGTGCACCCTCGGCTACTAAGGAGAGGCACATGGAGGCCAGACCGCTCACGGGTGAGCTGCACCGGCTAACCACACATCTACTGGCTCAGCAGCTGCCAAACACAAAGGCCTTCTATAAAACTGGGTCCAGCTGCCTCCCCTCTCCTCCCCATCAGTTTTTCAGATCGTGCTTGTGTTCCTGTATAAGGTACATCAGGAGATAGCAGTGAGGCTTATTCCAAAATAATGCATTATGCTTGTATAGGAATTCATAAGTACCTGCTTGCTCCTAGGCCATCTAGAAAGCTGTCCTCTGAGCTGGAGAGGGCCTGGCTCCTGGGAAGGATCAGGGCATTTGTGAAACAAATGTTCTGGTGAACTGCCAGGCTGCAAGCTCAGCATACATCAAAACAAATAAATAATCTGAGCTCGGCAAGGCAAGGCTTCTTCTGTGTGTGCAGATGGGAAGAGTATGTGGGCTGGAAGGCAGGTTTTAATGGAATTTCTGTGGTGTCTGCTGTCGGTGTCCAGAAGAGATAGTGTCTACTGAAAGCTACCTCTAGGTCAGCACGTTTACTTCTGCACGTGCAGAGAAGTGCTTTTTCTCTTACTGTCTAAGCACAGTTCATTTGCACTCCTTGACACAAGAAGGGAATTGTCGGGGGCTGGTTCTTCTTTGGCAGTGCCAAGTTTCTGTCCTACAGGCTTGAATGTCCTCAGCCCTATTCTAGTATTTTACTATTTCTACTGCTTTTTGGCTTTTCTCGACCTCGGAAGACCTGTTGGATCTCCTTGCTCCAGGAAGGGCAGGTGTCATTCTCCTGGGCTGGGTGGTCCCGTGTTGGTTCTGTGCTGCATCCCATGCTGGTGCTCCTGGTGTCGGCGCAGCAACCCTGCGCTCAGGGACCGGCTCAGCACCTCCCTCGGCCACAGTGGGTTGCTCCTGGGCACTCCAGTGCTGCTGCTTGGGCAGGGGGATGTGGCCTTTGGTGTGGGCAAGGGTGTGGGGCGACTACCTTCACAACAGAAAAACTTGCACAGGAGTTTTCTGGCTCCCGTGCTGATGATTTCCCTCTCTACCGGGATTGTTGAGCCTGGTAACTAGCAATGGTGGTTGGAGCTTAAGCCTTCCCAAAGGAAACCATCTCCGCTGAAGCAAAGCTGAGCTGCTGAGCCAGGAAGCCGAGGTCTCGGACAAAGCTCCGGCTTATTTACAGAAGAAGTGAAGCCATGAAGCCTGGCAGTATCTGCAGATGTGCCTGCTTTGCATTTGGTGAACAAGCCTTTGAAAAGAGGCATCTTTGTTACTGCTGGCGCTGTGTGCCTCCTGCTGCCTCTGCAAGCCCTGCGTGCTGGGAGGGCCCAGCCCTGCGCTGGTGCCGTGGTGCTGAGTGATGAAAGACGAGTGGCAAGGGATGGCTCCTGCCCCAGCAAATCCGACAGGACTAGGGATGCTGGAATAAACTTCATCCAACCTTTACGATGGTGCGAGACATGCAGTGCTCTTATAACTCAGCTCAAGAGCTGTGTCTGCATCCCAGGCTGGGGAGCAGGTCCTCTGGTGCTGGGTGCAGCGTGCCACGGTGGGCTTTGAGGGCTGACGTGCCTGTGCCGTGGCCAGCTGCAGCCCTGAGGGTTGTCCTGACAGCTGAGCTGTGCCTCCCTGGTCCGAGTAGCCAAAGGGGTGAGGAGGTGCCCCATTTCCCAGGTCTCGAGCCTGATGAAACCGCCCTTTCCCTCAGTCACAGGCTGCAATGCATCCCCAGCTCTGTATTCTAAACCACATGAATCGCTTGTTTGCTTGGATAGGCTTTGCATATGAGGCTCCTAACTCCTGCAGTGTGGATAATACTCTCCTACTTACATAAGTGGGCACAATAGGCTCCGAACCTGCCGTTTAACTAGAGCATCTCCTTCTCAAGCTAAAGGAAAAAAATCTCTTCTCAGTTTGAAGACACCAAGTGCTGATCAAATGATACTGGCCCACTTCAGAGGATTTGTTTGATCCTTTTCTAAGTGGCTTAGACTCCTTTACACTGAATATACAAAATCTTTTCTTATAACCAATTAAGATTTCTTCTAGGTACGGGTAACACTTCACTCCCTGTTCAAAGGATCTCCTCTCCCTGCTGCACAGAGCGAGCTGGCGCTCAAAGGCATGGGGAAGGTGGGAAGTTCCTCACTTGTTTTTCTGGTCAATTTGTCAATTGAACAGAGCATTTCACAGAGGCACAAACACAAGATAATTGGCTACACTGCACTTTTCTGCATGAGTACCTGGAAATCACAGTGTCGGAGAGAAGCCGGGTCTGCTGGGGTGACGCTGCGGGTGAGCAGCGAGCGGTCCCGGGGCAGGAACCTTGCCCCGCTCTTTCCTGCCGGTGCCATGCGGAGGCATGTTGGGGGGGACCAGCCTGATTTGTCTTCCAGCTGTCAGGCAAAACTGGGTGCGAGGGGTCTGGGGATGTCCTTGGCAGGGCCGCCCACGCTGTCCTGAGCCCTGTCCCCTCGCCTTCTGCAGGGGTGACCACTACCGCACCCTCCCCACGGGGCGTCGCATTCGGGTGCAACAGCGCAGCGCTGGTCCCATGTCCTCATAGGCTCTGGGTCACGTCCCGATGGGTGAAACGGATGCACCAGCGTGCTAAAAGGGCACTTTCCAGAGAGAGATGCTTTTTCTGTGAGCGCTTCCCTGATGTCCGAGTGACATAAAACCTGCCTGCACTTTTCTTAACTCTGCTGCTGCTGCAGACCCGTGCAGTGGGCGCAGTGAGCTGAGTCGTCTCCTTCTGCATCTTCAGTTGTTTCCGCTTGCATGGCCAGTTAATTATATTTTAGCAATGCCTTTGAAGGCATTTTGTTTGCACAGGTGTCACTGAAGATTAAGTTTAGCCTATGAAGTCTATTATTTGGAGCTCATGCTTCCCCTATCCCCAGGAAGAAGCTTGGCTCAACTGTCAGAGCCTTGGAGAAGTTTGCAGAGCTGGCAGCTAGAAATATAAACATCTTTTAACAGCTCTTTTAATCTAGCAGAAATAAAGTCTAGCAAAAGCCAGTCAGTGAAAGCTAAAACCTGAGACTAGACATAAGGCACAGGTCTTGATGGCTGTCTGTGATTAAGCAGAACTGCAGCTCACCCTGGGGTATAGCAGGCTCTCCATCACTTGCAAAGCTGGAGTCCCCCTAAATAGCTGGTTGCTGGTGGGGGGGTTGGCTGGCTCATAGAAGATGAAGCTCTGAGGCTGGGGGCACTTTGCTCCTCACCCCCATCAGGGGATCGTTCCCCTGGGATCCTGGCGTGCAGTGACCACTCTCAGTGCAGCGTGTAGACGGGAGGTGGATTTATTTCAGTCGGGTTCAGAGCTGTTGTGACTCAAATGCCGGTAGAGGAATCCGTATCTTGACTTTTTATTGGTTCCCTCTTTCCTTGGGTTTAGTGATCACTGACATTATTACTGACAATCTCTTTGAAAGATGGCTGAATTGCACAGTAGGATAAACTGTTCATTCATTAGTCATTCATGACCGGCAAACGTTCTGTTAGGCTAGTGTAGACTGTAGATGCAGTATATCTAATAACAAGCGAGAGATCCCAGAGCTGAATCCCCAGTGCTTCGGAAGATGGGGGGATCTCACGTGAAGAGCGGTGATGCTAGGCAGTTGGTCCTTCTTCCTCCACAGACATCACACCCCAATAATTTCAACACTCTTGCTCTAATGAAGTTCCTGTTTTCCTTTTTGTACACTTCTTTAATAGCTCAGCTCAGTGTAGCTAACCCCCCGTCTTCGTGGCTGCCTTCTGACACGTCTGATATGCAATGTGCAAAACTGCTACTTTTGGTTATCCACGGTCACAGCTTGTATTAAGTTGCTATTGATTAAAATTATTTCATGAAGTGCTATTGAAGAAGGTCAGATATTTGAAGAGATAATATATAATATTTCCAGTCAATACAAGCTGGCACATCACATTGTTTTCTGTCTGATGTACTTAGATGGTGAGCAGTTTGGGGCAGAAATGGTCTTTTCCTAAGCACAGTCAATACTTGGTAAAATGCTTTCCTCAATATAGCTGAAGAATCTAGCCACTCCTGTGTATGTTGGTAATGACGTCAATGAAAGGTAATCCCTGAAGTAACTACAATTGAATACTCACTCCTAAATCAATCTGTGAGATTTATATGAATTTTTATATGAATTAGTATATCCTTAGGAGTAAAATTTCAAGGCTTGAAATTCTCCATAGAGTAAGTTCAAAGATCCTTAATCCTTCTAAAAGTGGTTTGCTGGTGTTAGCCTGGTTAAGCACTTACAGATATACTAATTTCTGTCGTTGAGAAGTCTCTGCTGCAGAGCTGGATTTGCAGAGGGAATAAATATTCCTAATAGCAGCCAGGCAACGCAGACCCCAGTGATGTTCATGAAGCAGCGGTTTGCTGATAACAAACTGCAAGCTCTTCGGCAGTCGGCAGAGGAAAACGTCCCGGGGACGTCCCCTTCCAGCAGGGAGGGCTGGCGGTGCTGCAGCCGGGGGGGACGCCTCCCCAGAGCGCGCAGCTTTCGGGGCTCTGCAGGCGCGGTGGTAGGTGACTTCAGGGGTGCAGAGGATGAAAGCCTGGGCGGTTTGCTCTGTGCCCTGCCGACCCTGTGCTGCGCGGTGCAGTGGGCTGGGGCTGTGTTCCCCCATCGCTGGTGGCTGCGGGGGTCAGAGGGGGGAAGGTGCCCTGCAGCCAGATTTTGGGAATGGTCCACCCCATCCCCGGCGGACGGCAGCGACGTTGCGTCAGGAACATGATGCAGGTCACGGCAAGCCACCGGCTCTTGCAGTGCAGACCCTCAGCACCAGCTGTGGACCATGTAGCTGGGAACACGTACTGAAAGAAATTATTTTTATCATGGAGCAGCTGCTGAGAGTCCATTCCCCAGACCATGTCTCCCACTGTCTAGGGTCTTAGCTCTGCTGAGGCCAGAAATCTTAAAGCCAGGGCTTTAGTAAAGCTCCTGCCCTGCTAGAGGAAGCAGCATACGCTGCCTTTATTGGCAAGGGTGTCCCGTACCACAAGACATCTCTGGAATAACAAGGCCACCACTATTTCTTCCTACTGTGTAGCAGTTTGTCCGGGAGATGCAAGTTTCCCGTTGCATTACGCTGATCCCAACACTGAAATGGATTTTCCCTTGGAAGAAGTCAGAGCATGACTTCAGCTGGTATCACTGCTGAACACCAGACTTGTCGGAGGCTTGCGCAAACCGTCACTGCCCCTGACACCGTTGTATGTGTTCTCCTCATTTTTTGGTCTGACAGTCCCTTAGGGAAGCTCTCAGGCAGCTCCCGTCAGTATGCCCAGGACTGCTGTAGTACCTGCTCCAAAATATCTCACCAAGCGGTGGGAGCAGGCTGTAATGCAAATGCAGTACAGAAATGTCCTTTGGGCTTTGATTTTTCTGAGTCTTCAGTGTTTCTTTACATACGGGAGCTGTAGAGATCAGTACATTGCATTCCTCACCGGGCTCTGAGGAGGCGACTGCTTTCCCCTTCCTTGGTAGAAGTTAAGCCAGCTGAGCCTCGTGCAAGGCTGGGCTGGTGGCTGGAAATCACGGCGGGTCAGACAACGTCATTCTTGCCAGCGCTGAGGGGCTTCGACTCTGCTGGACATTGTGCTGTGCAAGCAAGGAGCTTTCTCTGTCTATCACCGTATCGCAGAAGAAAGAGAACAAGGTTTGTGAAACTTAAGAGCTGACCCTTTTTCCAAATGCAGCTTTTCCTGTTAGAGCTTTTGGGCCAATACTGCAGTCCCCAAAGGTATCGATGGGGGCTGTTCAAGTTTTAACTAACGTTCTGTGGAGATGAATTCACATTTTTCAAGACTGCTGCTGGTGCAATTGCTCTCGGTTATTACCTTCTCAGTGGTGTAGAGGTTAAGTGTACATTAACAACCACTTTACTTTCACACTCACTCCAGAGGCTCACCTCTGTAGGTGTTTTTAGAGGAACTGACTTTTCTGCAGTGTGACCTTTTGAGCAGTGAAATTACAGAAGTAGATCTCTCATCAGACTCGCTTTAAAGACTTATTCTTTCTACTTGTAAAATAATCCAAGTAAGTCTTCACTTACTGTCTTAAATTAAACAGTTGCAAGGAGCCCGCTCGATTCCCTGTGGATTGTGCGCTGTCAACCTGATAGATCTGCATTTGTCATCAATATCAGATCCTATCGTGTTCCTGTTTGGACCCGGAGATCTCCTTGGTTTGCCCTTCAGAAAGGAGCCGTCGCTGCTGTGTGTCATGGCAGCGGTCACGACCAACGCTCGCAGGTGCGGAGGACTGCTGAGCCTTCAGAGAGTTTACATTTATTGCTGGTGTTTTATTTGTGGTACTTCGTGATGCAGTTGCATTTTTTTTTCTTTTTCCCCTGGAGGAAATTCATAATGAAACAGCAATTTCTCATTGCTTTAGGGATTCAGATCTGCTTTACCTTATGATCATTTTTGTACCTCTGAGGCATCTCCATCCAACACACAAAGTCAGGTTTCTTCAGGAAGGCAGAGATGATGCTCTTTGAATGTCCTTAATCTTGCCTTTTTTTTTTCTTTTTTTCTTTTTTTTTTTTCTTTTTTTCTTTTTTTTTCTTTTTTTTTTTCCTTTTTTTTTCTTTTCTTCTCTTTAATCCATGAAATGAGGCATTGGTCCACAAGCCCTGTCTGGCTTTGGGACAACTGATCTTGCTGAATTTTGACCACCTCAGCAAGGGCTGAGGTGTCAGCAGCTGCTGAAGCCGTGGTGAATCTCAGCAAAACTGACACCACCTTTTCTTTGTCACTGGAATCATCAGCTGATTGCACTCCTCCATCTCCCCGTTTAGCCTGGGCCCTGCTGAGGTCTCCAGGGAGTCAGCCTGCCCCAGGCAGCCAGGCGTTTTCAGCCTTTTCCCCTTCCCTCTGTCTGGCTGTCGGTCAGAGCCCAGCAGGCTGCAATCCCAATTTCGTTATCCCGGAGCCCTCCCGCTCCAACCTGTTCCTCCCCGGCTCCTGCTGCCCCAGCCCTCGCTCCCGAGGGCTCCCATCTGTAACCCCGTGCCTCGTGTGGGTTTTACTTGCGCATTTGTACCACTCGCAGAACCTTGGAAGCAGGCGTATGTGACCTGCAAGTGTGCAAGAAATGTATTTATTGGTTGATAAAGAAAAGAGACGTCTGGTGCTGAGGTGGCCAGGGCCGAGGGACCGCGTGCCCAGGTCCCCTTCGCTCCTGTGTCCCTTTAGCGCTGGGGTGGGACCTGTTCTTTCTCCATTATCCCTTTGCTGCAGCTTTGGAAGTAATTAACACTTCTTTTGAGAGCAGAGGCTTCTCAAAGCGTTTACCATCTGCTATTGCCACATTAATCATAGTCCAAAGAACAAACTAGTTTTGACTTGAGGTTTCCTGAGTAACTGGATTTCTCCATTTCAGATGCTATTATTGATAAGTCTGAAGTTTTGCAAGATACCTTATGTTCATGTCATTGCTTGAATGGAAGAAAGCAAATAAAAATAGTCCAAAAACCCCAAATCTGAAAACAAAACTTGGACTCTTCTGATTTTGCACTGACGCTTGGGAAAACATGATGTCTACATTTTTGGCAGCATTACAATTTAAACTTTCATGACCCAAACTGAAAAACATACCTCTGGCAATATTTTAATATTGATAGGCAAAATTGTGATTCATCAACATCAAACTGTTTAATTCATTAGCCAACAATTTCTATGCAATGTGGGAATACATTTAAAAGAGAATGAGATGAGACCAAGTATTAATTATGCAGTCATTGCACAAATTAATAATTTTATGTCGCAAAGAGCTTCTTATGTATTAACACTTTAGAACCTGCTTCCTGCCCTTATTTTTAAGTTCTTTTGAGGTACATGGATATGCTGTATTTTTAAATCAACTTTTCTCCAAAATGGTAGGCAGAACTAAGTATGAAAGACTGACGTAACAAAACCGTGGTTTTGGTGGAGGTGAAGTTTTTAAGTTTTCTGATTTCCATATGTGTGTGTGATTCTCACACACATTGTCGGTGTGAATCGTCACTTACAGTTTTGTGCCTTATAATGCTTTTACTGCCTTTTGTAACATTTGCCTTAACCACATGAACATATTAGTACTTGGGCCTCTTTATCCTTGCCAAAATGCTGCCATCTGAGAGGAGAACGAAGGAACACTAGCAGCTGTGGGATGTGCAGGGAGGGTGGGATGTGGCCACTTAGGAGGACTGAGATACTCCAGGTAGGAAACGCGCCGTGCATGCCCTTGGCTCGGAGCTGGCGTGGAGGCATTGCTCTAGTTCATCACCTTTGAACGGGGCCACTCGGGGCGAACGCCCTGGATGTCTCCGGCGCCTGCGCACGAGCATCGCAGCATTGCAGAGCTGTGCCGCCCGTCCTGTGCTTCTGCCAGCTTGGGAAAGCTGCGCCTCCTCCCTGTGCTCTACCTGGTGCTCGTCCGGTGCTTCTCTGCACGGGGGAAGCCGTCAGCAGTCACGACAGCAAAGAGGTTTCTGCAGAACCTGCAGCAGCCGGGTACTCGGCCCCCTCTCCTTGCCCGCCGGTGAACGCCAGCTGAAGGAACGCCACGCCGTGCTTCCCTTCTTCTGGGCAAGGCTGGAGCAGGGGACGGGGACGCAGACGGTTTCAGGGGAAGCTTGCACTGTGGCCATTGTAGTGAGTGGGAAGAACCACATATTTTTCAGCAGGCGCCTGTTGCTTCCAATTCACAGTTCTCAGCTGGGTGAGCAGAGCACCCTGCAGCCTGAATGTGCGGATGGGATTATCCAGAGAGGAGCCCGCAGACCTGCCGTCCATGACGCTGAAGCAAAGGCTGTCGTGCCAGAAAGGAGCCAGGTATTGCAAAACATCTCGGAATTGTGGGGAAATACTGTCTGTCCCCAAGACAGAAACTGTACTTTCATCTTTGCCACGTCGCTGATGTTTAATTTTTAATTGCTCTGCAATGTGGCAATCGCCATAACAAAGCATGAAAAAAAATCTAAATTTGTCCTGAAGATATGAATGCTGCTGGATGTTCTCAAAGCCAGAGCTTGAGCTGAAAGTCAGAATGAGCCACGTGAGAGCCTGAACCATTTCCTATGGTGCCGCACGCACAGAATTAGGCTGGAGGACTCCTGTGGCACAGAGGCTTTTGACAGCAAAACGCTCCGTAAGGCTGGAAGGATGCGCGGGGGCCAGAAGCCCTCACCCTGTCCCTGAGAGGTCTGAAAAGCAAGCTGAGCCCCAAAAACCACGGGAATCCTTCACTTCACACCATCCTGTTAAAAAGCTACAAGGGGCAGTTGCGAAACTGAGAGAAACTTAAGCTCAGTAGTTTTAAGACCAAAGATCTCACATTCCATCCTGCCTTGCCTACAGCATATTGGTTTAGGTGAGATTTAAATTGGAGCTGAATGTTACACACATTTGGCTGGAGCAATTTCTTCAAGAATGTTTTCCTAAATTAGGGATGATAGTGATAATGCTCCTACTTCTTGGCTGTTGCCTACTACTGGCTGAGATTTCATCTGCTAACAACCATGTTGCTAAAAACTCAAAAATCTGCTTTTACAGTTACTTCACATAGTATGTGAAAACACTTTTTAACAATGTTGCATTAATGAGCTTTGCTATTTCCATGGTATAATTGATTTTGCATGTTAAATTATCATGTTTCTGCTCCTTTACAAAGAGGTGAAATTTTATTAAACAAGTTCTTTTATTCCTCGGATAATCTTTTCAATGAGTTTTACATTTTTGGATCTATAGTGCAAGGACTAGAAGAGATCTTTTCCCCCCTGAATGCCTGAGGATGCGGGCAGGGATGCCCTGAGGGTGCCTTCAGCCCCTAGAATATTCTGGCTCCATTTGCTGTTTTGCATACTCCTGTGTGGTTTCTTCAAATATTTTTTTTGTAAATTAATTCCTCAAATCTTTCCAGTAAAAGGGCTGAAACGTACAGGTGCCAGGAAATCTAATAATTTGTTTTTAAATTCATGAAAACTCCTCATTTTCTTCATCAAAGATGTTGATTTGTTAAGTTTTAGTCATGTAACTATCCCTATACAAATGTAGTGGTAAAACCTAGCTGGCTCTAACAGGAATATATATATTTAACTGTAAAGCAGCGAGACCCATAGTCTGCATTTTTCCTATTAATTTACCTATTCCAAAATATATAGGCTTATTTTTAATAAATTTCAGAGCATTTCTGTCAACGTACGTCTTACTAGTACAATGGCTGTTATTTTAGCATGTCACAGAAAGCACATGGAAAGCATCTTTCCGGTGGTTACCATCACCCCACCCGCCGCGCACACCTCTGCTCCAGATGTGGCTGGCTGCGTCCCGTGTGCGCCCCGGGCGGGAGCGGCTGGAGGCGAGGGCGATGCACCGCGCACGGCGTCCCTGCTCCTCATGCAGCTCTCTGCGGCAGGGCGACATCGCCCACCCCCGTCAGGGTGCCCTGCTCGTTGGCAGGGACGGTGCTTGGTGGGGCGAGGGCCTCCACGGTCTCAGCGAAAGGGTGGGAGAGCAGAGAGGCTGGTCTCAGTGCTGTAGCATCTTCTGAAAAGCTGCCGGAGAGGCAAATCGCTGCCTGCTTGGCAAGACTCCCTCTGCGTGAAGAGGAGAGCAAGATGCCCGTCCAGGGACGAATGGCTGCGGCGGCTGAATCCGTGTCTGCTCCGGGAGATGGGTGAGCTCGGTGACACCACCCGCTTTTAGCCCGACGAGTGCCTCGGGAGCCTTTGCAGGACCCTGGGCTCGGTGCTGTGGTGCTGGTGGCCGCTCTCTGTGGGGACAGCAGGGCTGGGAACGCTCTGCCCAGCCCCAGGGGGGCACAGCCAAACCTCCCACCCCACCGGAGCCTTGGCTCCCAGGAGCTCTCAGGGGACGTGGGGCACCAGCGATGGCCCTGCGCTCCCCTGCGGTGCCTGCCCTGGTAAGAAGAAGGACAAGGAAAGGAGCCTGGGGCATGGGGGGAGCAGGACCAGGAGCAGGGGTGACCTCTCCATTCAGCAGCACGGGACATGGGACACTTACCTTCTTCATCCTTGTTCACAGTGACTGTGCCTTTGCCAAACAGAGGAGCCCGCTGCGTCTCAGCTCTGCTTTCAGAGCTGGTTGCAGAGGGCGATGAGCAGAGGAAACCCTCCAGAAGTGCCCCACGCTCCCAAGAGCACGAATCCTCTCCTGTTGCTTTTTCTTTTGTGAAGTGGTTGCGCCTGAGGCTGCTTGCGGGAACATTTCGCTGCCCCAGCTCTGCATCCCCGTGGCTCCCCGACCTGTACTGCTCAGGGAGGTGCAGCCTCCTGCTCGATGGGTGCCCTAAAGGAACGTACTGGGATGCTTGACAGGCCAAGAATGACATTGTCAGCTGTAAGCTCTGTGTGCCCATAGGAATGGTATGCAATTGGTGCTTTCTGATTAACCTGAATGTATATCAGGAAAAGATGGGTTTTTTTAATGTAGAATTATTTTTTGAGGGTGAGGCAAATTATTATGAATACTAAGTAGAGGTTCCCTAGCAAATGGATCTACCAGAGAGGCAGCTGTGAATGCCGTTACCAAACATCTGCACTTCTGAGGTGTGACTGCGCTCCTCACCGGCGAGGTTTGCTCACGAGTTCACAGGTCAGGGAACAGAGTCCGTCTGCATCAAGCCCCAGAAACACACGGTCTGAAAGGCACTTGGACACGCTCACAAGACCTTTTTGTTGTACCAGGGAGAATCACAAGAGCAGCCCAAAGACACAGAGCGATGGCAGAGGAAGAGCCGTGCGGCAGATCCCTCTGTCTCCTGCCCCGGGCCAGTGGCCGCAGCCTGGTGAGGCTTTTGCTGTGACAACCCAGGCAGAGCAAGCATACTATTTTTTGCTTGGAACAGGTAAAACCAAATCAGCTCATGTCTGTAGCTTGTTAGCACCAGGGAGGAAACTGCCTGGTACTTAGCTTGTAATTCTTCAGTCTGTAGATGTTTCATGTAATTTTAGATATCCTGGTAATTGGCAGTGATTCATACCACTCTGCTGCTGGCTGCCTCCCCACCAAAACACCTCCCCTGCAGCCCCGGCATTACATCAGCACGCGCTCACCATAAGCCCACGGTCAGTTATGCGGGGATGCAGTGCTGCTCAGGGCTGCTCTGGGCTGGTCATCGTCTGGCCCGTGGTACGTTGGTGGTTGCCCCCATCCCGCCCCACCAGGCCAGCGTGGGCATGGCTGTGCAGCCACGCGGGCTGCGTGCAGGGAACCGGAGAGAGGACAGCTCTGTCCTTCCCACAGCAGGAGACCGTCACCCCTGGGACCGGGGGTGGAAAGCATGGCCAAGTTCAGAGCTGAGTCGGCTATTGCTGGTGCTGTGGGCAGAGTAACCCCTATTCTGCTGGCTTGGGCAGGATGCTTTGAGGGGTGAGCGGGGAGTTTTGCCAGGTGGAGGATGGGTCTCTTCTGCTCACCTCTGCCCTCGTCCCTGAGAAGAGCTGTTTGCCAAGTGAGCGCTGGGGTCTGTCCCATGAGTTGAACTCGGTGAATCTGTACCTTGCTGGAGTCAGAGATGGAGAAAGGCTCAGAGTTTGGGATGAAGGACCACGCACACTCCCACACCCCTGGCAAGGTCAAAAGCAGCCAGACGTGTCTTTTTCCACCCGGCATCCTCTGTAGGAGGGCAGAGAGGGAATCGGGTGGATACAGAGGTAGCACTGACAATGTTAAGCTCAGACAAAAAAGACTGCTCTCCAGGCTGATGGCAGTTTCTGGAGAGCGTTCAGAAGATGGAGCTGAGGAATGAGACACAAATGGTGGACAGAGCTCACTACATGAAGAAAAACTTTTGGTGTTCAGGCACAGCTAGACAGGAGCAGGGATGAGGCAAAGGTTATGTCTTTGTGTTAATAGGTACAATTAAGCGTCCCTGACCTCAGGTCGTAGCTGTGCTTGTTTCTCCTGTGCTCCTGTACAGTGTTTGCCTTATTTTTTATTTTGTCTATTATTTTTTTTCCTTTTCTTTGGTTGCTTTTTAGCAGCTGTTTGTAGAGCCAGAGGTCTCCACAGGGCAAGCGGAATGCAAGACCCGTCCTTTGACTGCCCGTAGGAAGTGAGGCTCTCTCCGCACGCCAGTTACCATGAGCAGCAGCTGAGCTGTGAGGTTAGCACCGTAATCACCTTTGGTGTAAGCTGACGGGAGTCACTAGATGAGAGGGTGGCTCACCAGGGACAGAGCTGCATGTTCCCTCAGTTTATAAATTAATTGCCCTGATTGGAAGGAGCAGGGAGGCTTCTGCTGTTCACTCATACCTCGGAGTCGCGAGCGGGGAGGCGAAGCCCGGCTGAAGGCAGAGGGGGGTACCCCTGCGTGCAGAGCGGGGGGCTGCGAGGCTGATGTAGTCACAGCTGCACCCTGTGAAGCTTCACAATTCACGTCAGCTCTGTGCTCCTGCCTGACCTCCTCTGTGCTCAACCCCTGCTTCTAATTAAACTTTGAAAGAGAAATACATAAACGCCAGACGGGCAGGCTGTGAAATTTGCAGATACTGCACTTGACACGGAAGGAAGCGGCAAGTCTCCGCTGTTCTGCAGTGCGCTGCGAGAGCTGGGGGAGTTCCTTGGTGAGAACATGGAGTGATAGGAACAGCGAATTGGCTCCTTGGGGACCAAGATCTGCGGATACTGTTGGTATGATAGCTGAGCCTGCTTCTCCCATTTCATCATGCATAAATTGTTTACATAAACCAGCATCTCAA
This sequence comes from Grus americana, assembly GCF_028858705.1. Taxonomy (NCBI): domain Eukaryota; kingdom Metazoa; phylum Chordata; class Aves; order Gruiformes; family Gruidae; genus Grus; species Grus americana. The sequence goes on along the minus strand of NC_072856.1, from coordinate 70,863,343 downwards.
TTCAGAAAAGGTTGGCCTAAAATTGTAATAATTTAAGCAATGAATTGTTTAACTCATACAAATGCACACAAAAGCAAAAAATGCAACTGTTCGTGCCTATTGTGTGGTGATGAGCAGGAATAAATAATTATGCTTTGACCAGGTGATAGCAGAAGACACCTGCTGTGGACACTATAAAATTAAATAACATGGGAGAAGAGGAGCAGCTTTGCAAGGGGACTCTCGCTGTGGGGAAACAGGTTCCTCTCAGTCCACTTCCTCTCCTCCAGAAGGTCTAAAATTCTGTATCTAAACAACATCTCATTCCAGCTGTTATTTGTATAAAACCTAACCATTGGTTTCTATTTTTAGTGATGTTAGGATGCTCATCGTAGAGGGAAGGCGGAGGCAGTCTGACAGCTCCTGCTGAGCAGGGATCCCGCAGCAGTTCAGGTGTCTGGGTTTCCCACACACAGCCAAACCTTCACCTTCCTCCAGATAAAATGTTTCTCCATTCATCTTATGCAGGGAGGAGGAATTGCACTTGTTCAGAGATGTTGTGTGAGACTTCATTCTCCATCTTGGTGTGACAAGACTGGATTTCTGTTGACATGAAAGTAGTCAGTTCAGATCTAGAGAGCAGGAGTGAGAAGTTGGTTCAAGACTATTTTTTTTTTCTGCCGCAAATGAAGAAAAGTTGCCTGTGGCAACAACACCTTCAATCAGTTTTGTCTGGGGTAAAGTGCTGGAGCACTTCTCATGTAAAGATGCTCCTAGACGCATGGCTCGAGAACCGCTCCACATCCCCATCCCTTGTGTCCTACCTCAAAAATAGAAAGATGGGCTCGATGCAAGACTTTTGCATCTGGATTTTTGAAGTTGGTGCAGTGGCTCTGAGCTGTGGCATATTTAGGAGACTCAGCTGGGACGCAGCGATCCCTGGCAAGATGCCACAGACATTTTCTGTTCCCTTCTTCATTTCTGGTGTTCTGTAGTACAACCCCGACTGCATCGCTGGTAGTGAATTAAATATTCTTCTGTGTTTTCTGGCATCAGTCTCTGGGTGCTCCATTGCTCTTCATGATATCTACCAGGATGACAGTAAGATGTGCTGTCAGCAGCTGCTGAACTGTGCCTTGTAGGTGAAAGAGAAATGAGAGCTTAGGAGTAGACAATAGCAGAATTTATTCTGCAGGTGGGTGAATGCAATTTTGAAAAGGAGGCATTTGTTTTTAGGAAGAGATGTAGGTGTGACTTTTTTTGGCGTTCGGGTGCTTTTATGTGCATGCATTCTGCTCACGTTCTGGTAAGGCGAATGAGAGGCAGGACACGAAAGACAGCACAGGGAGAAACGGGCTGTTGTGTCCTCAAAACCGTGAGAGTCAGGAAGTCCAGGAGTGGCAGAAGGGCCCGGGTGGAACACAACAGGTTAAACTTCCCAAACGAAGGTTTGAATTATTTTGTTTCTGTTCTGGAAAGCAACACTACGACCAAGAGAGACATGGAAAGCCTGCTCTGAGCCAAGAAAATGTTTACAAATCCTCCTGCAACAACCAAATCGATAAATCTATACTTTCTGCTCTGACTTATCAGAGTCACAAGAGCCACAAATAGTTGTTGGTTGTTGGAGGTGTTTGTGGAGAGGCTTGTTGGGTTTTTTGTTGTTTTTTTCTTCTCTCTCTGGATTTTATTTCACTATATGGGGAAGGTGTTTATTTAAGAAGGAATGAAAAACACACAAAACTGTATTTGGCGAAAGCAAGTTTCTACAGAATTGCTTTTGTGAGAGTTAAGGTGTTGACATAACATTGAAAATGAAAAAAGGAATAGTGAGGCACATGATAAGTGGGATTGCATTTCAGATGGCAGTGGAGAGGTCTGGATGGCAGCTTATTTGTAACATTGCCATCGCTTTGGGAAGCGTGGGGCTGGAGTGACCACCGGCTGGTCTGCGCTGCCATGGTAAAGGGTTGTACGTGTACGGACATCTCCTGAGACGCTGCGGAGCACGGCTGGCGGCATCGGAGATGGATGGGTGGAAGTTGGAGCTGGAGAGGTGCAGGTGGCACCAGGGACCAGGTTCGTACCTCTGTCCCGCGGGGAGGAAGGGAGGGCAGCGGCAGCACACCGGGCACAGCGTGCCTTGGGGGGCTGAGCTGCGCGTCGGAGGGTCAGGCGCCTGGCTGGGTCTCCTGCAAGCCCTTAGCAGGCATTCTGTGCCAGGAGGCGTTTGAAGCTCCGTATGGCTCCTTTCTTCCTCCTTCAGGTAGTTCAGCCTGAAATGAGTACCAGATCCTCCCAATACGTGTGGGTTTCTCCTTCCTTAGCTGTTCTAACTTTTCACCTGACTTTGGGTTAGGGCTGGCCGGCCAGTGGCATTGCTGCAGCGGCTCAGCATGGCCCCAGAGCGTGTCTAGCTGCCCGGTCAGCTGGATTTGCAGCTATTGGGTATTGCTGCAGCAGCACAAAGCACCAGCCCCCAGATTGCACCAGTGCTTCTGCCTCTGCATGTCTGAAACCCCAGAAAGGTTGCCTCTTCAGATGTTTTCCTGGCAAACCACGCCGTCCCCACTTGCTGACCACAACTGGCTGTGCTTTAGCAGCCACCCAAAGCCATCCATGCACTCCTCAAAGACATCGACCCGGATTCTCAGCACACATGGCACAGAGGGCATCCTCAAATATCTCCTCAGTTGCTGCTCAGGATGCTCATTCCCCTCCTTTGCTTGTTTGCTGGCTCACGACCTCGGTCATGGTCCTCTGTGCTGCCCTTCCTCAGCCGCACTTTCCTCTGGACAAGGGACATTCATCTCCCTGCAGAACAACGGGGTGAGTGATGGCGAGGCCTCTGGTACATCACCGGTGACCAAACCAAACCCCAGCTCCAAACGCGGTGTCTATGTTACCATAAGCCATCCTCTGCTGGTGGATCAGCTTTGCCCTTTTCTCAAGGGTTTGGCCAACATGTTGGCTGTTGGCAAGCGCTTTCCAAAGTCTCCTGTTTTGGTTTATCAGCTCCTGTACCAGAAAGTGCACGTGCCTGAGGCAGCTCGTGTGCTGGCAAAGAACAGGGAGCACGGGAGCCACCAGGGCATATTTAAATCATAAATGACAAAAGTTGGATTTACAAAGACATTACCCGTGAGCTTACACCAGTCCTGTGCTGGAAAGGTAAATGAGGAAAAACTGGGCACTCCAGTTTGGATAAGTGACTAATTATAATTTCTAGATTTAATTACCAACAGTAAACTCTTAAATACCCACTGCAGACAAGTGAACCTCTGTGCCTTCCTTGTGTTTGATGTGCTAAGCATAAATATTCAGCTCAGTCTCTCAAGAAAACATGAGGTTTTACACAAGAACCACTATCCCAGATGAGCAGGATTTATAGCTCCAAAATGGTCTGGTTTCATAATTTGCAAAAGCTTTAACCTTTCAAGCATTTTCAAACCTATTTTAGCATGCAGAGAGTAGTGATGCAGAGACATTAACATTAAAACTTTGTGTGTCTCCAGTGAATATTCTTACAACAAGAAGCATAACACATCCCTTTTCTTATTTCATTTTCTAATATTTCAATGCTCTTTGCTTCCATGACAGAAAAAAAAAAAAAGAATATATTCTTATAAAATTAACAAATATTGCAAAGCTTTAGATACCAATTAAGATGAATAATTTAACGTGTAGATATCAGTGCATGACAATTCTATGCTTCATCTGCCTGCTCACCAGCTTATGGTGGAAACTTGAGGCAGATTGGCTGAAGCAGTTCACATTTCCTTGAAGGTCATTTAAATGAATTTTTAGATTTCCTTTCAGTCTTCAGGCGATCCCATTAATGACTAGAAAAAACAAACCAACAGACAAACAAGCAAGCAAACATAAAACCAAAAGGAAGCGAAAGCAGGTTGAATAAATCATATGGCAATCCTTGGTAACCTGATGTCACGTGTACCAGCTCTGCAAGAGTGTGGATCAGGCATTTACCTCGGCTTCCATCCTTAAAAGCTGAAGACAGCCCAGATGTGGAGCTACCCCCTAGAGTGCTTCATGTCTGAATCCTGGGGCTGCAAGGCATCTACTGTCCCCTCTGCCAAAGGAACGTGAAACTGGGTCGCCTCCACCTTGGCTGTCTTTCCTTTCTATAGACCATCGCAGAGGATGCGCGGAACCTGTCTGCAGCCTGCCTGACTTGCACGTTTACAGGGCAGCCGTCCTTGAGACGCAGCTGTCCGGAGAAGCGGCGAGGTTTGCTGATGCGTGCCTCCGCCACGCACTGGTTCCTGTCTGGGAAGGTGGCAGGGCAGGAGGACATGTGGTAGAGCCAAGGTAATCACAGGTCTGGCAAAAGAAGGCGAATAAAATGGACGGGCGGACGGACATTTCCCTGAAAATTCTTTCGTTTGCACAGATGGGATCCACTATTTGCTTCCCCCGCAGCGAGCTGAAGACCTGTATGCACCTTGTCTGAAAGCGGAAGGTGGGACCTCAATAAGTGACTCTGGCTCCTGTCTTCAGTTGAAGTGGTCTTTGGACAGAATTTCTGTTACATGAAACACAAACAGATTGGGAAAAGGTCCCTCTGAATATGTGAATAATTATAGTGTGTCTTTGGTAAAGAGGCAACTCCAAAACTCCTACCTACTATTCTGATGTGGACGTCTTGCTCCCTGCCTGTAGCTTGTTTGCAGCTCTGAAGGCAAAGCACTAACCCCAGAGTGCGGGGATTACGCTTGTAACAGGCTGCTCAGCTTTTAACTGCATTGCTCTTTTTAAAAGCAATCTATGCTCAGATTCGGGAAAGGAAGCCTGGTATGAAAACTGCTAGATCACATGCATCTGCTGCACTTGGGAACGATCTTTATCTGTCATCATCACCCTGATGGAATCAATTGTACCAGCAAGTATCGACAGCCACGGGCGGGAGAATAGATCCATCCTCGTGCAGATGTATCTTGATGTTGTCAATTAATGTGCAGGCTTTTCAGCAGTATTGTGCTTCCTGTATCCTCTTTCGACAACTGAAGCGCTCTGGCAATGAAAAAGCAAGGGCAAAGGGCAGACCTGGCTGCTGCGGTCTCCACTCACAGACAAGTGAGGCAGGAACGATCTCTGCAAGCATGTGTTTGGGGAAGCAATTGAGAATGGACGCTCCTTCACTGCAGGCCCAAGGACAGCCTCGTCCTCCCCACTCGAGTATCTTTAAAAATGCTTCTTAAATACTTCCCTCTGCCTATATCCAGACAGTCCTGCACGTCTGGGTCATTCTGCAGTGCAAGAAGAGTACCGAGCGAGGAGCAGTTTGAACTTTGCACCGTGTAGCCTCCAAATTCCTCCTGACGCTGGGGAGCAGGATGCTGCCCGGCCCTTCTGGCGTGTGACCCCCCTCGTTGTGACTCTGGCTCCTCTTGCTGGAACTGATCAGCTGGCACAAGCTGTTTGCAAAACGTTTTGGGGCTTGGGTGTACAATCTGATTAGAAGATGACACCGACATTTTGGAGTGGATCGTTGAACAAGTGTCATAGGGTGAGACAACAGGCACCAGGGTTATTCCTCTCAACGTATTCCAGCATTGTGGGCACAGCAGGGAACCGTTTATTGTTGTTGGCACGAGGAGATGATTTCTCAGAAACTCAACACTCTGCAGCCATTGTCGTGCTTTGGAAACAAGAGATGGCAAATGTGGGCGATGCAACGTCTGTAGGCTATTGCTTCTTCCAGCTTCTGGAAGAGTCTTACTGTGTCTCTACGATTTGTATGGCCGAGCTCCCTCAAGGGACGCAGTGGGAGTAAAACCTAACCGAACCAACAAACCTCAGTGCTGTCAGCTGAGCAAGACTTCAGAGTTCCCATCGCAGATCCGGCTACCCAGACACATTTGTGAAAACTGCTCATCATCTCACAATAGCCTGGTAATGCCAGAACTGTTTCATAATTTAAGATAGCACGGAGACAGGCTTGTGCTTGCACCGTTACACAGTTATCATCCTCCTTGTGGCATCCTGTGATACACTCAGAGCTAATAATCAAAGATGCTAAGTTTTATCACCCTAGCAAGGGTGGATTTTTCAGCCTTCCTTGTCAGAGCTAAAACAAATCTTACAAAGCTGATCTTCCACAAAAGGGCGTTTGGTAATGAGTGTGCTTTGGTTGTGCATAAATTAGAGTGTTACAGAACACTATTAATAGTTTTGATGATGATTCTGATCAGAGGTTTGCCTCAAATATCAGCATAAAGAGAACAGTGGAACTGTATCAGCCTGGCTGTGGCAGAAGGAGTGTCAACCAGAACCATGCTTTGGAAATACAGCAACAAAACAAAAATCTGCAAGAAAATTTCACTGCCATGGCAGCAGGACACCTTATACCACCATGACTACTAATGAAGGGCTGCTGGAGACAATAAAGCGTGCAACAGCCAGGAGACTTCAGCAGGATCTCTGGAAGGATGCTCTGGAGTCCCTGAATTCAGGAGTTGAGGTGCACTGCCCAGGCTGCCAGCACCGCTTGGCTCTAAGTGGAGGAGCTTAGGGCATGTTGCAATCGAGTGTCTCCATCAGCTACCTCTGTGCTATCTTCATGTCCTTGCACTGTAAATCGGCAGGACAGGAGTCCAGACATCAGGGTCCTGGAGCAATATCAAATATTCAGCACTGAAATCATTATTCTGCTGGCTCACTTAACTGGTTCAGTCAAATGTCAGCGATGCCTTCTGTCAAAAGTGGAGCCATTAAAGTGATCGTTAAGGACAGCTGAAATACGCTGGATGGGTAAGAAACTAATCAGTGACGTGATACGCCACGCAAAACCCGTGTGAATGCTTCTGCCACTGCAGGCTTCGGGAAGGGAGCGGCTCTAGCAGAGATATATCGAAACTGCCCGAGACTGAACAAGGTTAGATTAATGCTGCACAGCAGAAAACGCTCGGAGGAAATGGGGCATAGTAAGTACAGGAAGCAACACCTGTGGCACCCGTAACCACTAATTACTGTGCAAATTGGACTAATTTCTCACTTTCTGCCAACTAGAATCTTAATCTTTGTGCACTGAATTGAAAGAAAATTCTATCACCATGTAACCTGTGGAAGAAAAAAGGATTTTTTGAACAACTGCACCCTCGGCCACTGAAAAATGACGTACCTTTCTTGATAGAAAATGCCAGATATGTGGAAGAATTTCTTTTGAAGACCCTCTCTGTGGTGGGTTTGTAACTTAGCATCTGCACTTAAACTGTTTCCTTTTTTACCCCATTTTTGTTTTGATGATCAGAAAGCTTGAATCCCTGGAGACCGAGTGCAGTCACTCATTCATCTTTCTTTTCTTTTTCAGGAAGAGCAGAAGTGTGACATTATCCCGTGTTCTGCCTGCTCAGCTTTGGGATCTTGGAGAAACAGGGTAGGTACAAGTTTGCTCAGAGCTGTTGAAGAAAATTCATTTTTTGGAGAATTTCCTGTATCTTTATAAGCACTGCCATAGCGTCGCAGGCCAGAGGGCATAAGAACCTCCTCTTTCCAGGCAGAGGATGTTCAGTTCAACATGCACCTTATGCAAAGATGCTCCCATGAAGTCAATGTCAGGATGTTCTTCTGTTGGTGTAGGACAGCAGGGCTGCCCTTAATTTGCTCTACTGAATTACTGAGGAAACTGATAAGAAGAAGTGATTTCTTATTACTGAGAAGTAACTACTGGCATTTCACATGGACTAATTAAGAATTAAAACCACGTGATTCCGAAAGGGCTGCAAAATGCAGAGAGGTCTGAAAAAATCTGCATTTCAGAAAAAGGCTAAATCACTGCCTGCTACAGCGTATTTGAGAGAGGGTTGCATGGAAACCCGAGTGCAAGCTTCCGCACAGGCAGCAACCCGCGACCAGCTGCCGAGTGTTTAATATGACAGACAAAAAGCACAAAGTTGGAAGAGAGCTAGATAAACTACAAGCACTCTTAGTCTGCTCTTTACCCAGAGATCTGAATGAATTCTTATCATCTGCGTGTTTTCACATAAGGCTGCGTGTCATTTGGAGAAACAGCGTGTCGTGTCTCAGCCACGTTCTCTGGCTTTGGTGCAAGAGGCTCTGGAGGAAATTTTCTGGCCTGTCTTCAAACAGATAAACTGGAAAAAAGGTATGAAAGAGTCAGTGTTCAGTTCAGTGGGGAGACATGGAAAGTTCCGTATTTTGGTGGAAACAGAATAGGAAATAATCACCTGAAAAGTAAGGCTGGTGAATGCCTGGCTCAGTAGCAGCTCTTCAGAAGAGGATCTGGGGGCTCATATGAATTGCAAGATGGCCAGAATTCAACAAAATCCCGTTGGTGTGAGGAAGCCAGTGTGCGGGCACCTGTGAAGAGCAGCCCAGCCTGCAAGCCAGGGGCCACGTCCCTTCCAGCCCTGTCAGTGCCGGCCAGGCCACGCTGGAGCGGTGTCGGGCTGGGGACCTGGCTGCGGAGATCCCGAGCGCAGGAGCCGGAGGAACTGGTGGTGCAGAAACTCAGCCCATGGGGAAACACTGACGTGTAGAATGTCTGGTCGCTGGGGAGTGGAAAAGATGCCGTCAGCTGAAATACGTCTAGTGTTCTCTGAAAACCCATGGTGTAAACCAGACAAGACTCTGTTTCTGCTACATCAGGTCCACTTAGGAATATTTTATTCCATAATTATGGAACAAATAATATGAACTCTGTAGTGCCCGTGGCCGGCTCTACAGAAGCATATTGCAGTTATCAGCACAGCAGCCAAAGGCAAAGCTCTCAGATAAGGTGACACCTAATCTTCAGAGCTCAGTTTTGGGGGAAGGTCACTGTGGGAAGTGAAATACACAGTTAAACCAAACCCTAGGCTGCTCAGGAGCCGTGAGGAAATTCTGCATCTCTGGCTGAAAATCAAATAACCTGCTTCTCAGAAATACATTGCTTCAATGTGTTTCTACATGCGTCTAAGTGGCACTGCTTTTGCTGTTTAATAAACCTCTCTAGAAAATGTCACTCACTATGAAATTATATATTTTGAATAAAAGCTAAAGTCTCAGCATGCATAATATATTATTCTTGTGTCTGGGCCCATGGCCTTTTATCCCATATAGGAAATAAAACAATTGCTGAATAGAAATTTCTCGAGTGTTCTGAAATTCTCAGCTGCCACCACCCACCACATCACAGACTGCAGAATATTATATTTCCATCAAATATATCTAGTGTATAAATACACTTGTACATACATATATAAGCTCTAGGGATCCGTACATTGCGCATCTCAGTGGAACTGGTCTCCAGTAGAGCTGATTATGCAATGAACCCCCCTAAAATCTAATTGTGCTCACCCGGGGCTCGATCCTGGGAGCAGAGCCCTGAGCTGGCCGCAGCCCACGGTGAACCAGCGGCTGTTTCTCACGGGCTCAGCAGAGGGATGTGCAAGCGCACAGATCTGGATCTCTGGGCACATCCTCACCTCTCCCAGAAAGCTCACATTTGATCTAATGCCCGACCCTTGGCACACGTTCCTCGAATGCCCATCCAGGTCCCAGCTGCTGGCTCTGTCCCTGCTCACCTGTAACAGACGATTTGTGTTGCCAAAGCGAGCTACCGAGGAAGCCTTGCACAGAGCTGTCCTGAGATGCTCCTCAAGGCTTCTCGTGAGACCCACTGAGACCCACCACCATCCTCCCGACGAACGACTGCACTGATCGCAGATCACGGACAGAATGCTTTTCAGTTCTTACTATTTTATTTGTATCCCTTTTGCATAAAACCTAGGCCTTACCCGACCAAGTACAAAACCCCACCTGAGGTCACCTCATCCAGCACTTTCCCATCCTGTGTGTCTTCACCATTGCAAAGGCGGTGATGATCCTGCTCCGCTGGAGATCGTCAGGGCTGGCTGACCTCTGGGAAAGCAGTGGCCACGCACCAGGGCTCCTCTGGTCCGGGGGGGGCTGGTGAAAAGGTAAAGGCAATGTTAACAACCAGCACCTTCTGCTGATCTGTGAAGACATCCGTCCCATGTCAGTGACCAGGGAAAGTCCTGCGTCGTCCCCCACCTGTGGCCACAGAGGGAGAGCAGCGGTAACCCAGCCTCTCCGTACCTCTCCAGCACGTCCGTCAGCAAGCTGCAGCTGGAGGGGACCCCTCGGGCAGAGATGTCCCTGGCCACCCACCAGCCCTCCCGCGGAGCACCAGGCAGTGCTGGACCCACCTACGCTGCAAACACGGCCGAGAATCTGTCTGGAGACCTTCCACTAATTGCTCCTCTGCAGCAGCCCGACCCTTCCCCGCACTGGCAGCTCCTCTGTTCATCACGGTGGTAACTGGACGTGCTCATTTTGTCTTGTGTAGCATTAGAACTGCAACACCTTCCTTACTCAAACTTTCCAAACTGTTGACACTTTCTGAGGTATTTTCTCTGGAAAAAGCGTTGTATTTTATTTTCTTTGTAATCCATTTAACGATGAAGGAACCCAAACAGGTGGTTTTCAAAGTTTTTAGATGCAAGGTGCGTATGTCTCACTGTCATAACAGTTAGTCTCATTACATGGGGATAAAATTCAAGAAAGTTGATGTATTGCTTACAAAGCAAGCAACAACGGTATCAAGTGATGCAGTCCTGGTTGTTCTGTAATGGTGTGACAACTTGAGGAATTTGGTTGCCTGAATCTCTGGAAGTTCATCTGAGGCCCACAGAATAATAATTATTTTGTTATAAAAGAAACAACATCTCTGTGCCTTTTATATCTTTATATTGTTTTATAGCCTTAAGCATCTATTTACTAATGCTTTGTGCTTTACGAGGTTGAAAATATAATGTTCCTTTTCTCTTTGTTTACTTTAGCTTTTTCTGTTTGTTTTTTGCTCACTCTGATTTTTTTCTTTTTTTTTTTTTTTCCTTTTACCCTGAGGCTCTTCAATACTTTAAATCATGTATATCACCTGGATTATCACATATACCATCTGAATCTCTTTGCAAAATTCAGCTTTATCTGAAAATAGCAATAAATTAATTATCCATGACCTTTAAGGTGTTCTGCCTTTGCTGAATCATAGACCTTTAAGGCAGGCTCTCAGGGGCATCACTGCCATGTGCCCGAACCCCCGGGTTCGCAAACATGTTTTTACGGGCACGTTTATTTGTGGGAGAGGCTGCAGGAACAAGTGTGCGGCGGGGGGGACGAGCCACCCGCCTGTCCCGGTCCCTGCGGGCAGAGGCAGTCTCGCAGGGGATGGGTGGTGTGGGTGGCTGTCCCCGAGCCCAGGCACAGCCCTGGGGGCAGGAGACGGGGCGAATCAGGCACACCCCATGAAGCATAGCTCAGCACACAGCCAGATCTCGGTACGCCACCTTTGCACCCCATTACAGAGGGTGGGAGCCCAGCCGGGTTGCAGCTGGGAAGCATCACCTCCTCCCTGTGCCCCCCCAAAGGACCCACACGTGCTGCACGCGCAGTCACGCTGCCGCAAGGTCCAATTACCTACCACGCTGCTTGAAAAATGTCAGTGCCTGTCTCTTGTGGAAAGATAACTCACAAGCGCAAAGGCAAGACAATAAAATACCAAGGTACGCAGCAGAGACTGGCAGAGCTGGGTACAGAGCAGTTCAGAAGTCCCCAGCCGTACGGTGCTAAGAGGAAGAGTGCGTTAGGCAGGCGTGTGTTAAAAGGAGCTCCCGCGGTACAACCCCGACTTCATCTAGTCTAATACTGGAAAGCAAATGCTGGATGGAAGTCAGGTTTTGCCTTCTTTACCCTAAAATGTTCTTTACAAGGAAGTGAAAAATAAACCATGGTGTCTTAGCACACAAACCCTGCTCGTTCTGCACAGCGTGGGGTATGGGGTGTTCCTGCTTTGTGCTCGCTTGAGTCCATGCGCTGTGTGCATCTACAGCATTACCAGCGTGAGTCCTTCCACCGACGTAAAAACATGTGCCGCTCTGAATCAGAAGCAGTTATGTTGCTGTGGTTGATGTTATTTGTCTTTCACAGAAGGCATAGTGATTCCTTCCCGTGACTTCTGGGTAGAGAACGAAGGTGCAACTTGTGTGACAGCAAGGGTGAAAAGACAGGAGGGAATCCTTCCTGCCGGCTGTAATATTGATCTGAAGCCTTGCTGCAAGTTCCGAGGTCTTACCCAAGCATAAGTGCAAAGGAATGGTTGTTTGAAATTTAGTAAGTGATAGTAACAGAGCTATTGCAAAGGCAACCGGCTTGACTGACCCTCAGCCCATCCATAATATCCTGCAATATTGTCGGAGAAGCCCGTGTGATGAGCTGCTCCCGCAGCCCGAGGAGAGCAGCTGGAGATGAAAGGCTTTTCAGGTAGACTGCTAGGGGATCCAGATTTGCTGCAAGTGAAGTAATTATGTTTTCATTACTCTGGGGCTATAATAAAAAGAAACTCTGGTGATGACAATTCTGCAACCCTTGTACTGAGGATTCAGCTGGCACAGCTCTGTAAAACAGGATTAATTAACCTTCTGCCAGAAGCACACTGTAGCGAGCTGTCCTGTCCATCTTCTACGGGATGCCGTACTTCCTTCTAGACAAAGTCGCTGCAGCTGCAGAGGGACGAGCGGTAAAATACCGCTTGTAGGAAAGCGTCCTTGGTACGGGCCTTTAGTGAGAAAATGAACAGTCGTCTAGCAGCGTGCACCACCCACAGCCTGCGTGTGAAAGCCAGGTTTCAAACATCCTTGAGACTGCCCAAAGCGTACGCGGATGGGAGAGCCCAGCTCCGCCAGCGCTGGGTGCCCGCCGTGGCCACGACAGCACGGCTCCGTCAGGGGCTGAGGCGAGAGGTGGGCTGCCAATTTCAAACCGGCAATTGAGGGATGTTTCAGACGTGCCCTCCGTGGGGACCAGTTCCCCGGGGGGGAGACGAGGTGGGTGGGACGATCTGCAGATCCCCCTCCCTCCCCACGGGGAGCAGACCCGCAGCGTGTGCCAGGGCAGCCCTTCCCGCTGGGCCGGCGGGGCCGTGCCGGCTGCCAGGCGTGGGCAGACCCCGTGGGGTCCCGTGGGGCAGAGCCCTGCTCCCCTCCGCCCGCTCGGCTCCGCGCGCGCCCCCAGGCATTGCCCAGCTCCATCCGGCCTGCGCCCAGCGCCGCTGAGCAGCGGGCTCCCTGGAAAGCAGCCCACGGGTGAAGCAGCGTCACCATTGCTGCGCTGGCGTGCTCTCGTCCGCACCTCTCACCACCTCCTTGCGCTTCCGTTGGGCTAACCCAGGTTCCAGCCCTGTGAATGTATGATGGTTTCCACGTCTGAGGTCTTAGGTTTTGGGAAGTGCTGCCAGCCCTCGCACCCTTTTTTCCCCCCGTCTTTGTATTGCAAATGTGAATTGCAGTATAATTTACCAAAATAGATTAAAATAAAATGCAAAACAGACATTGACACAAAAAGCAAAACAAACATGAAAATCGGGCAATGCCCATACCTTTTATTTATCAGGTCAGCTCTTAATTGCCGTACTTAGACACGATTAACAGGTGTCTTGAGTACCCCGCCAGAAATAAATCCTACTTTGCAGAGAGGCTTATGTTGAGAGGAGAGGAGAGGAGAGGAGAGGAGAGGAGAGGAGAGGAGAGGAGAGGAGAGGAGAGGAGAGGAGAGGAGAGGAGAGGAGAGGAGAGGAGAGGAGAGGAGAGGAGAGGAGAGGAGAGGAGAGGAGAGGAGAGGAGAGGAGAGGAGAGGCGGCAGCCGGGGAGCTGCACTGAGCTGCGCCCAGCCCCAGGACGCCGTCGTTCCTGCTCGAGACCGAGGGCCAGGAGGGCAGCTCAGACCCAAACAGCAGCTCCGTGTCCGTGGTTTTGCCTCATGGCTGGACCGCGGTGGGCGATGTGTGCCAGGTGAGGAATGGGCACAGCGTTACCCCAGTGACACCCAGGGTCCTGATGAGTTCCTTGCCCAGAGGTCTGGCGTGTTTAACACGGGCATAAAACCCTTTCAGGAACGTCATCAGGAGAATCGCCGGTAACGAGATTACAGCAGAACCGAGTGCGTGTCCTCCTGTGCCATGGGACGTGAGGCTGTAAGGTCATGCGGTGCAGAAAGGGGTTTTCGTTAATGAAGTAAAGAGATCCAAGCAGAGATCCTCTGATCTTGCAGTGTAATTCCAGAGGATTGCTCTAATGGGGATGGGGGGGGACGACTGGGAGCAGAACAGTGTCCTATAAAAGTCCCTAAGCCAATGCAATTAAAGACCGTGCCATCCTGTGCACACACCAGGGACCGCAGTCAGGATGAGGAGTGAGGTTTCACTCTGTCACCTTCAGGGACAGATATTGTGCTGCGAAGGTGGTGGGGGAGGAAGCAAAGGGGATTTTCTACTGTAGAGGCTTCCCATGCTGCACTCGCATTTCTCCTAACAGAGACAGCATTTCTGCTTGGCACCGCTGGAAAGCAAACTCCAGCACCACATTCTTTTTTTTTTTCCAGGGAGGGGGATGGGAGGTGTTTGCTTTTCCTTCTTGTAGAAGAAAATCCAGACCTTTCAGTTTTATGCAGATAAAAGGGGACACTCAGCAGCCAACGCTCGAGGACAGCCTGCGTCCCACGGGCAGAGGACTTGGCTGTGGTGCGGGACGCCCATCCGAATCTGTGCTTTGAGCAAGGCAGAGCCCTCACCATCGGCCTTGCTCTGTGGAGCTTTGGAGCAGGTGAGACTTCTTTGGGGATGAAAAAGAAAAGTACTTTTTCTTGGAAAATACTTTGTTGCCATGAATTTTCACTTCCAAAAAAAAATCCCTCCCAAAACCACCAAAAAACCTTATATATCAAACTTCTGGTCCTAATAATTATTTTGAAATAAAATGATTTTGTTTTTCCCAATGGAAGAATCTCAAAACACCGAGCTCCGATGATGTGTGAAACTCTAAGAGGACACTTTGAAAAACATACCCTGACCCCTCAGAATCCATACGGTGCCTTTCCAGCCCAAAGAAAACTGGATGGGAAAAGCGCCTGACGTGCAGCCCCTGGCCGGTGCTGCCGCGCTGCGGAGCGGCACTTAGAGGTGCAGGGCCGGCGCGGGGCTGCGGCTGCCGGCACACCGAGCAGATGGCTCTGCACGCCGCAGAGAGCAGGAGGGTGCTCCGAGATGGTCTGCGGCTGCCCGGGTTCGTGCCATGCTCACCCAACTGCGGCGGGAACCAGATGTGCTGGACACCCTCAGATGAGTGCTGTACTTCCAGTGACCTCGTCTGACTCGCTTTTAGTTTTGCTGGGGAATACAAAGAAACAGGGTCTTTGCCAGAAGCTTTGCAGCATGAATTCTGCTGTGAAAGTACATATGTGCGTGCAAAGGTGAAGGGCATCTCCTCGGGCTGTTGGCTGCTAACATCTTCTCATGCAGGAGGCACGATCGCAAGCCGACAAGCCTGCATCGCATCCCTCGGCTCGTTACAATCACAGTTTGTCCAGGCAAGCCGTTCACAATGTAGGAAGAGCCTGAAAAGCTCTCTGGACCCTCAGTTAGTTGTCGACATATCTACCACTGGTACAAAATGTAGAGAAGGTATTGCAGTCAATGTTTTGGGGTTTTTTTTCTGAATAATAATAGTGATAATTAAAAAAACTAATATTTTTTTCCTAGAGTCTCATGGCAATTTGAAACTCTAATCCTGTTACTCTAATCCTTCCCTCCTCTGTTTTAAAACTGCATTTTGTGGCTTGTCATTTACAGGTGATGTTCGGGAGCCAGCAGTGCATCTCTCCTGGGGGATGGCTCTGGCGGTGGCTCCGCGGTGGGCAGGGACGTGCTGACGGTCCCCTGCCCCTCGCCAGCCGCGTCCTCTGAGCAGAGTGTGCTACTGAAGACTTCACCAACCGCAGGAGGTTTTTTGCTGTTCTCAGCAAACAGGTATTCCCAGGAGCCTTCGGGTTTAGGCGGAGAGTGAGCTGAGTTCAAGCAAGCTGCTGCTCAGCTTGTAGTTTTCCCTCTGCTGCTTTCCCTTGTGTAAAGGCTACCTTGTGATTATCTCAGCTCGTTAGAAACTGTTCTCATTAATCCACGTTCTCTCTCTTCCTCATTTCCCATGAACAAGGTATTTTATCCAGAAAGGAGCCAGTGGTTTTCTCTGTGGGTCTGTCCCTGATCACCTGTGCATGGCTGCCTGCAAACAGTCTGTTTGGAGAAGAGCAGTCGTCTGCTCTTAAAAATCTCTATTGCTCTTCCCAAAGTCAAGTTTAATTCTCATAATAACCATGCTTTTCCTCATTCTCAATTAAAGAACAATAATTCAGTCTCCACTTAGCCTGTTAACTGTTCAGATTCACTGCCTGGGCTTTATCCACAGATTAATGGATTTATAGATTATAAAACCAGAAGGGACCGGTGTTACTTTCTTCCTAACAGAGGCCTCGAGAGATCCTTCAACAAACTCCTGACCGAACTAGAGCACTGCTGAAGAGCAACAACAGCAGCAAAAAAAATCGGTCTTATCCTGATGTAAAAATTCCCAGGTCCATGGTAAGTTTGCCAGATTTTTAATTACCCTTGTAAGGAGAAATATGCCCGTCCCCTTGCCATCGGTGCATCAGCTTCAGCCAGCAGCCATGCGGGACCCCTGCCAAGCAGAAAATTCCCCTTTCACCACATTTCTGCTTCCTCGGGAGGTGTCCCCAGACTACCAGCTCTCCTCTCTCCCATCAGCAATTCTACCAGCGCAGGGGCCTTGTGCCTTCGACGCTGGTTTTCAGCTCTTTCGGCATCCCCGTTCCCATGGAGCCCCCCAGGATCCCGCACCCTCTGGGACGGCCGCGGCGGCTCAGCATCGGCGGCAGCGGCTGCAGGAGCTGGGATGCTGCTTGGACCTCTCTGCTCCGACTCGGGCTGCTCCTGCACAAGGATCGTTTGTCCTTGTCCCCTGTGCTGCCCTGGGAGCTCCATTTAGCTAATTAGCAGCAAGACTCTGCGACCAGTTTTAGCGGTGCCAATTCCAAATATAGATCCCCCGATCTTGCAGACAGGTATCTTCTTCTCAGACACGAGGCTGCACGTGGACATGTTAAAACAATTAGCTGACCGTGCAATCCAGGTTTCCCTGCATCGGTTACTCAGCCTTCTTGTCACCCGCCGCTCCCCGGTCTGCGTGGCATCAGCCCAAAACCGGGCTGGGCAGCGGGCTCTGGGCCAGGCAGCACCGGCAGCCGCCAGCCGACGGGCAGCACACCCTGCTCACCACACAGCTGGACAGGTAACGTTGTGACGCACAATAGTACTAATTGAAAAAAGTCAACATGTCACATGCCTCCTGGATGAAAAAGCAGCCGGTGAAAGGGTTTCGAAAGGCCACTGCAAGCGGGGAGGTGCCCTGGCCGCTCGCCTGGCTGCAGGGACGGCCGCGGGGCACGGGGACGCTGGCCCGGCCGGTGGATGCTGCTGACGTTTCCTTGAGCACCCTCTGAGACTTTTAAACCAGGAATCTTGTCCAAAAAGGAGATAATTAGTTTTGGAAACCAGGACCGACTATATTTTATTCTTTTAGCTTTCTCTTGATTAACTTCCATAACAGATGTTCTGTTATTTTTTCCAGCATTGATGTTGGACTGACAAGTCTATAATTATCTGGGCCATCTTGCTTACTCTCTTTTATAATACTGATATACTTCCTTTCTTCTCACTTTGTGCCAGATATTCACAGCGAGATTTTGAGCCAGCTCTTAAAAAAACTTCTGAATGTTACATTATATATGTATATCTTTTTCCATGTTAGGTGCGGCATAGCTTGGTTTTTGAAAACTGTCATATAAAGTGATTATAAAACCTGATGATAATTTAATAGTGGCAGAATGAGACTTCCAGTGTATACCGTTCTTACCAGAGCTCCGGTTTGCTATACATCTTCTGTGTTGTTATAGCTTCTAATGCCTAACGACGGTTTCGTGGTCTGTGCCAGAAATCAGTTAATATGCCTTCTAGTGTTTTGTCTGTGATTATTCATTAGGGCATGTCTCCAGACGCCTTCCACGTTCTCCCGTTTCCTTGTTCAGAAGGTCTGTGTTCGCTCTGTCCAGTGCCTTTGTGCCACCCAGGTTTTGGGAAGTGTCTCCCAGAGGCCAGTGTCACCAGCTGTAGGATGGCTGCTCGGAAGCCTGGGGGTTTACTTTCCTGCGTGCTACCCGAGCTCCTGCCATTGGTACAGAAGCCATGAACGTGCGTTTTCTGTGCATCGTCTGATGTTTTCCACTGAGGTTGTTGTGTCACACGTTTGTGCTAAATGCCTCCCCTTCAAACCTTTCCCTTTCCAAGCCAGCGTCCCCTCCTGCTCCGCGCAGCTTCACCTCCGCGGTCAGCGCTCGGCACGGTTCTTGCCCGGGTCTTGCTCTCGGCCGCCCGTCCTGCCCACACGGGTGAGGATGTTTTCCACAGAGCTGTGTCAGAACGACCCACAGTCCTGCCTGGCCAGGGCTGCCGCTCACACGGGCGAGCTTTTCCCGCACCTCTGGGTAAGGCGCGTTCCTGTATTTTTGCCAGATCTGGCATGAATTTCCTAGAGAGAGCGACGGCCGACAATTAAGGAGCACGGTGAGCGATGTCAGACTGCTCTGTGCTGTCAATGGAGGGACGAGGAAACATTTAAAATCTGCGTGGGGCTCGCCGGGACAGGGAGCAGGCGCAAGGCTGGATGTGCTGCCGGGATATCTGGTGGGTTTGACTGCAGGGTACTTAACCGGGCATCCTTAACGTTTGTTTAATGTTACCTTTGTTGATCGAAGGTGTTTGAACTTTTAAGAAGTTAATTGCTTTTCACACCTATGCTCGTAGCTATCTCCTTGATCTAATAGAAAACTGAATTTAATTGGGCTTGTTCCAGGGAGATTAAAAAGGTCTTTCCCACCTATAGTATCTATGATTTAACGAAGTGTGCATGTGACTGTCTTTTCTAATGTGTTCACCAAACAGAAGACCGCTCTGGTACCTGTGTTTCCTGCGAGCAGCACCAACAGCTTTACACAGCTGCTGCACAGTGACGGTGCAACAAACATTGCTGATCGCCGAACAAAAAATACCAATTTATAAGTGATCTTTAATGCTTTGTGGTGTGAAGTGGAGCAGTCCAGCTGTGTACATGCATCTGGCTCTGCTTCTGGACGTGCGTTGAAGATGATTTCATGCTCGAAGTCATGCTCATGCTCAGAAGTCACACTCTTGGCAACTCCAGTGAGTAAACAGAGGTTTAATTACACACTCATCAAGTAGGAAAAACGCTTCAGGTGTGTTCGCTTTATCTAAATCTTGCTAAGAGTTAGCGGAAAATATCTTTAAGAACTGACGTTTTGACAAGAATGTCTCTAAGCACTCTTACCTAAATAAAGATAAAAATGAGTATTTCTTTCAGTGTTTAATATATATGCGGGTAAATATTGCTCCCAGTCATGTCACTACAGGCCTATCTGACTAAATAGATGTGGATGCCAGTTCCCTGTGTGTAGGGTTTCCACCTGAACCGGGAGAAGTTTAGGAAAATTAGACCATAATATTCATGTGAAATCTTGGCCTACCCTAAAGAGCTCTATGAATTATTCAAAAGAGAGATTGAGGGTTGTACAACACTGTGTCACTTTTTAATGCAACACAGGGAGGCAGGAGGCTTCCAGAGTTTCCCGTGGCTGCTAATTGAAACCCAGACGATTTAGAAAAAATTGTGGAGAAAAGAAAAGATAAAAGAGGAACCCAAATGAAGTTCTCCAGCATGTTTTAAAGAAACGCTTTTTAATGGAGATTTAAATAACAAAAAAGTATCTGTAAATAGCCTTTGTACTGAACTACTCATAAGGTAAAAGAGTACAAATACCTTGGCTGCACCTTTCAACTGAAAAAAACCTCAGCATCATTTACAGTTCGTACCTGCTCTGGAAGGATCCCGGTGAAGTACACACTCCTTTGTAGGGACAAAGTCCTGTAGTGCTGGCACCTTAACGTTCAGCACCCCTCGTCAGGATTTCCTTTTCACTGCTAATTTCAGAGTGGGATAGAAAAGGTAAGTTTTACCCGGAATGAAATATGTCATTGACACTAGCGGTGATTTCCATCCAGCTATGAGGAAGGGAATATTTAAAGCAGGAGTGAGAACACTCAGGACGTGACTGTTTGGAAGGTGTGCAATAGAAAGCCCAGGAGATCTGTGCCAATTTTTGCTTTAATTGCATCTGAGACGTGCACCACACTGAGTGCTATTGCGAAAACCGAGCTGTTTCTAGATCTTTCTATTTTCTTGAAAGACGAGCGTGAGTTCTTCCTCCCTTCTCTGTCTCCCTAAAAGAAATCTAAGGACCCCTGCAAACCCGCAGCTAGTGACTAGCTCGCCCAGATTAGTGCAAAAACCAGAAGAGCGCTAATAGGTTTCTATTACCCTGCGGAATGCTGGTCCGGTTCAGGGAGCTATACGTTTTCTCACCCGTACTCCCCTGCAGTACTTCATTCTCTTGAAATCAGCCAGCTCTTTCCTTACACTGTTCAAAAATGCTAGTTATTATTCTGCTGTGCCCAGCATGCCTGTTGTCAGACCCTGGCAGGCAGTCCCCTCCCGCAGAAGGTGGCCATGCAGGCTCCAGCAGACGCCCGTCCCTTGGCCGGGAAGAGCGTTTGGAGACCATCGGGGTGCCGAAGAGCCGCTGCAGAGACACTCGCCAGGAGTAGCCCCAGGAGAGCTCTGCTTCCCTGCCTGCTTTGCTGCCCATGTCCCTGTCCCTGCCCATGCCCATGCCCCTGCCCATGTCCCTGTCCCTGCCCCTGCCCATGCCCCTGTCCCTGCCCCTGCCCCTGCCCTTGTCCCTGCCCCTGCCCATGCCCCTACCCCTGCCCATGCTCATGCCCCTGCCCATGTCCCTGTCCCTGCCCCTGCCCATGCCACTGTCCCTGCCCCTGCCCTTGTCCCTGCCCCTGCCCCTGCCCATGTCCCTGTCCCTGCCCCTGCCCATGCCCCTGTCCCTGCCCATGCCCCTGTCCCTGCCCATGCCCCTGTCCCTGCCCATGTCCCTGCCCCTGTCCCTGCCCCTGCCCATGCCCCTGCCCATGTCCCTGCCCATGTCCCTGTCCCTGCCCATGCCCATGCCCATGCCCATGCCCCTGCCCATGTCCCTGCCCCTGCCCCTGCCCCTGCCCATGCCCCTGTCCCTGCCCCTGCCCCTGCCCCTGCCCTTGTCCCTGCCCCTGCCCCTGTCCCTGCCCCTGCCCATGCCCATGCCCATGTCCCTGCCCCTGCCCTTGTCCCTGTCCCTGCCCATGCCCATGTCCCTGCCCATGTCCCTGCCCCTGCCCCTGCCCATGCCCCTGCCCATGTCCCTGTCCCTGCCCCTGCCCATGCCCTTGTCCCTGCCCCTACCCCTGCCCATGTCCCTGCCCATGCCCATGCCCCTGCCCCTGCCCTTGTCCCTGTCCCTGCCCATGCCCATGTCCCTGCCCATGTCCCTGCCCATGCCCATGTCCCTGCCCCTGCCCTTGTCCCTGTCCCTGCCCATGTCCCTGCCCATGCCCATGTCCCTGCCCCTGCCCTTGTCCCTGTCCCTGCCCATGTCCCTGCCCATGCCCATGTCCCTGCCCATGCCCATGTCCCTGCCCTTGTCCATGCCCATGCCCCTGCCCCTGCCCTTGTCCATGCCCATGCCCCTGCCCATGCCCGTGCCCGTGCCCGTGCCCCTGCCTCTCTGTCTCCATCAGCCCCAAATCCCCGCCGGCGTGAGCTGGCTGCAGGACCCTGCTACCAACACCCCCACTAGAACCCGGCTGAGCAGCTAAAGCCTGTATGGAAATGTTGCAGGAAGTAAATTCTCCTGTTTGAGAGAGACGTGGTATCAATCCTCAGCTGTCTCCAAGTGCACACATTTCTTGTTGCAAAGATAAGCGTGATGATTTGCTGCTTAAAATGTCTTTTTCTTCTGTGTTTCAAAAGCAACTAACAAAGAAAAAGCACCCAAAAGACAGGACAATGAATTGATATTTAAGACCTTCATATTGAGAAACAAAATATACCATGTTTCAGGTGATATTTTTATTTATCATTAGTGGGTTGTTTGTAGTTGCTATGAACTCTCAAAATAGAAGAATAGTAAGAATCAATACTGGAAAAAAGCCCCACTCTTCCTTTTACTGAGGATTCCTCTATACATATCTAGTTCAGGGTAATACGATTTAATGACAAATGAAAAAAAAATTCACACATTCCCTCTTATTAATTTTTTTACTAAAATGATCAGTATATTGGTAATTTGCTTGCAAAATTATTAGGGCAATTTCTAAAATGAATACCAAATAGGTATGCAGCGATGGAGGATTGTGCATATCAAACTACTGCTGATGAAATCACAAGCTATATGTACGGAGCTTTCCGTTACAGTGAATAGATAAATGTATTTCCAACACCTGATGGCTTTTTAGTGAGGAGTGTAAACTGCTTTTGTGAATGGACTTTACGGGTTTTGTGCCTGTGATTTGTACATCTCCTCTGTTTCTCCCTCCTGGAGCGTGGAAGCTCTCTCCCAACAAAGCAAGGGAGATCTTTGCCTGTCTGGGGCGTGCTGCTCAGAACTGCTTTCTACTTTTGCTCCTGCACGCATATTTCTGGGTGAACACAAACCATCCTTCATTTAAATCTCATTTCTTACCTTCTCCATCTCAGAAAACTGCAGAGAAGCTGTGTTTTGCCTTCCCTGGGTCACCTTCCTCTACCAGTTTGTATAGTGGGGTCTGCCTGGCTGTGGGGGAAATGCCTCCTCCTCCTCGGCGTGGTGTGGTGTGGTGTCCTCTGCTGCTCCGAAGTCCCCATCCCACTGCGTAGCTCACTCCGGTGTCTCGGTTTCTTTCTGGAGTTTGCTTGTCCTGATATCAGCAACAGCCTCCAGGAAAAATCTATTAACATCAACACGAAGCTCTTTTTCACTCTGTTATTTCCATGACTACCTCTTCTCTAGCACAGCCTTACGACCTCCACAAGCTTTCCGTGCTGCTTTTTTTATTGCCTCCTTGTATGTGTGTCTTGACTCAGTAAGTTGCTGTAAGGTTTGAAGACTATCATCACATTTGTTTGTGAAGCTGGAGCTTCCCACGCTTATTCATCTGTAAATAAGAGAGAAATGCCTCAGAGGTCTGTTCTGTCGCGGGTCCCCTCTCGCTTTGGCTTCTTCTGCAAAGCACCTCAAGACCACGATGGGCTCCAATTCTCCCATATTCTACATCTGCCAACACATATTCCTTTTGTCCTCTTTGTAATGACTGATGCATAATACCTTTCCCTAAACTTACTTCTTATTTAACTTAAAACTCTCATTTTATTTTTTTTTTCCCATTACAATCAAAGCTTCTGTAGGATTAACTTCTTGGAAGTCTTCTGGGACAAGCCTTGGTGCTGAGGCCTTGCAAACTCAGCACAGAGCTCATGGCCTGTGACAAGCCGTGGCAATATTGCATTGCAGGGCTACAGAGCTACAAACTCAAGAGAAAGTCTTCAGCGGACCCTCGACGCTGCATTTAGCATAGAAGGAGTTACTCTTTTCAAAGCACTAGGTATCTTCCAGCAGACCCCTTTCACTCGCAGCATCAGCCCACGCATGGCCAGCAATTCCCTTCCCCTCTGATGTCAGGTTCACCACACGTTTGTCCCCCGCAGTTTCTTCTGGGCACAGGTACTCCCTGTATCCCTTCACTTCTGTGATTTCTCACCTGATTTCATGCCTGTTCTCTCCTAAACAAATATTTATTGTGCTGTCTCTCTTCTGCGATTCGTCATAACTCTGTGCTTGTAGTCTTCCATTTTATAAAGTCACTTGGGAGAAAGCTGGTATAGACGACAACACTCCGACCAGAAATGAACGTATGTTGAATTGAATTGATTATCCTTTAGCTATGGACAAGGACGCACTAGGGAGCAGAAAAAAGAGATCTGAAGCATGAAAAGTATGTAATGAGACACAGTTTCTTGGGCTGCCTCACTTCCAAGCATTGTACATGGCAATTACTGCTCTGATTTCATGCTGGAGAGGGAGACGGTGTCCCTCCTCCTCAAAGCCAAGCCCATTGTCAGAGACGGGAAAGATGGGGTGTCATTTGGGTTTTCCTTCTGCTAATGCTCCACAAAGAAGAGAAATTTGGGTGAGAGCCACTGGCATCTTCCTGACTGCCTGACTAGGTGCGGTGGTTGCCTCTGCCTTTTGGATTTGCCACAGTAAAACAAATCTTCCTGGAGGTTTGACGACGGCAGCCAAACGAACGTTTCTGCATTCATTCACCGTGGGCTTCCATCGTGACTTGTAAAATATGACTGGGTGAGCCCTGCGCTGATGTAGTCTGAGGAGACACCGGTCACCTCGGAGCGTGTCCCCAGACGTGTCACCAGCTCCACAACACAAGGTGCTCACAATATGAGTTGTTGCAGCATTAACTCTGTTCTAAGGAAAACAGAAGTTTATCAGCGTATTATTCCTAAATATGTAACACCCCTTTTAGGCTTTAGGCTAAAGTCAAATAGACCATTTCTTCCAAAACCAAAACCACGTATGTACCGTTCACGTGTACTTTCATGGCTCAACTCTCCAAGACCACAAATATGACTGAACAAGTAATTAGTGAACAAATGCACATATACACGCAACATGCATCCAAAATTTGCCTGTCTCTGAAGTTTCCTGTCCAAGATATTTATACTTTGGCAGTAGGTGCTGTCACCCAATACTGAATAATATTCACACCTTAATCCTGAACTGCTGTCTCTCTTCTCCTGACCTGGAGTTCAGTGTGGTTCACAGACTGAAGTATGGAAGCAGCAGCAAGCATACCAAACATCACCCCACGAGTGGCACAGGTACACGCTCACCCCGCTTGCTGGCAGCACGAGCAGTTTACCAGAGCTGTGCAAGTGCAGGTGAGAGAAGCAAAAAGCACCTTTTCCTCCTCCGCTTTGAAGGCAGAAGCATCGGGGCTGGCAGAGCTCTTCTGTTCGACAAGCTGGTTGGCAAAAGAAAAAGCATCATCCAGACGTAGCACTGACCACTGTGAAGAGCTGTCGGCTTAACTGGCAGAGCCCAGCATGCACTAGTGCAAGCAGTGAACTCACTTCTGACGTGCTGGGAACCACCCAGAATATTTGAACCAGAAAAATCTGAAAGGGATCTGCAGTTTATGGAGAACAGAAAAGAACAACTATGCCTACGACTCCTGGAGACAATGATTCATTAGCAAGTCAAATAGACCAAACCTCTTTGGGAACGCAGTCAGGTTCCCTGTCTTAAGAACCCACCATTCAGCTTAAAAAACTATTTCCAGCCTTCCAGCTCAGGGCAAAGTAACAGGGGAAGCAGCCGTCACCGGCAGTGCTGGGCGCTGGCCAGAAGTCCTCACTGCCACCCCTGCAGGGCACTGGGCTGGTGGCCGTCAGTGACAACCCCAGCACAGCTGTGGTCGCAGCAGGGGCTCCGTGCTGGCACCACCACCGTCCAGGACACGGGCTGCTGATGCCCACCCAGTGTCACAGCAGGTACGTGGTGCAGACGGTCCAACACTGCCCCTGGTCTCTCTGCAGGACCGGGACGGGCCTCTGGTGGAGAGTGTGCTCTCAGGTGGGGGAACGCACCATTTCCCAAAATGCCAAATAAATCCCTACCAATGTCAGGACAAGACTTCTTTTTTAAATGAAAATTCTTGCTCTAAAAATAATGCTCTTTCTACAAGTGTGGGGAAATGTGCCAGAGACCCAACCTCAAGTCCTGAACTCTGCTAAGGACTTTGATTTTTCACCTGTGAGGAGTTCCAGGTGGCGAGGGGCAGTACAAACATCTGGAACGGGAAAGGCTAGCTGTGGGTGCAGCAGGTCCTGCAGTCTGCAGCAGGTCCGGTTTGTGCCCGTGCCGGCGGGACACAGAGCGAGTGCGCGGGGCTGGGCTGTGCTGGGAGCCAGCTGCGGCACGACCTGGATCCCGGCCCCCGGCCCCCTGCCCCGGTGGTGGTCTGCAGAGGTTTCCTGCCCCGGAGCCAGGAGCTCGGCAAAACAGAGTGCCAGTGAAGTACCAGTCTAATCCCACGGCACTGCGCAGCCAAGTCTCTTCGTTACTGGCAGCAGAATCGTAATTTCAGGTAAGCCTGTACACTGACTCACTCCGTCGCCTCATAAGCTGATGTTCTTGATGCTTTGGTGAAACACCTTTAAGATAACATCCTGCACACGTGAGGGCAGCTGTGTCGGTGCCTCCTGGCTGCCCCTTCCCACTGCTGTGGGTGGCACAGCCCTGCTCCAATGCCAGGTCTTTGCACTTGTGGCAGGTGGATCCTGTAGGGCAGCGATGTACCATAAACACATGGGTAAAATCTAAAAAGCATGCTCCTGGCTCACTGGCTGTTCAGACAGACATGACCATGCGTGAAGGTTGCACAGTCCTCTCACACTCACCCTGCAGACTCGGGGTTCGTAGCTACCAAATGGACTCGTAATGAATGGAAAAATCAATAGCGTGTGCAGCCAGCACGCCGGGCTCGCCGCGCAGCCAGGGCTTTCCATTACAGTAGCACCCTGGTATATAAATAGACTGCCCTGGGGAGGTAAATTCACAGGACAGCAAGGGACTTCTTTGGAAGCAAATGATTAATGCTGGATGTGGTTGTGGAGTTTAAAATGTGCCTCAGCAAAGCCTCAGGGCATTTTGCAGCAGGAGGTTGCCTTCATCGCTCTGGGCTGCTGCCTCTGGATCAGACACCGTGCTCATGTCTCTGCAGAGCAAGCTGTAGGGAGGCTCCCTGCGAGAAGAAAACCTGTGCCACTCATTTCCCATTTCATCTTAAATTAACACAAAATATATTATCACTTCCTATTTAATTTGAGAAACTGAGAAACAGCTCAGAATTTTGTTTCTGGTGAAAGAAATATCACATCAGCATTCCCAGAAAGTCCCTCAGGTCCTCCATGAGCAGCTTGTCTCCTCGAGGATGGTTGCTCCAGGAGTGGAGACGTTCAGCAGCACCCGTGAGGGAACACACCTTGGCACCGTGAGGGATGGTGCTGCCGGTGTGTCGCCTGCCGTGTGTTCCAGGGCAGGCAGCCTGTTTCGAGAGCCTGGGACGCTGTCACTGAGGTTAAAGCACACACACAAATGACAACATTCAGGCCAGTTGCAAAAATGAGAGAGGAGGTTGTGACTGATGTGTTTAGCTCTTTTTCACCCTGGTGATGGGACAGGTTGTGTGTAGTCTCTGTAGCCAGGCTGGTGGGATCAAGGTGCTGAGATTATTAGCAATAGTAAGGTGATGGCCGAGTGATTGTGGTGTTAGTACCCAGCCGTGCTGCTGTGGCCCCTGCACAGCCCCCACCTCACAGGTGCCCAACAAAACCATTGTAAGAATGAGACCCGCGAGCTTGGTGGTACCGTGGAGCTGATAACTTGTGTGGTTGGTACAGGAGCCAAGTGATATTTCATTTTCTGTCACAATCCCGTCCTTTGAGTGCCCTTTGCTCATTATAACCTGATTACAACCCCAAACCACAGCTCCGTTCTCAAAGCTGCCCCCTCCAAGGTACGACCCCCCCTCCCTGGGCACGGTCTGAATCTCTTTAAGTCTGGAGCTGCAACAGCCACGGGAGAAAGTTTGGCACCATCACAGCGAAGTAACACAGTAAGGCTGCGATGTAACTGTAACTGCGTGTGTTTTGGGAATATAAATGTGTGTGTGTGTGTAGGCTGGGTGGGCACGTTGGGAGGAGAGATCCCCCGTGCACCCAGCGCTGAATAAACCACCGTTGGCTTTGAAACTGCGTTGGAAAGGGTTTGTTGCCCTTTGAGTGGTGACAAGGTGACACGGAGCCCAGGAGCCGAGCTATGCCTGCCATCGGAGCAGCGGAGCACACGAAGCTGGTGGCCTCCCCGGGCCGCTGCTGCCGCATCTGCTGAGCCATGTCCGGGGGTACAGCTTCCCCTGCAGCGGGATGGCCGGGTGACAAGGGACGGTCCCTGCTCTGCGCCACCTCCCCCGTGTCAGCACCCGTGGCGGCTGCCCGGGTCTGCGGCAGGGCCAGCCGAGCGATGCACGAGGGGTCCTGGGGTCTCCTCCAGCTGAGCCCCCCCAGCGCTCCCTCCCACTCCTGCCCGGGGGGGGGTCCCACGTGTCCCACCTGAGCATCCCCGTGGGTGCTCACACTCGGGGACA
The DNA here is from genome assembly GCF_028858705.1 of Grus americana. NCBI lineage: Eukaryota > Metazoa > Chordata > Aves > Gruiformes > Gruidae > Grus > Grus americana. The sequence continues at coordinate 70,835,256 of NC_072856.1, read as the reverse complement.
TGGCCACCTCGGCAGGCCCGTCTGTCCAAGGGGAGCAGCAGCAGGCTCCGGCCGTGCTCCCGCTGCCCGCTCCCCTCCCGACGGTGCCGGCGTGGCCGGGTGTGCGCACGGTGCTGCGGCTCCTTGCGGCCTCCCCGTGCTGTGGGTGACACCTGAGTCACAGCCCGTTGTGGGAAATATGTCACACCGCCTTTTATTTAATGATTCCTGCTAGTATTCTTTCCCTCTCCTTTTGCCTTTGATGGGGAAGGGGTTTTTGTAAGTTTACCTGGGGGTCTCTGAGGTTTGGTGCTTGGAATATTTGACTATGGAAACCGGTTGATAGAAGGCATTTAAGTGTGTAACTGCATTGTGTCCCCAGTATAACTTTGAATGTCAGCCGCTGTGGCAGAGCACTGAATCTCTCCCTTTATAACGTGGAGGAAAAATGTTTGCAATCCCAGAGGCTTAAAATCCCATCTTCTCTTGCAAGGACTCCGAGTAGCTCAGTGTAATTCTTCTGCTGTTTCTCCAGAGATGGGCAATTGTATGGTCCATTACTAAGACGCTTAAGCAAGTGTTTACAGTGAAGAAGAGCACTATATAAAACTAAAAGGTTAAAAAATAGCTGCAGGGTTTTAATCTCCTTGTAAAGGTGATGATCACTATATGTTTTACCTCTGACTTACACTTTCTTTAAAGATAAGGCTATACGGATAAGGTTATAAAGAACGAAAAGGCATTTCTAAGAATCATCCATTTAAAAAGTAATGGTAAACCATATAAGCAAGGAAACAAACCCGCATGGTTTATTACATGACATAACTATTAACAACAGGAGAAAATGTGGAATAATCTATTAAAAGTTTCTGACAAATATTTTCAGATGCAAATAATAATAGAAAAATTGCACATTTGCATTTTATTTGTAGATATTTGTATATAAGAATAGTAGCTTATTGGTGAATTATTGCAACTATTGTATTTAATATGAATCCTAATAATCAATAAAAGGTGAGGAAGAAAGCCACTGCTACTATACAAAGAGCCGGAACACCCCATGGGGGGAGAACCATGACATTACTAGCGCAGCTATCCTGCTAATGAAGTGTCAGACAAATATCTCAGGCTTTCTACAAGTTAAGTATCAACCATTGTGCGATGAAGCACAACCATTTAGCTAACAACAGGGCCCGAGATGACCAGGCAGCAGCAGCCTTTAAGGCAGATGCCACCTGAATCCCCAGGACGGCTTCTTTACCTCACCCCCACGCGTGGGCCGTTGCCAGCGTGGTGCAAGGAACGGGCTGCAGCCGCAGAGTCCGAGCCGCACCTGCGACGTGCAATTGTGATTTGTTCTGGACTTATTTTTTGGCAAAGGGGGTGTCTTTCCCAGCGCGTTACGAACTCTAACCCGGCTCGTTACGTTACACCTTCATACACGGTCCTTTAAGCCTGAACACCCGATTTTTGCTTCTCGGCCTGAGCAGGGTTAAGGTCGGTCCCACAGGCTCAGCAGGCAGGAGGCACCGTCCCGACCGCAGCAGCGCCCTGCGCCCGGGGGTCTGCGGGGGACGAGGAGCTCCGTGCTCCGAGCTCCGTGCTCCGAGCCCCGCGCCGCAGGCCGCCTGCAGGAGCCTCCCTCGGCAATGGCCTGTGGCCGGCTGGTCGTCACTGCGAACGGTGGAAAAGGGATTCCTGGTGAGTAGTGCAGGTAACATCTGGGAAGGGGCTCGCTGCCTCTGCTCTGACCGTACCCTAAGGCAGGGAAGACGAGCAGGGTGATTTCACGCTTTGATTTGCTGGAATAGCCTCCAAATATTGCCTGAGACCAGAAGTGGAAGACAAAGTGAAGGTACTTAAGCGACAATCTGAAACAATGGTGTTCCTCTTTGCCCGCCAACAGATCTGCTCTTCGCTAGCCGCCCTGGGAAGCAGCCCCCGGCACAGCACCCCCGGCACAGCCCCGTCCCCGGGCAGGGCACCCTCCTCCCATCCCGCCCCCCGGGCCGTGCTGCCTCCGCTCTGCTGCCCGACGGCCTCCCACCCTGGCCGGGGGCAGGGACGGAAGATCGTTTCAGGAGTATAAAGTCAACATTGTTAGAGTCATAAAAAAAGATTGTCAGAAGATGCGGGGAGCTGAGTCCCTTGGTCTCAGTGGGTATGGCGAAGCATTTGTGTAAAACCAGCACGCGGGGCCGTGGGGGGGAGAGGATTCATAGCCACCAGTACAAAAAGAAGGAAAAACCAGAGAGTCCTAACAGGAGTACTTAGAAGCTCCTTTAAGGAGAGTTTACAGGCGCAGCCAGCTGGTGTGGGTATTTTTGCAGGCCGGCAGCTCTGTGTTAGGGCTACCGGGGCAGCTAAAGCTGATGTAGCTCGCTGTGCTTGACTTTATTTCATCGTAAGAAAATACCAGGAATACTAAATTTGAATGCAAAAGATTAAGAACCAATCCCTCTCTCAAATGTAACAAAACAGAGGAATGATGGTTTCCCCTTATTGGTACAACAATTAGAGGAAGAAGCAACGTGCTCACATATCAAATGAGTACATTGAAGCATCTGCCCTGATCTCTTTTGCCGTAAATCTTTGCGATGTGTGTTCCTGGCTTCTCTGTTGAAAATACAGACCGCTGTTGCCACAGAGCACAGAAGAAGCTCCAACGTTGCTGAGTGAAGGTTGGTAGAGCAATCTCAGCCTAACGATTTAGGAAGTGGTATTCCCAGACTAGATGTCAGTCATGTTGAAGAGGACTTTATGATGCCTCTGACAACCTTTAAAGCTTTGTTTACCTACCCTACAGAAAAGCAAAGTAACTGGGCAATTTTTATTTTACTTTTGCTGTCATTATTTTATTTGCACTGCCAGTATTGAGGGGCTGGATTTATGAGAACAGCTTATGAAGCTTTGGGCTCCTCAGCAGCAGCCTCTGAGGCTGCGCTGCTGCTCCGAGCGCTGGGCAGGGGCTCTGCTGTACCTACGGAGATTTGACACAACTTTCTTCCAAGCCAACAGTAAGTCTTTAGGTCACTAGCTTTTTTAGGTCACTAGTCTAGATACCAAAAGTGCTTGACATCTCCTGAGACAAATTCTTTTCTAGATATACAGCTTATACCATCAATTAAATGCTTTCCTTATTTAGATCTTGTTCTGATGTCCTCATCCGTGAAATGTCTTTTCCTCAAGAAAGATTTGCACCAGATTAAAGAAACCAGTGCTCTCAGTGGGCAACAAATTAACTTGCAAGACTTCTCCAGTGGGGAACCCTGGAAGCATGCCATGTCAGAAGGCAGCTTTGTTGATCCAGACGACAACTTAGGCTAATGTCTCTGAGAACGTTGTGCTCCATGGGACAGCACCCCAGGCAGGGAAGGAGCGGGCTCCGATGCTCTCTGCAACCCCCGTAGGAACACCGGGCTCTGGGTGGGAGGGAAGGACAAGGCGAGCAGAGCAAGGACTGTCGAGCGCCTGGCAGTGCCCTGCTTCCTGATGGGCGTTGATGGCAAGGAGCTTGGGAGGTGGCTGGCGAAGGACGGTGGTGGACCATGGGAGAGCCGGGACAGCTGCAGTGCGCTGCGCGGGAGGGACAGGCCCAGCAGCGCGGCAGGAGGGTGGCCACGACGGCACTGGCAGCGCTGTGCCCATCAGCTGCAGCCAGACGGGTCAGGGAGAGCCGCAGCACCCGGCTCCCATGCGGGTCCCTGCTGCCACCCATCCCGGGCCTGGGCAGCTGTCCTCTCGCCCAGTGCCACCTGCAGATGCCAAAACACAGCGACAGTGCCCGGCAGTGTCTTCCTTTGCATCCAAGGATGCTTTGCCTGCTGATAAAGAGTGGAAGAAATTAAAATCAGAGTGGTTTTGGTCAGCTGCGCTTTCTAAACCTTCTGGACTTTTGCAGTCCAAGCACAACAGTGACGAGGGCTTTACGCTGGTGTGCACGCAGCGTTGCTGTCCCCCTCCCTCCCGACGGAGCGGTGAGCGCCGATCAGAGACAGTCGGGCTTCTGCGGCTTTCAGAGAGGGGAACGATGGTGCTTTCGTCCCCTTGTCCTTGTGCCTGAGCTAGTTACAGGGCATCGCTTTTAGAGAAAGTGCCTGTCAGCAACTCCGGTATCACTTGCTGAACGTTTTGATGCCCTGTGTGGTCCTAATTGGTTTCACAGGTACCTCACACAAAATTACCTGTCTCACTGATGCTGGAAGTAAAAATGTACAAAACTTTTGGAGCTAGAAAGAGAATGGTGGATTGCAAACTTCCTTTTGCCATGCAGTTACCTGAAGGATCTGTGTTTTTCCTAGTAATTTAGAACAATTATCCTTGTCTGTAACCTACTTTTCCCATGCTTTATCACTCCTGTTCTGGGGTGGAAAAGGCAATAAGCTATCCTTCTAAAATGAAATAATTTCTCAATGGGATCTTGAAGCGTGTGACTGATTGGTGCATTTATGTTTACATTTATTCACAGCATTGCTGTCGAGGTCATCACAGCCCTTTATGCCATGAGTCGGCAAGGGCAGAGGTACTGCTGCCTGGAAAGCCTTGTTCGTATTTCAACAGAGCAGCTGAGGAGGTTTGGTGCAGTCGGCAAGCAGACCTTCAGCCCGCGGGACAGGACCCCCATCCCCGCACCGAGCGCTGGCCATGGCTCCCCGTGGCTCTGCCGGCTGCCGCGGTGCAGCCCAGGCCAGGAGGTGCTGAGGCTGCCGAGCATCTCCCTCCTGTCACGAGACACCGTCTCATCTTGTGCCAGAAAGCGGTGCGTCATTTGGGGTGAGAGGCTAAGAAATGGTCTTTTCGAAGGGGGAAGGGGAGGAAGAAAAAGGGCAGAAAAGCAAGGCTGCAGTTCTGAGCCCCGAGCGAGCCGTACCCTGCACAGGGAAATAAAAGCCGGGCTGCAGCATTCCCAGACTGGTAATGGCGTTCCTGCAGAGAGGGTAGTCTCCAGCAGCGCTTAAAGGAACCGTGGGGAGAGACCCTCAGACAAGGAGATTGATTTTGTAATTCTCAATCAGTGCTACAGGCTGTTAGCACAATTGCACTTGCTTCTTTCAAAAGCATTAGCAAGACAATTATTGAATTTAACACAACCATATACAAATGTTTGGGTGACGCTCCGATCATAAAAGATCAGGATTTTTATTTATTTGTTTGTTTGTTTGTTTATTTATTATTGCACCACCTATCTCTCCCATTTAGGCAGGGGAGCCAGATGGCCGCACTAAAAGAAAGTCAACAGCAGCACTTTGGGGAAATAAAGTGTGTTCATTTAGAAATAAATAAATAATCCATGCAGTCCATTAACCAGAGCTTAAGGCAAACAGCCTTAATGATTTTCTTAGTTAAAAGGAACAAGACCATTCTGAGATTCCTGGCAGATTCAGGGGCGGACGACCCACCTGCTCGGTGCTGACAGTTGTCAGCCCACCTCCCTGCCTCCCAGAGCACCCAAAAACACCCACAAGGGTGACCTGCCTTCCCGAGCACGTTGGGCTGCGGGAGGCACTGCCTGGTTCCCAGCTAACAGCAGCAGGGAGGCGGTGCGGCTGAGACAGAGGAGGATGGCGGCGGTGATAAAGAACCAACCAACCCACCAACAGATCACCTGCGCTGAGTCTGTGTGAAACCACAAAGTTCATGTATGAGGATCAAACTCCTGGAGGTCTGGCCAGGCTAAAAGCTCCATTCAGATAGGATGCAATACTTCTCTCTTGGGGCACAAAGCATTTTGGGTGGGCGAGACCACACTACTGCAATTATTCCAGACTATTAGGAGCAAATTGTAGCATGGATCATGAAGAAAACCCTGTAGGCATGGTTGTTCTTTCCTCTGAAGCCCATTTGTACACGCCCAATGGATGGAAATGTTTTCCCTGAAGAGCATCCCACATGTGAGGCGCAGCTCTTGCTGGGTTACCCGCTGCTGTGCTCCTCCTCGACCATCACCGAGGGACCAGCACCGCACCAGGATTCCGCCCTGGCTTTGCACCGCACGCCATGCATCTCCGGAGCACGGCTCTAGGGCAGACACCCGGAGACCAGGGCGATGGGGCCACGGTGAGAAGCTGTCACCGTCGTTCATGGTCAGAGGCTCCGTGCCGGAGGACCAGGCGATGCCTGGCTGAACGCAGCCCTTTTGCTGGAGGACTGAGGACGCGATGTGAAAGACAGCAGGAGGGCTGGGCGGGACGCGGGATGCAGGCAGGGGAGGGTGCGTGGAGTGAGGCGCCTCAATAGAGAAGTGGGTACATTGGGGTCTGGTGTGGGTACTTCTTAAAGCCTTATTGTTTTCCCCATTTTTTAGTGATTATTTCATAACATTTTCTTCCAAATTTTATGCCAAGTGTTTAATAAAATTGTTGCAATATAGAAGTTCACTCGTACCTGTTTTGGACGTGCGTCAGTATCTGGTTTTGTTATATGCATTTATTATACACACACATTATATATGTAATTTCAGAAAACAGCTATGTGTTTTTCTTTTTGATTCAGTCTACTTGTTAAATTTGAAAAACCTATAACACTACGCGTGATAATAATTTTTTGAAAAAGCCAGGTGGCTTGATTTTGAAGGAGACATCGAAGAACATTGATTTGAAAGCTCAAGCAAAAGGAATTTTCTCTGCACATAGGGTTTTTCAGAAATCTTAATTTTTTTTCTTTGATGCAGTTCACACCCTTCCCCACCTTTTTTTTTTTTTTTTTTTTTGGTAGCAATAATTTCATTCTCATTCAAAATGCAAACTGCAAAGTTTGGAGCCCCTGGTGACCAAAAAGGCCATTGCCTTCTCCCAGGGAGACACTACCGAGACATGTTTATTGTTAGTGTGCTGCTAATGGCTGCGTCACGCCATGAGGATTTCACTGATGAGCCTCTTAATCCGGGTGGCTTAGGAGGAGAGAGCATGTGTCTGCGGTAGGGAGGCAGGAAGAGACCAGGGAGCAGCAGCAGCAGGGATCTGGCAGGACACACTTTGAGGTGTTTTCTGAGGGTGGACCGGCTTTGTGTCCCTGCACGTGCTGCGGTGCTGGGGACGTGCGGGAAGGTGCTGTGGCACTGAGCCCCAGGCAGAAAACCTGCCGGGAGGATGCCGAACTGTTGGGAGGTGAATGCCCGCACGCGTTTTGGTATATTGGGTCAGCCTGGGCTTCCAAGGATAACGTATAGTGTTTGCAATTATCACATCTTCTGCAGGGGAAACCTCCCAATAAATGCCGTGGCGCGTGCAGCAGTACGGATTTACTACACCGAGCTTTTGAAATGTGCCTCCATTAATTTCTGTTGGCATATGAGAATGCCTGACACCAACTTCCAACAGGCCTGGTGGTTTGATTAAATAGGAGCTTATCTTCTGATCAGCTTAAAATACACATTTTTATTTTTCATTTTTATTATTTTTGAAGCCTGCAGTGACAAGATAGGCACAAAAACTGCTTCAGAATCACTTTTTTTCCTGCAAAACTACAAGCCACTACCTACCTCTCATGCCCGTGGCAGCTGGTCTTACTGGGAGAAGTGACGGAAGATATATGATATTGAGAGGACAAAATATTTTGGTTTTGAGTTTTACTTACCTATGTTTGTACCTACCTAACCATGGATATTTCTGATTGTGACAGTTTTGGGAAAAAAAAAAAAATTACTTTTTCTAACTGGAGACAGATACTTTTCTTCAAAGAGGGAGCTCCATTCTTGCAGGAATCCCCTCTTCCTTCCTCCTGGAAGACACCTTTCTGAGAGCTCCCTGGCTGTGCCAAGTCCCCTTGCAAACCTCCGTCCGATGGCTTGGCAGCAAGGCAGGGCTTGGGAGGGAAAGGTTCCACTTATTTGCTTGTTCTTTGAAGAAAATGGAGGTGATGAGCTCAACTGATGCCTGTCTGGGTACCCCTCCTCTCCTTTGACTGCCCGTGACCCGTATTGACTTTGCTGTGCTGGTTTTGATGAATCCTGAGGCAGGGCCGTGTCCCCGTGTGCCTGGTCTGTTTCGGGGTGTCAGTGCAACGTACGGAGAGTCACTGACCCCTCTCCCTGGCTCTGTCCGTCTGTCCTGCCTTCAGCACAAGGACGGTGTGGACAGAAAGAGGCCGGTGCCGGGTGTGATGGCACGTTGCAGGTAGAGGTCACCCCCGAGCACCCCAGGAAATCCTCGCTTGCAAACTCTTACTCTACTGACTCGTACTGGGACTCGCTTTGTGCTGGGGGGCGTCCCCTGGGGCTTTAGTGTCCTGTGCCCTGAACATCAGTGCTTTGAAGGTAACGTCCTTGGACCCGGCATGATGTTCTGCAGTGGGCCAGGCAGTGGTGACATTAAGAAGGGAACCTGAAGCCTTTGGCACTACCTGGTGCAGAGTACCAGAGACATGGATGGGGACCTCAAATTCAGTCCCTTGTAATCAGTAGCAGTCATGAAAATTGCTGGTTTATGCTCCATCATTTTTTCAGTTTTAATATTTGTTATCTGTTTCTGGATCTGGAAAGCTTCAAAACTGCTGAAGCTCCCAGGTCAACTCCCTCTTATTTCTGATCTTCTCTCCTAGCAATGCTTTCATCTTTGATGGTGCTAAAAGATATGTTGTGACTGACAAACCGGTATTGGAACAGATATTTTGGGGTGAGAGTCAGAGGTAGGCGGTGATGGAAGAGGTCCGCTTTCCTGTCTTTGCAGAGCAGAAGAGGGCATAACTGCCTGCTCTGGCCTGTCCTTTGGAGGAATCGGGCAAGATCTGCTCTTGCCCTTTGGAGTTCTAAAGCCTACCATCTCCTCAGAGACCTTGCGAGTCCCGCCGCCAGGTTCGTATGGCACCTCTACCTCAGAAACCTTTTCCTCAGAAACTTCTTACTCCTGGTGTACATGGATGTCCTTTATGTTCTGCCCAATGACTTTTAATGAGTCATTAAACTTACTTCTATAATAACTATTACCTGGTTTAAATATCCTACTGTCTCACATCTTCCTCTGAACATTTGTATGGATTTTGCTATTGCTTCTGCTGAGAGGTCTTCTTATTTCCCATGGATAATGTATCTTCCAATTCTCCTTTATATTTTCATTTTATGCAGCTGTGAGAATCAAGTGCTTTTTCTGTTAATACGAGGATGTCATTAGACTTTTCCAACACTGATTGATTAATAGCTGGCTAGATGGATTAAATAAATTGAGCACCATCACCCTTCCAAAGCCAAAACACATGATGAACTTCACAGGGATTTCAAAGGCAATAATTTTCACTTGTATGTTTTTGCTTCCAGCCCTCCCTTAAGTGTTCCGAGGGAACTATGGCAGAGCCTCCTCAGGAAGGATTTCCAGACTGCTATTGAAGATTCAACAGGTTCTCAGAAAAAAAAAAGAAAGAAATTCTGACTGCGGGTGCTTGAGTAAACCCAATACAAGAGTCGCTTGAGCTTTGCTCTTCTCAAAAGGTGACGGGCATTTTCTCACACAGAAAAGCACAAGCTGACTGTAGCCCACTCTCTGGAAGCCTGGGAAGGACACGGGCTGCCCCTGCCTCGCTGCCCTGCGGGGCGATGCTTGCTCCCAGCGAGGTGCACGTGTGCTGGTGGTGCCAGCACCAGCAAGCTCCGGGGTCGGCAGTCCTCGCCGAGCAGATGGTCTCTGGCAGCTGGAAACTAATGAGATGATAAAAGATGTTTTTGGAGCTGAATCGGCTCCACAGGGCACAGTGGGAGCAAGGAGGGGCACGGGACCCCGCTGCCGGGCAGGAGGAGGGAGGAGTGGGGCTGGGAGAATCCGGGCAGGCTGTGCCAGCTGCTGCACCGGTGCCACCGTGACCTGCCCGGTGCCCGGAGAGCAGGCTGGCACCCAGGGACGTCTTCCGTCAGAGTGCGTGTCAGTCTCCAAGAAAACGAACGGCGTGCCTTTGGCGTCCTTCCAGCACACGGCGTGATTTAATGCCTTCACTGCTTACACTTCCGTGCCTCTAGCCCGCTTCACTACATATCTAACATCCGCCCAGGTGCCCTGACTGAAAGACATTGAGCTGGAAAGCTTAGCTCTTTTTTCTGGCTATTGCAACGGGTCTAATGAGGTGCGTTACCTTTCCCTACAAACCTGCCCGTTTTTGGGCCCCAGCCCATCACGGCAGCAGCGAGGATAGTGGTGCAGATGTCTGAAACCAGAAACGCTTTCCAAAGGAGCTCCTTCCTCTCCCGGTGGCTGCGGCTCAGTCCCGGGCAGCAGTTCGCCGACACCCCCACCCTGCGGGGCAGCGGCCGTGCCACCCACACCCTGCTCCCCCAATGCCGGAGCGAAGGAGGCGTCCGGCACTTCTCTGTCATACACACACGGTTATTCAGGAAAACGGGTGTTTGCGAAACGTGCACTCCAAGGCAGGAAGGGGTGAATGCAGAGGGGCGCCGAGGCCCCGGGGCAAGGGGCAAACCTGGCCAGAGCGGCTCTGCCCCCCCCGCCCCGTGAAGCACCCGGGTGCAGAAGGATTCGACTGGTGGGAACGTTTCTGCTAAACCAGATGCACAAAAAACCTCTTTGAAAAGAAATTTTACAGTATATAAGCTGGTTTGCTTTCTCTTCCTATAACAAAGTTAATTAAGTTTCCATGAAAACCTCCCGAAGAGGAAGATGAAAATCGCAGACAACTCATTAGAAAACACATTAGAAAACAAATCTTATCCAGCCTCATCTGCATTTAACATTTTAAACTCAGTATTTTTAATATGCTTAAGTGCACAGTTCATTTAGATTTAAGGTAAACACTTTGTTAAATATCAAACATAATAGAACTTTTGTAAAAATATTGGTTAGATGAATAAGAGCCTTGCAAAGTATGTTTCTTTACAGCTAGAGGTGCAAGCCTTGATATGCATAATTGTTCTTTAGCAATTTTTAAATGATGAAGCAATTGAAAAAATGCAGCAAGTTCCATAATTATATATAAAATAAAATTAAATAAATGAATGGTTTATTATCTCTTTTAAAACCTTTTTTTTTCCTCCAGAAATGAGTGTGTTCGATCTTACCCCGTATCCTGGTTGAAATAAAGTGCTTTCTATCTAGTACATGACACGTGGCTTCTCTTACAGATTCACAAATTTCAATGAGTTGTGAAAGTAGATGTTTATTCAGCCAAGGTCAGATTTAAAGAGTGTGTGCTTCTTCCTTTGTGAGTGGTCATTAAATCTGCAGTCAACTGATGCTTGCTATTTTGATAATGTAGAAATACAGAATAAATGTCACCTTCCTCCAATCTACTCTGCCATACTTCTGCTATAAATGGAAACCAATTAATCCCTGCAAAGCTAATTCCTTCTTTTCTCACACAAAACATACATGACTAGAGGGTAAAAAACCCCCAACAAAACGCAACCAGTAAGAGAAAAGGGGACTGTAGGGAGGCGAGGGTCAGCAAACACTTCCCGCACGCTTTGCCATCATTCCACAGGCTGACTCATTCATTGACATTCAAGTTTACTACCAGGAGAGTGTCAATGCTACAGGCATGAAATTGAAGAAATGTTCAAATAACATTCTCACAAGGCAAGTTTAGGAAATAACCTTGCCTAATTTAAAAAAATATATCTTCCGAGCATCAATGAAAACCGCATGTGGAAAATCAGTGTTCAGAGTTTTCTTCCTTTTGATAGTAGAAGAGAAAGCTGGAAGCATTGGCATCATGATCACTTGAATTAACTTTGATGCCCACCCTGCTCCCAGCAGGACGTTGGGCTGGAGACCCCAGAAGTCCCCTCCTTCCTGCATTATTTCATGGGTCTAGGTGCCCATCTCTTCCCAGCAAGACCAAGGCGAGGGGAAGATTTCAGCAGGCAACTTACTTCTTGGGCAACAGCAACTTCATTTGCAATTTCATGTTCTGTATCTTCTGGGGTGAGAAGCCAGCAAGGAAATCTTACTCAGTGGAGGTTTTAGGGTTTTTTTTGGGGGGAAGTCAGTCTTTTAAACAGACACACAGTATTTTGATGTCTTTTGAAACAAAAAAAGAAAGCAGAAAATGGGGTTGGGAGGTGTAGCAGCTTTCAGCGATGGGCTCAGCCCATCACCCTGTGGGAAGGGGTGGACCAAAGGGGCTGTGGGCCTCGGGTTTTGATCACCTAGCTCAGGTTTTGACTCTTGCTTCCAGCACTGGGTGGGAGAAGCTACCAGGTCAACTTGGACGTTGCATGCCTCTCTTCACGTGCACACCAGTGCCTCCAGCCCCGCTGTTTCAGCATCCTTGGGATTCCCCATCGGATGACGTTGGAAGAGCAGGAGCAGCCAGCTGGTGCCTGCAGCTCCCCAGGGTTATTCTGCGTGGTGTATGGGTGAGCAATTTGCAGCACAGCAAGTGGTGGCACCTGGCATCTGACCACTGACAGTCTTCTGCCATAGCGTACAATGAAATTTCAGCTTCTTCCTCTCATCCAGCAAGCTCTGTTGTATTTTTTGCTGTTGTAACCAAACATGTGAACAAGGATCAGTGTGATTCACTGCACGGTGCTTAGTATTTCTTTGGGAAAAGAAGCTTTTAATAATCAGTTACCAGTAGATTGTAGTGTCCTCTGTACTTAACTCACCGACAGTTGTTGGGGGCCTTCTCAGGGACTGTCAGTTTCCTGCTTTCAGGTCTGTTCCTGCTTCATCCTCACACTGTGACAGAAACCATAACTCTCTTGTCCATCTTTCTTTCACAGCCCCATGTCATAATTCCCATGCACATTTTGTTTAACAAGAAAACTTGTTTTCCTGAAAGGTTTTTAAATCTCTTTTAAGATCAACTGAATCATTGTTCTTTGTCTCCATTTCTGTCAGCTTATTTGTAAAAAATCTGTTCAGTGTAGCAACTGGTATGTTATCTCCACACGTTTTCCTTCTGTTTTGCATCCGGTCCTTCTACAGAGCTGCACAGGAGGAACCCCTCCATTTCCAGGAGCTTTGTGCAGCTTTCCGGACATACACCATGGGTCTGCTTGCTCGCTGTTCCCTAGGATGTGCTCCCCAGAGGCCTCGCTTCAGCTTCGCTTTGCCGCTGCGTGCGTACAAATGAAAATATCTGACATCTAGAGGCAAACACGAGCGAGCAAGCCGAAAGCAGAATGGATGTCCTCCGCAGCAGCTGTGGACTCTGCCGCTGCAATTTGCCGCTGCGGTTCTCGCCCGCAGTAACACTTCTGCAAATGTTGCTTTTGAACCACGCTGGCGATGATATTTCCTTGCTTCAGCCTCTGTCTCCCAGTTCGTTTTGAGGACGACGGTGTCCTTCGTGGGCTGGAGGGTCCCTTCCCGTCCACTGTGTGTTGTGTTCCCCCACAACCCCACCTCCCCACCGTGCTTTAGCTCTCCTAGAGCCAGGCCAGTGCCGGTCATCTGGCCAAAGCTCATAATTAATCACCTTCCCAATGTAATTTTCTGTTCCTGAGAATGGGCTGGGGGTTATGTCTTTGTTACTATCTTTATTTTATTTAATTTGTTATTGATGCTTCTCCTGTGTCTAGGACACACTGGACCTTGCATTAATGTACAGTGCACTGATTTGGATCGCGTATGTGGTGGCTGAACATTTTGCATAGCATTATCAGCTTTGGGGCAGAGTCCTTTCTGCCGCGGCTGTTGAAGTAACGCGGTAAGTTCTCTCAGCCCCCGGCAATTCGTGGAGTATCTCCTCGGAGCACCATGCAGGCGTACAGCCCCTCAAAGGGCATCCTCCCGAAGAGTTCTCTTCCAGCTCCAGCTTCCAAATGTCTTTGCAAATATTTAGTTTTCTTTGCCAGTATGATCTGCTGGTACCTGAATTTCGTATCTAAACCAGTGAGTGCTGCAGGAGGTTTCAGGTGTTATCCTCCGGGCGGGTAAGCTGCAGGGCTTTTGCAGCATTACCTTGTGTACATTGAGGAGTCCAGGAAGATCTCTTCGGTCCTGCCCTTTTTAACTGCAGCCGTCAGGATGACCCCCTCTGCAGACATCACATCTCTTACGTACAGCTGCTCGGGACTTGTAGCAAAACCCGCTGTGCTTGTTGCTTTCCCAGATGTCTCCAGCCCGGTGCTCCCTGCCAGACACGACTACTGGCAGTAACCGTCTCGTCGCGTGTACTTCTGCAAGTGGTACCTATTGCTGCTTCTCCGAGTGTTGCTGCTGTGTTGTGCGTTTCAGTTTTGCTAGTGGCTTTCCCCACCAGCTTTATATTACCGGTCAGAACATTTTTCTTGTATTTCTTTGGAGTCTGACTCTATTAAGAAAGTGTCGACCCATCGGTGCTTCACCTGCATCTGTAAAAGCTATTTTTTGTATTGGCTGTGTCTGGGTGACCCACTCAATGCTTATTTCAGTAAATGCTTCACTTGTGCCATGGAAGTCAAAAACTTCTATATTTGCATGAAAATACTTTTATTTAGAAAACAATTGCAATTTATAGCTCAACCAGGCTTTCTCAATTCCTATTTAAATTTATGACTTCTTTCTAGAACCGCCTTCTGGGGACATTTCTATCTTTTTCAATGCATCTTCATGTTCTGAATACATAATTTACAATGAGATCCTTCTAGATGATATCCGCACGGCAGCTGGGGAATTGAAGATGCTTGGAAAGATTTGAGTTTCAAATGTTCAACTGTCATTAATTTGAAGATTATAGTCAGCGAGCTTTGTAGATTATAATGTATGATGCAATTATATTCTGCTAATGTAATATATCTAATTTTTTGAATAGATTATTTGTTTTTGTATTTCCAGTGCTTGAAGAGAAAGGGATTTATAATCCTAAATGCTAACTCGGGTGGGTTAATTTACTTCTGTGGTTACAGTGGCAGCGTCCTCTGTCCAGACTTTCCTGTTTGCTGGATTTTGCTTGGTAAAGCAAATTAGTCTTCAGTAGCCGAGGCCACCTCAGAAAAGTGATTTTATTTATGTACAAATTGACAATGAACTAACTTTTGGGGGAAACTCTCCACCCAAAGACATTCCTTTTGCAGCTCCTCCCTCAGACTTCCCACCACAGGCTTTTCGGCTTGCATCCTCCTGGGTCAGGCGTGGCTGCCCACCACCTGGGTCTGGTGGGGCCGAGTGCAGGAGACCCTGGCCCTCCAGCCGTTCCCCCGGCTCGCTCCAGCCTGCCGCTGGGGTGACTTCGGCGGGCAGGTACATCTGCAGAACGCTGGGCACTGCAGTCAGCAGAGGGAATCGTTTTGTCCTGGTTTTGCTGGCTTTATGGCACCTGGAGAAACCCGGGAGGCTGCGCTCAGACCTCTCCTCTAGACTTCAGCGGCTATTCTGTAACTTCACCACGTGAAAAGAGGGGTTTCGTGTAGCCCAGCGTAAGCGACTGACACACAGTACTGGGAGACAGCCTTGCCCGCTGCTGTTGGCACTCTCTCCAGCTTCTCTAGAAGACACTTTTTTTTTCTGCACAGTCCCACCGTGGAGCATGGTGCTTGAGATTTGTTGTGAGCTTTTCTTGCTACTTTACTATCAACTGAGAGAATCGGAAAAAACCCAATATCCCTTCTATGTTAATAGGTTTTATTATTATTTATAGATACTGTTTTATCTCTCCTTGCAGAAACACTTTAATATATTGCATCAACTTCTCTGTTACAGACAATAAATACTTTCACTCACATTAGCTTGCAGGAAAGAAAGATAAAAAATACAAAGTAATATCTTATATTTAACAATTATGCTTCAAACTTTCAGATGCAGCTGCACTAGCAACTCGGAGAGTAACCAACACTGCTAGAAAACCCCACAGAAGTCCAGCGGTTGTGGGGTCTCTGGTTTCTAACACGGATGATGCATGGGTTTCTCACCCCCCGGACTATGTACTCGGTGGAGGTGTCACTGCCTTCGTTTCTGAAACTGATCTGCTCCCTGTCCTTAGCAGCATGGGTTAAAAGCAGGATAAAGACTTCTCTGAAAAGTGATATACTGACTGTGGTCTTTGATGAAGCCCATGCCATGAACTGGCAGCTAAACACTTCATAAAGAGACCTAACTTGGAATTTAGAGAAACATCAGAGCTGAGAAGTAAGAAGCGCACGGTTTCTGAAAGCTTGTGTCCTAAATCAGTTTTCCTCTCTGCAAGAGGGGTTGTCTTGCACTGGTGGTGGCAGGACAGGAGAAGGGGTGGCCTCAGCTGCCCTCCCGAGTGCCACAGGGGATCTTCTGAGCAGTCACCTTAAGGGAAGTTCAACCCGTTTTTCTCCTCCTAAGACTATTACAACTGCTGCGTGTAGATACAGCTCAAAATTAGCATATTGCATTCAGGTCTAACTCTGATTTGCATAAGAAGTTCAGAGATAATTCAATAAATGCCATCACATCCTCAGAAAATCTTGTTGAAATTTAATTGGATTGAACAATAATTTTATCTGGTGTTCATTGTATTAAACGTTTCAGCAGTGTATTCATTTTTAATTGAAGGAATTAATTTTGTAATTATTAGCATTTGGTTCTTCTGGAATCTTACTTCTCCGAATATATTACCTGCTCCATTTGCGTCTTTTGACATCACTGTAAAAACTGTGTGCCAGATAGCTCTGTTTTTTGTCTATTGTATCTATTAAGTTGTGCTTGACACCATGCTGGAAATCAATACGCTATTAAAAAAAGGGTTAATTGCTGTGTTTGTCTTTCTCCCCTTCGGCTGCTGGAGAATATTTCCTGGCAAAAGCAGCTGAAACGACGACTGCAGCTGCACTGCACTGCTCCGCACGCCCTTGTCTTGTGGCTGACCTGACCTCAATATTCTTATTTCTGCTTCACCGGCACGGCTTTCATCCCAGAGTGCGGCGGCCGCCAGGACAACATGCCTCTTCCTTCACATCTGCTAATGGGTGCTCCACACGCATAATGATACCGCGCACATTAAATGCTTAAACTGATGGGAAAATATTAATGGACCGATGGGCATAGCACTCACCCAGAATTGCAGCTTGCTATTACGCCCGTTTTTAAAAATGGATGAGGAGCAAGGCGGAGGAGTTTCTCGGTGACCTGCCCCAGCCTGCGCAGCCAGGCACGGAGGAACCTGAGTGAAAACCCGGGAGCCGCAGGGCGAGGGCTGCGGGGACGGGTGGATGGAAGGAGAGTGCCGACCCTGCCCTCCGCCCCCGCAAGCCTGGGAACTGCTGGGAGATTTTCCTGGGCTGGGATCTCTCCTGCGGGGCTGAAACACCCATCCACAGCACGGGCCGGGGAGTCACGTCCCACTGTCCCCGTCGGCAGCTGATGGGGATGGTGGCAGTGAGGTCCCCAGCGCTGCTCTGTGGACCCCTCAGTCCTGCGCTGTGTGCCCTGCGGAGCTCTGCACCTTCAGCCAGCGCTTCTGGGCTGCTCCTGTGTGGTCACTGCTCAGCGGAGACTCTGGAGGGGGGGATGGTGCACACATTCTTCCCCGGGTGTGAAACGACCGCGCTTTTGGGATCTGCACACCAGCAGGTGCACGGGCACGCTGGCACCAGCCGTGGGGCACGGTGGGGTGTCCCCTCTCCCCTCCCGTGGTGCCTCCGCTGAGCTCCTGTTTGAACTGGTGCATCCCAACAGGATCTGGTGGTGATAGCGTTCCAAACATCACTGGGGAAGAGCAGATGAGAAGACATGAGCTTTCCTTACAGCAGCTCAGGCGTGCTGCAAGGTTTTGGGCAGATATTTCCAGCAAGAAGAACTTACGGAGAGGAGTAATTCCTCCTTCCTTGGGCATGGCAAGGGCTGGGCTCACCCTCGCCCGTGCTGGCTCATTAACATCTTGATTTGCCCAGCAGACAGAACAGATCAACAGCAACCGTTCCCATCATCGCTTACCAAATGCAAGTCACTGCTACGATGTTTTGTTGTTATTATCATTGTTACCATGCTGCATGTGAGACAGACTGAATTTGTCAGAAAAGATAACCTTGCCTATTAATCACCTCATATCAATCCTCTGGAGTCATCTCGTCTAACAAGAGATTACCTTTCAAGATTACATATCCTTCCCCTAATTTTATCATGACCATAGTAGTCTACAACACTTGTTAGTTACAACTAATAATGTTTTAATATTATTAGCTAAATATTTAATACAACAATAATATTTAAATATTATTAAACAATATTTTAGTAGCAAACAATATTTTAAATGTATTCACTGCTAGTGTTAATCATCTCAAACCTAAATGTTGATCTTTACTTGAAGTGAGAGTTTTACTATTTCCAGTTCCGGTAAAAGGAACCATACTGCTGGTGAAGGTCTTCCCTCTGTGAACCCTGTTTTTATGGCTTCCATCAAAATACGCACAGCGTTAACTCACTGATCCACAGTTGTGTGTTGAATCTAACGGCCACATGAACAAACGCTCCCCTGGCACTGGCACACTCTCCTCAATGGAAATGAATCCTCACCCTCTAAATAATTATAATGTCTAGCTGTGTTGGGTTTGCGTGGCAGGGTTTTGGTAGCGGGGGGGGTTACAGGGGTGGCTTCTGTGAGAAGCTGCCAGAAGCTTCCCCTGTGTCTGACAGAGCCAATGCCAGCCGGCTCTAAGACGGGCCCGCCGCTGGCCAAGGCCAAGCCAATCAGCACCTCTGTGATAACATATTTAAGAAGAAGAAAAACAGAGAGAGAGAGCTTTTGCAGCCGGAGAGAGGGGTGAGAAGATGTAAGAAACTCTGCAGACACCAAGGTCAGTGCAGATGGAGGGGGAGGAGGAGCTCCAGGCGCCGGAGCAGAGATCCCCCTGCAGCCCGTGGTGAAGGCCATGGTGAAGCAGGCTGTCCCCCTGCAGCCCATGGAGGAAGGATGAGGGGGTGTAGAGATTCCACCTGCAGCCCGTGGAGGACCCCACGCCGGAGCAGGTGGAGGCACCTGAAGGAGGCTGCGGCCTGTGGGAAGCCCATGCTGGAGCAAGCTCCTGGCAGGACCTGTGGACCCGTGGAGAGAGGAGCCCACGCCAGAGCAGGTTTGCTGGCAGGACTTGTGACCCCGTGGGGGACCCCACGCTGGAGCAGTTTGCTCCTGAAGGTCTGCACCCCGTGAGAGGGACTCCATGCTGGAGCAGGGGAACGATGAGAGGAGTCCTCCCCCTGAGGATGAAGAAGCGGCAGAAACACCGTGAGATGAACTGACCGTAACCCCCATTCCCCGTCCCCCTGTGCCGCTGAGGGGGGGAAGGTTGAAGCCGGGAGTGAAGTTGAGCCCGGGAAGATGGGAGGGGTGGGGGGGAGGTGTTTTAAGAGTTGATTTTATTTTCTCATTCCTCTACTCTGTTTTGCCTAGTAATAAATCAGATGAATTCCCTCTCTAAGTTTGGTCTGTTTTGCTCGTGACGATAATTAGTGAGTGATCTCTCCCTGTCCTTATCTCGACCCACAAGCATTTCGTTATGCCTTTTCTCCCCTGTTTAGTGAATGGGGGGAGTGAGAGAGCGGCTCTGGTGGGCACCTGGCCCCCAGCCAGGCTCAACCCACCACACTAGCATTACATAATATTTCAGGATGAAAAATCTTGATTTGTTTTGTCAGAAGTCAATATCAATCAATACTGTGTTTTTATATTACATTATTTCCTTATCTCTGTTTAACAGAGAAATTAATTCTGAGGACTGCAGTTCTTCCCAATGATTTTCAGGGATAAAGACAACCAACCCATAAAACAGGATCTATTTGTAGAGCGCAGAGATAAATGGGAGGCAGCTGCCTCAGCAGTGGCATTACAATTTCCTCTCTGCCAAAGTCTGCATTAAGCAATATCAACATTTACACAAGAGAAGTAGATTCGGCATCAAATATTAAGCACGGCTGGCGCGGTGCGGCCAGCAGCGGCTCCATGATCGGCGCATTGGTCCCCGCGCCCGCGGGCTGCGCTGCTCCGGGCTCCGTGGCGCCCGTCGGTCCCTCGGCATCGAGGAGCGTTCTGCCTCCCGGCTGTCTCGGAGCAGGGAGCGGGAACCCTGATGCTCCCAGGACACAGCCCCACGGTGCCCAGCCTGTCCAGCCGCGGCTCTGGGAGTGAAGGTTTGGGCTTGGGTCTGAGATGTTGTGCTGGTGAGGACAGACCCCTTGTGAAGCCCTAAACTCTCAGCATTCAAAGGAGGGATTTAAATAAAAGTAAGAGGCATCACAAGAATGGTTTAGAAAGTATCACTTTCATCTGGATTTCTTGTGTTATGACAGAATTTCAAAGTATATTAGAGGGTTTCTCTCTGTGAAAGAACCTGAGATATTTACCTTCTGCTGCTGCCCCCCTGCTCCGTGCTCTTCCCAGTCTGGCAAAAAGTAAAAGGACAAGAAGGCAGTCAGTCATTTTTCCCCAATTTACACACTTTGCTTTAGTTTTTTCTTGTTTCTTGTACTAAATCTTTTTCTTTTCTCCCTCTCCACCTATTTTTTCCCCTACTTTTCCCTCGTTAGTTCAGAGGCTCTTCACAATCCAGTCGGCACGGCTGCTGGCTGCTGCTCTCGGGTGTCTTTACCAGGTGTATTGACCTATGGCTCTGCAACCCAGGAGCTGCAGAGAAGGAGAATCATTAAGAAGAAAAACTTTGAGATAAGTGCAGAAGTGCAGAAAGCTGCTGGCTGGTGGAGTTCTGTCCTGGGCAGAGGCTCCCAAATCTCGTGCAGTGACCGGCATGCAAGCTGGTGAGCATTGGCAGTCAGCAGCTGGGCCAGATGAACGCAGTATCCCTCTCTGCCTTCCCTTCCTAAAGAGCATTCCGTGTCCCTCCCGCACGGAGGAGGCAGAATCTGCAAGAACACCCCAAAACTACCTCCCATCATCTGCAAGCTGCCTGCCTTCATCTTAACCTGCTGGCCGGCCGGGATGTGCATACCTCAACGCACAGGTGACTTCTTTGCAGATCTGTGAAATGAAAGCAGCACATTTGGAACACAGCTCAGTAAATGCACAGGCTACCTAAAGAGCTACAAATTTAGATGTACCAGCTCCTCTCCATCTGCTGCTCCCTAGAAGCACACACACACCACGCCACTGATCTTGAGTTGTTGATGTCTGGAGAAAGCCTCTCCTACTCCTTTCCCTCCAGCTGTGCCTTCCCTTTCCATTATAAATCGTGCTACTTTTGCCAGCAGCTTTTAGCAGGTTTTTTGGTCTGTTTTATTCTCCCTCCTGCTGTCCCCATGTGTCTCCCGTGCTGCCTCCTCTGCAGGCTGCAGGCAGGCAGGACCGGGCAGGAGTAGCGCGGGCTGGGTGGCCCTCTGCCAGCCGCCAGCATGGGGATGCTCCTGCCTGTGCTGCGTGGTGTAATTATAATTTCACTCATG